>NC_059110.1:130144301-130766574 GCF_020740685.1 Jaculus jaculus
AAAGGTGTGAGCCACCATGCCTGGCCAGCATGCATGTGTGCTCTCTCTCTCTCTTTCATCAAAAAATTATATATATATATATATATATATGTATATATATATATATATATATATACACACACACATGGGAGGGGGAGACACCAGGACTCTTGCTGCTGTAAACAAACTTCAGACTTATGCACCACTTTGTTTGTCTGGCTTTACATGGGTACTGGGGAATTTAATCCAGACTGGCAGGCTTTGCAAGCAAGTACCATTAACCACTAAACAATCTCCCTAGCCCTATATCCAGTTTTAACAGCTTAAAATGCCCAATTTCATGCTATATAAATAGCATTTTTATTTATAAAAGAAAATCTTAAAGGGGAAAGTGGGGGGGGGAGGGAATTACCATGGGATATTTTTTTATAATCATGGAAAATGCTAATAAAAAAAAGTAAAAGAAAAAAAAAAAGAAAGAAAATCTTAAAAAATAAGAAACAAATCTTAGAGATTAAGGCAAATGCCCAAAGAGACCTTTTCAGGAGGGGCCAAGGTCCATCAACCTGGGTGTCAGGTTTCAGATGACAAAGTTCCTTACTTACAACTAAGGAAGTCACTTATGACCTCATTTAATTATTTCAAACATAGTGACTGAGAAGAAGAGTAAGGAGGACAGCCCCAGGTGCTATGGCTTAACTCTGGAACATTCCGCAAAGGCTCATGGTCTGAAAGCCTGGTCCCAGCTTGTGCATACACACAAGCAAGCAAATATATATACATTAATTAATTAACTTTTAAAAAATAAAATTAAGGTTAATCCCAGCACTTGGGAGGCAGAGGTGGGAGGATCATCGAGAGTTCGAGGCCACCCTGAGACTACATAGTTAGTTCCAGGTCAGCCTGGACCAGAGTGAGACCGTACCTCAAAAAACCAAAAAAATAAAATAAAATAAAACTAAGGGACTGGAGAGATGGCTCAGTGGTCAAATGCACTTGCTTGCACAGCCTGATGTCCCAAGTTCTATTATCCAATGCCCATGTAAAACCAAATGCACCTTGTGGCACTGCTTCTGGAATTTATTCGCAGTGGCAGGAGGCCCCTGGTGAACCCATCTCTGCTGCCTCTAATAAATAAATAAAAATTAAAATTACAGGGCTGGAAAGATAACCTAGTTGTTAGGTGCTTGCCTGAAACACCAAAGGATCCAGGTTTGATTACCCAGGATCCATGTTAGCCAGATGCACAAAGTGGCACATGTATCTGGAGTTCATTTGCAGTGGCTACAGACCATGGCACACCCATTCTCTCCACTCAGTCCATCTGCCTCTTTCTCTCTCTCTCTATCTCTCAAATAAATAATAAAATATAAAAAATGTTAAATTCTGCCTTAAAATTAAAATTAAAAAATTAAGAATGGAATTTCAAAGGGGAAAGTGGGGGGGGGGGACGGAGGGAATTACCATGGGATATTTTTTTTAAATCATGGAAAATGCTAATAAAAATTTTTAAAAATTAAATTAAATTAAAAAATTAAAATTAGCCAGGCGTGGTGGCATATGCCTTTAATCCCAGCACTCGGGAAGGCAGAGGTAGGAAGATCACCATAAGTTTGAGGCCACCCCAAGACTGAATTCCAGGTCAGCCTGAGCTAGAATGAGACATTACCTCAAAAAAATTAAAATTAAGGACTGGGGAGATGGTTCAACAGTTAAAGGCACTTGCTTACTAAGTCTACTGGCTCAGAGTTTAATTCCTTAGTACTCTCATATAAAGCCAGATGCACAAAGTGGTTTATGTGTCTGGAGTTCATTTGCAGATACCCTAGCACATCCATTCTCTCTTTCTCTCTCTCTCTTTCTCTTTCTTGTAAAAAAAAATTTATGTAGGTATATAATTATTTTATTTTTAAAGATAAAATATTAGGTCTTGCTTGCTTCCAACTCACGACGTTACATCCAGAGCTGGCCTCAGTCACAACTCTCTTACCTCCCCTTCCTGAGCACTGACATTACAGGCCTGTGCCAACGTGCCTGGCCTTGAACCAGTTTTTAAGGTGACAAACAGGAAACGAAAGGACACCCTCAGGGAGCAGGGAAATTGCACCGTGAGATCTCAGGCCTGCCCGTCAGGAAGCCTGTTCCACGCCTGTTGGCAACAAGCCATGTGATGCCTCTGTCTGACAGAATGAGGGCAGGGACAGATGCTGCCTGTGCCCACTTGCACTGCCAGGCTCACACGGGCCGGGCGAGGACTCACAGCTCTGGCATGCCACTCTGCCAAGCACTGCCCTCGGTAGCCTGGGGGCTTCCCTTTCCTCACCTCCAGGAGCCCAGGATAACATTCCTGAGCACTCGCTTCTTTCAAAGCATTTCCAGGAGCCACAAATACTGTGACTAAAGGACCAAAATACTATGGCTGTTGACGTTGTGGGCAGCTAGTGAGAGCCGTCCTCATGATTCCTCACAGTTCCGTCCCTGGCTCGGATCTTATTCCAAAACAAGCATTCACTTCCCAGCTTTGTCTGTCCCCTCCCTCTTGAGATGGGACCCCAAGGACCCCCCCAGCTTACACTCCCCAGTGGTCCTTATGAAAAGTCTCCCGACGCTCAGCGAGGGCTTATGAAGCACTTACTATATAATCCAGCACTCTCCACGCACTTCACACATGTTCAATCATAAGCACCTGCCCCCCCCCCCCTTTTCTGGCTTGAATGTGTAGTTCTGAAGGTGATGGCTCAAGCTTACAAGTGTCACTGCTACAGCCACCCAGCGGGCCCCGCTGTAGAAGTTGCAGGGCCCAGGGAGACGTGAGAAGCATTTCAACATGGCTACAGCAGGAGTCATTGTCTGTCTGTCTGTCTGTCTGTCTATTTAGACAGGGTCTATGTAGCCGATGATGGTCTCCAACTCCTCACCCTCCTACCTCCACCTTTTGAATGTTGGGAGTCCAGGTGAGTACCACCACATTTGGTTTATGAATTCCAAGTCAGCCTGAACTAGAATGAGACCCTACCTCGAAAACAACAACAACAAAAAGAACATTCCAGTATGGTGTGACAGGGCGTGGGGGGGAAGCGAGCAGAACATGAATGGGTGGAATTCCCGGGGTAAGCGACGCTTGGCTACCTCTGGTCCTCCACTGGTGTGGCGTTCCCTGCCACACGTACGCGTGGGTCACCTCAGCCTCATCATGCGGAGACCCAGCCTCAGCGTCCTCCCTCCAAAAGCACAGGTGACCCTATCAGGATCAACCAGGCCAGAAACAGGCGTTACTGTTGAGTCTGTGCATCACCTATCATCTCTTTGCTCCCAGTCATGCCACCCAGGACCCACATGAGGGCTGCCCTCCACTCCAAGTGCGCTCTGTAACTCATTCTAGCACAGTGGCCGGTCATGTCATCTGCCATCCCTGCATCTTCAGGCACTGACTTCTGTGTCGTCCTTATAACCAACTGTGTCCTGCCCCAACCTACCTTTCCCTCCTTCTGAGCCATCGCTGCTTGCTGTGGGTTAAATTGTGTCCTTCAAAAAACAGATGTGTCCAACACATGAAGTCGCTATACAAAACAATAAATAAATATTTTTAAAGAAAGATGTGTTGGGGGCTTGTGAGTCTGAGTTCAGATCCCCAGAACCCATGTAAAAAGCTGCATGCTTTCGTGGGTGTCTGTAACCCCCGAAAAGCTGTGATAGGATGGGAAACGGACAGAGGGCACTCCCAGAAGCTTGTGGGACAGCTCGCCTGGCAGACAGCGTGGTGAACAATGAGAAACCTTGACTCAAACAAACTGGAAGGTGAAGACTGACGTAAAGTTGTTCTTGGGCCTCCACGTGTGTGCCCTCCCGCCTCCACACACAAGGTGGGTGGGGGCCATGGAGACGGCCCGGTGAGTAAAGTGCTTCCAGATATGTGCAGTTTCTTGTGTGGACTTCATCTTTCTACCTCTACCTACCTCTCTCTCTCTCTCTCTCTTAGATTGATTGATTGATTTGTCAGCACAGAGGGAAGGAAGGACCGGCACCAGGGCCTCTAGCCACTGCAAACCAACTCCACATACATTCGCCACTTTCTGCATCTGGCCTGGTGTGGGCACTGGGAAATCAAACCTCAGCCATCAGGCTTTGCAAGCAAGTAACTGCTGAGCCATCTCTACAGACCCCTCTCTCTTTTTTGAACAAAGACACCAGCTATATAGGAGGGAGGGAGGAAGAAAGCAAAGAATGGAGGGAGTTAAAAAAGGAACCAACCAACCATCTAGCCAGCCAGCCAACACCTGGAGATCATAGGCATGTGCCAACAAGCTTGCCCCTTTCCTTACTCTCCTAAATCCTTATCCATCCACCCAAACCACTCATTGTATTTCCTTGTCCCCCAGGAGGAAGAGCCTCCAGTTCTGGAGCATGTGCAAGTTCCTCGCAGCTCCATGGCTAAGGGGCACATTCATTGGCAACACCCAAGCCAAGAGGATTAGGGCCATCAGCACCCACCCTTCCGTGTGTCTCCTGGAGAGCTGCTCACGTCTGCTCCCCGCCCCGTCACCACTGATGTGCTGTGGGCCCAGGTCCCTCTGGCGAGCTAACGGAGCAGCACGACATCCTGACCTTGCTGACTGGGTGAGAGAGAGCCCATGGTCCACGCAGGGCTGTTCAGAGGCCAAAGCTGGAGCCGGTGTGGTGGCTCACACTACGAAGCCCCATGCTGGGGAGGTCAAACCAGGAGAAGCGCTGTGAGTTCAAGGCCATCCTGGCTACACAGTGAGTTCTAGACAGCCTGGTTTACAGAATAAGACCCTGCCTCAAAACAAAAGAATCCAAACCTGGGATTTTCTGCAACAGAGAGATTAAAATAACTCCTTTCCCCTACTAATCACAAGGTAGAAAAACATAGCCCCGAAGGGGGAAGAGTCACCTCTCCCATCACAAGGAGAGTGTGAAGTAATGGACCAGTTGGCTGAGCAACACAACATAAAATGGCCTCAGACGTCAACAGGCTTAATTCACGAGCCAAGCCTTTGTTCCTCTAGTGCTTCTGCAGGCTGAGCTGGGGTTCTGTCACCTACAGCTACAGCACCCTGGCCACTGCAGTTTGTGAACCAGGACAAGGACCCAGGCAGTAACAGCCAACACGACAGAAGCCCCGCCTTCCCGCTGCTCATGATCCCTGGGGAGGCTGACGGTTGTGCCCTGTGAGGCTTAGAGCAGCAAGGGCAGGGTATTCTGATCGCGCGCATATATGTGTGTGCATCGGGAGGCGCTCCGAGGAAGAAGTTATGTGGCAAGCCACACTGGAGACTGTGACAGCAAGGTCACAGAGCAAAAACGGAAGCCAGGCCTAAGCCCTTCCCCACAACTCCTTCCTACAGTCAATGGAGGGAGAGCCTGCTGGAGCTGGCCAGCCTTCCTGGGATATTTGTCTCATTTCATTCCACTGTGTCATAGAAGCTGCTCTTTGGCTAGGCAGGTCTTGATAGTGCCAGCCCTGGGACCTGACTCATATCCATACAAACCACGTGAGCCTGTGAAAGACACAGGAGTACCATGTCCCCGCTCACGTCCAAGGATGACACAGGAACCAGAATGCCGGCGTGCTCAACATGTTTTCTTCCTGAGCACAAGTTACACAGGAAATCAGCGTCCCAAGTTCACTCATACTGAGGGAATTCAAGCAGACTGTGGAAAAAGAACTTTGGGGGCTGGAGAGATGGCTCAGCAGTTAAGGAGCTTGCCTGCAAAGCCAAAGGGCCCAGGTTTGATTGCCCAGCACCCACATAAAGCCAGGTGCACAAGGTGGCACATGCGTGTGGAGTTCATTTGCAGTGGCTAGAGGCACTGGTGTGCCCCGTTCTCTCTCTCTCTCTCTCTCTCTCTCTCTCTCTCTGTGTGTGTGTGTTTCTGCTTGAAACAATAAATGAAAACTTTAAAACGTTCATATAAAGAAGCCTTAAATATCAAAGTGGAGGTATTTGGAGTAGAACCTTTGCAAGGTGATTAGATTTCAATGAGGCCATGAGGGCAATGTCCCCATCGGGAGAATAAGCACCCTTATTAAAAGAGGAAAAGACAATGAACGGAACAAAATGAAGGCAGAATTTAAAGTTTGATAACAAGATAGATAACAGAATAAAACATTTAACATGTATAAAAAAAAAAAGAGGAAAAGTAGGGCTGGAGAGGTGGCTTAATGGCTGAGGAACTTTCTTGTGAAGCCTAAGGACCCAGGTTTGGTTCCCCAGTATCTATATAAGCCAGCTGCATAAGGTGGCACAT
This sequence comes from Jaculus jaculus, assembly GCF_020740685.1. Taxonomy (NCBI): domain Eukaryota; kingdom Metazoa; phylum Chordata; class Mammalia; order Rodentia; family Dipodidae; genus Jaculus; species Jaculus jaculus. The sequence goes on from NC_059110.1 coordinate 130,150,551, forward strand.
ATGTCTGGAGTTTGTTTGCAGTGGCTAGAGGTCCTGGCATGCCCATCCTCTCTCTCTCTCTCTCTCTCTCTCCCCCCTTTCTCTCTCAAATAAATAAACAAAGAAAATATATTTAAATGGAAGGAGGAGGAGGAAATGTGGGCCGGAGAGATGGCTCTGTGGTTAAGGCCTGCCAGCTTGATAGAGTGGGTTCAATTCCCCAGGATCCATGTAAAGCCAGAAGCACAAAGTGGTACATGCATCTGGAGTCTAAAATTTGCAGTGGCAAGAGGCCCCGGCATGCCCATTCTCTCTCTTGCTCACTCTCTTGCTCTCGCTCACTCTCCCTCTCTCTCGCTCCCTGCTTGCAAATAAATAAATAAAAAATCTTTAAAAAGCAGTGACCTGCATGTTACCTTCCCTCCCACCCTCCTCCATCTCCTGCCCACTGTGTCCATTTGGTGGGGATTAATTAATAAGTACTAACATGGCCTTGTTATTCAGAAAGTTTTTTGTTTTTCCCTAAATCTATCTGGGCAGGCTCAGGCCAGTTCACCAACAGGGGTCCTCATTAAAGTCTGAAAATACATTGTAAAGCAGAGCTGCAAACACAGAGCCAGACTTTACAGCAGCCTGCTAACAAGAAAATCAGCACAAATTAAGACACAGCTAGACAGAAACCAAAGCAACTTCCATTGCATAAATTATGTGTATTAGAACTGGGAACACGAGCCTAGGAAAGGTTGCCACTAACGCCCCGGAGAGACGTAACATTGCAGTTAAGCGTGTCCACCCTTCATTGACAAAGAATTTAAAATAGATGACAAGGCTCTCTGTGGCAACTGTCTAAATTGCTATGTGACTGGAATAAAAAATGTCCTTACTCCATTCATAATTTAAAGGCTTGCAGGGTGGTGGAAACAGCTTTTAAAAATCATTTTTGTGACCTTTGCGTCTCAAGGGACAGAATGAGGAGGTGCTAACTGGGATGACACTAAAGAGATTGCCAGCTCAGCCTGGCCCTCATGTCACCTTCTCCTCGATGGGAAGATGGCGGAGTCCTTCCTCCTGCGGACACCAGGTGAAATCGCAAGGGTGACAGACACACAGCCCCACCCCGCCCCTTGTCAACAACAAGCAAACATGGCACAGAGACAAGGGAACTTGGGCTGTTTGGCTGCTCATCCACCCAGCCATTCACAACCACACTCGGCTTTTACTCTTTATGTGGCGTGTGTGTGTGTGTGTGTGTGTGTGTGTGTGTGTGTGTGTGTGTTGTATGCACATGTATGTGCAGATGCACGTGCCCATGCACCCTCAGGCAGAGGCCAGGGGAAGACATCACTGGCCTCCTCTGTTGCTCTTTTACCTTCTTTCCCTGAGACAGAGTCTCCCACTGAACCTGGAGCTCCCTGTTTTTCAGTCAGACAGGCTGACCAGGGACCAAGGATCCTCCTGTCTCCAACCACTCTCCTCAGCTCTGGAGTTGCAGGCGTGCATGGCCACGCCTGGCTTTTTATGTGGGTGCAGGGGATCAAACTCAGGTCTTTGTGCTTACACGGCAAGCGTTCTTGCCTGCTAAGCCATTTCCCTAGACCCCATACTTAGCACTCTCAAGGCTAGAGTGAAAAACTGCTTCAAGAGAAAGGAAGGAAGAAAGAGAGAGAGAGAGAAGAAAAGGAAAGAAAGAGGCCTGGAGAGATGGCTTAGCAGTTAAGGTGCTTGCCTGCGAAGCCTAAACACCCAGGTTCAATTCCCCAGTACCCACGTAAAGCCAGATGCACAAGGGGGCACATGCATCTGGAGTTCGCTTGCAGTGGCTAGAGGCCCTGATGAACCCCTTGCTTCTCTCTCTCTCTTTCAACTAAATAAATAAAGTATTTTTTTAAAGACAGAAAGAAAGAAAAGAAAGGGAGCTGGGCATTGTGGCGCACACCTTTAATCCCAGCACTTAGGAGCCAGAGGTAGGAGGATCATCATGAGTTCAAGGCTATCCTGAGATGACATAGTGATTTCCAGGTCAGCCTGGGCCACAGTGAGACCCTACTTAGAAAAAACAAAAAAAGAAAAGAAAGGAGAGAAGAAGGGAGGAAGGAAGGCAAGGCTGATCCCTGGGGGAGGAGATGAGGCAGGAGTTTCTTCTCTTCACTGGTCACCATTAGGGCATGTGTTGTGAGGGCAGAACTGGCAAGTGCCTCACGACTTGGAGATTCACTGTTGAATGAAGAGTGCACTTGGAAGACTTGAATAGGAACTAACGATAGCAAGGGGATGAGCCACTTTGAAATTGCACCTGGCTATGCCGGCTGACACCAGGGCCCCACTGCTTAATATTTCAGTTCCTTTTTTCCTCTGAGATTAGCTACCATCTAGGTCACTGTGTTTCTTCATTTTGCCATGAGGTAAAAGCTTGCGGTCTTCCTCTTGTTATCTTCATCTTATAGGTGGCTTATAGGTGGCCATCATGTGCCTTGTATGTCAATTTGAGCCGCCTATCCAAATCAAAGATGGGGAGTTGCCTGTCCTGCATACTGACAGTTTACAAGAAGAGGGAACAGAAACTCCCCAACAGCTCAGTCGGTTGAAAGGTCAGGGGAAAATGAGGGTTTCCCCCCAGGTGAGGGTCCTTCCAGCCCTGTGTCTGTGTTACTCCTTGGGGAAGAGGCTACATGACGGGCAAGGGTCTTTTTCTTCTACCAGCAGTCTTATTTAGAATGTTGTACCTTGGTGCCCACAGTGTGTACTCGACAGCAAGACCTTGCCAGTCCCCTGCAAGGTGAGCACCAGCCTGGGTGGCTTCCTCTTTTAATCCATTGCAAAACCCTCCAGACAGCAGGATGACCCAGAACAAGACTCCTGCGAGGCAATGGGGAAGATGAATTCTTGCAAACAGCTAGTTCCAAGAGGAGACATCAACCCAGGTGTTTGGTTGAATTGACAGCTCAATTCATTCCTCATTGAAGCCTTTTTTAGAAACAGCCTCAAGTCCCCAGGAGCCTCTGGCCTTTGAGTGGTGACGATTGATCTCTGGTGCATGGCTAAACCACTGCCCAGAACTCCTGGCGGCAACATCATTGACTTGACTCAGGATTACACTGGGGACGGGGAAGAGAGGAAGTGAGAGCGAGGTGCAAAGTGAACATATTGCTAATCGATGAGCCTAAGTAAGTGAGGCCTCAACCCACTGTCAGCTTCGCTTATGAGTCAGCTTGGCTGGCAGGTGCCAGATGAGAGGGCAATATGTGGGCAAGGTTGATTGGGACTATCTCTCTAACCACTGCTCGCTCGCTCTCGCTCTCTCTCTCTCTCCACACACAGAGCATCTGAAGGTCATTATTGCTCTTGAAATATTTCTGGGACTTACTTCATTTCCTTCTCACAGCAGCCCTGTGATGTAGGCACCATTATCATCCTATCATACACATGAACAACCTGAGGCTTGGAAAGGTTTGTTAACCAGCCCAGCTTCCCAGAGCCAGCCAAAGACAAACCACATCCCATGCTGTGGGAACCTGGTAAATGCATTCACAGATGCTTGGACACACAAATATTACTGCAGTACCTACCACAAGCAACCATTTTTATTTCCCAGGCACTGGAGCCATGAATGAAAATCATGAGGTTCGCCAGGCATGGTGGCACATGCCTTTAATCCCAGCACTTCGGAGGCAGAGGTAGGAGGATTGCCATGAATTCAAGGCCATTCTGTGACTACATAGTGACTACATACATTCCAGGTCAGCCTGGGCTAGAGCGAGACTCACCGAGCCAAGTGAGGTGTTATACACAATGCAGACAGGACCCATGCTGGCCAACTGGTTCAATGATGGTGCCCGAAAACAACCCTAAGAAGTCTGCAAACTCAACACTTGTTCTCCATGTCCCTGCAGAAAGGTGCTGGACATCTGAACAAGCCTGTGATGGCTGTCCCTACAAACACTTCACCTGTCAGACTCATGCCCTCTCCCTTTCTTGGCCTCTCAGACTTGTGTGCCTTAACAGCTATTGTGTTGGCTCACAAATAAATGTGTGTACCTGGTGGTTCTGAGCTGTTCTTCACAGGCCATCTTCTCTATTGAGCCCCCAGGAGGGGGTCCACATCCTCCCCTCTGAACTCCAAAACCTCCTAATTTGGGCTCATTATAACTCAGTTGTTTACCTTCATTTTAACCAGACTTCCCTGCCAGACAGTAACTTGAGGAAAGAGAGTTTTGACTTGTTCACCTCTGTATTCCCATCATCTAACACACATATGTATCTTACCAAGTGGATGGATGGTGGATGGTGGATGGGTAGGTGGGTGAATGGATGGATGAATGGATTCAACAGATGGCTGGATAGATGAGATGGATTAGACAGATATGGATGGATGGATAAATGGGTGGGTAGATGAATTTGGTGAATGGATATATTTAGGGGTGGAAGGAAGGATGGATGGATGGATTGGATAGACATGAATAGATGAACAGATGTGTGGGTGGATGAATTGGTGAATGGATGTATTGATGGGTGGAAGAATTTATAAATGGAAGGAGGGAGGACAGATCGATTGGTAGATGGCTGGGTGGGTGACTGAACTGATGAGTGGATGTACTAGTGGGTGGGTAGAGATGGATGGACTAGCATGTAGATGGAATGGCTGGGTAGGTGTATGGGCAGAGGGCTGGATGGATTTGTGGCTAGGCAGGTGGAGAGGTGGATGGATGGGTGGGTGGGTAGGGAATGGGTGGGTGGGCAGAGGGATGGGTATGTATGTGGAGGGATGGATGGATTGCTGGATGGATTTCTTCATGAACCTGTGCTGCTTCCTAATCAAATAATGAAGTCATGAAAGCAACACAGATGCATCAACTGTTCTCGGAAGCGCTTTGCATAGGATCCTCCCCCAACGAGGCCCAGGATGAGACAGCCAGAGAAATGCTCAGCACCCTCAAGACTCACCTCATTCCTTCAGAAGCCATCTTATCAAGACTGACAGTGTCCGTTGTTTCCGCCCCGTTTGCACCCAGATCACCCCACCCCATGTCATCAGCCAAAACAATCACAATATTGGGTCTCTGCGCCTTTGTGTTTCCACTGGTACTGTAATCCACAAATGGGTAAAGAAAGCCAGAGAAGGTCATGCCAAGCAAGAAAACCTTTAGTAGAAGCCACCCCATGGTGGCAGAGGGAAGGTTTCTATCTTCTTGAGTGATGGCCAGTCACCACCAGAGATTTTCCCAAGAGTTTTCTCTGCACACTTTCAAGGCAGGAAGTTCCCAGGGAACCGAAGTACAGTTTGCAAGGACATACTGGTGGCAGCGGAATGGAGGGAGCTACAGAAACAAAGTCCCCATCTGGAATGCTAATTCAAAGAGCGCCGGGAAACTTTGGAGATGGTTTCTGCCCACTGCCATTCACCAGGAAGACTGCTGGGTGTGACAATCAGATCGCAATATCAGGGACACTCATTGGCCACTCAGCAAGTGACCCTCTGTATCCAGGGGTGTTTGAGTCACGTCTCCAGCCTTGCATATGTTTCAGACTCCAGCTGGTCACTGAAGGATGGTGACTCTCCCATCTGCAGAACACCTGGATGTTCTAGAAACCACAGTCAGCCCCAAATGAGTTTCTGAGTTCCAAATGGTTGAGGTTTCTGTAAAGATTCCTGAAAGAGCAAAATTTGACAAGAAAACAGAGTTAAAACTGCCAGAATGTCTGTGTTTTACTCAGTATCTTAGGAAATAATCACTTTTCCACTCCAACAGATGTTTCCCTTCTTAAATACTAATTGGTGTGCTGGCTTCTTCCACCTGAACAATAGTGGTAACAATACTATCGGCAGGGAACGTGGAGTTGACAGGGTCGGGAGTAACAATATCAATAGAACAACACAGACGTAACAGTGGGTGAAGGTATTGGAACTCAGTATTCTGGGCAGGATGAGGACCGGACCCAATGGTGCTAAGCCCCAGTGTGACCCTCGCATTAATTATGGCCTGGTCAAACGCACTGAGAATTCCAGAAGAAAATGTAAGGTCCTAGTAAAAAGACATAATTCTTCATAATAGTGGTGCTATAACTAAACATTTCCATATAGAATTTTTTAAATTTTTTTGTTAACAACTTCCATAGTTATAGACAATAAACCATAATTCCTTCCCCTCCTCCATTTTCCCCTTCACAAATCCGCTCACCATCACATCCCCTCCCTCTCTCAATGGCCACTCTTTTATCTTTATGTCATCATCTTTTCCTCCTATTATAAGGGTCTTGTGTAGGTAGTACCAGGCACTGCAAGGTCAGGGATATCCAAACCATTTTGTAAGGAGTCCTGTCCTTCCTTCAGCTCTTACATTCTTCCTGCCACCTCTTCTGCAATGGACCCTGAGCCTTGGAAGGTGTGATAGAGATGTCTCAGTGTTAAATACTCCTCTGTCACTTCTTCTCAGCACTATGGTGCATTTTGAATCATCCCAGAGGTCACCACCATCTTAAAAGAGAAGATTCTCTAACTAAAAGTGATAGTAGCATTAATATATGGGTATAAATACTAAGAAAAGTGCTTACAGGGCAGTTTGGTAAACATAACATATGCATTATTCAGACAACAGCAGGCATTACTCCCCTAGGGCTCATGACCTCCCCACCATGGGTTTTTGACTAGGTTTTCATTATTAGGCATGTATTCCCTCCCTTCCCATGGAGCTGGCCTCCAGTCCAATTAGAGAGCAGTTGGTTTCCCCTATAACAGCTATGCCACTATTGCACCATTGACTCATTTGGCCTGGCTGGCCAGACTTAAGGCTTGAATTGTCCACTAATGTTTATCAACCACTGATGACTTCTCTCTCCCATAGGGCTGCATACAGTGGAGCTTTGTTCAGCTTTCTGTCAGCTAGTCCAGAGGGAGGAGATTTTCAGCTCAGCTCCAGTTTGATTTCTCAGTGGCCTTGCAGCCCAAGCATGTGGAGTCTTCAGCAATAGGGTCTTACCATCTATTTTTGATGGGAAACCAAGAGCCTTGGCAATGGCCTGTAATATTTTAGGGGCATCAAGGGCCTCCCTGGCCAACAACTCACTGGAAGCTATCCAATCCCTGGCACTGAAATTTTTCTAGTAACCTATGGTTTCTGGGTGCACCATTATCCAAAAAAGTAGGTTTTCATATGGCTTATTCATACCACCTTAACTTTTGATTAACCATCCTCCCACCACCCTTCCTATTAAAATTCTTAATAGAAATTAATTTGGTGGGGCTTGGATGTTGCTTGGATAGGTAGAGTACTTGCCTAGCATTTACGAGGCCTTGGTTTGGAACCCTAACACCCACCAGGCCTGGTGGCCCTTGCCCGTAATACCATCTTTCAGAATTTGGAGGCAGATGAATCAGGAGATGGAGGCATCCTCGGCTACAACAGGAGTTGTACAGAAGGGGCAATTTGGGCTACATTGAGACTCTCAAAAATAAAAATGAAAATGAAAATTCAGTGAGTAACGCTTGGAGGTTGGGATCTCTGTTTTTCCTTTTCTTTCTGTTTGATTCTTTCCTTTCTTCCTTCCTCCTGCTTTGGTTTTATGCATGTATGTGTACATGGGTGTTTTTGAGTGTGTGTGTGTGTGTGTGTGTGTGTGTGTGTGTGTGTGTGTGTGTATGCATGTATGCCACAGCATGCATGAAGAACACCTGTTGTTTGGTCTCCTTCTCTGTCTGCAGCAGGGTCTCCCTCATGGTTTTGCTGCTGGGAGAGCCAGGATTCTTCGGCTTCTGCCTCCACAGGTACACTTGTGTGTCACCTCGTGTGTGACTTTATACTGATTTATTATTTGTTTTTATCAAGGTAGGGTCTCACTCTAGCCCAGGCTGACCTGGAATTCACTGTGTAGTCTCAGGCTGGCCTTGAACTTCCAGCATTCCTCGTACCTCTGCCTCCCAAGTGCTAGGATTTAAGGCATGCGCCACCATTCTGTGTCTGGCTTTTATGTAGGTTCCAGAGATCTGAACTCTGGTCAGCAGGCTTGCCAAGAAAGTGCCTTTAACCACTAAGCCATGTCCCCAGGCCATTTTGAGTTTTCATTATTATTATTGTGTGTGTGTGTGTGAGAGAGAGAGAGAGAGAGAGAGAGAGAATTAGTGTGGCAGGGTCTTAGCCACTGCAAACAAACTCTAGACAATGAGCCATCTTGTACATCTGGCTTACATGGATTCTGGAGAGTCAAACCTGGGTCCTTAGGCTTTGCAAGCAAGTGCCTTAACCACTAAGAGAGATGTTTCCAGCCCCATTTCAATTTTTTTTTTTGTTTGTTTGAGAAGGGTGTCCCATGTAGCCTAGGTTTGCCTCAAGCCCAATGAACAGCCAGGGATGACTCTGACCTCCTGATCCTCCTGCCTCTGTCTTCTAAGCTCTGCGACTACATGTATGCCATCACATCCGGCTTTAGGATCTGTATTTCTAACAAGCTCCCAGGTGAGATCTACACAGCTTATCCTTGAATCACCCTTGGAGTAGCAAAATGCTAGAAAATAAAAATATACTGATCTGGGCTTAGAAGGAAAAAGGAAACGGCAGAGCCCAACTGGAGATGACTCAGCTTAGGTGGACAAATACAAAAGCACGGGATCGGGCTGAGCTGTGAAGGAAGGGGGCAGGCTTTCAGCTGTAGGTTGCAAATAGAACTGAAAATAAAGTTGCACCACTGAGTTATTTAAAGCTCTAAATTTGGGCTGGAGAGGTGGCTTAGCAGTTAAGGCGTTTGCCTGTGAAGCCTAGGGACCCAGGTTTGATTCCCCAGAATCCACATAAACCACATGCACAAGGTGGCATATGGGTCTGGAATTCATTTGCAGTAACTGGAGGCCCTGAGGCCCATTCTTTCTCTCTCCCCACCTTCCTATCTGCCTCTCTCTCTCTCTCAAATAAATAAATATTTTTTAAAGCTCTCAATTTGCAAGATTAGTAGGAAGACGCAAAGCTGAAAGTCTTTACCAAACAAAAAGCCTCAGTTAAACATCCAACCCACAGAAAAGACTAAAGAAGAACCAACTGGTAACATTGCATGACCAGGCTTCTATCACATGCTATTTCTAAGTGAGTGTTCCTAGCTGCTAACCCAATAGTCAGCTCCTGTGGATGGAGTGATCAGAGTACACAAATTTGGGAAGACCTTGATCACCCCAAAGGCGGGGGGGGGGGGGTTGGGAGGAGGGGGCTTCCTGTAGAAGCATGAGCAGCTAAGGGGGCCTAAGACCACCAGAGTTTGAATCTCCGTACCCCAGCTGGGTATGGCCATGCATGCCTGTTACCACGGTCCCACACAAGAGCAGAGACCTGCATGCTCTGGAATAAGGAAAGAGACCCAGGCTCAAAACAAGCCTGGGCAGAAGAGCAGTGGAGTGGGACACATGAGGTTCCACTCCAGACAACGTGGGCGAGCCCACCTCACCACAGAGGACAGTACAGGGCACATGAGGGCACATGCACATGCATAGACCACAGTACAGAGAGAGCAAGAGAAAGGACAGGCAGATCGGTCCTTGATCAAAATAAAAAGTCATTTCAGTAAACAGTCATGGTCATCTGGAGCCCAGTGATTCAATTGTTCAGAAATGCAAATTCTTCCGCTTTATAAAAGAAAAGTTCTTGCAAAGGCAATTAGATTCAAGTGGTATTTGTTGATCTTGAGGCCCCAAAGACTTCTCCTTTTCTGGAAGGCTCTTGCACAAGGAGGGTGCTTAGCAAACACTTGTTCACCTGCTGGTTAATTCCTGCCTCCTCCTACTGGCTTCTGCCCATGAGCAACAACAGTCCTAGGGAGCTTTTCTCCTCAAAGCTGCTTAGCTTAGAGCACTAGTGACCCCATTCCTGGTCAATAATCCATTTCTGAATGACCCAAAGTACAAGAATTCCAGAGGGAAATGTTCACTTAAGAACGAGGTTAAGGGGCCTTACCCCCTCCTGCCTTCTCACGGGCAGGGGTTCTTCGTACTCTCTCCTCTTTCCTTCTCTTAATCTAATAAAGTCTCCCTAAAGTTAAAAAAGAAAAAAGAGAACATTTTTAAAACTTAAGGTGAGTGTGCTGTTTATATACTGAGTAGGTTCATAACTAATTTAAAAAAAATTAAGGTGAGGACATCACTAGATTGTTTCCCTTTCGGGTTCTAAAACACTGCTAAAACATTGCTAAATATGCTAAAACATTCTTTTGAGAATTTTCAAAGAGAATCATTAACACTGCACTTAAAATTTCAGACCGTGGAAATAAACTAATTTAGCTAAACACATCCTGCACTGTCCTCCACACCCATTATCTCCAGAGAGACATTTAACCCACTTTATTATTTATTTACTCTTCTGGCAAGTGTATGCGTGTGCTGCGCATGCATGTGTGTCTGTGTGTGCTCATGTGTGTGGGTACAGGCATGTGAAGGCCAGAAGTTTAAGTCAGGAGTCCTTTTCAGTCACTCCCCACCATATTTATTAAGACAGGATCACTCACGTGAACCCAGGGCTCAGCAGTCCAGTGAGTCTAGCTAGCCAGCTTGCCCGGGGGAGCCCAGCTCCACGACCTACCCACTGGAGTGAAAGACACACAGCGCATGCCTGGCATTTATGTGGGTACTGAGGGTCCCAACTCAGGTCCGTACACTTGTGCCGCAGGCACGTTACCCACTGGTCCATCTCCCCAGCCCTTGCTTACTTTTTAACTAAAGGGGAAAAGTCAACCGGACATTCAAAGAACCAATTCCAAGCCCTGGGTTTTGGTTGAGATTCATGCCGAGACTTTAAGCTTAAAATTGTCCCAGCAAAACTGGCTGCCACTTGCTACCCCAGACCTTTGTCTGACGTTACTTTCCCAGCTTTTCCCTTATCAGTCACCCTCAGAATGGACAACAGCTATAGGCGAGGAGTTCTCCTTCCAGCTATTGAGAGAAAGAAGGGAGGCTGTTAGAACCAGAATGCCTCCATTTTCTTTAACTGCAGTTGCCATTTCATAATTATAACTCTCTGTTTCCCAGGAATGACCCAGACCAACCGTCCCTTCCCTGAAATGACCCCAGGCCACCTGTTCCATTGATCATCACTCCCCTGCAGTGGCCCAGGCACTGAGGCAAGGTGGACCACCCCACTACCAAAGAATTCCAATGGCCCCACCGCCCCATAAGTTTCCCCTAGTCCGTATGGGAAGTGTCTTCTGACATGCCGGGTCACAGCCCTTCTCAGGCTTCCCAGAAGAAAGCCTGTCTCTGCTGTTAAGCCAAGTCTTTTCTCTCATTTTGTTTCCTGCTTTTATTTATTTATTTATTTTTTTCTCCTAACAGAGGGTCTTGGACAAACTAAGCATTCACCTTTCTTCCACTGCAGTGGAAGGCACTGGCCAACCCCTTATGTCCCACGGTGAAGGCCTGTCCACTCCATCAGAGGAGACCCTGCTGCCCACAGCTTCCTGCTGAATCCGGGATCATAACACCCTGAATCCTCACTCCCCTGCCCTGCAAGGCTAGAGCGAAGTTGACTTTTTAAAAATATATATTTTTTATTTGTTCCTTATGCGTAAACAGAAAAAGAGAGAGAAAAATGGGTAAACGAGACCTCTGACCACTGCAACTGAACTCCAGATGTATGTGCCACTCTGTGCATCTGGCTTCATGTGGGCACTGGGGAATGAAACTCAGGCCATCCTACCCATCTTGAAAGCAAGACTCTTCACCACGGAGCCATCTCTCCAGCCCTACAGCAAGCTTTAGTTGCCCCAATTTTACAAGGAGTTTAGTTCTTTTCAACCCCTGTTTTGTTGTGGTTCTAGAGATTGAACCCTGTGCACGCTACGTGAGTGCTATACTCCTGAGCTACACCCCGGTCCTTGAGACCTATTTAAAAGCAGCGTTACTGCTGCGTGGTGCCGCACGCCTTTAATCCCAGCACTTGAGAGGAGGCAGAGGTAGGAGGATCACCGTGAGTTCGAGGCCACCCTGAGATTACATAGTGAATTCCAAGTCAGCCTAGGCTAGAGTGAGACCCTACCTCGAAAAACCAAAACAAACAAACAAAAAAAGTAAGGCTACTATGTATGCTAAAGGTTGGCCTCCTTGCAGTTTCCAGGCTTGCTTATGGGTAAAGGTGCAAATCTAGCAGAAAACTGACCCTCAGGCAGGCTATCAGCCAGGAGGAATGAAACAAGGTCACCTGAAGATCTGCTGAGCATTGTCTGAGTGGCCCAGTACTGGAAGTGGGCTCGTCACCTGACCCTGGCTCCCCGCAGGCCTCCCCGTGGCCAAGCGTCCGCTGGAGAGCTCTGGTGACAGCTGAAATAACAAGGAGGGCAGGCAGACCTTTCTAGCAGAGGGCTTGTGTTGGCTTTCCAGAGACCAAAGCCACGTGAGTAAGGCCAAAAAAAAAAAAAAAGGACAAGAGAGAAAGGGGAGGGAGTGGCTCCTTGGAGAGTCCCGCAGTCTTACCAACCAAATCGGAGGAGCCTGGGGGCTCAGCGCTGGCTGGGGTACAGGAGTCATGGGGGCCACCAAGAGGAGACCTAGGCATCTGCTGTCGATGTGGCGGGTTGAGGTGACCTCTTCTGCTGTGGTCGATCCTTGGTCCCCCACTTGTATTAGCACTCTGATCTAGGCACCGTGCACACAACCAAGGAGGAAATATAAACTCCCTGCTTTCACCCCACGTTCTTCCTAGGGGAGTGAGGCACAGAAAAAAGTAAAATGTGAGAGACATGGAGAAGATCAAAGCAGAGTGGGGCGCAGGAGTTGGGTGTGGGCGGGTGCCCAGTGAAAGGAGGGGGTACCTCCATCCCCAACGTGCCATCTGTCTAAGAATCTGTAGGAGTTCGGGGAGCAAGTCCCGTGGGGAGAGTACCACAGACAGCAAACACAACAAAGACCGAACGCAGCTGAGGGACAGTAAGGAAGCAACCCAAAGGCCACCCAGGGTGGGACGGTCAGTATTGGAGTCCGTCCATCCGTCGGAGGGCAGACCGTAGCATTTGCTGAGAGAGCCGACTCAGCTCCGCAACACAATCCCGGCGGCTGCTCTGCTGAGCGCGCTGCGCTGCACTGCGCGGGGTGTCCGAGAAGGAAGACTAAGTTTGCGTTGGTCCAGGTGAGTTCAGGTGAGAGAGAGTGCTAAGGTGCGGTACGAGGAAGCCCAGAGGCATCGGGATGAAAGGACGGCTGGGAGTAGCAGCCAGCGCACACCACGGTGGATCACCACCGTGCATTCGAGGCCACCCTAGACTACACAGTGAATTCCAGGTCAGCCTGGGCTAGAGCGAGACCCTACCTCGAAAGCCAAAACAATAAAAATACAACAGATGGAAGGACAGCGCAGCCTGACGCTATGGGGTGCAGCCCTGCATGCACAGGGCCTACATAATTAGTGCCTCCTGAAGTGTTGCTTAGTCCTAGTCCAGGCCCAGGCAAGGTAGGAAAGCAGTTACCACTCAAGCCAGGACAAAAGGTTTTTAAAACATATTTTTAAATTGATTTTCCATGAGAGAGAAAGAAGAAGGGAAGAGAGGGGAGAGAGAGAGTGGGTGCACTGGGGCCTCTTGCCGCTGCAAATGAACTGCAGATGTACGTACCACTTTGTGCCTCTGGCTTTACTTGGATGCTGGGAAACTGAATCCGGGCTGTCGGGGGCTGTAAGAGAGCACCTCTATCTGGTGAGCCGTCACCACGGCCCCAGTGGGGAGGGAGCTAGGGTCTCATAGTGTAGTCCAGAGCAGCCCCGAATCTGTGACCCTCCTACCCCGACCTCCAGTGCTGCCGCTCTTGGCTCGAAGGGCTTTCTTTGTAATCATGACTTTTATTTTTGGGGTACAGTGGGGTTAAAGGGCCTCACTGTAGGCCAGGTTGACCTGCAACTCACTCTGTAACCCCAGACTGGCCTCAAACTCACAGCAATCCTCCTCCTTCAGCTTCTGACTGCTGGGATTAAAGGTGTGTGCTTACCATGCCTGGCTTTTTTTTTTTTTATATAATTTTGTTTATTTGAGGCAAGGTCTCATTCTAGTCCAGACTGACCTGGAACTCACTCACAGCCCTGGCTGGCCTTAAACTCACAGCAATCCTCCTAACTCAGCTTTCCAAGTGCTAAGATTAAAGGTATGAACCACCATGCCCAGCACAAAGAACATTTTAAAAAATATTTTATTTACTGGGCTGGAGAAATGGCTTAGCAGTTAAGGTGTTTGCCTGCAAAGCCAAAGGATCCCGATTCGATTCTCCAGGACCCACATAAGCCAGATGCACAAGGGGGCGCATGCATCTGGAATTCATTTGCAGTGGCTGAAGGCCCTGGTGTGCCCATTCTCTCCTTCCCTCTCTCTTTCTCTCTCTCTCTCTCTCTCTCTCGCTCTTGCTCTCGCTCTCGCTCTCCCTCCTTCTTTCAAATAAATGAATAAATAATATTTTTAAAATATTTTATTTACGTATTGGGGAGAAGAGAGCGAGAGCAAGGGGAGGGAGAGAATGGGCGCGCCAGGGCCTCCAGCCACTGCAAACGAACTCCAGATGCGTGCGTCTCCTGCTGCATCTGGCTCACATAGGTACTGAGGAATCAAACCTGGGTTCTTAGGGTTCACAGTCAAGTGCCTTAACCACTAAGCCATCTCTCCAGCTCCCAAGAACATTTTTGACAGAATACCTTCACTAAGATTGTGAGAATAATTCTATTTACATTATTGAACTACTTTATTTACATATTATTTATGTCAACTTAGGGCCCCAAGCCAGACTTTCTTTGGGGGACCATGTCTTCTGATGCTAGGAAGTTGATCAGTAGGGGCAGAGGACATCCTGCCTAGCTTTAGGCCAACACCACCTGTTGAGAGTACCACAGAAGGAAGCCACATGGCAGGAGCCAGTCTGTGAGAGCCAAAGTGGCTACATGCCATGAATCTAAAAACCCAGTAGCCCTGCGGAAATTATATCTGTGTCCTGGAGCACAAGAGTGAACAGATGCACCTCTGAAAGCCATCTTTTCTCAGACACTGTCCTCCACATGAGAAGGAAAATCCTGAAAGACATGGCCAAGAGGAAAGGGTTCGAGGTAACCACCTGAAACCCATTCCCAGAAGGCTGTTTATGAATCTTAAAGGATCTGTTACAAAGCTGTTTCTACTTGCTGTTTGTTGAACATTTTATTCTAGGTGTAAAACATGCCAAAGTTAAGACACTCACGCCTATGTAGTTAACATGTGGATCCTATAACCCTCAAAACATAGCCAGTCTGAATGAAATGTCTCCCCTTCCATATCCCGTTGCCTCTCCCTCCACTTACACAGGGTGATTTTAAAGCCAATCCCAGATGCCATGTTATTCCCCCTCAAACTCAGGTGCTAAATGCTTGGTTGCCAGTGATGGGCTTTTAGAAGGTGACTGGATCATAAGGGTACCAACTTCATCAATGGATTAACCCACTGATGATTTCATAACTAAGTAGGTTGTGAGGAGGAGGAGCCCAGTTGGAATAAGTAAGTCACTGGTATATCTCATCCTGGATGCTTTCTGTCTGCCACACATGGATGTGAGCAATTCTGCCCCTCCACCACAATGCCCTGCCTCACCACAAGCCCACAGCAATGGAGCCAGCCAACCATGGGCTTGAGACCTCTGAAGCATGAGCCAAAATAAATCTTTCTTCCCCTAAGTTCTTTTTCTCAGGAATTTCGTCATAGCAACATACAGCTAGCTGTAGTTACCTTCTTGTTGCTGAGAGAAAACATCTGACCAAAGGCAGCTGACAGGAGGAAAGTATTTAGTTGGCTTTCAATCTTAAGGGGAAGCTTCATGATAGCAGGGGAAAGCATGGGATGAGCAGAGGCTACACATCACCTCCTCGCCACAGCAGGTGGAAAACAGCAGCAAGAAAGTGAACCAAACTCTGGCAAGGCGGAGCTAGCTGTAACATTCCTAAACCCACCCCAACAACACACCTCTTCCAGCAAGGCTCCGCCTCTAAAATTGCCACCAGCTGAGAAACAAGCATTCGGAACACGTGATTTTGTTAAATATTTTATTTATTCATTTATTTATTGGAGAGAGAGGAAGAGGCAGATAGAGAGAATTGGCAGGCCAGGGCCTCTAGCCAATGAAAACAAACTCTAGATATATGTGCCACTTTGTGCATCTGGCTTACGTGGGTACTAGAGAATTAAACCTGGGTCCTTAGACTTCGCAGGCAAGTGGCTTAACTGCTAAGTGGGCTCTCCAGCCAGAACACATAATTTTATGAGGGATGTCTGATTCAAACCACCACAGTGATACATTATGTAATTTCATCTACAAATATTTCTATATAGTTCTCTAAAAGATAAAAAATTAAATAACTATAATCCAACTAATATCAAACTTTTTGGATAGACAATAATTCATTATTAGCAAAATTCCATCCATTCATTCAGTGTTCATTCATTCATTCATTCATTCAGTGTTCAAATGTTTTCCATTGTTTCTTTTTTTAAATATTTTTATTTATTTTTTATTTGTAAGCAGAGAAAGAGAGAGAGAGAGAATGGGTGCGCCAGGGCTTCTAGCCACTGCAAATGAACTCCAAACACATACACCACTCTGTGCAACTGGCTTTACATGGGTCCTGGGGAGTAGAACCCAGATCATTTGGCTTTTCAAGCAAACACCTTAACCACTGAGTCATCTCTCCAGCCCCTCATTGTTTCTTTTTTTGTTGCTGTTGTGTTGGGTTTTTCTTTTTGTGGATGATGATGTATTTGGGAGGGGGATTATTTTTTAAAGGCATTGTCTCACTCTAGCCCAGGCTGACCTGGAACTCAAACACATGAGGATCCCCTCCCTCAGCCTCTCTAGTGCTAGGATTAAATGCTTGTACCACCACACCCAGCTGAGACAAGGTCTTGTAACGTATTCCAGGCTGACCTGCAATTTGCAATCCTCCTGTCTCAGCCTCCCAAGTGCTGAGATGATAAGTGTATACCAACATACCCAGTTTCATAACTTACTTACAGTTCTCTTGTTTTAAATCAGGATCCAAACAAGGTCTGCCACACACTACATTTGGTTCCTGTCTCTCCTTGTTTATATGTTTCTGCTCTCTTTTTGTCTACAGTCTTCTTTTAAATAAATTGGATTGCTTAAGCCCATAGAAATCTCAGATTTTGAATTTGGCTGACTATATGTCTATGGAAATATTTTGTTTCCTAGGGCTGGAGAAATGGCTCAGCAGTTAAAGTCATTTGTTTGCAAAGCCTGTCTGTCTAGGTTTGATTCCCCAGTACTCATGTAGAGTCAGATGCACAAACTGATGTATGCTTCTGGAGTTTTATTTGCAGTGGCAGAAGGCCCTGGCACATCCATTCTCTCTCTCTCTCTCCTCACAAATAAATAATTAAAAAAACAATAAAGTGTTTGCTGGACTCTTGTTTTCTCTGTGAACTGGTTTGTAGATCTAGAAATAAGATCCGACTCAGGCTGTTTTTTTTTTTTTTCCCCCAAAGATTTATTTATTTGAGAGTATGGGCATGCCAGGGCCTCCTGCTGCTACAAATGAACTCCAGATGCATGTGCCACTCTGTGCATCTGACTTTATGTGGGTACTGGGGAATCGAACCCGTACCAACAGGCTTTGCAAGTAAGCACCTTTAACCACTGAGCCAACTCTACAGCCCCGGCTCGCTGTTTTTAGCAGACCCACTTCACACATCTGGCACCTCCCTGTCTTGTACGGGTGCCAGCTCCTCCTGCCTTGCACTTGGCCTCTTCCAGCGGTGTCCCTCCCCCTCCTTTTCACTGAACTTTCAAGTGCTCTGTACTGTCTTCATTTTTACAAACTTATCTTTGCCCTGTACCTGTTAGATTCCATATCCCCAAGATTTGTATGTTAAAGCCCTTGTTCCCTGGCTGGGGAGACATTTCTGTCGATAAAGCACTTGCCGCGGCCGCAGCCTGGGTTTGGAGCCCCAGCACCGCGGCTGGGTAGGTGTGCCGTCAGCGCTCTGCAAAGGTGGAGATCAGAGACCCCTGGGACAAGCTGACTAGCCAGAGTGGCTGAACAGGCAATCTCGGAGCTCAGGACTCAATAAAAAGCAATCAAAGGAGACTCAACGTCAACCTCAGGCCTCCATACCAACATGCATGCAAACATGCGTGCACGCACGCACACACACACGCACACACACAACACAGCACAGGTACATACGTGCAGGGGTGTGAGGAGCCCTAACTCTCAATGTGAAGTACTTGGCAATAGGCCTGAGAGGCAGTGAGAGTGGAGGAGATCAGAAGAGCGAGGCTCCATGGCCCAATTCATGGAGAGATCCAGACCCCAGGAGCTGCTTCTCTCTGCCCCGGGTGAGAACAAAGCCAAAAGGTGGCTCAGTGTGAGCCAGGGAGAATTCTTATCAGGAGTGACTGGCAGCCTCCACGACTGTGAGAAACAAACGTCTGCAGCCCAAGTCCAGGTCCACAGTATTACATCAAATCTCTTGAGCAAATAACTACCGGTTCCTGCTGAGGTCTTATCTGAGAACATCTAAAGCTAAGGTAGGAGCAGCAGTAAGGATTTCGGGGAAAGCATGAAATTCAATGAAGCAATGACTTGGCAAATTTGCCTTTTGGGGAACTGAATTGCAGGACGTGTTAGCCTGCTTCTTTTCTTTTCTTTCTTTTTTAATGTATTTTATTTATTTATTTGAGAGAGAGAGAGAGAAAGAGGCAGAGAGAGAGAGAGAGAAAATGGGCATACCAGGGCCTCCAGCCACTGCAAACAAACTCCAAATGCATGCACCCCCGTGTGCATCCGGCTTCTATGGGTCCTGGGGAATCAAAACAGGGTCATTTGGCTTTGCAGGCAAAAGCCTAAACCGCTAAGCCATCTCTCCAGCTCCTTTTCTTTTCTTTTCTGATAAACTGGGATTGCATGCTGGTCAAGGACTCTCCCACTGAGCAATACCCACAACCCCGTGTCAGCCCGTTTGTAGAAGAGTGTGAATCCCAGCATAGTCGCTGTCTAGTTGTGAAAGTAACTTTCAGAATCTCCTTGTCTCCTTGCTTACCCAAACACAAAGCCAGGGTCAGTTTCTTTTATCCCAAACTCTACTGGAAAATGAGTAACCCAGCACTCAGAAATGTTGCCTGGGTGGGGAAGGGGCTGGAGAGATGGTTTAGCCATTAAAGCGTTTGCCTGCAAAGCCAAAGGACCTCGGTTTGATTCCCCAGGACCCACGAAAACCAGATGCACAAGGGAGCACATGCACCTGGAGTTTGTTTGCAGTGGCAGGAGGCCCTGCCATGCCCATTCTCTCTCTCTCCCTCTCTCTGCCTCTTTCTCTCTCTCAAATAAATAAAAAATAACAGTTAAAAAAAAAAAAAAGAAATGTTGCCTAGCATTACTCCACCTCCCCATTGCCTTAACGATTAAAGAGATCACCAAGTTGAGAGCTCTCTGCAAGGAGCGATGCAAGCACCAGACCAGAAACGCCTGTGAGAACGGAAGCATTGAGTGTAGCTGGGGAGACCTGGGCTTCCGGTAGCTACTAGCGAAGTCTGCCAGAGCGATGTGTCAGCACACCGCGCCGGTGGACTCCGAACCCAGGGAAGGAAGAAGGGAACAGACTGCGCAGTCCCAAGCAGTGCCAGAAGTAAAGATGCACAGTCACTCCATCTGGTGTTTCAAAGTTCCAAACCATGGCTTCTTTTTGTTTTAAGGTAGGGCCTCGCTCTAGCCCAGGCAGCAACCTGGAACTCACTCTAGTCCCAGGCTGGCCTTGAACTCAGGGTCATCCTCCTACCTCTGCCTCTTGAATGCTGGCATTAAGGGTGTGCGCCACCACACCTGGCCAAACTGTGGCTTCCTATCACACCACCCCATGGCTGGCTGTGCCATCTTGGCTAGCTCCTTCCGCTGGGCACTCCTGACAACTGGTATTGATGATATCAACTGCCTTCCAGTAAATCCAGTTTGGGACAATATGACTGAAATGTACGTAGAGCGTGGGTTGGTGGGTGTGTGGGGAAATCTCCCTTTTGCTGGTGCTAATTGAAAGAGCTGATTACATGTCAGTATCAAAAACACCCAAAAGTGCGACTTGTCCAATGAACTTGTCGTGGGCATATTTTATGAACTAATTCTAGTACCTCGCTCAGCGAGCGTTTGATCAATATTTGCTGAATGGGCGCATTAAACATGAACAATGGAGTCTGGGCGGTCTGGATCTGCCCCAGGCTGACTTGCCCCGCCCGTAGCTTCAGCTCCTCTTTTCCCTAACCTTAGACGCCCGGTCTGCGTTCTCCTTCCAGATACTCACTTGTAAAACTGCACTGGCTTAGGGGGCCGGGGGCATGGGTCAGCGGTTTAGTACTTGCCTAGCACATAAGAGGTCCCAGGTTCCATCCCCAGCACCAAAATAAAAAGAAATTAAAAGGAAATAAAAAGATAAAAGGAGGGGGAAGTTGCCTTAGGTCACAGACATAATAAACACTGAGAGACAGGGCCACGTCCTCTGGCCTGTAGTTCTGTGGGAGGTGACCGACCGCATTCATCAACGCTCACGAGGACAGATGGCCTTTCCTGGGGCTAGTCCTGCTGTGCGTCTCTCCTGAGCTCACCTGAGGCTGGAGCCCTCCGCGGACCACAGCAGGGCTCTAACAGGACAGGGACCCTCCTGGTCCCTGTGTCAGAGCACACTCTCAAGGGCAGCCTGCCAGCTGTATCGCAATCCATCCAGCCACCTGCCAAAGCACAGAACACCGGTCCTAAAGAGTTAAAAGAAGCTTGTCTACCTTCCAGGGGACCAGACAATGCCTGTTTAGACAAGACGGGGGAAATCAGCATCTCCCTTGAGACAAGGGAAGTTGCAGGAGAGCAGGTTTTCATTCCTTGGGCCTTGAAGAGCCTGATGGGTGGAGTTACCCCAACAATTGTCCAGAAAAGCCTGATCTCACTGGGACAAAGGCCAGTGGTTCTATTCTATACATAGCACTTTCCAACTTTTCTGATTAGTTTTTTAATCAATTAATTAATTAATTTGAAAGCAAGCAACTTTAACCTCTGAGCCATCCCCTCAGGCTCTTCATTCGAGAGTACAGGGCCTCTTGCCACTGCAAATGAACTCCAGATCCATGAGCCACTTTGGGTTGCTGGCTTTATGTGGGTACTAGGAAACTGAATCCCAGCCAGCAGGCTTGAAAAGCAAGCACCTTTAACCACTGAGCAATCTCCTTAGCCCCTGTTAGATTTCATGACCCACACCTGAATTTTAAAGTTAATACCACGTAGATTTAATCCTAAATAAAAATACTTGGTTCTGAGAACTTGAGTCTGTTTTGTTGAGGTCCCGTGCAATGGTCCTGAGATATTTTACAGTGTCTTTTCCAAGAATATGTTCAATTTCTTTCCTTAATTTTTGTTTGCTTGAGACAGGGTCTCATGTAGTCCAGGCTAGACTTGCAGTTGCTGTGTAGCCAAGAATGACCTGGAACTACTCCGCGTCCTGAGTGCAGGGATTCCAGGCATGAGTATCACGCTCAGTTTCATGCAGTTCTGGTGACTGATCCCAGGACTCTGTGACGTTGGGCAAGCATCCTACCAAATGACCTACGTCCCCAGCCCGCCATATTCTCTTTATTGTTATTTTCCTTTTTTAAGCAGCAAGGAGATAACAGTACAGGAACAGGGAACTAGATAGACAGAGAAATCTGGGAAATAAAATTCAATGTTGAAACCAAATAAAAGTTGCTCCAGACTTAGCGAGACACCCAGTGACAAGGCACGGTTACAGCACTGGATGATAACGGGTGTGACAGAACGCACTTCACACCAGGCCCCTCAGCTTCGGGTGACCCCACTGTCCCCGTACAGCATGCCCTCACCCACTCTTGCCTCCCACTCATGTTCGCCTCCTCTGACCTGAAGCCCTTGTGGTCCATCCTTCCACACTCGTTCTCTACTCTATGATCATCAGTGTCTAGAAAACACACCTCACAGGAAGCCCTGCCGGAGCCGAAGCAAAGCCCTGGGCTCCGACACACTTTCATTCAGTGGACCTGACAACACAGTAGGTATTTTTATTTTTATGTTTATTTTTTCATTGCTATTTTTTGGTTTTTTGAGATAGGGTTGCATACTAGCTCAGGCTGTCCTGGATTTCACTATGTAGTGTCAGGGTGGCCTCTAACTCATGGTGATCCTCCTACCTCTGCCTCCTGAGTGCTGGGATTAAAAGTGTGTACCACCACGCCCGGCCCTGGTATTTTTATTTTTATGTTTATTTGCTTATTTATTTACGTGTGTGTGTGTGTGTGTGTGTACACCAAAGCATCTTGCCATTATAAGCAAAAGCCAGGCCTTTGCACCACTTTGCATCCGATCATTGCAAATAAAAGTGACATGGGAGTTCTGAAGAGTGTCTTAGGTAAGGTGCTTGGCTGCGAAGCCTAAGGACCCAGGTTTGATTCCCTAGGACCCAGCTAAACCAGATAGATGCACAAGGTGGAGTTTGTTTACAGTGGCTAGAGGCCCTGGCACACCCCGTCCCTCTCTCTCAAATATATGTATCTGTGAAAAAGAGTGATGGAGAATCACCTGGGCTAGCACTTTGCAGACATACACCTTTACCCACTGCGCCGTCTCAGCCCCTCTCGGCAGGTATTTTATCTTGTCTGTTCTTACCCTGTCAGGCTGCCATCTTTCACCGCTAGCTGTGTCTCCCACAGCCTCATATTCCCCCCGGGGTATGTTTTTCCTTTGACCAGGGTCTGCTTTCTTACAAACTGTCAAAGGGAGGAAGGACCACAAGCCCCCATCCCCGCACCATCAGTTCCTAGGATCATCAGAACCAAAAGGTTCCTAGGTGCCACAGATCAGAACTGAAGAAGCGGATATTAAAGTTAAGGATTTACTTTAATAAAATATAAGCCACTCAACCAGAACACAGGCCCTTGGGTGGGTGGACAGGTGGGACAGACAGGAAGTAGAGTGGCCATGTGAACGACTGGGCTGGGGCACACATTTCTCTCTTCTTCTGAGGTTTACCCTAAAGACCCAGCAGTCAAAAGCAGGCTTGCAGGACCCTCCCTCTGAGCTCCTTTCAGCTTACTTACCCAAGTTGAAGTTCTCACAGGCTGGGAAACGCTGCGAGCTTATTTGCAAGCTAGGGTCATATCTGCCTAGCAACCCAACCAGAAGACTTGGGGGACTATCACTGTGGACAAGGAATAGGCAGGCCAACTTTGCACAAAGGCATCTGTTCGAATGCAAATGACCTGAAGCAAGTGGGCTAGAAAAGAGAGCGTCCCTGGGGCAGCTCTGAGGAGGCTGTTTTTTCCCAAGATGATGCTGAGGGACTTGTGCAGGGTACCATTACAGCCTTGGCTGCTGCAAAGGGGGAGCCAAAGGCAGCTCCGCCTGCCCTGTGGGCTCCAACAGACTTACAGAAGAGGCCAATGGGAGAGCTTGGCCCTTCGCTTAATTTCTTGATTTTTTTTTTTTTTTTGGTCCTGTACTTCAGACTCCAAAGATCCTTTTGTTCTTACTTAGAACTAAACAGAGTTAGTTTTGTTGGGGTGGGGGTGTTGATTAGTATGGTGATGCAGTCCTTCCCCTGGAGGAGTGAGGAAAGCAGAGGTTTTCAGCTTGTTCTCACTAGGTCTGAGGAAAAGAGGTGAAGCCAGACTCTAACCAGAGTGGGCAAAAGTCACCGATGGATCTGTGGCTAGCAAGGCTGCTTTCCAGCAAGCTCTCCAGTATCCAAACCCATGTCCTAAGTCAACTTGGAGGAGCTGTGCCAGCCCAAGTGGTATCTGTAAATGTGGTGCCGCCGTGGGCCAAACCATCAGTGCTCTTCTCTCAACCTTCCTCACGCCCAAACTGGGGATATTAAGTACCGTCTGTAGAGAGCTACCGATGGGGTAAGACTCGTGTGGATGAGCCGGGTGTGGTGGCACACTTGTCCATCCCCCAGCTCTTGGGAGATGGAGATAGGAGGATCAAAAATCCAGTATGTCAGGTGAAATGGTGCAGACTTTGGGTAGGAGAATTTCTATGAGTTAGATCCCAGCCTAGGTTATGGTGAAACCCTGTCTTTAAAAAAAAAAAAAAAAAAAAAAAAGCCGGGCGTGGTGGTGCACACCTTTAATCCCAGTACTTGGGAGGCAGAGGTAGGAGGATCACCATGAGTTTGAGGCCACCCTGAGGCTACATAGTGAATTCCAGGTCAGCCTGAGCTAGGGTGAGACCCTACCTCGAAAAACAAAAACAAAAGTTGGGCGTGGTAGCACACACTTTTAATCCCAGCTCTTGGGAGGCAGAGGTAGGAGGATCACTGTGAGTTCGAGGCCAGCCCGAAACTACATAGTCAATTCCAAGTCAGCCTGGGCTAGAGTGAGACCCTATCTTGAAAAAACAAAAAAGCAAAAAAATAAGAAAAGGGGAGGGGAGAGACTCAAGGTTTAAGGTCGGGGCTAGGGAGATGACTCAGGTTAAAGGCACCTGCCTGCAACCTGCCAGCCTGGGTTTAACTGCCCAGCACCCGGATAAAGCCAGACCCCCCCACACAAAGTGGCCCCAGTGTCTGGTGTTTGTTTGCATCCGGAGGAAACCCTGGTATGCCCATATATATGCACACATGCACACATATGTGTACAAGTAAATAAGTTTAATTTAACAAAACAATTTAAGGGCATCCTTGACTACATATCAAGTTCAAAGACAGTCTGGGACACATGAGACCTTGTCTCAAAGACATAAATAAGCACATAAATAAAATTACATACTCTCTCTCTAAGCTAAAAGGGCTGGAGAGATGGCTTAACAGTTAAGGCACTTGCCTGTGAAGTCTAAAACCCAGGTTTGACTCCCCAGAACCCATGTAAGCCAAATGCACAAGATGACAGATGTGCACAAGGTGGCACATGCATCTGGAGTTCAACTGCAGTGGCTAGAGGGCCTGACGTGCCAATTCTCTCTCTCATGAAAAAAATTTTAAATATATATATATAGATAGATGCCACTTAACACAGCGTTAATGACAAGGCAAACAAAAATTAATAACTGCAATCAATACTGATAAAGAGAACATTATTAGTAATAATTTACATTATTGTTGTTGTTCGGGCCCCCAGGCTTCACTGGACCAAATATTCACCTGAGACTTTAACAGTCATGCTTTGGACACTAGGGCTCAGGCACTGTGTGAGTTTTAAAATTAAGCGGAAGCGCGGAGCACGGTGGCACACACCTGTGATCCCAGCTGCGACAAGAGGACGGCCAGCTTCAGGTCAGCCTGGGCAGCACAGCAAGGCCACCTAAGAGGAAGAGGGCCCGAGAAGATGGCTCACTGGTTAAAGGCACTGGCTTCAAAGTCAGCAGACCCCATTTCAGTTTGCTAGATCCTGTGCGTGCATGCGTGCATGCACATGCGCGCGAACACACACACACACACACACAAATTATTTAGGAGAGACAGCATGCTCAGGGGCAGTGGTGGAGCATTTGTCTACTTGCCTAGCATGTCCAAGGCCCTAGGTTTTCTTCTTTTTAAAACATTTTTTATTTAATTGAGAAAGAGAGATAAAGAGGCAGAGAGAGAGAGAGAAAGAGAGAGAGAGCATGTAGGCCAGGGCCTTCCGCCACTGCCAACAAACTCCAGATGCAAGTGCCACTTTGTGCACCTGGTTTTAGGTGAGTACTGAGAAACTGAACTCAAGGCCATCAGGCTTTGCAAGAATCTGCTGAGCCTCTGCTCCATCCTAGTCTTGGGTTTCCACCAGCACTGAAGAGAAAAGAAAAAAGGGAGGGTGAAATAAAAATGCACGTGACTCGCTTAGTCAGTTAGTTCTAAATGATAAGCTACATCCCTAGGTTCTGAAAATAATAATGATACAGTGTGTCAGTTGTACGTGGTGGCTCATCCCAGCATTTCAGAAGGCTTCAGATAGGTCAGTTGCTCTGAGTTCGAAGCCAGCATGGGCTAGAATGAGTACAAAGTCAGCTTGGGCTAGAATGACTCCAAAGAAAAGCTTATAGCCAGGCATGGTGGCACATGCCTTTAATACCAGCACTCAGGAGACTAAGGTAGGAGGATCGCCATGAGTTTGAGGCTAGCCTGAGCTACAGAGTGAGTTCTAGGTCAGCCTAGGCTACAGTGAGACCCTACCTCAGAAAAAAAAAGTTTAAAATACGACGCATTGTGTTGTATTAAACACGACATTTCCCACCAAGCCTACAGTCAGAGCTGCTGGGAACAGTAGGCACACAGCACGGCAGGGTGACATATGCTAGTCATCTTAGCATGAAGGTAGCAGGACTCTTGAGTTGTAGGCCGATCTGGGATCCTGTCTTTAAAAAAATAAAAATAAAAAAAGGTCACCCTTGGCTACGCAACATGTTCCAGGCCAGCTTGGCCTATCTGAGACACTGTCTCCAAAAAACAAAACAAACAAAAAGACATTTCCGTACTGAGTACAGGGAGGGGTATGTATAGAGCTTAAAACTAAATATCAAGTCACTCAACTTCAATACTATTTTCATCTTAGTAATTAAACCCGTTTCTAAGTACCATCACTTGTGGATTCTTTGAAGAATAACTCACAAAAAGTTATCTTGGGTCTGAAGAGATGGCGTGAGCAGTTAAGGTGCTTGCCTGCAAAGAACCCAGGTTTGATTCCCCAGTATCCACTTAAGCCAGATACACACAAGGTGGCGCATGCATCTGGAGTTTGCGGTGGCTAGAGGCCCTGATTTGCCTATTCTCTCTCTCTCAAATAAATAAGTTAAATTAACATTTTTAAAAAATGGATATCTCCTTGGATTGTCAGCAATTGGCTTTGATAAGTCCTATTTAAAAACCATAAAAACTTAATAGTGGCTGCAGAATCATCATATACCAGTGACCAATCCACAGGTCACAAGAATTATAAATTCTTTGACTCTGGGAATGCCATCCTGATTCCCATTTCACAGACTTTGGAAATCAGCTCTCTGCAAAGCTGAATTGCTCCTGCAGGCTTGCCAAGCTACTCGGTGGAGCCTGGCTGGACAGTCCTGGCCCTGACCAGACACTGCAACAACGCGCCTACGTCCCATGCCGGAACTGGACAGCAATGGATGACGTTCAACCCCACAGCCTGCATTTCCAAATCGTGAAAGACATCAAAGAGCAAGAAAGAATCTTTATTAAAATTGAGATGGCCGGCCCCTTCTGGCTGTTCTTGCGTTTCTAATATCAGAAATACATCCTCTGAACCCCAACCCAGGGAATAGTGGGTTCCAAAGTCCGCTGGGAAACGCAGAAATGACGGCCTTCGCCCCACCGGAGCAGTTCCCAATTTGTCCCAGAGGTGTGAGATGGGGTCCAGAAAACCAACTTTGCGCCCCCTCGGGTTCTGAAAAGCCTTATTCCGCCCCTCCCCTCGCCCAGGAACTCGCAACTGTGGTTTCCCCGAGCATCATCCACTTAGTTCACAGTGACCTGAGGTCAGGGAACTTGGAGCCACGGGATACCTACCCCCTGACCCCTTCCGGTCACTGACCGAAAGACTCCCGTGGACAGGGCAGCCATGCACCTGTACGGGGCGCGAGGGCGCGCGCGCACGCGCGGGGCCCGGGGATGCTGACTCAGCCGAGCTGCCCGCATCCCTTTCGCGCAAGGCGGATGCTGCGGCGGCCGCAGCGCCCGAAGCAGCTCCCGGGCACCCACTGCAGCACTCCCACCCCTCGCCCGGAAGGGGAACTGGCCCCCGGGTGCGCGAGTTGACGAAACTGGAAGGGAGGGAAGTGGCGGCCCGAGGAAGAACCGGAGCGCCGCGCGCGCGGCTCACACCCAAACTGGAAGGAACCTGTTCTGTCCGGGGCGAGCGAGCGAGCGAGCGCCGCAGCCACGAGCGTCGTCGCGCGGGACCAGCCGCGGCGCGCGCCTCCCCCCGCCGCCCCGCTGCCCGAACCCCACACTGAGCTCGCCAGAGCCTCCGGGCGCGGGCGGGTCCCGGGCTTGCCGAGGAGGCTCCTCGCGCATCCGGCGGGGAGCTCCCCAACACCTCCCGCATCTCCACTTGCATGGCAGCCAAGTGCCCGGGGCGCACCCACATGCACGGGCGAAGGGCGATGAGACCGTCGCGCTCAGGATCCCGGGCGACGTTGGCACAGCCACGCCGTTACCTTCCGTGACCCCCACCCCCCACTTCCCCACCAACACTCACAACCCCGGCTTCGGGCGGGGTGCGCGCCTTGCGCGGCCCCGATCCACGTGGGCCTGGCGCGCGCGCGCCAGGCCGCCCCCCCCCCCTCCTTGGCGGCGCTGGGCGCTCGCAGCACATGGTCGGCGGCGGCGCGCCCCCGAGGCCGGCGGAGACCGGCTGCAGCCGGTATAGGATAAGAGATAGGCAGCGGCGCGGGGCCAGAGCTAGAGCTAGGGCTAGGGCGCGGGCGGCGGCACGCTGAGCCAAGGGCGGTGGCGATCAGGGTGGGGGGTGGGGGGAGGGTGTGGCCCGGGTGGCCGTGGGGGGAGTGGGTAGGGGGGCCAGGGTGCTGCAGCCTCACTGACCGGAGCCAACTAGTTCCAGACTCGGGCCCACGCCCTAAAGGGTTAAATCATTTTTTTCATGTTACCGAGCGGTTTATAAGAAGGGGGGAGGCCAAGCCTCCGCCTCATTGGGAGCCTTTTGGGGTTTATTCTCTTCCCTTCTAACTTGGTGAGTTGGTTTTATGATTTTACATGTTTAAAAGTTTGATTGTGGGGTATGGGTTTTGTTTTGCTTTTTTTTTTTTTTTTAAGGATATGTGTTGGGCCTTTTAAGGGAGGGGGAGGTGGAGGTGGAGGAAAGCACTTAATAACATTTTAACATTTTGAAGAGGTTCTTCCGAAAAAAAAAAAATATTTTGACAGTTGGGAATGCTCCAAACCACCGGAATAACGCGCTGTCAGGCAGCATGGGCAGCTGCGAGTTGAATATTCGTGACCCAAGTGGACCCAAGTGCAACTGGGGATCAGAGGAATACCTAGTCTGAGCTGGCCTTTGATTGTCCCCTTGCCCTGGGTTGTGGCGGGGGGCGGGGAGCGGGGGGGGATGCTCCAGACAGTGGGCGAGTCTGGGGGCGGCGGCCTCGGCCCCTCGGCGGGTTTTCCGCATGAAGTTGCCTGCGCGTCACCAGGGGAAATGTCCGAGGTACCTCGCGCGCGCACGCACGGCGGCCACTGAGGCAGCGCGAGGAAAAGTGGGGCTCCCTGTCCCCAACCGCGACATACCCTCCCCGGAGAGGTGGCCGGGAGGGGGGGAAGCAGGGGCCGTCCTCCAGAGCGCGGACGGTGCACCTGGAACGCTCAGAGCTGGCGGCGGGTCCCGCGCAACTCGCAGGGTTCGCGAGGCAGCCGAGAGGAGCCGCGCACCGCCCCGCGCCGCACCGAGGGAGGATGGCTTGGCAGGGGGAGATGGGTTAGCTCCTCTGGGTTGTTTGGGCTCTTTGCACCCCAGTAGCCAGGTGATAAGAAGTTAGGTAGCATGGAAGATGTCACCGACCGTGGGTTTAGAAAAAAGCTCCCGGGGGAATCTAGCTGGGGAAGAGCAATTGCTACGGAACGGAACACCGGTTCTCCGTGCCCGCTCCTTCCGCAGGAGGTGTCTACCCTGGGGTTGAGATTTCCCCCCTTCGTGATCTTACTGTTTTTGCAAATCATATTAACATGGGTGTCTCGTTGCAAACAGAAAAGACAAAACCAAATGCTTAGTAGGCTGAAAACTTCCCAAGGCTCCAAACACTATTATGTGGCATTTGGGGCGGTGGGTCAACAGTATGTCACGGTGATGAGTACAATCGAAGTACCTCTTCTGGTAGTTAAGGAAAGGGCGCACAAGACAGAAACGGACAGGACGTAAATAGACAGTGCAGCCAAGTGGAAAAACTCCTATCTTAATGAGTACCACTAGCCCTGAGTTTTCCTTTTGTGGTTTCCAAAAACAGGACTTTGCCTCAGTGGAACTCCTGAGGAAGACACTTAAATTAGGGGCTTGGGTTTCAACACAAGATGCTCTTGCAAAATGAGTGAATTGGTTGTAGCCAATGATTCATTCAACGCTGCTGAGGCAGCTTCCAGGTTAGAGTTGGGAATTAACAACAACAAATAATAGTAGTAAGAGAATTCAAATGAACTTCACCGGCATGCTGACTAGTTTGGACAGCTGGGGCTGGAGACAACCTGTCAAAGGCTGTTCTCCAGGCTACGCCTTGAGGAGGAATGGAGATTCCGCTGTGGGACGCATTTGTTTGACCTCAGAAGCTACCCCAGGTCCATCGAAGCCTGCTTTTTGAACTTTACTCTGAGGACTCTGAGGTGTTCTGGGTGTGACATCAGAGCGTGATGCCAGGGGGTATGGCTCCTTGGTGGAGCACAGGACTGCAGGGTGAATGAGAATCTGAATTTTTATGTTGTCTGGTCAAATCTTTTCAACATTGCAGTGACAATCACAGATAATCTGATCTCTAAGCCTTGAGGAGCTGCCCATTTTTTTTAAGGGGGCACTATTTTTCTTGTCTATATACTTTTTTCCCAAGGTAGGGTCTCACTCTATCTAGCCTAGGCTGGTCTCAAACTCAGTGATCCTCCTTACCTCTGTCTCCCTGGGATTAAAGGTGTGCACCACTATGCCTGACTTAAATGTCTCACTATAAACCCAGGTTGACCTGGGGTAACCACGTAGTCCCAGGCTGGCCTCATGCTCACAGTGATCCTCCTACCTCTGCCTCAGGAGTGCTGGGGTTTGAGGTGTGTGCTACCATGCCCCACCAAAACATTTTTTTTTAAGATGAGTCTTGTTATGTAGCCCAGTCTGGCCTCAAATTTGTGGTGTCCTGATGTCTCCTCTCACACGGGCTACCACACCCCGGTTGTTTAGTAACCTTTCAGTGAGCACATCTTATGTACTAAGCGCTCTAGTGGGCTCTGGGTCCAGAAAGAGTACCTGATTGCCTTGTAGGTGTCTGCCATGTCCAGTGTTTGTTTTTTAAGTATTGCTTTTCATTTATTTTTTATATTGCTTTTCACTTATTTTCAAATAGATAGAATGGGCACACCAGGGCCCCCAGCCACAGCAAACAAACTCCAAATGCATGTGCCACTTTGTTCATCTGGCTTTACATGGGTACTTGGGAATCAAACCTGGGTTGTTAGGCTTTGCAGGCAAGTGCCTTAACAGCCAAGCCATCTCTTCAGCCCTATGTACAGTTTGTTTGTTTACTTATTTATTTATGTGCAAACAGAAAGAGAGATAAAGGGAAGAGAGAAAGATAGGAAAAATAGGTGTGTCAGGGCCTCTAGCCACTGCAAAAGAACTCCAGATACATGTACCACTTTGTACATCTGGGTTTATGTGGATACTGGGGAATCAAACCCACATTGTTAGGCTTTGTAGGCAAGCGCCTTAACCACTGAACCATCCCTCCAGACCCCCTCCTTTCTTTTTTTTTTTTTTTTTTTTTTGGTGTTTCAAGGTAGGGTCTAAGTCTCAGGGTGGCCACAAACTAACTGTGATCCTCCTACTTCTGCCTCCCAAGTGCTGGGATTAAAGACATGCTCCACCACACCCCTGGTTTTTGTTAATGTGTATGGGTATATGAGGCATAGGGTGTTGAGATAGGGTCTCTTAGGTTAGCCTAGACTAACCTCAAACTTGCTATGTATAGCTGAGCATGACCTTATATTTCTGATCCTCCTGCCTCCATCTTCTAGGTGATAAGCCTACAGGTATGTGCCACCATGCATGTCTTTCATGAGCACTCTTACATATAGAATTCAGGCATTTCCACCTAGTAATTTTGGGGGCTTTTATTTGACTGCACTATGGTCTTATCTTTATGGGGATCCTACACACACACACAAGTTCCTGGTCTCCAAAAACTCAAGAATTAGGTGGGCATGGTAGCTCACATCTTTTTTTTTTTTTTTTTTTTTTGAGAGCGACAGAGAGAGAAAGAGGCAGAAGAGAGAGAGAGAGAGAATGAGCACGCCAGGGCCTCCAGCCATTGAAATGAACTCCAGACATGTGCACCCCCTTGTGCATCTGGCTTACATGGGTCCTGGGGAATCGAGCCTTGAACAGGGGTCCTTAGGCTTTCACAGGCAAGCACTTAACCGCTAAGCCATCTCTCCAGCCCAGCTCACACCTTTAATTGGAGCACTTGGGAGGCTGAAACAAGAGGA
This sequence comes from Jaculus jaculus, assembly GCF_020740685.1. Taxonomy (NCBI): domain Eukaryota; kingdom Metazoa; phylum Chordata; class Mammalia; order Rodentia; family Dipodidae; genus Jaculus; species Jaculus jaculus. The sequence continues at coordinate 130,182,681 of NC_059110.1, forward strand.
TTGCAGTCAGCTTGGGCTTGGATCTGAGGTCAACTTGGGCTACAGAGTGAATGCAAGTGAAAGTTATATTTTGATCTAGACACAGGCATAAAGCAGAATTAAAACAACAACAACGGATAAACAGACCAAGGAACGGATTGCCCTGAAGGGGCTCAAAGTAGAAGTCAACGCCTGGTCTTGTGAGCAGCTATCATAGATGGGGACTAAGTAATGTCCAGCTGCCTTACACCCACGTGTACAAGACCCATTTAGGCTTTGCACTTTCCTCTGAGCTCCGGCTCCTTGGGCCATCTACTAGTTTGGGCTTGAGAAGTCACTTAGTGCCAAATTCAAAGTCTCAACTATTAGGGCTGGATGGTGCCCTAGAGAGTCTCCACCCCAACCTTCTCCTTGGACATCAAAGGAATGCAAGCCCAGAGAGGGGAAGTGACTATGCTAAGTCACACACAGTTGTGTGGCTGGTTCACGGACCTCTTGAAGAGTGCTTTGACCAAAAAAAAAAAAAAAAAAAATGGCCTCCTTGCAACTGCCATAGGCAGCCCCCCCCCCCCCGGGCGTTTCTTCTGCTACTTGATGGCTGTGGGGCAGGAGACCTGATTGTGGACCACTTTCGGTCAAGTCCCCTCACCTCTCTGGGGGTTTCCTATTTTGTGAAGTGAGTTAGATTTTACGAAGAGGAAGTGAACAGGCTGAGTTCCACATTTCCTTCTTGCTTCAACACTCTGTAACTCTGGCTCCACTGGGGGACTACACGTTAACCCTGTCCATTCTCCCTTCTTCTTTTTTTTTTAACTTTTTCTATGTTTATGTGTGGTGTGCATTCGTGTGTGTTTGTGTGTGTGTATGTGTGCATTTTCAATTGTGTGGGTGCAGGTGAGTGCATGTGTGGAGGCCAGAGGCTGACATCAGGTGTGTTCCTCAATCCTTTCCACTTTATTACTGAGTCAGCGTCTCTCACTTGAACGCAGAGCTTGCTGATTAGGCTGGTCTGTTGAGCCAGCATGTCCTGGGGAACCTTGCCACCTCCTGGATACTGGGATTACAGGAAGGTGGAAACCTCTGCCCAGCATTTACACGGGTGCTGGGGATGGAAACTCTGGTCCTCATGCTTGCACAGCAAAGCATTTATCCACTGAGCCACCTCCCGTGTGCCCCCACTTTTCAATTGCGGAGGAAGAGTTGGTGAGCAATTCCAGCAGAACCAGGAGGTCAGCCTGGCCCAGCCTTCCGGTGAAAGCAGGAGCTTTGCTCACACTAGCTCTGTACTCCAGGCTAGTCCCACCAGCCCATATACCCTCCCACAACAAAGCTCTGAGTGTAGGCTGAACAGAGGTTCAGCTTGCCTCTCTGAGACCTTTACCAGATTTTTATCCCAGCATGTTTCTGTTCTGAGCCTCCCATTAAGACTGTAAGACTTGGCTAGGGAGATGGCTCAGTGTTTAAAGGCACTTGCTTGTAAAGCCTGCTGCCCCTGTGTTCAATTCCCCAGTACCCACGTAAAGCCAGATGCACAAAGTGACACATGCATCTTCAGTTTGCAGTGTCAAGAGGCCCTGGCATGTCCATACTCCATTCATATATTCTCTCTCTCCCTCCTTCTTTCCCTCCCCCCACAAATAAATAAAAAATATTTAGAATGCTAAGACTTTCACAGGCATGGTGGTTCATACCTGTAATCTCAGCATTAAGGAAGTGGAGGCAGGAGGATCCACAGTTTGAGATCAGTCTACATATGTCTCTAAAAAGGGGGGGGGGGCATGGTGGTGCATGCCTTTAATCCCAGCACTTGGGAGGCAGAGATAAGAGAACCAGTGTGAGTTCAAGCCTGCCCTGAGACTGTATAGCAAATTCCAGGTCAGCCTGGGCTAGGGTGATACCCTATATTAAAAAAGAGAAAGGAAGGAAGGAAGGAAGGAAGGAAGGAAGGAAGGAAGGAAGGAAGGAAGGAAGGGAGGGAGAGGGAAAGAATATAGAAGAGAGAGAAAAGAAACTCATAAAACTAATTGTATCAATGTAACCATGAACTTAGTAGCCACTTAGTTCTGAGTGCTTCTTAGAAATGTAGAGTCCTTCGCCAGGCATGGTGGCGCACACCTTTAATCCCAGCACTCGGGAGGCAGAGGTAGGATTACTGTGAGTTCAAGGCCACCCTGAGACTACAGAGTGAATTCCAGGTCAGCCTGGACTAGAGTGAGACCCTACCTCGAAAAACCCAAAAAAAAAACAAGAGAGAAATGTAGAGTCCTTGAATCCCAAATCCTAGCTAGATTCATGTCTATTTCTGACCAAAAATTGGATAAAATAGACTGAGAGAATAATTCTTAAATTATTATATTATGGTATTTATTGAGGGAAGTATAGGACCAAGGGAAGGAAAATAAATACACCCATGTGGTCTGAGAGCCCATGTAATGGGCTTGAAAGAAATGTGAAAATAGTTAGAGAGGAAGGAAAAGAAAAGAAAAAGAAATATGCTGAGCTCTGAAAGGTTATGGACGGATGTTTTGTTTTATTCTTTGAGGTAGGGTCTCGCTCTAGCCCAGGCTGACCTGGACTTCACTGTGTCCTGTCAGGCTGGCCTCAATCCTCCCTCCTCTGCCTCCGTAGTACTGGGATTAAAGGCGTGTGCATGGGTAGTTTTAAACAAGAAATATTTCAGCTGTCAATTCAGCATCGTCCACAGTATCTTAGTCCATATAGAGACAGAAACTATCTACATCTCTCCTCCACAGTACTGTGAAAGCAGAGCACTTGGTTAACTGCTTTATTGGAAAATAAAAGCTGGGGGCTAGAGAGATGGCTTAGCAGTTAAGGCATTTGCCTGCAAAGTCAAAGGACCCAGGTTCAATTCCCCAGTGCCCATCTAAGCCAGATGCACAAGGTGGCACATATGCCTGGAGTTTGTTTGCAGCAGCTACAGGCCTTAGTGCACTAATGTGCCTATTCTTTCTATCTGCCTCTCTCTCTAAAATAAATTGTAAAATATATTTAAAAAAAAAAAAAAGAGAACCGGGCGTGGTGGCGCACGCCTTTAATCCCAGCACTCAGGAGGCAGAGGTAGGAGGATCGCCATGAGTTCAAGGCCACCCTGAGACTACAGAGTTAATTCCAGGTCAGCCTGGACCAGAGTGAGACCCTACCTCGAAAAACCAAAACAAAAACAAAAAAAAAAAAAGAGAGAGAGAAAGAAAGAAAAGCTGTATGGGTATGGGGGTAACAGTATCAGAGATACACGTCCCATGAACTTACTTAATGAAGCAAGAAGACATACGTACAAGCAAGTGATGCCTCACCATCAGCGATACCTGACATGAGAAGACAGGAGCTCGCTGGTGGAGCTGGTCCCAGGAAACCGTGGGGAAAGGAGTCGCGGGAACAGATCGCAGTGGTGACACTTAACACCCAACACCACTGGAGAGACAGCATCCAGTTTGGAGAAATGCCACGGCCAGAGGCGATGTGGCTGGAGACCAGGTCACCAGGAACCCATTCTGACCGTTGCAATTGCATCAAGTCTTAGAACTAGAGGGAAAAGGGCCCCTAAGAGAAGTGTTGATGCAAAAGACACAGCTCTCTCCTCAAAGGGGAGGGGATAGACATAGTTTCTTCTGGAGCGGACTATGAGTAACCACGGCCTGGGGAACACAGATTTAGGCTATCCCAATTCCATGTTCTGTCACATTAACAATTTCATGAAGGTTTTATAGGTTCAGAACAAAAGAAAGTCATAAACCAAGGCACTTTTTGGGTACATTGGCTGACCATCGGGTAGGTGGGTCAAAGCAAAGTGGGGAATTCTCCATCATAAGCCTCAGATGCTATCTGATGTCATTCTGAGCCCTTGCGTTGATGGAAACTGGGGATCTATTAGTACATGAGTAACTGAAAAGGTTGCACCTGGTCAGCTGACCGTCACCAGATGTTAGGTCAGACATAGAGGTGGGCAAGTAACTGTCTATTGAGGAGCTAATGGCAGCCCAAGATAATTTGGCTCTGACCTGGCAACATCGTGTCTCTGCGTGATCACAGTTCTGTCAGTTCATTCAGCCTCGTGGAAGCAGGGGCAGCAGACACGGCACTTTGTGGGAACTGTCCTTCACCAAAGTTGGAGTCCAATCATGAGGGACAGAGAAAGTGAGGCCTGTAAGTAGATGTTCTTCAGAAAGGAGAGCCACTGGCAAGGTCCCAGCAGAAAGTGCCAGTGACACAACACGTCCGGAAGATTCATAGTCCCGCACACGCAGAGCCAGTTAAGGAGCGCAGTGGGCTTCATGAAGGAAGACTCCAGAGTGGCCTTACAGAAGGGCGTGAAGGCCGGAGCCTTTTTTTTTTTTTTTAATGATAGGCTTTATTTATTTATTTATTTATTTATTTAAATAATTTTATTTATTTATTTATTTGAGAGTGACAGACACAGAGAGAAAGACAGATAGAGGGAGAGAGAGAGAATGGGCGCGCCAGGGCTTCCAGCCTCTGCAAACGAACTCCAGACGCGTGCGCCCCCTTGTGCATCTGGCTAACGTGGGACCTGGGGAACCGAGCCTCGAACCGGGGTCCTTAGGCTTCACAAGCAAGCGCTTAACCGCTAAGCCATCTCTCCAGCCCCGGAGCCTTGACACCATTGCCTCTCCTTCCATCTGCACCCATCCAACCCAGGGATAACCACAGTCCTAAGGCCAGCCAGCACTGGCGAGCACTTTTATTAAGTTACTTACTGTTGGTTAGCTACATCGGCCCTGAATGCTGTTTTCTATCTCAAGGAAGCAGTGTTGTGATAACCTCCCTTGTTGGAGGGCTTCTGGACCAGTCACTTTCCACACTGGGGAATATTCATGCCTACCCTCTAGCTGCCCAGCCTCGATCCTGACCTATTTCATAGTCTTTGCTGCTCTTCCATTTGATCTTGAGGCGGGGGTGGGGGGGAATAAAACTGTTTCTCTGTTTTGTGACGGGATCTTTTGTATCCCTGGTTGGCCTTGAACTCACTATGTAGCTTACAATGACCTTGAATTTCTGATCCTCTTGCCTCTGAGACCTCTTGAGTGTTGAGATGACAGAACATGCCATCACACCAGTTTACTCAGTGCAAGGGATCATCTGTGCATGCTAGTCAGGCCCTCTATCAGCTGAGCCACATTTCCAGTCCCAAACCTTTGGTTTTCTAAGATAAGGCCTCATGTAGCCTAGGCTGACTTCCAACTTGTTACGTAGCTGAGACAAGAAATCTGATTTTATTTTGTGTGTGTTGTTTTTGTTTTTTGAGGTAGAGTCTCGCTGTAGTCCAGGTTAACCTGGAATTCACTATGTAGTCTCAGGCTAGTCTCAAACTCCCAGTGATCCTCCTACCTCTGCCTCCTGAGTTCCAGTGCTGGGATTAAAGGTGTACACCACCAAACCCCACCTAAGAAACCTTCTTGTTTGTTTGTTTAGTTTTGAAGCAGAATCTCACTCTAATCTAGGCTGACCTGGAATTCACTCGGTACTTCAGGCTAGCCTCAAACTCACAGTGATCCTCCTACCTCAGCTTCCCAAATGCTGGGATTAAAGGCGTGTGCCACCACGCCCGGCTAAGACTCCTTAAATCTGAAACCAGATGTGTTGGCTCATGCCTATAATCCCAGTACTCTGGACACTGAGGTAGGAATATCAACCACCATGCAGGCCAGCCTTGGCTACAGAGCGAGTTCCAGGTCAGTCTGGGCTAAAGTGAGACCCGCCTCAAACCCACACAGAAAACCATTGCCATGAAAGCTCTAAAACGCGGATCCTTACTGCGGGTGTGGTGATGGCCCTTCTCTGGCTGTCAATTTGAAAGTATTCAGAATCACCACGCAAACAAATTCTTGGCCTGTTTGTGAGAGGATCTCTAGATTAGGCGGATGGGGGTGGGAGGACCCACCCCGAGTGTGGGCGGTGCCGCTCCATGGGCTGAGGCCCCAGACTGAATAAAAGGAGAGCGCTGGCTGAGCAGCAGCCTTCCTCGCACTTCCCCACTGTGGACCGCGCCTGAGCCCCGGCCCGCTCGCCTTCCCGCCAGAAAGGACCTTGACCTGCAGCCAAGATAACCCGCCCTTTAGCCGCCGCTTGTCAGGTATTTGATCACAGCCACCAGAAAGCCACTGATACGGGCGTCATTACTTTTTTTGGGGGGAGGGGGTTGAGGTAAGGTCTCACTCTAGCCCATGCTGACCTAGATGTAGTCTCAGGGTGGCCTCGAACCCACGGCAATCCTCCTACCTCTGCCTCCCAAGTGCTGGGATTAAAGGTTTGCGCCACCACGCCCGGCATTACTTTTTTAAAAAACTTTATTTTTATTTATTTATTTGAGAGAGAAAGAAAGGCAGAGGGAGAGAGAGAGAGAAAATGGGTGCTCTAGGGTCTCCAGCCACTGCAAACAAACTCCAGATGCATGCGCCACTGTGTGCATCTGGCTTATGTGGGTTCTAGGGAATCAAACTGAGGTCCTTTGGGTTTTCAGGCAGACACCTTAACTGCTCCTGGGTTTTTTTTTTTTTTTTTTTTTTTTTTTTTGAGGTAGGGTCTCACTCTAGTCCAGGTTTATCTGTAATTCACACTGTTGTCCCAGGATGCCTTGAGTTTATAGGGATCCTCCTACCTTTGGCCCCCAAGTGCTGAAATTAAAGGTGTGCACCACCACGGCCAGAAAGTACTTTTTAGATATATATTTCATTTATTTGTTGAAGAGAGAAATTAAGAAAAGTGAGCACACACTAGGGCCTCTTGACTCTAATCCAACTTCAGATGCATGTGCCACATTGTGGGGCTGGCTTTACCTGGGCACTCGAGACAAAGCAAGCACCTTTAACCACTGAGCCATCTCCCCAACCCCATCATTATTTTTTATTTTTATTTTTCAAGGCAGGGTTTCACTCTAGCTCAGGCTGACCTGGAATTCAATGTGTAGTCTCAGGGTGGCCTCGAACTCATGGTGATCCTCCTACCTCTAACCTCTGCCTACCTCTACCCAGGTTCAACTCCCCAGAATCCATGTAAGCCAGATGCACATGGTGGCGCATGTGCCTGGAGTTTGTTTGCAGAGGCTAGAGGTCCTGGCGCGCCTACTCTCTGTCTACCTCTCAAATAAAGAAATGAAAGTTAAAAAAAAATTTTTTTAAAGGTGCAGCGAGGTCAGGGGAAACTTGGCTAACATTCACCTTGCAGGTTTGTGGCACCTTGTAGAGACCACATTTCAAGTATTTGTCGTGTGCTGCAAAAACCATTTGGTAGCATGTGGTGAGCAATTTCAAGGAACGTTTGCTAAACAAACTCCCAGAAGACACAGCTCCCACATTTTGAATGACAGATAGTCCAGGTAGGTACGTCTGCTCAGGACAGTCAGTCAGTCGTAACAGGATGTGCTCACTGAATGGAAATAGGGGAAGGCATGGCAACAGGAGCTCCAGGAGGCAGCTGGTCACAGCTGTCCAGTGACAAGCAGAAGGGAGTGCTGGTGCCCAGCTCTCTCTATGGCCAGGCCAGCCTCCAGCCCCTGGAGTGCCACCACCCACCTTTAGGGCGTGTCTTCCCATCTCAATTCACTCATCTATAAAATTCCCCGCAGGCATGCCTAAAGATTTGTTCCCATGGTGATTCTGGATCCCATTAAATTGACAGAATTAATCATCATAATATAAACTTGTGCAAAGACTAGACAAACTGTACTAGAGTTAAGCATTCAGTGACCTAAGAAAGTAAGTAGTTCTTACCTGCTGGCTTTACTAAAGAGAATTAGAACCAGCAACCTCTGTGCTCTTGCTGGTCTGAAATTTTTTTTTTTAACTTTTTGATTTCAGATTAAGAATGACCCAAAAGAACTCAAAGCTTTGTTCCAGAACCAATGTGTACACGAAAGTGCCTGATGGAGGATGGGGCTGGGCAGTAGCTGTTTCTTTTTTCTTCACTGAAGTCTTCACCTATGGCATCATCAAGTCTTTCGGCGTCTTCTTTAATGACTTAATGGACAGTTTTGACGAATCCAACAGCAGGATTTCATGGATAATCTCAATATGTGTTTTTGTCCTAACATTTACAGGTTAGTACTTCTTTTGTGTTTGTGAGCATTCCTTCTTTAGCCGTGTGTGTGTGTTTTCGAGGTTGGGGTCTCACTGTAGCCCAGACTGACCTGGCACTCACTTTGTAGACCCAGGCTGGCCTCAAACTCCTACCTCTGCCTCAAGAATCCTGGGACCGGCACTTGGGAGGCAGAGGTAGGAGAACCACCCTGAGGCTACAGAGTGAATTCCAGGTCAGCCTGGGCTAGAGCGAGACCTTGGAAAACCAAAAAAAAGAAGAATGTTGGGACTGAAGGCATGCACCACCATGCCCAGCTTCGGTCCTGTTTTAAGCAATGCCATTTTCAGAGTGTGGGGAATTGGCAAGAAACAAGGGGCTCTGAAGAAAAGGCTATACATAATTGCCAGATTTGAGTGTGTCTGGGCTAACACGCATGTCTTAGACATCTACTGTGAGGGAACAGTGCCGGCCTAGCATATGTAAGGCCCTGGGTTTGAGTCCCATCACTGCACCAAAACCAAAAAGCAACCCATGGACATCTACAGTTTGCATCTGTTGAGATTCTGTGGAGCACTTTGAAGATAGCAGTCAACTTAAGGCTGTCATCACTGTCTATGGAAGCAACCTCCTAGGCTCTGGTCTCCTAGTGGGAGTCCTCAAAACAAGGCCCTACGGGTGCCCTTTGGTGACAGTAATATAAGATTGTGTGCATGTATGTGTTTGGAGGATACTAAGGATTAAACCTAGGGCTGCATGCATACTAGACAAATGTTTTACCACAGAACTTTAGCCTGAGTCCTGACATTACAGATACTGTCCTGAGAAGACACTAAATTCCAAACCCTGATTTCTTGATTTCAAGGATCCCACTATATATATATATATATATATATATATATATATATATATATATATATATATACACACAGAGAGAGAGAGAGAGAGAGAGAGAGAGAGAGAGAGAGAGAGAGCGCAAACAGATTTAAATGAGATGGGTTTTAGTTCCTTTAAAAAAAAACTGCTTGAGCCAGGCATGGTGGCGCACACCTTCAATCCCAGCACTCAGGGCCACCCTGAGAGTAGAGTGAATTCCAGGTCAGCCTGGACCAGAGTGAGACCCTACCTCAAAAAAAAAAAAATGTTCATGTGTATGTACTCGTGTGTGTGTATGGATGTGCCAGGGCCTGTTGCCATGGCAAATGAACACCAGAAACTTGTACCACATTATTGCATGAAGCTTACGTGGGTGGCTTAGGAATTGGACCCCGGATGGCAAGCTTTGCACACAAGTGCCTTTAACTTTGGGGCCATCTCCCCAGACCCCTAGTTCCATTTTTAACTTACTTATCCTGCATGGACCCAGCGTGAACATGTGTGCTAGATCTTGTGTCGGAGAGGCAGCACGGGAGCTTTCCTGAGCAAACGCGCTGTGCTCGGGAGGCCGTGGCAGGAGCACTGCTTGCTGCAGGCCAGCCTAGGCCACAGAGAGAACAGCCTGGGGCCAGAGTGAGACCCGCCTCAGAAAGAGAGCAAGCTCCACTGACTCGTGCCTCCATACATTTGTTCCAGCATCCTTTCATACCACATTACTGCTGAAGTTACAGCCTTCCGTTAAATGTGGTTATCTTAACTGTAAACTAATACCAGAGTTCCATTCCCAGGTACCCACAGACAGCTAGATAGCCAAAGTGGGACATACATCTGGAGTTTGTTGACAGTGGACAGAGGCCCTGGTCCACCCATTTTCTCTGCCTCCCCCCTGCCAGATGTGGTGGTACAAACACTTTTAATCCCAGCACTCAGAGGCCAAGGTAGGAGGATCACTGTGAGTTCAAGGCCAGCCTGAGACAACATAGTAAATTCCAGGTCAGCCTGGGCTAGAGTGAGAACTTAACTTAAAAAAAAAATTACGAGGGCTGGAGAGATGGCTTAGCGGTTAAGCGCTTGCCTGTGAAGCCTAAGGACCCCGGTTCGAGGCTTGGTTCCCCAGGTCCCACGTTAGCCAGATGCACAAGGGGGCGCACACGTCTGGAGTTCGTTTGCAGAGGCTGGAAGCCCTGGCGCGCCCATTCTCTCTCTCTCCCTCTACCTGTCTTTCTCTCTGTGTCTGTCACTCTCAGATAAATAAATTAAAAAAATGAACAAAAAAATATTTAAAAAAAAATTACGAAAGCTTGAATTCAAGCTCCTTCATAAGCAAAACTAACAATTGTAGTCAATAAGAAATTTCCAGTTACTGTTGTTATACCAAAAAGTAATTGAGAATGATAATATCCGAACCACACATGCTTTGAATCAGCACACGAGGTTAAATGCTGACTGTGGTCCCATCGGTAGCTACAATTGATACGTTTGAATTTTAATGATGTACAGCTCTATGTGAACTAACTCCAATAGAACATTTCTCTTTCCCATGCTTTTTTAACTAGTATTCAATATGTTCCTCTTTGACCCAACTCTCAATGGTTTGCTTATCTCGATGCACTTAAGTCAATATTAACATGTAAACAGAGAAGTAATTTGTTGAATTTTAATGCCCCAGGTATTAAAGCATATAGAAGCCACTTTGAACTATCGATCTTTAGTAGAGTACACTAGACAGTTCATCTAAAAATAAGTTTTGAACTGGAGGTATGGCTTAGCAGTTAAGGTGCTGGCCTGCAAAAGCCAAAGCCAAAGGACCCAGGTTCAATTCCCCAGGACCCACATTAGCCAGATGCACATGTATCTGGAGTTCACTTGCAATGGCTGGAGGCCCTGGCATGCCTATTCTTCCCCCCCCCCTCTCTGTGTCCATATTTCTCTCTGTCAAATATGTAAATATTTTTTAAAAGATAAAAATAAGTTTTATTTATTCATATTCATGTTCTCTCTTGCTGCTAAACAAATAACCCTACCACTGAACCACGAAGCTGCAGTCCCAGCCCCTTGTCTTTCTCTTGTTGTTTTGAGGTAATGGAGACCCAACCTAGGGCTTTGTTCTTGCTAGGAAAACAAGCCAAGACTAAGCTACATCTCAGACCTCTTGTACTTTTATTTACTTATTTTATTTTTGGTTTTTGAGGTAGTGTCTCACTCTAGCCCAGGCTGACCTGGAACTCACTCTATAGTCCCAGACTGGCCTCAAACTCACAGTGATCCTCCTACCTCAGCCTCCTGAGTTCTGGGATTAAAGGCATGCACCACCACTTCACTTTTTATTTTGAGACAGGGTCTCAGTAAGTTGTCCAGGCTGATCATGAACTCCCTTTGCATCTCAGGCAGGCCTTGAACTTGTGATCCTTCTGCCTCTTGAGTAGATGGGATCACAGTCCTGCATATCAGCCCTGGTTCTCTGTGTTTCTGTGTGAGAATCCCAAGAATCTTGTCCAATTTGAGCGAATACTAAAATAACTTCTGAACTGACCAGTCACCATTATGTAAAACAGACTAGGTGTCGACTTCTTGCAGGAAGGACTCGAGCAGCCTGCAGGGGAGCCTCTGAGTTGACAAGTCCCTTTTGTCCCTCTTCCCACAGCTCCCATCTCCACAGTCCTGAGCAACCGCTTTGGACACCGTCTGGTGGTGATCACAGGAGGATTGCTCGTCAGCACCGGGATGGTGGCAGCCTCCTTCTCCCAGGAGGTCTACCACATGTACATTTCCATCGGGATCATCTCGGGTGAGTGTCTCTCCCGTGGCACCAGATCTGTGGCTATTTCATGTGAAGATCAAAGGGGAGGGAGGGAAGAAGCTGAACCCAAATCATATCTTTTCCTTTATTCCTTCCAAATTAAGTGTCTGAGATTAGTGGACTGGAATCAGGTGATGTACACTCCAGGAGATATAGGAACTAGTCTCAAGAGTTTTTGGTTTTTTTTTTTTTAAAAAAAAAAAAAAGCCTAAAAAAAAAAAAAAGCTTACTCATTTTTTGTTTTTGCTCTGGTTTGCTACCAGAATGCATCATTTTCACAAAGTAAAACCTGAAGTTACTTTCACTAAATCCCACCTCCTAAAAGGGTCACATCCCTGGCAATGGAGCCTTTCAACACATGGCCTTGGAGGTACATTTAAGATCCAAAATATCGCCTGCATTACTTCTTCTTTTTGAGACAGGGCTTCATATAGATCACTGAGTGACCTGCAATTTACTTAGGCAGGCCTCCAACTTGTAGGCTCTTCCTGCACCTGCCTGCCAAGTGCTAAGATGACAGGAATGAATCCCCATGCCTGACTGTCTTTGCTGCTTTTTATAGCCTTACTCTGTATTCATGTATGTATTTTTTATTAAGAAGTAATATTCAACCAGGCATGGTAGGTGTAGCAGAAAGCTTCAGGTTCGCTGAGATGAACTTCCAGACCAGGCACAGTTATGGGGGAAGGGATATTTATTGAAGCTTACAGATCCAGGGGAAGTTCCATAATGGTAGAAGAAGCTGGCCTGCCTTCACAGGACCAAGCAGAGAGAGAGAAAGCAGCACAAGCCTAAAAGCCAAAAGCCACACAACACAGCACACTTCAGGAACCCCAGCTAGGCACACTGTGTATATCTTTAAATTGAAATCTCAAACCTACCACCACACCTTAAGATCTGCCCAGTGACACCACCTCCAGCCAGATGGCTACAGATGCAAACTACAAACCAATAAAACACTGAATATATTGGGGGCCATCTATTCAAACTACCACATTGTGCCCCTGGCCCCCAGTAGATTCATAACCATCACAGGTTGTAAATTGTGCTCAGTAAATTTCAAAGGTTGCCGCAGTCTTGACCAATTTAAGATAGTAAGTCCTGTAAAATCAAACAAGTTAAATACTTCCAACATATAAAGGCACAGAGTAAACATTTTCAACTGGTATAAGGCATAGCAAGGAGAGACTAAAACAATGCAAACTCAACTACCATCAAACAACATCATACTTCTGCAGTTTAAGCTCAATATAACCAGAAAGTGACAGTCTCCAGATTTTCCAATTCCACCCTTCCAGCTGGGCAGAGTAGCCATTGGTGGTGCATGCCTGTAATCCCAGCACTCGGGTCTGAGGCAGGAGAATTGCCATTAGATTGAGACTAGTCTGGCCTTCATAGTGAGGGATTCACAGTGAGACTCTGTCTCAAAAAGGAGAAAGAATGAAAATCACCAATTTTATCTCTTTTCAGTCCTTAGCTGAAAATATCCTTCTCATCATTTGTTTATACTTCTTAATTTTTATCATGGTACTTTTGTCTATTATTTAATAATTCCATTAACTTAGTTATTTCCCTAAGATATTCTTAAAATAATGTGTAGGAAAGATTCCATACAAATTGAACTTATCAGCTGAGCAAGGTGCATGCCTGTATACTAGGACTCTGGAGGCTGAGGCAAGAAGCTCTCTCTCTCTCATAAATAAATACTTAGTCAGGCATAGTGGTGCACACCTCAGCACTCACTCATGAGGCTGAGGCAGGAGGTCACGAATTCAACAACTTGGGCTATATAGCAAAATTCTGTTTCAAAACAAAGCAAAAAGAAAGAAAAGGAAAAAAAAAAAAGAACCACTTATTTCCAAATACAATATAAAAACTATGTTCACTAGTTTTTTCCACTGCAAATTATATAAATTTGAAAAATACCCCCCCAAATAAAAACCTTGAGAACAATTCTTATACTCAGCATCCAAAACTTTTAATTTAACTCGTTTTCTTGGCTTTCATGTTTGTCCAGAATGAATGACTTGGCACCCAAAATTTATGATCCCTGCAATTCTCCTACCTGCTCCAGGATCTGTCTGTATGAAGTTCTCACTGGCCTTTAAAAACATTTTTTTTAATTTTATGTATTTATTTGAGAGAAAGAGGCAGATAGAGAGAATGGGCCTCTAGCACTGCAAATGAACTCCAGATGCATGTCACTTTGGGCATCTGGCGTACATGGGTCGTGGAGAACTGAACCTGGGTCCTTAGGCTTTGCAGGCAAGCACCTCAACTGCTAGCTAAGCCATCTCTGCAGCCCTCTCACTGTCCCTTTTGACCTTCACCCACAGGTCTGGGTTGCTGCTTTAGTTTTCTCCCATCTGTCACCATTCTGTCACAGTACTTTGACAAAAGACGCTCAGTTGTCACCGCAGTTGCTTCTACAGGAGAATGTTTTGCTGTATTTGCTTTTGCACCAGGTAAGTGAGTGGCAGGAGTTTATGGGGGTGCGGGCAGTAGAAGCCACCACTTTGGGGTTCTTGCTGCACGAACTTCAGCTAACATTGTGGATGAAGTTAACTCTATGCATAATAAAATGTTACTGCTCTGTCTTTTTCAGAATATTTTTAGGATAGATCCTCCTCACTCCTATTTTAAGAATTCAAACCATTTTAATCTTAGCCCACATTTACATAAATCAGTACATATTCAGTAGTAAGGTTTTCTTGAATCATGCACAACTAATTTCAAAATTAATGATTGGACTGTTCATATTATTAGTCTTTCTTCTCTCTCCAAAAGAGCTATATTCAGTGTAGATTTAAATTTAGGCTAATAAACCAGTTTTCTTATATGTGTATGGTTAATCACAGAAAACTTTCACACTGGTTTATTTTTCTAATTTAATGTTAATATGTGAATTACAAGTAAACTAAAGTACTAGATAACTTCTGAGGCCCAGATTCATTTCCTTCTCTCCTTCCTCCCTTTCTCCCCTTCTCTCTCTTTCCCTTGCCTTCCTCTTTCCCTTCCTTTTCTTAATGGGATTGGAGTGCTCAGGATCCAATTTAGAGCCTAATGCCTGTTAAACAAGCTCCTTACCACTGAGCTATAGCCTAGCTTGTTGCCATTTCTTTATTACTGTGTCCACAGATACAAGAAGTATTTAAGCATGACATCTTAATGTTTGAAGCTTTTCAGATGGTTCAGAAATGTGTGTGTGTGAGAGAGAGAGACAGAGAGAGAGAGAGTAGTTCCTAAACCCACTAGCAAGTCATAAGTTTTCCATATTGACGAGGACATCAGAGTGTCTGAGCAGAGCCTCCCTGGCATGTGAAGCTATCGAGCTAACCAGTCTTCTTATAATCATTCCATCTTGCCTATTTTCTTTGACTTTGAGCTCTTGAAGAATTAGAATAGCCAGGGCTCAGTCAGTAGAGTGCTTGTCTAGCATGCATGAAGCCCTAAGTTAGTTCAGTCCTCAGCACCACACAGACTGGGCATAGTGGCCCATGCTCTAATCTCAGCACTCTGGAGGTAGAGGATGAATGAGGATCAGAAGGTCTAGGTCATTCTTGGCTACATACTGAGTTCAAGGTCAGCCTGGGCTATATAAGGTCCTATCTTAAAAAAAGAAAAGTCCAGTGAAGTTATAATGAATATCACTCCCCTTTGTGAAAAGATTAACAGCCTTGAAGATGGGGGAGGCGCTGCACTATTTACTGAAATGACAGAGCCTCCTGCTCTTCTGTGTTCTCTCCTGCGCCCAGCCTCTCCCACCAGCTTGCCTCCGGTCAGCATCCTCAGCCCCAACTTCATGTCAAGAGGGAGGAGATGTCAGGGAGAAACTACAGCACTGTATAATTTAATTGTAGGACAATCATAGTATAGATATTTAGTTTACCTTCTTAGTTTATTTTTTTATTTTATTCACTATAGGGATTGAATGAGTGGCTATATAGATACCAGGGTTAAAAAAAAAAAAAGTTTTATTTATGTATTT
Source organism: Jaculus jaculus (assembly GCF_020740685.1). Taxonomy (NCBI): domain Eukaryota; kingdom Metazoa; phylum Chordata; class Mammalia; order Rodentia; family Dipodidae; genus Jaculus; species Jaculus jaculus. The sequence continues at coordinate 130,198,376 of NC_059110.1, forward strand.
GAGAGAGGCAGAGAGAGAATGGGCACACCAGGGCCTTCAGCTGCTGCAAACAAACTCCCAATGCATGTGCCACCTTGTGCATCTGGCTAACATGGGTCCTGGGGAATCAAACCTGGGTCCTTTAGCTTTGCAGGTAAATGACTTAACCACTGAGCCATTTCTCCAGCCCTCAAAGTTTGTGCTTTTAGGCAGGGTCTTACTGTAGCCCAGGCAGGCCTTGAACTCACAGCAGTCCTCCTACCTCTGCCAATTATAGGCATGAGCCACCACACCCAGCTGTTGTTTATTTATTTATTTCTGTGGTGCTGGGGCTGGAGTCCAGGGCCTCCTGCGTGCTAAGCAAGTGCTCTACCAGGGAGCGGCATTCCAGCCTCGGGCTTCGAGGACAGCAGGGGCTGTTGTTAGAGCCACCTCGTGCCGCAGCCACAGCATAAAAGCATCCAGAGACTGTGCAAATAAAGGAGTGTTGCTGGTTTCCGGTCCAGGTTTATTAACAAAAGCAGGCAGTGGGTGGGATCTGCCAAACTTTGATGTAGGTTACAAATGCATTCCACTCCTAATAATGCCTCTGCGTTGTGGAAAGCCGGGAGGACGGTTTTGGTGTTTTATATACATAATGACACCCATTTTCTCCCTATTGATATATAAAATGCCTCAGAACCTAGAGTAAAAGAACAGCCTCTGCTGACTGCCTTCTCCCTGGTTAAGTCTTACTGAACTAAACGCACATGCCCGGTTCTCTCTGGGGGTCGCCCCGGGGTCCGGAGCCACCTGCTGACTCGCGCTCTCTGCCCCTGCCCCTCTCGCAGCCATCACGGCTCTGAAGGACCACATGGGCTGGAGACACAGCCTCCAGTTCGTGGGCCTGCTGCAACTCAACATCGTCGCCTGCGGTGCCCTGCTGAGACCCATCGTCATCCGAGCACCAGGGTCACCGAGAACAGTCACTCACGAGCCCCGGAAAGAAGTGCAATATATGCTTGAAAATGAGAAAACGCGAACCTCGATAGACTCCATTGACTCAGGAGTGGAACTAACTACCTCACCCAAAAACGTGCCTACTCAAGCTAACGCGGAGCCGGAGCCCAGGGCCGAGCAGCAGCAGACCCTGGTGGCTGGCACCGAGCAGGGAGGCAAGAGAGCCCCGCTGTTAGACTTCTCGATTTTGAAAGAGAAGAGTTTTATCTGCTACGCGCTGTTCGGCCTCTTCGCCACACTGGGATTCTTTGCACCTTCCTTGTACATTATTCCCTTGGGCATCAGCCTGGGCATCGAGCGGGAGCGCGCTGCATTTTTACTGTCCACAATGGCCATCGCTGAGATGTTTGGGAGGGTCGGAGCCGGGTTGGTCCTCAACAGGGAGCCCATCCGCAAGATCTACATCGAGCTCACGTGTGTCATCTTGCTGACAGTGTCTCTGTTTGCCTTCACTTTTGCTACTGAGTTCTGGGGTCTCCTGTTCTGCAGCGTGTTTTTCGGCGTTATGGTTGGGACGATAGGAGGCACCCACATCCCGCTGCTCGCCGAGGATGACGTGGTGGGCATCGAGAAGATGCCTTCTGCAGCTGGGGTCTACGTGTTCATTCAGAGCATCGCGGGGCTGGCGGGACCACCCCTGGCAGGTAATTTAAGAACAGACAACAAACCCTTGTCTGTTTGCCGCTTGTTAGTTGTGCTAGCTTTCTGCGTGGGACCAGTTTTAAAATTTGCTTCCATCATTACGCTTACTGAATCGTAGAGCTCCCGGGGACTATGCCTGTGCCTCTTAATTTAAACAGGAAGAAACTGGGGGCCTCGAAACTGAAGGCAGTGGCTAGACAGTAATTTAATGACCGTAGGGATTAGAACCTGTGCCTGCCAACCTGTCTGGCTCTAAGACTACAGGGGACCCATGCAGATGTGACCTCATAACCCACCTCACTTTGGGGCTAATGGAACTAAGGGACTTCTTTTCCCAGTCTGAGTCTCAGATAACCTGCAACTCCACTATGTAGCCCAGATTGGCTTCAAGCTTTAATCCTTCTGCCACAGCCTCCTGAATACCGGAATTACAGACCTATACCACCATGCCCAGCTGACTTCCCCTTCTTAGGAAAGGTGTTTGGGAGTTTTAACATAATGGCCCTCAGCAAAGACTTACTATTACAGAATGTTTGCTTGTCGAAGGGACACATATATTTTATATCTTATCTATGCGTCCTTAGAGTTCTTGTCATTAGAAATTTTGCTCCTGTTAAAAGATATGTGAAGTTGGGCTGGAGAGATGGCTTAGCGGTTAAGTGCTTGCCTGTGAAGCCTGAGGACCCCGGTTCGAGGCTTGATTCCCCAGGACCCATGTTGGCCAGATGCACAAGGGGGCGCACACGTCTAGAGTTTGTTTGCAGTGGCTGGAAGCCCTGGTGTGCCCAGTCTCTCTCTTTCTCTCTCTCTCTCTCTCTCTCTCTCTCTGTCATTCTCAAATAAATAAATAAAAATGAACAAAAAATTAAAAAAAAAGATATGTGAAGTGTACACAGGTGAAAAAAAATGCCCCTTTCCTTAAGAATATTAGCTTCTCCAGCCTGGCGTGGTGACACAGTTGGGAGGCTGAGTTAAGAGGGTCACCACGAGTTCAAGGACATACTGGGCTACAGAGTCCAGGTCAGCCGGAGCCAGAGTGAGAAACTACCTCATAAAAAGAGATAATAGCACCTTTTCAATGAAACGTGCATCTATCTGACTGTGTTTGGTTCTTGCTGGGACAGTCTTAGCCCAAGAAGAACAAGTTAGCAACCTAACTCCCCTAAGGTGCCACACATCCCACGTGCATTCGGTACATTTTTTTCGCAGTGGTCTACCAGAATTTTCTGCCTCTGACATTGTGTTTTCCTGAGAGCCAAAACCAAAGAAGGAAAGCAGCGGGCATGGCGGCTCGTGCCTTTAACCCCAGCATCCAGGCGGCTGGGGCGGGGAGCGCACTGCGGCTGTCAAGGCTGGGCTGGGCGGGTGTCCGTGATGAGCTTCCAGAGAAGGTGTGGTTGTGCGGTGAGGCCCTGCCACCAGGACTGACAGACAGAAAGCAGTGAGGAGTCTGCGGGTTAGATGGATGCCCAGGTGAGGGGGTTCACGTGCGGGGACAATGTCGCTAATTGTAGCCAATGCTTTCCCCCCAGGCCTGCTGGTGGACCAGAGTAAGATATACAGCAGAGCCTTCTACTCCTGCGCAGCTGGCATGTCTGTGGCTGCTGTGTGCCTCGCCCTGGTGAGACCGTGTAAGAAGGGACTGTGCCAGCATCCCCACGCACACGAGACCAAGTCAGAGAGCCACCGCAGGAAGGCCCTACAGGACATACCCGAAGACTTTCTGGAAATGGATCTTGGGAAAAGTGAACACAAAGCTCATGTGAAAATGGAGCCGGTATGACACATCTGCATGGAAGAGCGGCCACTGTGTTGCCTGAGAAGGGGGCACAGGGAGGCACATGCGCTAACCACTCGACTCCACTTTCACAGCTCCATTTTAAAGGGAATGTCTATGTGAACAGCACTACCAACATCTTTTCTTTTTCTGTAAGTTTTCCTTTGTGTTTTTTAAGCCAAAACATGAACAACCAAACACTTTTCCACGTATACATCTGGTCCTATTCAGTAGCAATACAAACATACTCGGAAGGACTCTGGCTTGAAATTCCAGCATTGAAACAGTGACATACATTAGCAACAGGTCTGTAAGAGCGCTCACCTGTGATAAACTACTGTCACATCTGGTCCAGGTCATGGAGATGAAATTGGCTGTTCCAAAAAGAAAAAAAAAAAAAAAAAACCCTCAGAATCATTTTTTTAAATCCAATTTTCAGAAATATATGTAAATTGTTTCTTAAATAATTTCAAAAAATACTGAGGTTTCCATTAACAAAGTATGGCCTCTGAATTCTGTAAATGTTGCATGGAAATGAAGCACAGTTTAAGACCAAACATTTGACTCCTATGCAAAAATGAAACATTTTTTAATACAGAAAACTTGCACCTCATCAATGTGGAGATGGCCACCGCTTTTCATGGCCAGTCATCACCAGAAGTCTTTCAGTATACATGCTAAATTGCATTCAAAAAGTGTTTCCTGTTGCTTTTAATTACTCAGAGATATGTGACTGTAGTGTCTTTAATTTAAACTGGTATTTATTATTAAGTTATTTTAGGATGGTTAAAATAATCAAAAGAAATAAAAGGTAATCTGAGACTTAAGCAGCATTCTTACCTCCTTTCTGCAATCCTTCAAAATGCCTCAAAGAACACTTGCAAAGTTTCTCTCGTAAAAGGGCAAGTTGGAATGATTCTTAATTTCATTAAAGGCAGTGTGTGCTATTTAGAGGAGGGAGGGGATAACAGATAACAAATTGCCTTAGCTTTTAAATGATCATGTTTGTCACCTGAGAACACTTGAGGATCTTCCATCAGAGTTATATTTCATTGAATTGTTGGAACATTTCTGATTTTTTAAAAAATCATTTAACTGTTGAAACATTTCTGCATTTGATTTGGAAGTAGCAGAGACATTTGTGTTACTATTGCAAGTTACAAGTTGTAATTTACATCTCATTGTAATTTACATCTCACGAAGAATTTGATTGACCTAAGTCGCCATGGGAGCCAGGTACACTGGTCCTTGCTGTTTTAGAGTCACACTACATGTACAGCATTTTCTGTAAAAGTGGCAAGTGTGGGGATTAAAAGGGGGGTGGGCTGCCTCCTTACCTACTTCACTGAATCTCACCCTACAAGAGATGGCCAATGCTTGCTGTTCCATCTTTTTTTTTCATCTTTACTGTTAATTTATGACAACTCAGGGGGAAAACAAAACAAGCCTAGTTGGGTTACAGGTACACACACACACAAGCTTGAATATTTCTCTGCACTGAATGAAAGTGGCATAGTCCATCACCGCCAGCTACGCTTTGTACAGTGGTTTCTTTCTTTTTTTTTTTTTTTTAATCAGCCATAGAAGTAGGACAATCTGTAAAACTGTGGGGAGGGTGAGGGAAGCTATGACAAGGTATCTGGCATAAACCAGACACCTAAACAAGGTGGACGTAGCAATCCTCCGTCACTGCTTGAGAGAAGCTGGTGGTGGTTTTGCAGACATACACGACTTCAGCACTTTACAATGTATTTTACAATGTATTTTGTACTATGAATGTTCAGTACAATTTAATATTTATAACTGATTTCTGAGGGATCTGCTCTGTGTCCATTCTGTTAACTGCATGAGAAAAAAAAATGTATGCCAATTTCAGTATGTCAACAATCAAGGGTTAAAATGTCTGGAAGAAAATAAAAGACAAGATTGCTGACTTGCTCTGTATTAGTTAGTGACACTCTGGTACTTTGAGATTTTGCAATAAATTTATGGCTTTTTATTTAGACACTGATTCTTTTTTGTATTAAAGTTTTTTATAGATTATAAAATCCCTTTAATAGTTTCATTTATTTGCAAAGAGAGACACAGAGGGAGAGAATGGGTGCGCCAGGGCCTCTTGCCACTGCAAATGAACTCCAGATGCCTGTGCTTCTTTGTGCATCTGACTTTACATGGGTCCTGCAGAATCAGGCCATCAGGCTTTGCAAACAAGGGCTTTTAGCCACTGACCCATCTCTCTATCTCTTTAACAAGATATAAAGTTTCTCAGACATGTCTATGGAACATTTTGAAAACTAATCATTTATTTATTTATTTAGAGATAGGGACAAAGAGGCAAATAGAGTATGTGTATGGGTACACCAGGGCCTCCAGATGTATATATCACTTTCACACATGTAGTGGGGAACTGAACCCAGGCCGTCAGACTTTGCAAGCAAATGCCCTTAACTGCTGAGCCATTTCCAGTCTAGAACCTTTTTTTTTTTTTTGGCATCTATAGTTATAAAGCAGAATCTCACTATGTAGCTTACCCTAGCCATAAACTCATGATCTTCCTGCCTCAGCCTCCTGAATGCTAGGATATAGGCATACACCTGGCTCAGCTGATAAGTTTATTTTGTATTAGATCTTTCCTACAAGTCATTTTAAAAAATACCTCAGGGCTGGAGAGATAGCTTAGCGGTTAAACGCTTGCCTGTGAAGCCTAAGGGCCCTGGTTCGAGGCTCGGTTCCCCAGGTCCCACATTAGCCAGATGCACAAGGGGGCGCACGCGTCTGGAGTTTGTTTGCAGTGGCTGGAAGCCCTGGCGCGCTCATTCTCTCTCTCTCCCTCTGTCTTTCTCTCTGTCTGTCGCTCTCAAATAAATTAAAAATGAACAAAAAATATTAAATAATAATAATAAATACCTCAGGAAATAACTAACTACTCCAAGGGAGGTATTAAATAATTAGCCGGGCGTGGTGGCGCACACCTTTAATCCCAGCACTCGGGAGGCAGAGGTAGGAGGATCGCCATGAGTTTGAGGCCATCCTGAGACTACAGAGTGAAATCCAGGCCAGCCTGAGCTAGAGTGAAACCCTACCTCAGGAAAAAAAATAAAATAATAATAATAGATAACAGGAGCATGATAAAAATTAAGAAGTATAACCCAATGATGGGAAGGATATTGTCAGCTAAGGTCTGAAATGAGAATGAAATTGGTGATTTTCTTTTTTGGTTTTTCAAGATAGGGTCTTGTTCTAGCCCAGGCTGACCTGGAATTAGTCTCAGGCTGGCCTCAAACTCAAATCAATCCCCCTACCACAGCCTCCCAAGTACTGGGATTAAAGGCATGTGCTACCACACCTGGTGATTTTCATTTTTTAAAAAAGTATTTTATTTATTTATTTGAGAGGTGGGGAGAGAGAGGAAGAGGCAGAGAGAATAGGTGCAACTGCAAGCAAATGACAGATGCATGCACTACTTAGTGCATCTAGCTTACATGGGTACTGGGAAATCAAACCTGGGTCCTTTACAGGCAAATGCCTTAACCACTAAGCCATCTCTCCAGCCCTCATTCTTTTTTCATTTTCAGCTTTTTGAGACAGTCTCACTCTGTAGCCCTCACTATGAAGATCAGACTAGTCTTAATCTCCTAGCAATTCTCCTGCCTCAGACTCCTTAGTTCTGGGAGTATAGGGCATGCACCACCATGCCTGGTTGAATATTATTTCTTTTTGTTTTATTTTGGGGGGTTTTGTTTGAGATAGGATCTCGCTATTTTCATGCTCCTGTTATCAGAATATTATTTCTTAATAAAAATTACATACATGAATACAGAGTAAGGCTTTAAAAAGTAGCAAAGACAGTCAGGCATGGGGATTCATTCCTGTCATTTTAGCACTTGGCAGGCAGGTACAGGAAGAGCCTACAAGTTGGAGGCCCACCTAAGTAAACTGCAGGTCACTCAGGGATCTATATGAAGCCCTGTCTCAAAAAGAAAAAGTAGGGGCTGGAGAGATGCCTTAGTAGTTAAGGCATTTGCCTACAAAACCAAATGACCCAGGTTCAATCCCTCAGGACCCACATAAGCCAGATGCACAAGGTACATGCTTCTGAAGTTTGTTTACACTGGCTAGAGGCTCTGGCATGCTCATTCTCTCCCTGTCCCCTTTGTAATAAATGACTAAATTTAAAAGTTTCATATATATATTAATAAAGGTGATAATTTGGATCTTCAATGCACCTCAAAGGCCATGTGTTGAAAGCTCATTGTGAGCATGTGGCCCGATTAAGATGTGGGATTTAGTGAAAGGAAATTAGATCACTTGAGCATGCCCTTGAAGGGAATATTTATCTCGGGTGTTTTTAATTTTAATTTATTTTATTTTAAAAATATTTTATCTATTTATTTATTTACAAGCAGAAAGAGAATGAAACAATGGGTGTGCCAGGATCTCTAGCCACTGCAAACAAACTCCAGACACAGGCACCAATTTGTGCCTCTGGCTTTACCTGGGTCCTAGGGAATGGAACCTCAGTCATTAGGCTTCGCATGCAAATGCCTTAACTGTTGAGCCATCTCTCAGCTCCTATCTCAAGTGTTTTTGTCAGTCAGTAAAGGCTTTTATAACTATCCAAACTCAGTTACAGAATAGTCCCAAGAATTTTCTAACCTCTAAAAATGGCCCAGATTCTCCCTGCCAAAGGTTGGCAAACTTTTACTGTAAAGATCCAGAGAGTGAGTATGTAAGGCTTCACATGTCGTAAGGACTCTGTTGAAAAATACTTGGCTCTGCCATTATAGGATAAAAGCAGCCAAGGCTACTATATAAATAAATGAGTGTGGCTATGTTCCACAAAATTCTATTATGAATACTGAGATCTGAATTTCATTAAAATTGCCTCATGAAATATTTTAATTTTTTTTTTTTTTTTGGTTTTTCAAGGTAGGTTCTCACTCTATCTCAGACTGACTTGGATCTCACTCTGTAGGCTCAGGCTGGTCTCAAACTCACAGTGATCTTCCTACTTCTGCCTCCCAAGTGCTGGACTGAAAGGCATGCACCACCACACCTGGTTAGCTATCATGTTTTTTTTTCAATCTTATTTATTTTATTGAGAGAGAATTAGCGTGCCAGAGCCTCAGCCACCAAAATCAAACTCCGGATGTTTGTGCCACCTAGTGGGCATGTGCAACCTTGTGCTTGACTCACCTATGTGCATCTGGCTTACATGGGATCTGGAGCGTTGAACATGAGTCCTTAGGCTTTGCAGGCATGAGCCTTAACCACTAAGCCATTTCTCCAGCCCTGGATATCATGTGTTTATTGTCCACGAGAAACGGCTTCTTCTTTCATGTCATTCACTTCATGTTTCAGTGAGAATGTAGACTGATCCCCTCCTCAAAAGAAAAATTACTAGGCCAGAGAGATGGTTTAGCAATTAAGGCACTTGCCTGCAAAGCCTAACAACTTGAGTTCAGTTCCCTAGCTCCCATGTAAAGCTAGATGCACAAAGTGGCACATGCATCTGGAGTTCATGTACAGAGACCGGAGGCCCTGACATGCCTATTCCGTCTTCCTCTGCTTTCTCTCTCTCCTCCCCCACTTGCAAATAAAAAATAGTTTTAAAAAAGAAAAAAAAATACTTCGGTGGTTAAGAACATGTGCTCTTTAAAAGGACAAATGTTTCTCTTGACTGGCACAATGAGCCCTCAGGTGACAGACGTCCAATCAAACCACCCACGTGATACTTATTATTCAAAGTCTCATCTATGTATAATGGCATAGTTTAGAAACCATTGCTTTTGAAGTTTTAAATAGTTACGACCATTAATTACATTAACCAATGTAAAGACAATTCAGACATAGACAAGCTGGGTCACTTCTCCAAGTATAAACTACCCTGAGAAAACAGGCTGTCTTCCAACTGGTCCAGAAGACAGATGGCGGCCTCTAAACAAGGACTACCCCATCCCACAGGGCCGTCCATCACTCCATAAGGAAGGGAACTGGGGCCCCCTGGTGTTTGGTTGGCACAATTACACTAAAGACAGAACAAGAAAAGTGGCCAACTTGCCATTTCACAGGAAAATCCTCACACCCAAATCAAAATTACTACAGTGCCTGTAGATTGCCTAGAGGAAACCGGAGAGCAGCCTGGTGCTTCATAACACAGCCCCAAAGATGACAGAGACACAATACAAATTTGGGCCACGTATGTCTGCCACTTACCTTTACAGTAACTCAGGCAAACAAGCATGTTAAGAACCCTAGCAACCAGGATCCCATTGTAAGTACTTCCCCTAACCTGAGGGCTCCATCCCGAGTCCCAATTCTGCTCGTCTCATATTCCCACAGGCAGGCTGGATCCTCCTCTTCCACCTACTCCTTTATCACCTCCACAAATTCCATTAGCTCTACTTTTTATAAACATACTGATTTATTTGTAAGCATGTGTGTGCGTCATGAACACCAGATGCTTTGCCACACCCTGTGCCTGGCAGGCTTCACAAGCAAGCACCTTTCACCGCTGAGCCATCTCCCAAGTCCCTACTTTTTATTTTAAAGACAGGGTCTCATGTAGCCCAGGCTGGCCTTGAATTTATTATGCTACCAAGGATGGCCTTGAACTCCTGATCTTCCTGCCACCACCTCCCCAGTGCTGGGATGACAGGTATGTACCACCACACCAAGATTACAGTCCTGGAGATGGAACCCAGGGCTTCGAGCACGGTAGGCCAGCATTCTACCAACTGAGCTACATCTCCAGCCCTGTTACTTTTTGGCTTTTCTAATATATATATATAATTTTAGGGGTTTTTCAAGGTAAGGTCTCACTCTAGCCCAGGCTGACCTGGAATTCACTATGGAGTCTTAGGGTAGCCTTGAACTCACAGCTATCCTCTTACCTCAGCCTTCCAAATGCTGGGATTAAGCCGTGCTCTGTGGCCCAGGCTAGCTTTGACTTCGCCATCTCTCTGCCTCAGCTTGTCAAGTGCTGGGATTACAGATGTGTGTCCCATGCCTGGCTCCCAGTAGTTTTATTGAGACACGGTAGTCGTACATACATATGGGGCACAGTGTGATGTTCTGACACATGTACACAGTGAGTAAATAGATCAAGGCAAGCGGCGTATCCGTCACTCATTTCTCACACCCTTGAGTTGGGAGCACGCAAGACTCCTCCCCACTAGTTACTCTGAAATACACGAGCAGGGTCCCTGGTGAAAGGAGCTTTCCTGCAATGTCTGCCAGCCTGGGTGCAATTCCCCAGTGCCTACATAGCGCCAGATACACAAAGTAGCATATGCACCTAGAGTTTGTTTGCAGCAAAACGACCTGGAGCTCCCATACACTCTCTCTCAAATTAATTAATTAACTAATTAGTTTGTTTATTAAAAAAAGAAATATGTAAGTGTAGCTGGAGATGTAACTCAGTGTAGAGCAATTGCACAGCACAATCAAGGGCCTAGGTGTAGTATCTAGAATGACAAAACAAACAAAATACACAATTGACTTCCTTTTCCTATTTTTTAACTTTCTTTTTCCTTCTTTTCTTTATCTGGTTATTTTTCTCCTTTCTTTTTCTTTTCTTTCTTTTTTTTTGGTGGAGTTTCACAAATGCTAGACAAGCTTTTGGGCACCAAGTGACATCCACAGTGTGTATGATTTTTTTTTTTAATGCCACAATTGACAGCAAGTGCTCTCCTAACACACCTCTCTGTTTTGATGGTAAGGCAGAAGTTCGTGGGCTTGTTCCCCTGACTTTGAGCAACCCCAGATGGCCCCACTTGAGTAGAAATTAAGTTGAAAGGGCATTTAATCTTATAAGCCCTTTTGTAAACAGTCTGGGGGGAAAAAGTGGTTTGGTTTCTGCTGTTGGTCTTTGACTTGCATGAGGTTACGTAGTGCCAAGAGAACAGCATAAAACTCGGCATGAGGGGCTGCAGATATGGCTCAGTGGTTAAGGCACTTCCCTGTAAAGCCTAAAGACTCAGGTTCACTTGCCCAATAACCATGAAAAGCCAGAGGTACAAGGTGGCACATGTGTCTAGAGCTCATCTGCAGTGTCTGGAGGCCCTGGTGCACCCATCCTCATTCTCTTTCTCTCAATAAATAAATAAGATATTAAAAAAAAAAAAAACTCAGCATGAGTAACAACTTGAATCGGGTCCCATTTTTGCCACTGGCTTGACTTCACACATTTCCTCACCCACAGGCTTATTTCTACATAGCTAACTCAGGACTAAAACTTCTTCTAGCTGGGCGTGATGGTGCACACCTTTAATCCCAGCACTCAGGAGGCAGAGGTAGGAGGATCGCCGTGAGTTCAAGGCCAGCCTGAGACTACATTATGAATTCCAGGTCAACCTGGGCTACAGCAAGACCCTACCTCAAAAAACTAAAAAAAAAAAAAAAAACTTCTTTTAATTGTGACCCCTTGGTATGTACATATATAAACCAGGTATACATGTCAAACATTCACAGATAATAAATCAAGCTTATTTTTAAATAATTATTTGGTATACCAAATTTTACCATTTATTAAAGATAAAAACAAATCTGTGTACTGAGATGGATGTGCTTGTTTATTTGTACACAAAGACTTCAATCTTGGGCTGGGAAGATGTTGGCTCAATGGTTAAAGGCACTTGCCTGCAAAGCCTGATGGCCTGGGTTCAATTCCCCAGTGCCCACGTAGATCCAGATGTAAAAGGCAGCACATGAATCTGGAGATTGTTTGCAGGGGCAGGAGGCCCTGGTGTGCTCGTTCACTCTCTCGTTCTCTCTCTCTCTCTCTCTCTCTCTCTGCTTGCAAATAAATAATAAAAAAAAAACCCTTTTTTTTTTAGCCAGGCATGGTGGTATACACCTATAGTTCCAGCACTCAGGGGCAGAGGTAGGAGGATAATCATGAGTTCAAGGCCACCCTGTGACTACATAGTGAATTCTGGGTCAGACTAAGCTAGAATGAGACCCTACTCTGAAAAATCAAAAAAATAAAAAATAAAAAAGAGAGAGAGAGAGAATTAAATCTTGAGCCAGATATGTAGCTCAGTGGTAGAACACTCACCTAGCAAACATAAGACCCAAGTTCAATCACCATTGCCAAAGAGGGCAAAAAGAATTAATCTTGGCTGAATATTTGATAATATGAGGCATAGAGCATCTGCATTTTTCAAAGTTGATAGGTACTTTGATGTTTTTAAACATCAATACTGTGAATGCAGTTTCACATAAAAATGAAGACAAAATGGAAGAAATAACACTTAGGCCATTTCAGAAATTGTTAAAAATTCTGTACTAATTCCAGGTAAAACTTCATTGTATGATTTTTTTAATGAAATTGAAGTCAGTAATTCAACCAGCAGTGCGTGTGTGTTAGTGCACACGCGCGCATGCGCATGCGTGTGCAAGCGCACACGCATACCAGGGCCTCTTGCTGCTGTAAGCAAACCCTACATATTCTTGCTGGCTTACGTAGGTGGCCTGGGAATTGAACCCAGGCAGGCAGGCTTTGCGAACAAGTACCTTTAACCACTGAACTATCTTTCCAGGCCTGCAAACAGCAACTTTTATTTTTTTTTTTATTTATTTCTGAGAGAGAGAGAGAGAGAGAGAGAGAGAGAATGTACTAGGGCCTCTAGCCACTAAAAAAAAAAAAAAAAAAAAAAAAAAAAAAAAACCAAAAACAGGTGCCCTGTGTATCTGGCCTATGTGGGTACTGGGAAATCAAAGCTGGGTCCTTAGGCTTCACAGGAAAGCGCCTTAACCAGTAAGCCATCTCTCCAGCCCCAAGAGCAACCCTTTTTCAAATGTTAAGTTTTATCTTCCCCGTTATATACTAGGCATCTATTTATTTATTTGTATTTATGTGTGTGCATGCATGCATGCGCATATGGGAACTCTGGGGTCTCTTGCTACCATAAATGAACACCTACTTGGCTTTACATGAGTGGCTGTAGAATTGAACCTAGCAAGCAAACGTCTGAACCTCTAAGCCATCTCTCCAGCCCCGTTGCTAATTTTTTGTAGTCCTGTATAGGGTAGATACCCACCACTTAAGAAGCTGGGAGTTAAATGAATAGACAACCTCCACACTATTTACCATTTATAACTACTTTCCCAAACTGAAGGGCATCCAATGAAGATGTCATATCCTTGGCAAAGAGGGGAGGGTCAGAGAAATCTGCAGCTAGCCAAGCATGACAGTACCTACCTATAACCCAGTGTGATGGTTTATACAGGCAACTTGGCTGGACCTAGAATCACCCCTGAGGGATTATGTAGACTAGGTTAGTCTCATACATGTGTATAACAGCTATCTTGATTACTTTCACTAAGGTGGGAAGACCCACCTTAACTGCTATGGTGGTTTGAATGCAACGTCCCCAGAAGTGCATGTGTTCTGCATGCTTGGTTCCCAGCTGGTGGCAATTTGGGTCTTGCAGCATTGCTGGAGGAAGTGTGTTGTGGGAGTGGGCGTATGGGTGTTATAGGCAGTGTCCCCTTGCCAGTGTTTGGCTCTCTCTCCTGCTGCTGTTTTCCACCTGCTGTGGCAGAGGTGATGTCCAGCCTCTGCTCATGCCATGCTTTCCCTTGTCATCATGGAGCTTCCCCTCAAGACTGAAGCCAAAATAAATCCTTTCCTCCTCACATGAGCTGCTTTTGATCAGGTGTATTGTGCCAGCAATGAGAATGTAATTGCAACAAATGTGAAGGGCACCATTCTATGGGCTAGGGTCCTGAACTATATAAAAAGAAGACAGTTGGGGCTGCAGAAATGGCTTAGCAGTTAAGGCACTTGCCTGTAAAGCCTAAGGACCCATGTTCAACTCTCCAGATCCCACGTAAGCCAGACACACAAAAATGAGGCAAGCGCAAGGTTGAACATGTCCACTAGGTGGTGCAAGTGTCTAGAATTCAATATCAGTGGCTGAGGCCCTAATGCACCAATTGTCTCTCTTTGTCGTTCTTGCTCTCTCTAAAATAAAATTTTTAAAGTTAAAAAAGGAGAGCTGGCTGAGCATCAGCATTCACAGCTCTCTACTTCCTGGTTGTGGACTGAGTGTGACCAGTGGCCTCAAGGTAAAGGAAAGGAAAGAAAATGAATGGAAAAAAGGAAAAGCTATCTGCAACAGAGACACAGCCCACATGAGCCTGGGCCACACTGACATGTAGTGCTACCTTCAGCTGGAATGTCCAATCTCACTGTGCTCCCAAAAACTTGCATTAGCCCCTTCCTTAACTAGGCCTTTCTTCCCCGCTTGCCCCCACCCCCATCGACTCACTCCAGAAGTACATCTGTCTGTCCAGGTAAACCAGAGTGTGGAACTAACCAGGAACTGCTCTGTTTAGCAGTCTCCACAGCCACGTGGTGTTGAACACGGGAAATGGGGCCAGCTGGAATTAAGATGCGCTGTGGGTTTGACATACACGTTAGATTTTGGAAGACTTGGTAGGAAAAAAAAAAAGAATATTCAATCTCTCAACTTTTATGTTGATTACATGCTGAGATAGTATTTTAGATGCATTGGATTAAATACAATAGATGATGGAAATGAACTCTACCTGCTTCTTTTTCCATCTGTTCATGGCCCCAGAAAATTTAAACTGACATGGGTGGCTCATGTTACAACTGCGCCCTGATCGTGATTTCGTAGTCCTGGGAAACAAACCCGCAGCCTCTTCTAACCAAGAGGCGAACCGCTTAGCACACTCCCAACCCACAATGTTTTCAACTTCATATTTGAGAGAGACAAAGAGTGTAAGTGTGGGCGCACAAGGGCCCCTCGCCTGGGCAAATGACCCTCTCCAGAGGCAGGCTCCACTTTGTGCATCCGGCTGTACACGGGTACTGGGGAATCGAACCTGGGCCTTCGTCTCCCCAGCCCTACTCGAGGCTTTAAAGGAAGCACTTCGTGAAGGAACTGATGGCACTCACTGCTCTGCCGCTACGGCCGTGCTGGTTTCCCCGGGAGGCCGCGGGGGGCGGGCGGGCGGGCGGAGCTCGGGCCTCCGGGCAGAAGCGCGTCCCCGGGGGCTGCGGCGGCGGTCGCCCTGGATCCCGACGCCGGGCCGCCACGCTTCGGAGCCGGGCCGGGGGAGTCCCTGGCGGGGAGACGGGGGGCCAGCCGGCTGCGGCCGCGCGAGCGGACGGACTCCCCGGCGGGCGCAGCTTCCTGCTCGAAGGGCCCGCGCCGCCAGCCTTAGCAGTCCCGCGGCCGCCTGCTTGGATTTCTGCACCAACCCGCTTGCCAACCCGCACCGCTGTTTGCAAGTTGCAAGAACTCGTCAGAAAGCAAGCTGGGATTCGCCAGCACTTGAGAGGCAGAGACAGCAAGGTCTAAATTCAAGGTCAGCCTAAGCTACATAGGGAATTTTGTCTCAAAGAAACTGTGAATGAACGAGCAGATGGATGGATGAAACTGAAAAAAATAAAATTATTCTTGCCCACTCCTGTTTTTAAAAGTTTTTGTATTGGAAAGATAGCCCCGTCTGTAAGGTGCTTGCCGTGCCAGCAGGAGCCCCGGAGTTGGATGCCTAGAACCCACACAGAGAAGCCACGTGTGGGGCTGCGCGCTGGGCAGGTGGAGAGGGGATCCTGGAGCTGCCTGGCCAGTCTAGCTTAACTACAAAGCTCTAAGCTCCAGACATTTGAGAGAGGTGGGCGGTGTTCCTGAGGAAAACACCTGAGGTGGTCTTCTGGTCTTACCTGACACACACGATTAAAAAAAAAAAAAAAGTTTTGTGGCCTGAGATATCAATGATCTGAGCCTTCCTTTGGCTGTAAAGATACTGTTATGTCGAAACCAGAGACAAAGGAATAGGACCTAAGATATGAGCAGCCTTTCAAATTACTGCTAGGATAGTATTTAAGCAGTGAGAAAGCATTCCCTTTGCTGGTTTAATACCTTGTTGTTCATTCAGCATTTGCACACAGCTCTAGTTGCAGCGATTATATTTGCAAAGTTAACCATATGCAATTCTCCAAAAGTGTGTACAACCCAATTAGGATGCAGTAGAAAAGAAGCTAAAAGTTGAACTGACTCACTGAGTTACTGTAAGGGTTAATTGCTAAGGAGCTAAACTTACCTTTGTCAGCAGGTGGGGGGAAAAAATCACAAAGAAAGAACTGTCCAGAAAGGGGCCACAGGGGCGATAAGGAGAAAGGACAGTTTAGGTTAAAACAAAATAAAATGGAGTTCATGGTTAGGGTGGCCTGATTACAGAGATGACTGACATGCCAACTGCCACATCTCACCGGCTCACCCCTTCCTTTGGCTATGAAAACTACAGAAGTCAAATCTCAGCTCCAGCCGGCGCTCTTCTGGGCACTAACCCAGCTCCTTGGCCCCCAGGTAACCTCCTCTACTTCCACCCATATTGGCGTTCGAGCAATCTTCTCAGAGAAGCTCTGCAACAGTAATTATAACAGTTAAGACTGCCAGTCAGGCGTGGGTAATCCCAGCACTGGAAGGCTGAAGTAAGAGGATCACCATGAATTCAAGGCCAGCCGAGGGATATACAGAGTTAGACCCTCTACCTGGGGAAGGGAAGGGCTAACTAAATGCTTGCTATATCAAGTTTAGTTCAGCCAAATTTTTAGCAAGGGTGATTTCTTTGGCTAAAACTTATTCCTGGTCTTAGAAGAGACACAAATGGACTTTATCTCTTGTCCAAGTAACAGTAACCCCCAATTTGCTGGCCAAGGCATATGTGAGTTCTTCTAGGCTTATGACTATTGCTTCCCACAGGACCTACACTGTGCTTACCTTATCAGAAAATGATAGGAAATATAGAAGAAATGGACAATGATTAAAGCATATAATTCAAAGAACAAAAGTTCAGGCAAAACCCATAAAATTCCACACTCCATCTGGTTCTTTTCAGTACTAGAATAAGCAATTCTCTTTCCATTTAATTTGAATAGTATGCCACCATGTTCTAGAAGGATTTAAAGGAATACAACCAAGTAAGAAAGTCTGCCTAAGGGAAACCATTGATTTCACTATAAAATGTGCTTGCAATCCTGCTTATATTACAAGAGAGTCTGGGATTTAGGGCTGGGGCGTGGTTCAGTCGGTAGAATGGTTGCCTAGCACACGCGATGCCTTGGGATCCATTCCCAGCCCTGCATAAACAGGGCATGGTAGTGTGTGATCCCAGCACTCAGAAGGCAGGAGAATCAGAAGTCCAAGGTCATCCTCAGCTACAAAGTGAGTTCAAGGCCAAAGTGAGTTCTGGGCTGCATGAGGTTGTTTCAAAAAATAAAAAATGAGCCGGGTGTGGTGGTGCACGCCTTTAATCCCAGCACTCGGGAGGCAGAGGTGGGAGGATCGCCGAGAGTTCGAGGCCACCCTGAGACTACATAGTGAATTCCAGGTCAGCCTGAGCCAGAGTGAGACCCTACCTCGAAAAACCAAAAAAAAAGAAAAAGAAAAATAAACCTGAGGCTGGGGAGATGGCTCAGCAGCCTAAGAACCTGAGTTTGATCTCCAACGCCCATGTAAAAGTCCAGGGTTGGCAGCATGTCTATAACCCCAGGGTGGGGAGGGTGTGCAGACAGGATTGGCAGGGCTCCCTTACCAGCCAGCCTACTGAACAACGGACTTCGGGGCTCAGTGACAGACTCTGTCTTAGGGAAATAAGGTAGAAGACCCACAGAGGACCCTGACGTCTTCCTCTGGCCTCTGCACACATGTGTATAGGGCCCTCACATCTGCACACACACATGCAAACCACCCCCCACTACATGCCCCTCCTACACACATCACATAGTACGCACTAAAAAACAAAAAGGAAGAAAAAGTACCAGGAAGAATGAGGACAGGGGAGGTAAGGGAAAGGGTTACCTTTCTTGAAGTCTTACCTAAAGATAGGAAAGTGGGAAATGTTGGAGGGCTGGGACGTAACTCGTCGTACGAAGCACCCATGAGCCCTAGGTCAAACCCCAGTACTACGAATAAATCCAGGGACATGGAAAAAGCTACTAGCTCACAGGCATCCAGGAAATGAACCCACTATAATTTCCAGATTTCAGGGTACAATTATCTCGCAAAGGTGGTTTGTCAAGCCCAAGGTTTTCATTGCAACTGGCTGACGTCACAGCCATCATGGGCGTTCTGGGCTCCCTAACAGATGGGAAACCGCACTGCACTATTCCCTACTCAGATCCCTGGCAGTGCGGAGCCTCGACTTGCTCTGAATCTACGGCACAAGTTCCACCCACACAAGCATAAACACCGTGGTGATTTACTTGTAAAACCCCTCAGACATCACTCCTGTCAGAGCTGAGGATGGCATCATAATCCCCACCACTAACGTTGCCATGGGGTGGGTACAACCATACTCTTATGAGGGGCTCACACTTTAAGCTGCTAAAAACCGACACAGGCTGTTGCTTCTTTTAGGGTGAAGCAAGGAAGAGATGGACGGCACCCCTTACCCCGGACAGAAGGAAAAGCTCACAGAAAAAAACGGGCTGCAAATGGCAAGGGTCCAAGCCCAGGAAGGCTCAGAGCTGCAGTGACTTGGCTGGGTCTCCCAAGGGACAGCGTCTCTTCTACAAACAAGAGCAACCCTGGAACCAGTGTCAGCGTGTGCCTTGGGCTGTTTTTAAACTATTCATTTACTTAATAGCTTCAGCTTATCCTAGCTGTCACGTGAGATGTAAACGTATTTGGAGAATGGGAATGGTGTGCTCACTGCCACAGAGCAGCGAGGGAGACTGGAGAGAGGGCTGAGGGAGTATTCATGAATCTCACGGGGCCTCCCTGGGGGCTTCAAAGAAGGCTCTATCCTCTTATTCGGCCACAGCCCAGGATCAGTAGACAGGTTCTTCCAAAGAAGTGGTTCATCCACCACAGCATGACATGCAAGTATTTATTTTAGTTACTCCTATCTTAAGGTCCTTCTTTTTGGAGAACAGCAAGGCATTTTAATATCCACTCTTTCCATTCCTGAAAGGCTTCCACGGGTTTTGTCAGGTTCAAATCCTCATAGCTATGTTCTGGAGTGGCTCTTGGTGTGTCCTTGCATTCATCATCTAGCCACCTCAACAGTGCCTTGAAAACACAGAAAAGAATCATGTTTTAGCAAGCCACAGCAAAACCGTTTTAAGGCAAGATAAGAATACTGGCATTTGGGTCAAGTTTTCTAAGTCTGTGGTTTGTTACTTCCCCATGAAGATGCGTTTGATGAAGACGGTAATGACTAACAACACACTTGAGTGAAATGTCATATACTGAGAAATATGTATAAAACACTAATTGCAAAATTATGGTTAAAAATTAGCTGGGCTGGGCATTGTGGTGCACGCCCTTAATCTCAGCACTCAGGAGGCAGCGGTAAGAGGATTGCTGTAAGAGCCCAGTCTGAGACTACATAGTGAATTCCTGGTCAACTGGGGCTAGAATGAGACCCTACCTCAGAAAACGAAAAAAAAAAAGGTTAGCTGGGTGTGGGGTTATACACCTTTAACACCAAACCTCAGGAGGCAGGGGTAGGAGGATCGCCATAAGTTCAATGCCAGTCTGGAGCTACAGAGTGACTTCCAGGTCAACGTGTGCTAAAGTGAGACCCTACCTCAAAATAATAACAACAACAAGCACACAAATGCTGGGAGCAGTGACTCCCACCACAATCCCAGCACTTGGGAGGCTGTGAAACAGAAGATGGTCACGAGTTCACAGCCACGCTAGGGTGTACCATGAGTTGAGGTCCAACATGGGCTACAGTGTGAGATCCTAGCTCAAAAATAAATTAAATTTAAAAATTGAAGAAAAAATTATAATTCTTACACTATTTTAAGATGGCAGGAGAGTTGTAATTTCTTAATGTGCTAAATATTCCATAAGGTATCATGCTATGCTTTCAATTTAATGCGCATGTGCACACACCTCAGGGTGTCCTAAGACATACTGACGTCATCATTTCCCTTCAGAGAGTCTCACTCTATGTAGTGGAAAGTAGTTTAACTTCTTCCCATGAGGACTAGCACTATTTATTTTGTGTGTGGTGTGGTGTCTGTAGAGTGCATGTACATGTGTGTGCGGATGTGTTGCCCTGTGTGCACGTGTGCGAAGGCTACAGTCGAACACCATGCATCCTCCTGGGCGGCTCTTCTGCCGTTTCCCGAGACAGCCGCCACTGCACCCGGGCCTGCCGCCTTCCAGTCGCGCTGGCCGAGACAGCCGCCACTGCACCCTGGCCGAGACAGCCGCCACTGCACCCTGGCCGAGACAGCCGCCACTGCACCCTGGCCGAGACAGCCGCCACTGCACCCTGGCCGAGACAGCCGCCACTGCACCCTGGCCGAGACAGCCGCCACTGCACCCGGGCCTGCCGCCTTCCAGTCGCGCTGGCCGAGACAGCCGCCACTGCACCCGGGCCTGCCGCCTTCCAGTCGCGCTGGCCGAGACAGCCGCCACTGCACCCTGGCCGAGACAGCCGCCACTGCACCCGGGCCTGCCGCCTTCCAGTCGCGCTGGCCGAGACAGCCGCCACTGCACCCGGGCCTGCCGCCTTCCAGTCGCGCTGGCCGAGACAGCCGCCACTGCACCCTGGCCGAGACAGCCGCCACTGCACCCGGGCCTGCCGCCTTCCAGTCGCGCTGGCCGAGACAGCCGCCACTGCACCCGGGCCTGCCGCCTTCCAGTCGCGCTGGCCGAGACAGCCGCCACTGCACCCTGGCCGAGACAGCCGCCACTGCACCCTGGCCGAGACAGCCGCCACTGCACCCTGGCCGAGACAGCCGCCACTGCACCCTGGCCGAGACAGCCGCCACTGCACCCTGGCCGAGACAGCCGCCACTGCACCCGGGCCTGCCGCCTTCCAGTCACACTGGCCGAGACAGCCGCCACTGCACCCGGGCCTGCCGCCTTCCAGTCGTGCTGGCCGAGACAGCCGCCACTGCACCCGGGCCTGCCGCCTTCCAGTCGTGCTGGCCGAGACAGCCGCCACTGCACCCGGGCCTGCCGCCTTCCAGTCGCGCTGGCCGAGACAGCCGCCACTGCACCCTGGCCGAGACAGCCGCCACTGCACCCTGGCCGAGACAGCCGCCACTGCACCCGGGCCTGCCGCCTTCCAGTCGCGCTGGCCGAGACAGCCGCCACTGCACCCGGGCCTGCCGCCTTCCAGTCTCTGGCTGAGGCCGGCCTCAGGGATTCTCCGCCTGCCTCAGAGCAGGGCTTACAGCCACACCCAGCTTTTTACATGGGGACCAAACTCAGGTCATCATGCTTGCACAAACACGCTCACTTGCCGAGCCACCTCCCCAACCCTCAGGGCCACCAGTTATCTGTACCCTTTGTAAGAGTGTCCCGTCAGAAGTTAGTCAGAGCATCTGATTTCTACAACGTTGTAAAAGCAGAAGTCTGGGGTTGTTTGCTTTTTTTGGTTTGTTTTTGAGGTAGGGTCTCTAGCTCAGGCTAACCTGGAATTCACTATGTAGTCTCAGGGTGGCCTAGAACTCATGGTGATCCTCCTACCTCTGCCTCCCGAGTGCTGGGATTAAAGGTGTGCACCACCACAGCCTGGCCCAGAAGTTTTTATAAATGCTTCTTTTATAAACTTCTACCATATAGAGATAGAAATGTCTTGTTAAATGTATCTGATCAAAATAATTCTAAAGTGTTACTTATATCTTTCAGGAAAAAAAATCATAGCAGCTGATATATAAATGATGATAAAAGCTATTTTGTTATTTAAATACATTTACTTTCTTGGTTTGTTTAAAAAAATGCATGTGAAGACATGAATGTAGATATTTAAGAATAGTCCCTGAGCCAGGAGTGGTATTACATGCTTTTAATCCCTGCACTCAGGAGGCAGAGGTAGGAGGATCACAGTGAGTTTGAGGCCACCCTGAGATGACATAGTGAATTCCAGATCAGCCTGGGCTCAGTGATATCCTACCTTGAAAAACCAAAAATAAATAAATTAATTTATAAAGGAGTAGTAGTCATACTGACAACTAACCACATGGCTGCTGATGCGTGTACATAAATGTACACACACACAGAGAGGGAGAAATTAGGTATGCTGATGTGGGTACATAAATGTGCGCGCACACACACACAGAGAGGGAGAAAGTAGGTATGCTGATGTGTGTACATAAATGTGCACACACACACACACACACACACACACACACAGAGGGAGAAATTAGGTACTCTCCCTCTTCCTTCTTAGAGATTATCCTTTTTTTCTAACGGAATCATGGCACATATATAGAAGGATAAATTATATCCACACATTTACATGCTTATAAAAGTGAACTCGGCCATACATCTATATGCATTTTGTTCTACAAAGTCAACTTTTCTTGCCCTAAATAGATGAAAACAGAAAAGCTTCTTTTACCATTTATCATTGAACTGTAAATATAAGACAGCCATTGTCAAGTGGAAGCGTGCTTTTGTTTTGTCTTGTTTTGAGACAGTTTCATTATATTGTCCAGGCTGGCCTGGAATTCATATAGCCCAAGCTGGCCTCCAATTTGTGGCAGTCCTCCTACCTCAGCCTTCCAAACGCTGAGATCACAGGTATGAGCCACCACGCCCAGCTAAATAGAAGTGATTCTTGGGGGTATTTCTCTGCATTTTTTAAACCACAGCTTCCTGTGTCTCCTTACACTAATTTTCCCTGATAAATTATAGCTCTACAAGACCTAATAAAGCATGTCAGCTTGCTACTCAGCTAACCACTTCCCTCCTCCCCCCACTCACTTTGTATCTTTCTACAACGTCGAAGCCAAGGGCACACTGCAGCTTGCGTAAACAGATAGGACACAGGTTCAGAGGGCGCCGGTCAGCTTCCTCCAAGTGATTGGAGCCTTGCATCAGGCAGGCCAGCCATTGGCAATGTCGCAGTCCAAATATGTGTCCGATTTCATGTGTTAAAGTCTGCAAGACATGTCACAGCCTTATACCATGGCCATCACAGGCAGATTACACATCACTTTTTCTTGCTGCATCAAACAACAGACTTACAAGAATCAACTCCCTTGCCATAGCATCCACTACTTCATGCCCAGATCTTCAAATGCCTCGTAATCCCCCTCTCATGACCTCCCTGGGACCATGACACTGGTGACATGCTGGATGGTGAATCTCGTGCTGAGTGATCGCGACAGGGTTTAGCAGCATCCCTGAGCTCTCCCCACAGAATAACAGAGTGTATCTGGCTTTTTTTTTTTTTTTAATATCTTACCTTACAGGATCGCAGCAGCAAAACACTAGTGATTTCAGGAATATAATAGTTATCAAAAATGGAATATTCGCTGGAGGATGTTCTCTTGGCCTTCGTCACTGTGCCCTTGTAGCATGAGCTGTGGAAATCCTTGCCATACCTGGCGAAGCTGAATATCCCCACACCTACAAAAGGAAGACAAGCACTAGAGGATGCAGTAAGATTCCTGAAGGAAAATCAAGAAAGAGGGCCTGGAGAGATATCTCAGTGGTTAAGGCTCTTGCCTGCAAAGCCTAAGGACCCAAGTTCAATTCCCCAGTACCCACATGAAGGCAGCTACACTAGGTGGTGCATGTGTCTGGAGTTTGTTTGCAGTGGCTAGAGGCCTTGGCACACTCATTCTCTATCTGCCTTTCTCTCAAATAATATTTAAGAAAAGAAATTTAAAAAGAGCCTGCCACACCACCTAGGTGTGCACGTCTGCATTACTGTTCACCTCTTCTGATACACTTAAGGCTTCCCAACAGAGGACTTTTGTCCCCAATTTCCCTATCAAAATCCTCATCTGCCATCCAATCGGCCATGCCATGTAAAAACTCCCAAGAACCTACAGCCAAATTCCAGAGAAACTGTCAGTTTCAGAGGGTTTCTCCTCACAAAAGAAGTCTTTCTCTTAGAACAGTCCAGATCAAATACTTCAAAAGGAACCCCACATGCAATCACATGACCAGGCAGTCATGATTTTAGTCTTCAGAACAGAGAACAGAGCTGCTGGTTTCCCGGGTGTCGCACATACTACCCCTCACATCTCAGGACTATGTTTTGGTCCATGATTTTAGAGAGATTATCTTCTTTCTCTCTCCCATCCTCCCTACCCGCACTTTTTTTGAGGTAGGGTCTCACTGTAGCCCAGGCTGACCTGGAATTCACTATGTAGTCTCAGGGTGGCCTCGAACTCATGGTGATCCTCCTACCTCTGCCTCCCGAGTGCTGGGATTAAAGGCATGTGCCACCAGACCCACCCCTTCCCCATTTTATTTTATTTTTTTAATCACCTTGTGAGGTAGTCAGTAGATGCCCTTTTTAAAATTTTTTTGTTTATTTTATTTTTATTTATTTGAGAGTGACACACAGAGAAATAGGCAGATATATGAGAGAATGGGCACGCCAGGGCCTCCAGACACTGCCAACGAACTCCAGACACGTGCGCCCCCTTGTGCATCTGGCTAACGTGGGTCCTGGGGAATCGAGCCTTGAACTCGAGTCCTTGGGCTTCACAGGCAAGTGCTTAACTGCTAAGCCATCTCTCCAGCCCCTTCCCCATTTTTTTAAAGCATAGCACAACACTCTTATGTGGTTGGTTACGGTGATCAGGATAAACACTCTTGCAACTGACTTCCTGTGTAAGATTTAGGGTTTTATCTATGATCTCTGCATGTGTGGAAGTCTGATGCATAACTACCTTGTAAGAGACTGTTTGTTTATGTTAACACTTTGTTATGCCTCTCACTTGTTACTGTAATTATGAATTTGTGTGTGTGGTACTGGGAGAAGGGAAGAACAGAACGAGAGAAAAAGAAAATCAGTAAGATTTCTCTCTGTAATAAGAATGGTTCAAATGTCCTTCATGTGTTTATTCACCTTGCTACTATATTACTTGTTTATCAGTGGGTGTACTAAATGTGTACATACATTCCTAGTATTCATACACTTTCTATGGATGGGCACTGCTTGTAAATTATTTCCAGACAACTATGAAGTTGGTTTTATTACCTCAAGGTTGTGTAGAGAGTGGTCTACCAAATAGGAACTCACCATCGATCTACCAACAACATACTTCCATCTACTGCACAAAATGATCCTCACTTTAAAACTTATTTTAAATATCAAAACTATTCCTGGCTGGATTCTTTGGTCTCTAATGACATCTTCTAACAGTCCTGAGTTGAGAATATTTCTAAATAGGAATACCTTCTGTTAAAGACGCCTGTCCAAAGACAAAATTCCAGGAGTCTCTTGGGTAAAGATCAATCATTGTTATCCCCACAACACAGAAGGCATCCTCAGGTTTCTTCTTCTTCAAGAATGTCAGGATATGCCCTGTTTAAAAAGAAATGTATAGATGTAAAAATTTAGATATATCTCTATTATATATGTATTTCCTTTGCTAAATCCAAATTATAAAGTTGTTTAATTCACCTGCATGAATCTGTAGATTTTGTGTGTGATCATTCACTCTAAAGGAACATTTCGTTGCAGAAATAGAAACTGGTTCTAGGAATTTTACTGTCAAGCCATAGAAAAATGCTTCGCAGTAGCCCTTAAGCCATTTAACATATTCTTCACTGATGACTCGGGAGTTTCCTAGAGATCCTAGAATAGAGGAGAAAAGTTAAAGACATACTTTAAATGACTGAACTCATCAGTCTCCCCTCAGTCTATAAAACAGAAATCTCGAATCACACCTTTAATTCCAGCACTAGAAAGGCTAAGGTGGGAGGATCACAATGAGTTCAAAGCCAGCCTGGGCTACAGAGTGAGTTTCAGATCAACCTAAACTAAAGGGAGACCCTGCCTCAAAAGGAAAGGAGGGCTGGGCATGGTGGCACATGCCTTCAATTCCAGCTCTTGGGAGGGAGAGGTAGAAGGACTGCTGTGAGTTCAAGGCTTCCCTGAGACTACATAGTAAATTCTAGGTCAGCCTATGCTACAGTGAGACCCTACCAGGAAAAAAAAAAAAAAAGGTGGGGGGGGGGAGAGGAAGCAAAAGCAAGCCAACTCTAAATTTTCAATATATCTTATCCGTCACTGATAGCAATAAGACATATAAAAATGTGTTCAGTGTTAAGTCAGTTGGACTATGGCAGTTTCAAAAACAATCTTAAATCAGTGGAGGGGTGATTTAAGAGGGAAAATGGGAAGGTGAAGGGAAGAAATCATGATCATGGTATACTGTTTATATGTATGGAAGTTGTCAATAAAAAGATTTGCTGGGCGTGGTGCTGCATGCCTTTATATTGAGGCAGAGGTAGGAAGATTACTGTGAATTCAAGGCCCAGCCTGGTCTAGAGTGAGACACTATCTTGGGGAAAAAAAGAAAGAAAAAGTTGTTATTTTTTTTAATAAAAACAATCATAGGGATGGAGAGATGGCTTTGTGGTTAAGATGTCTGCCCGTGAAGCCTAAGGAATCAGGTTCAATTCCCAAATACCCACATATAGCCAGATGCACAAGATGTGTCTGGAGTCTGTTTGTAGTGGCTAGAGGATCTGCTGCACCCATTTTCTCCCTCTCTATCTGCATCTTTCTCTCTCAAATAAATGAATAAGTAAAAATTTTTAAAGGATTATAAGCCTGGTATAGTAGCATACGCCTTTATCCCAGCACTTAAGAGGCCTCAGAGGTAGGAGGATCGCCATGAGTTCAAGTCCACCTGAGACAACATAGTGAATTCCAGGTTAGCCTTGGCTAGAACAAAACTCTACCTTTAAAAACAACAATGGGAAGGTAAAATGATGGAGAATGGAATTTCAAAGTGAAATGGGGGGGTACTACCATGGGATACTTTTTATAATCATGGAAAATGTTAATAAAAATTGTGAAAAAAATTTTTTTAAGGATTATAAATGATAAGAGTGGTCACCTAGCATGTGTAATGCTCTGAGTTCAATACCCAGCACTGCAAAAAAAAAAAAATTATAAAAATTGTCCACTTGAGAGCATGGCAGAGTGGCACACGCTTTTAATCCCAGCACTTGGGAGGCAGAGGTAGGAGCATTGCTGTGAATTTGAGGCCAGCCTTGAATTACAGTCTCAGGTCAGCCCAGGCTGAGACCCTACCTTGAAATAAAATAAAATAAAATAATAAAAGACTGGAGAAATGGCTTAGCAGTTAAGGCACTTGCTTTCAAAGCCAAAGGACCCAGATTTGATCCCTCAGTACCCAGGCAAAGCCAGATGTACAAGGTGGCATATGAATCTGAAGTTCGTTTGCAGTGGCTAGAGGCTCTTGTGTGCCCATTCATTCTCATTCTTGTTCTCTCTCTTTCTTTCTCTCTCTACCTCTCTCAAATAAATAATAAAACATTTTTTTAAATTGTCTACTTGATTCAGACCAAGAGCCCAAGTCATCCCTGGCAAAACCACCACTATGAAGCCCAACCCAAACCATCATATTCCCAATATATACCAATGGGCTGTATATAAATATTGCTTTTCTCTGGAGTGGGTGCCTTCCTGTAGGGATCACTGAAAAACTTTTCAAAGTCTTGGGGGGCCTCAGGGTGAGAAGTGATCCAATCTGACTGGGAATATACAGTAATGGGTCTAAAGAGTTCACTGGTTGGCTGGAAGGCTTCATTCATTAAACGCTGTTCCCCAACAGTTAATTTCTCATACTGGGACACAAGCACTGGGTTCTTGGAGATGAGAGCTGTTTTCAGTGTATGTTCAGAGTGCTGTACTACTTGCATCTGCCGAAAAGAAACACACAAACAAGAGTCAGATATAAGATTTGTATCCATATTGGGGGCTTTATCTACTATCCAAATATATCCCCAAGTTCTCCACAGGGTAGAGAAATCAATTGCTAATGACCTATTGCTAATGTCTTCAAATGATCACACTTGAGTGGTTTTCCCACTTCTAATTGATTAGAGAGTACATGAGAAATTAAAATTAACCCAAGGAGCTGGGGAAGATTACTCAGTGGTTAAAGGCACTTGCTCACAAAGTCTGTTGGTCCAGGTTCAGTTCCCCAGCCACCCACATAAATTTAGGCAGGCATTCATTTGCAGGGGCAGGAGACCCTGGTGTACCTACCCCCCACACAAACAAATTAAAAAACTAAATAAATAAGATTCTGGCCTGGAGTGGTGGCTCACCTTCAAACCCAGCACTCGGGAGGCTGATGTAGTAGGCTTTCTGTAAGCTCCAGGCCAACCTAGGTTACAGAGTGAGTTCCAGGTCAGCCTGGGCTACATAGTAAGA
Organism: Jaculus jaculus; assembly: GCF_020740685.1. Taxonomy (NCBI): domain Eukaryota; kingdom Metazoa; phylum Chordata; class Mammalia; order Rodentia; family Dipodidae; genus Jaculus; species Jaculus jaculus. The sequence continues at coordinate 130,226,940 of NC_059110.1, forward strand.
TGTTGTTTCAACAAAACTAAACAAATAAATAAATAAATCTATTCCTCCATGCAGAACTTCGTATGTTAGTGATAAACTGGCCACAGTGGTATACACACCTATAATGCCAGCACACATGAGGGTAAGGCATGAGGATTGGAAGCTCAAGACCAGTCTGATATATGTATAAATACAGATATATAGCAAGGCTGTTTCAAAAACATACAAAACAAAAACAGTGGTAACCATAACAGCATGGCCTGATACCCAACTTCCTTCTGTCATTTGAGTAATAATCACAACACTAGGTGTTGACTCACTAGGCCACATGAAAACATACTCATCCTTTCCAATGTGACTCCAGGATATTCAACATCAAGGAAAAAGAGAACTGTCCAGTTCTGGAACTTAACTGCAGGCTGACAAGGTCTATCTCAGTCATTGAAACAGATCACCTCAGTCATCAAACACTGGGGAAGGAAGACACCGGATCACTAATCAGAAGCTAGACTCACAGTGGCTGGTCTCTTCCATTCACATCGTGTTTCTATGTAGACCTTTTTTCATCCTTCCTTTGAATGGGTCAGACAGATGTTCCACCATGAGGCTTTTTGAGTTAGAAAAGAAAGGAGAAAAATAGGACATCTTTACCTAGGTTTTATCAAATGCCTAATTATCTAATCCAATTTGATGACAAGAGGAATTTAAGCTAATGTCTACTCTCATAGAACTTCTGAATTCTGGAGTCAAAAGGGGAGGCACAAACTCCAGATCAAAGGCCTGAACTGACAAAATTCTGATACAGGTATAGGTTGATTCCCCCATACTATGCACTGGCTTGAAACTCGCTTTCCACAGGATAGAGTACAAAGTAAATGTGCCCCAGTGCAGTTCACCTACCTTTATAGTTAGTATCTTTATAGAGGGAGGCAACCATTGAAGTTTTTACATTACATGGGCAGGCATGTCTGGAAAGATGCCTTCATCCTAATGTAAAAAAGGCAGTATGGCAGGTCAGAGGCCTCCCTCGCCAGATCGAGGGTGAGGGGAGATGCTAAAGAAGTGGGGCAGGGAAGCACTTCGGTCCTATAACCAGAACATTCCAAGCAAACTGGGTCAAGTCACACTGGTTGCCCATAGCAACTTGCATTTGGGGCTCGGTCCCGGGCCGGTATGACTCAGTTCTCCCCCTTGGGTGTGGAATGGGGGACCCCCCCCCGTACCTCTCTTCACCCCGGGGACCTTTCTAAAAGACTGGGCCTCCCTCCCCGGAGACACGCCGCCCCCGCCGTCCTCTCAGCTTCCGCCGGGGCCGTCCCTCCCACATCCGCACCCCTCCCTGCCCACCGGACCGCGACCATCCTCCTACCCTTCCTACCGGGCCGCCCTAGCCAGACCCTGACAATCCGGTCCTCACACCCCACCCTCACCAGGACAGGGCCTGGACACCGCGCTCCCGCTCCCGCGGTCGTCCCCCCGGCGCGCGGGCACGCGGCTCTCTGCGACGCCCCGAGCCTCCACGCTCCCCCCCGGCCACGCCCACCCGGATTAATCACAGCCCCGCCCACAGGGCCGGCGCCGCCTGGCTCCTGTGGCCCCGCCCACGGCCCCGCCCCCAGGTCATGCCCCGCCCTATGGCGCGAGGCCGCGGCTTTGAGCGACGGTCGCTCGCGGCGTCCTTGGTAGCGTGAGAGCCTCCGCCCTCTAGGGGGCGCCGCGGCGCCGCTTTGCGCGGCCGGTGCCGGTTGCCCGGGGCCCCCCGCGGGGACAAAGCATCCCGCGCGGGTCGCCGCCCGCGGTTTCCCCTGGGGCCCGCGCGTGGGTGGTTGCTGCGGGCCCGTGGGTTGAGGAGCATCCTCCGCGTGAGTAATCTTAACCGCCCCGGGCCCTCAGTAAGTCAGCTGTGGCCGCAGGCTGACGCGGGGCCGGGCGCGCGCCGCCCGGTGCCGTCGCTCCCTGGGCTTTCCCTTCCTGATTGGTTTAGGGCGGTCAGGAAGAGGGCTTGGGGGCCCCCCGAGGATGATGGAGATAAGAACGACCACCTCGGAGCCCCTCCGCAGCCTTCGGCTTTGGGAGGCTGAGCTTGCAGGATCCGCCTGAGCCTCCCACCCACGCGCACACCTGGTCAGCCCCTCGGGCATCCCAGGGGCCCATCAGGTCCCCCCTGGAGAGCCAGCCGGCCCTGATGGCACTAGGGGCTTCCCGGTACAAATGACCACCTTGTTAGCGCCGTCCGGGCCTCCACACCCTTCCTCCTTACCCATCCCGGGTTTATTCTGTCGCCAGCTTCTTCCTTGCTCTGCTCCGTTTGTCCTAGCAGGTAGGAAGGCTGGCGGAGCCATGTCCCATGATAAACCTGTTTCTTCAAACCCACCTTTTCCCACTGGTTTGCTTCCAAAACCCCACCTTAAGAGACGCCAAGCTTGGTTTCCCTGGGCTCCGTTTTTCTAGTCTCCCCCCCCCCCAAAAAAAAAGAAACACTCCTAAGCCCCTGTTTTCATTTTCTGGTTATTGTTTTATAACTACAAAACAACCTCTGCGCTGTTGAAGTCATAGCAATCGACCATACTCTGGACAGAGACAGACCAACACACGCACACGCACGCACACACACGCACACACACGAGTTCCTTGGTTCCAGCACTTGTGCCATTACCTTCTGTAATATCTTCTCATTCGTAGGACGAAGTACCTGACAAAGTCAGTCTAAGGGAGGAAGGGTTTATTTCAGCTTACAGTTGGAGGTTACAGTGCCTGGTCTTGAGGCTGCTGGTCACAGTCAGTCCACAGTGATGAACGCTGCTGCCCAGCCAGCTCTCCTTTTCACACGGTCCAGGACCCGAGTCCATGCAACGGTGTCGCCCTCAGTTAAGATGGGTCTTCCCACCTGAGTCCCTCGCAGGCATGCTCAGAGGCTAACCTAAACTAGGTAATCTCCCACAGATGATCCCTCGGGCCTGTCAAATTGATGGTCAGTCAAAGCTATTATACCTTCTCTAAGAACCCTGGTTGACTATATTGCTAGAGAACAGTCACCTCGTGGGTTGGATCTTTTTACCTCCAGTGAACTCCTCGGCCTGTGCTTCATGCTCTTGGATGATGAAACCTCAATTCCTCTTCACTTATTGCAGACTGCAGCCGTTTTTGTGGGGGTTGGGGAAACGTTGTTTGTTTTTCGAGGTAGGGTCTTACTGTAGCCCAGCCTGACCCGGAATTCACTATGGAGTCTCAGAGTGGCCTCAAACTCACGGAGATCCTCCTACCTCTGTGCTGGGATTGAAGGTGTTCACCACCACTCCTGGCAATTGAAGCCATTCCTATTAATATTCTGCATTCCTGCCATGACTATTTTCAAGGTTTCATATTGAGAACAAGTAATGTTTGTGAAGTAAAGGACTCTCTCCTGACAGCCCATAAGGATGGGGTGTAGAATGCTTGAGTCACAGAACATCTACTGAGCACATAAACTGTGCTAGTTACTTAATCCCTTCTTGACCTCTTTCCTAGTTTGTCAAGGGGAGTAGCCTGGGCCTCACAGTGTTCCCAGATATAAAATGAATTCCTCTGGATATTGTGCCCTTTGACGGATGACTATCTCCTGACATCCTAAGAGGTGTTTTTTGTTTTTGATGTGCATGTGTAATGTGGTATGTGTGGTGTGTGAACGTTTATGTGCCCTCGCAGCACCCCATGTGTGGGGGTGGGCACTCACCTGGGGTGGCTGGAACTGAATGATGACCTGGTTCATGTGTGTTGTCCTTCCATAGCTCTGAGAGGCAATGACTTATTCCCTGTGTCTGAATCACACTGGTGTCCATTCCACTGTTTTGCTTGGCTGTTAAGACAGGGTCTCACAATCCTTTTATTGGTTCATAAGCGTGATGATTGGGTGTTCGCGCTCTTGCATGACGTGTGCCTCCCACTAAACCTTGTTACGCTCTGGCACATAACCCGTCTGACGTGAAAAAAAAAAAAAAGACAGGGTCTCACTATGAAGCCCAGGCAGGCCCCCAGTGTGTGATCTTCCTGCCTCCACCTCCCAAGTTCTGCAGGTATAGGTGCCTTCCACCACACCTGTCTTTATTTGATATTTTTTTCAATATTTTTAAATGTTAACAAGGATTCCTTGCTCTGTACTTGAACTGTACATGTTAAGTTTTAGATAATAAATTTTGTAGCTGCTCAAAACATTTTTAGGGTACCATCCTTTGGCATGGTCTCAAAATAGCTAACAGGGAGAAAGAAAGAGGGAGAGAGAATAAGCACACCAGGGCCTTTCAGCCTCTGTGAACAAACTCCAGACATGTGTGCCCTCTTGTGCAAAAGTGCAACATTGCACCCTTGCGTCATGGTTCGTCTGGCTATGTGGGACCTGGAGATTTGAACAAGAGTTCTCAGGCTTCGTAGGTAAGCACCTTAATTGCTAAGCCATCTCTCCAGCCCTAATATTTATATTAAAAAATTCTTTGGTCTGTATGTAATGGTGCACACCTTTAATCCCAGCACTCAGGAGGCTGAGGTAGGAGGATCACTGTGAGTTTGAGGCCAGCCTGAGACTACATAATGAATTCCATGTCAGCCTGGGCTAGAGGGAGACCCTACCTCAAAATACAAAAAACAAATTCTTAGTGTTTTGAATTTTTAAAGCATTTCTTTCAAAGACAGATTCTGGCTGGGAAACAGCTCAGTGGATACAGCATTTGCTATGCAAGCCAAAATATCTGTGTTCAGATCCCCAGATCCCACATAAAAGCCAGAAGCTGTGATGGTTTCTGCGATCCCAGCATGTCTATAGTAAGATAGGAGATGGAGACAGGAGAATTTCCCAGAGTGTCTCAGACTAGCGGTAAACTATGAACACAGAAAGATCTGACCAAAAGACATGGAAGGGGGCTGGAGAGATGGCTCAGCAGTTAAGACATTTGCTTGCAAAGACTAACAACCTGAGTTCGGTTCCCCAGTACCCACATAAAGCTAGAGATGCACAAAGTGGTGCATGCATCTGGAGTTTGTTTGCAGTGGATAGAGGACCTGGTGTGTGTGCCCTCTTCATCTCCCTACCTCTGTCTCTCCTCAGTCTCTCTCTCTGTGTGTACAAATAAATGAAGTATTTTAAAAAGAAAAGAGGTAGAAAGCAGTGATGACCCCAAGAGTTGTCCTGACCTTCACACATGCCCACATTTATGTGAACACAAACCACACACATTAAAAAAATAGGTTCTTATTTTTAGAGGTGATTATATATCAGTGGTCTAATATTTAAAAAATAGTTGTAACAAGCTGGCCATGGTAGCTCACCTGTGCTCCCAGCAGTTGCAAGGTAGAAGCAGGAGGACCAGCAGTTAAATGTCATCCTGGACTGCATGAGACCCAGTCTAAAACATAAGTGAATAAATAAATATGCATGTATATGTAATTAAAAATTGTAAACTGGGTGTGGTGGCACACACCTTTAATCCCAGCACTCAGGAGACAGAGGTAGAAGGATCACCATGAGTTTGAGGCCACCCTGAGACTACAGAGTGAATTCCAGGTCAGCCTGGGCTAGAGCAAGACCCTACCTCAAAAAACCAAAATAATGATAATACTTAATAAATTGTAACAGACTTGGAAGATCTCAGAGAGGAGGAACAAAATGCAACATCTATGGCAGATGAAGGATTTAAAAATAGCTTTTACAGACACTGAGGAGATGGCTCAGCAATTAAAGGCACTTGCTTACAAAGCCTGCCAGCCAGGGTTCAGTTTCCCAGCATGTACATAAAACTGTACCCAAAGTAGTGCATGTAACCTGATGTCCATTTTCAGCAGCAGGAGACCCTGTCATACACACACAAGGACACACATAAATAAATAATTTTAAAAATAGCTTTTACATACCAGGAGAGAAAAGGTGAACACTAGAACATAAAAATGAACAAAAACCAGAAACTGATCATTTGTAGAGTTCATTAACATAAAGGTATTTACTTTGGTAATAAACCAAATGAAAACCACTCTAGTACTTTTTCTTGCCCACAAAATTGATAAAACTTTCTCTCTTTTTTTTTTTTTGAGACAGAATCTCATGTAGCCCAGATTAGACTCACTATGTAACTGAGTATGATCTTGAACTCATTTTGAAATTTTATTTATGAGTGTGTGTGCATGCGTTTGTGTGGCTCACCAGCTCACCAGGGCCTCTTGATGCTAAAAACAAACAGCAGATACTTGCACCAGTTTTTACTTTTTGCTTCCCGCTTACATGGGTACTTAGGAACTGGACCTGGGCTGACAGGCCTTGTAACCAAGTGCCTTTAAATGCTGAGCCATGTCCCCAGCCCAGCCTTGAACTCTTGGTCCTCCTGCCTTCATCTGCGGAGGCTGGAGTTACAGATGTGTGTCACCATGCCCAACACTATCATTTCAAAAAACAAAAGGTTGATTTTCTTTAATTATTGTGTGTGTGTGTGTGTGTGTGTGTGTGTGTATGCTTGCCACAACGTGCACGTGGAAGTCAGAGTGTTTGCCCTCTCCTTCCACCTTATTTCTCTCTCTGTTTTTATTGTTTTTGCTGCTGTGCAGGCCAGACATGCTGGACCATGAGCCTGGGTATCCTCCTAACTCTGCCTCCCACTGATGTAGGCACATTGGGATTACAGACACACATGCCACTGTGTGTCGATCGGGCTTTACATGATTGCTGGAGCTCTCAACTTCAGCCAGTGGGCTTGCTGAGCAAGCACCTTAAACTACTGAGTCATTTCCCCAGCCCTCAAGCTGCTTATTTTTATTTTATTTTAAAAGCCAGGTGTGGTGGCACACATCTATTATCCCTTAGAGGCAGAGGCAGAGGGATCATTACAAGTTTGAGGCCAGCTTGATCTGTGTGGCAAGTACCAGGGAATTTAGAGCCGGGTGTGGTGGCGCATGCCTTTAATCCCAGCACTCAGGAGGCAGAGGTAGGAGGATCGCCTTGAGTTCAAGGCCACCCCTGAGACTACACAGTGAATTCCAGGTCAGCCTGCACTAGAGTGAGACCCTACCTCAAAAAACAAAAAAAAAAGTTAATCATTTATTTATTTGTGAGCAGAGATAGAGGAAGAAAGAGAATCGGCACACCAGGACTTCTTGCTACCCCAAATGAACTCCAGATGCATGTGCCACTTTGTGCATCTGGCTTTACTTGGGTACTGGGGAATCAAAGCTGGGTCATTAGGCTTTGCAGGCCTTAACTTGTCGTAACTGCTGAGCCATTTGTCCAGCCCTTATTATTTTTTAAATCAGGTTCACAGAAAATGGCAAGAATAGTATTTAAAAACCTTTGTGGGCTGGAGAGATGGCTTACCGGTTAAGCGCTTGCCTGTGAAGCCTAAGGACCCCGGTTCGAGGCTCGGTTCTCCAGGTCCCACGTTAGCCAGATGCACAAGGGGGCGCACGCGTCTGGAGTTTGTTTGCAGAGGCTGGAAGCCCTGGCGCGCCCATTCTCTCTCTCTCCCTCTATCTGTCTTTCTCTCTGTGTCTGTCGCTCTCAAATAAATAAATAAATAAATAAATAAATAAATAAAATTAAAAAAAAAAAAAAACCTTTGTATGCCTGGAGAGATGGCACAGTGGATAAACCACTTGCCATACAGACAAGAGGACCAGAATTCAGATCCCAGAATGCTCGTAAAATGCCCAGTTCCATTGGGCATGATATACCACCTGTAATCCAAGCACTTGATAGACAGAGGTAGGGGATTCCCAGACAAGCTGGTTAGCTAGACTAGATGAATTTGCCAGCTCATGCTCAAGTGGGAGACCCTGCCTCAGTAAATAAGGTGAAGAACAATCAAGGAAGACCCCCATATCAGCCTCTGGCCTTCACACACACAAGCACATGCCTGCGCCTGCATGCATTTGAACACTCATTCACACATGCATGCTCACTACACACAAATGCACATGCAAAAAAAAAAAAAAAAAGCCCTTATATGGGCTAGAGAGATGGCTTAGCACTTAAGGCCTTGGCTGCGAAGCCTAAGGACCCAGATTCAATTCCCCAGTACCCACATAAGCCAGATGCACAAGGTTGCACATGTGTCTGGAGTTTATTAGCAGTGGCCAGACTCCCTTAGCATGCCCATTCTCTCCCTTGACACACACTCTCTCTCTCTCTCTCTCTCTCTCTCTCTCTCAAAATAAAATAAATAATATTTTAACTGTATATAATCTTAACCTAAATTTCTCAGCTGCGAACATTTTACTTTATTTGCTTTTATGCCCTCCTTTTGTCAAAGTTCTTCTCTCCTGAACTCTGTGAGTCAGTTGTGGACTTGCTGCCACTTTACCTCTGCATACTTGGGAGTTCATTTCTGTAGCCACAGGACAGTTACGATGTGGATCACTGCTGCTCTCTAATGCCAACCCAACACGCCACAAGGCTCATTCTCGCTTCCCCATTTTCCACATGTGCAACTGCCTTCACCCATAGAGAGCCCTGCCCCCCATTATTTGCAATTTCTTCTGTATTTGTCTGCTCTGTGGTGGACTAAGAATTGAAACCAATTTCAGAATTGCTAATCCATACCACTGCAGACATCAGTCTTTCCATTTAGTGTTCAGTAATTATCTATGGTTCCTTATAGCCAGAGGGGATATATTAAACTGTGCCGTTCAAGTTACTGGGGTGAGTTCCTGTCTCCACCCCACTCATCTCTCAGTGCAATCTGTTAAGAATCTGAAATATAGTTAGGGCCATTTGATTTGGTTGCATTTCAAAAAGGGCCATTTGTTTTGGTTGCATTTCAAAAAGGGCCATTTGTTTTGGTTGCATTTCAAAAAGGGCCATTTGTTTTGGTTGCATTTCAAAACTTTCTTAAAATTTTAATGTTTTGATTTATGTGTGCATGCGTGTAGGCATGCATACGAGCACGCGCATGGAAGTCGGAGGAGCTGCCTGTGCTCCCCGTGTTCAGACAGGGTCTCTTGCCACTGCAAACTAGTCCGGCCCATGAGCCGCTTCTCATGCTTTTAACCACTGAGCCATCCCCCCAGCCCTGATTGCATTTTAAATTGCATAATCTACATCCCCTCAAAGTTTTTTATTTGTGTGTGGGGAGAGGTCATGCCATGGCACACACATGGGTCAAAGAACAACCTCAAGATACCTGTGCTCCACTTCCTGTGAGACGGGGTCTTGTTGCTGCGAGTGAGTCAGGCCCCCGAGCTGTGCGTTCCCCTGGGCCCGCCTCCCGTTGTGCTAGGTGCCCTGTGCACCGCTTTTGTGGCTCATCTTCACCTGGGTACTGGGGAGCTGAAGCCAGGCTGGTAGGCTTTGCAGGCAATCTCCTGTAACTGCCATGCCATCTCCTCGGTCCTGAAATTTGTTTATTTATTTATTTATATTACTTACTTTTGGTTTTTGAAGGTGCAGTTTCACTGCAGTTTAGACTGACTTGGAATTCACTATGTAGCCCCAGGGAGGCCTCAAACTCTCTGCTGTCCTCCCACCTCTGCCTCCTGAGTGCTGGGATTAAAGGCATGTGCTACCACCACACCCGGCTAAAATTTGATTTTTTTTTTTTAAATACTCTACTTTTTAAAGGCCCAGAGTCCTTTTTTGTTTTTTGTTTTTTGTTTTTGTTTTTAGGATCTCACTTTGGCCCAGGCTGACCTGGAATTCACTCTGTAGTCTCAGGGTGGCCTTGAACTCATGGCAGTCCTCCTACCTCTTCCTCCCTGAGTGTTGGGATTAAAGGCATTCACTACCATGCCTGGCTATCCTTTCTTATTATAATTATTTATTCTATGTTACATCCTGAATGTTTACGTCCTCCCCCAAACTTCCTAGAGTGACTCCATATCCTTAATACAACAGTATTAGAAGGTGAAGCATTTGGGAAGTTCCAGGATCATGACCTCATCAGTGGGGTTGGGGCCTCTAGAAGAGACACCCCAGGGAGCTCTTACTGCTTTACCAGAAAGTGGGACTTGACCAGACATCGGATACCAGCCACTTGATCTTGGGTTTCTCAGCCTGCAGAACTGTGAGAATTAAACTTTTGTTGCTTATAAGGTACTCAGCCTATGGTGTTTTGTTAAAGCAGCCCAAACAAACTAAGACACACCCTTTCTCACCTGACAAGTCAATGTCTCATCTCTGTTTGGACATGAGCCAGATTGCCTTTGAAGTTGTGGTCCCCGTTTCCTATTTAGGTCTTTTTCTTTATGTTATAACTGTTCATAAGCATCTGGAGTTCCTTGGCTATGTGTTAAGATTGCATTTGGAGGCACAAACAGCTGGTGGAGGACTCCATGTGTTGGACTGTGGCTTGTGCCCTGGTTCTCAGATGCAAGCTGGCATGGTGCCAGCTCCTTCCCTGAGAGGAGGCCCCCAGTGTCTGAAGCAGGGAGTCTCTGTGCTGTCCTGGGTTTCCCATGGAAGGGGCATTTCCTAACTTGACTGCCCTGTTCTGGAAGCAGCAACATGCACTTAAAGCCTGAGACTCACAAATGTGGGAATGAAGCTTGAAATATTATTTCTGTGTGTGTGTGTGTGTGGTGGGGACAAGGTCTCACTCAACTGCTCAAACTGACTTGGAATTTATTGTGTATCCCAGGCTAGCCCAGGATTCACAGTAATCCTCCTGCCTTAGCCAGCCACCTTTTTGCTAGGCTTATGGGTATAATTCACCATGCCTGGCTAACAACCCATTTTAACATAAGAATATGTTAAAGAGGTCAAGCAATTGTCAATCATTCACTCCCTAGTATGAATTCATGATCACTTTGTTTTGCTTTTCCTCTCAGCTGCCCAGAGAAAATGGAAGTGGAGCGGTCAGGAAACTGGAGCAGGTGGCCTTTAGTGCCACTCTCCCAGGCGAGGCCGCAGGTTCGGGCAGAGTCCCCCAGGTTAAGGAAGACGCCACAGTCCAGAAACTAGAGCCCTTGAGCTGGGCCAGCAAAGAACAGCAAGAAGTGTTATGTCGCAGCTCTGCTCAGAGTGACAGCCATGCGCAGAGGACCAAGCAATAACTTGTCTCTCAAGACCCAGAGCTCATCACTCACAGGGGCCAAAGGAGCCCCTGAGCCCGGTCACCCCAAGAAAAGTTTGTAGGAGAAAACACAATTTGTTCCAAGCAGCTAGCTTACAAACAATGTTTTGGATCATGTCCTGCTTTGCAAACCGAGGCCCAGTTCTCTCAGTAATGGGCCAGCTCTGGGAGTGCCAAGAGAGAAGCCATTAGGAGAAAAAAAAAAAAAAGCAAGAAATCTTTCAGTCCATTAAGTAAAAAGAGGATTTTTTAATCCTTTATTATTTATGATTTGTGACTTCAGTTACTGTTTCCCGGAACAAATGTTATGATTTGACGTCAGCTTCTATTTACTGGAGGGAATCGACCCTTATCTGCAGGCTGCCTGCAAATCTCTAGGCAGCCAGGGAGGTGCTGTGGCCGCCTTTGCAGTTCTCTGATGTCTTATGAGGCAAGTTATTTTCTGCACTTCTGACAGTTTCCAAAACATATCACAATCTGGTGTGTGTGTGTGTGTGTGTGTGTGTGTATGTATAACCTCATTCTAAAAATTTATATATATATATGTGTGTGTGTGTGTGTGTGTGTGTGTGTGTATACACATAAATCACATGAATTTATAAATACAATAAACTCAAAGAATTGAGCCAGTTTGATCCTCATCAGTAGGCTGAGGCAGGAGGATGGAGAATTTCAGGACATCTTGAGCTCTGTCTCAAACAAAACTAAACAGAAGAAAGAAAGAAAGAAAAGTTAGTGGGTGAGGAAGAAACCCCAGGTCAGTCCCTTTTGTGACCACTGGAGGATGCCATGGTCTACCAAGTGACGACCCCAGCCAGGGCTGCAAGGTGACAGCCTGAGCTCCCTGCTGTAGCTTGTCCTGAAATTGTCAGTTTTTCTTTCATGTTCTGCTTTTTCAGTCTCTAAGACCGGGCTGGGTGGGGGGAGGGGTCAGCCGACAAATAGAAGAGGAAGTGTCTCAGTGTCACCAAACATAAAACCACCACCCAGTCAGTCAGTGACCTCTATGGAAATATTGCACATGTCTTGTGTCCTTTTGGACTTTCTGGGGGTGGGTACAGCTGCTGCCCAGTGGCAGCCAGCTTCCTTTTGGCCAGGTCAGTGCAGAGCCAAGTGAGACAGGAGGCCCGTGTCTTGCCGCAGAAGTTGGGGAGCCTGGATCCCAGGCTTCTGTTCTGGCTGAGCCAGGAAAGGCCTTGGTGCCTGGGGCACCCATCAAAGGTTCCCCTCCACAAGCTGGAAACCACAGACCCACAGTGAGGAGGCAAGAAGGGCTGTGCCACATACTAGTTCCCTCCCAGGGGGCTACCCTAGCACTGAGCCTTTCAACACCCTGCCTCAAGTTCACTCTTCCAGGATTACCAGCGCCCGGGCCAGTGTGGTGGCACACACCTTTAATCCCAGCATTTGGGAGGCCAAGGGAAGAGGATCACTGTGAGTTCGAGGCCACCCTGAGACTACTTAGTGAATTCCAGGTCAGCTTGGGCTAGAGTGAGACCCTACCTGGAAAAAAAAAAAAACAGGGCTGGAGAGATGGCTTAGCGGTTAAGCGCTTGCCTGTGAAGCCTAAGGACCCCAGTTCGAGGCTCAGTTCCCCAGGACCCACGTAAGCCAGATGCACAAGGGGGCACATGCGTCTGGAGTTCTTTTGCAGTGGCTGGAGGCCCTGGCACGCCCAATCTCTCCCCGCCTCCCCGCCTCTTTCTCTCTCTGTGTGTCTCTCTCAAATGAATAAATAAAAATTGAATTAAAAATGTTAAAAAAAAATCAGCAACTGCCCTCAGAGATCCTGTAGGGTCTTCCCTTCTCCTAATCCAGACACTGCAGTGTCCTCAGTGCCCTGGGGCTGGAGATGGAAACTAATGTGATGCAGAGGAAACAGGAAGGAGCATTGTCAGAGGTGACACTAGCTTAGCTTAAAAGTACATCTCTTGCAATGCAGAGAACACTATGTCAGTCGCATTGTGAAGGAAAACGTAAGACAGGAGAGAAAATGACACCAGAGCAGCTAAAGCCACAATGCTACCTAGACTTTGGGCCCAGAAATAATGCATGTGAATGCAGAACTTTTATACAAATTATATGTATATTTATTCATTCATTCATTTATTCATTCATTCGTCCATTTGCAGTGTGGGTATTGAACCCAGGGTCTTGCACATGCTAGCTAAGTGCTCTGCAACTGAACTTTCAGGCCTTTTCCTGCTGTGCATTAATTGGGACAGCATGAGACTTCCTAAACTGCACATTCTGACGTTTCTGCCTCTTGCTTTTTCCAGAGCACCAAGACTCTAAAGGTGTCATGGTACACGCCTTTAATCCCAGCACTTGGGAGGCTGACGTAGGAGGATCTCTGAGAGTTTGAGGACAGCCTGAGACTGATTCCATGTCGGCCTGGGCTAGAGTAAGACCCTACCTCAGGGAATAAATAAAAACTGCACATGTCGCTGTTCACCAGAGTCATATTTACTGTTCTGAAAACTGGAAGATGGAATAGTCACTACCAGTGTTCCTAAGTAAATTCAATAAAGATGTCATGAAATATTCTATAGTCATCAGATAGATGGTCCATGTCGTACTGCACTAACATCCAAGGATGTCCCCAAGATCTTGCCATACATTTCATTTTGTTTTGTTGAGACAAGATCTTGCCAGGTTGGTACAGACTGGTCTAGGGTTTTATGATCAGTCTGCCTCAGTTTCCATGAGTGCTGGGATTATAGGCATGTGTCACCATGCTCAGCTTGAAAATTAGACGGGAGAACTCCCTACAAGCTCCCTCGCCAGCGAGCTGGTGAACCCAGCCATGAGCATCACCAGGGCACCCCGCCTCGAAGGCAAGGGCCGACCCACCCGCCCCTCCGACGTGCACATGCACATCGTACACACAAAAATACATACCATGACGCCTTTTGTATTTTATATTTTTCTATGTACATATATATGTATTTTTTTTAAGTAAGGCAAAGGAGATTTATTGAGTAAAAGGTAGAAAAGTCTAAGGGTCAGAGCAAGCATGCTTAGGATTTCGGCCTGCATCCAAAGGTGAGAGGAAGGATAAAAAGAAGAAAAGCTAGCTTTCTGGGTTAGAACTCAAGAGAAGCAGGCAGGCTCTGTAGTGAGGATCTGTGAGCAGCTGCAAGTCAACATGTTGTAGGGCTGTGGATGCAGCTCAGTTGTAGAGAGCTTGCCTACCATGTGCAAGGCCGGGATTTAATCCCAGCACTGCAAATGAATGAACGAACATATGGTAGATTTTGAAAGTTACACCAGCTGTGGTGGCGCACGCCTTTAATCCCAGCACTTGGGAGGCAGAGATAGGAGGATCTCCATGATCCTAGGCCTGCCTGAGATTACATAGTGAATTCCAGGTCAGCCTGGGCTAGAGTGAGACCCTACCAAAAAAAAAAAAAAGTATATAAATCTGCTACATAAAATTTATGGATACATAAAAATGTTTAAACGCGGCTATCATGGGCTGGAGAGATGGCTCAGCAGCTAAGGTACTTGCCTGCAAAGCCTAAAGACATGAGTGCTACTCCCCAGTGCCCAAGTTAAGCCAGATGCAAAAAGTGGTGCATGCATTTGGAGTTTGTTTGCAGTGGCTGTAGGCCCTAGCACACCATTTTTTTTCTCTCTTTATTGCAAATAAATTCATAAAATTTTTTAAAGTTGGCTTAGGGCTGGAGAGATGGCTGAGTGGTTAAGGCACTTGTCTGCAAAGCCAAAGGACCTAAGTTCAATTCCCCAGGACCCATGTAAGCCAGATGTACAAGGTGGTCCATGCATCTGGAGTTCATTTGCAGTGGCTGGAGGCCCTGGTATGACCATTCTCTATCTGCCCCACAAAACACATTAACACATATGTATTTTTAAAGCTGGCTCATCTTTTTTTCTTAATAATGACTGTTGTGTTTGAAACAATAATGATATTTCTTTTGGTGAGAAAAAGTGGTATTTGGGGCTGAGTCTTGGAAGAGGCGATTGGTCCAGGGCCGCCGGAGCTGAAGGAACAGTAGGTACACGAGGCAGAATCAACAAAGCCTGGATCCTTTGTTGGCCCCACTCACCCGGCCATCTGACACCAGAGCCACCTCTCTGCTGATAATTTTGGTTTTTCTGGGTCACTCAAGTCCCCAGGCTCCCAGCCAACCAACCAGACACCTGAAAGGGCCCTGAGGGACTGAGGTACAGGCTGTGTGAAGGCTCCAGGAGGGTTATCTAACCCACTTCACAGTACCCTGAGGCTCAGGCCTGAGTGCCCCTGGGCAGAGAACACGGAACCCATGAGCGGTGGGCTTAGGTTGGAATTGAGTCTCTTCCAGTTCCTTGCCGGCTTATCTCAAATGGTTTACTTTACCTCCCCAACAGTTACAGTGTTTGATCCCAAAATGGGGAGAGTGAGAACCTCTGTCCCACCAGGCATGGTGGTGTACACCTTTAGTTCCAGCTCTCAGAAAGCTAGGGGAGGGAGCTGGAGAGATGGCTTTTTGCGAAGGTGCTTGCCTGCAAAGCCAAAGGACCCAGGTTCAGTTCCCCAGTATCCAAGTAAATCCAGATGCACAAGGTGGCACATGCATCTGGAGTTCATTTACAGTGGCTGGAGGCCCTGGTGTGACAGCGTTCTCTGTCTATATCTGCCCCTCTCTCATAAATATATATATATATATATTTATGATAATATATATATACATACATACACATACACACACACACACATATATATATACATACACACAGGCTTTTCAAGGTAGGGTCTCACTCTAGCCAGGCTGACCTGAGATTTACTATGGAGTCTCAGGGTGGCCTTGAACTCACTGCAATCCTCCTACCTCCCTAGCACTGGGATTAAAGGTGTGTGCCACCATGTGTGGCTCTAAATAAATATTTTTTAAGGAAAGGAGGGAAGGAGAGAGGGAGGGAGGGAGGGAAAGAAAGAAAGAAAAAAAGCTGAGCCAGGTATGATGGCACACACCTTTAATCTCAACACTTGGGTGGCAGACGTAGGAGGATCACCATGAGTTCAAGACCATAGTGAATTCCAGGTGAGCCTGAACCAAAGCAAAAGACCCTACCTCAAAACAAAACAAAGCAAAAGCCAAAAATAAATAAACAAAAGACCTCTCCTCCAAAGGGTTATTGAGAAATTTTAGTAAGAATAGCGCCTTATACCCGTGTGTTATCAAAAGGCCCAGCTAAGGTGAGGACAGCAGCTGGTAACACCCCGAAGGTAAAGTCTCCAAACCCTGTGATCTATCAGGCTCTTGTTTTGCTAAGAAACCAATGCTAGCAACAAGCACTTGTGATATATTCTCAATGCTGGACACCGTCACAAATTCTAATTATAGAAATACTCTGACAAAGCAGCCTCTTGACATGAGTCATTAGGGTGTTTTAACTCTGGAGCTTGGGATATTTTGGGGAATGACAGATACATATATTTTAATGAAAGGGAAATGGTGAGTTTTCATTTGTACCCAAGGAGTTTTCAGTTACAGTCCCAGCAGACAGACTTAATAGCAGGTGGTAAAAACCAACCTCCCTTGTACTTCCACATTCTTCCTTTCCTTGCATTCGCTCTGTTTAGATTTCTTCATCCTACATTTTACACGCACACACACACAACCTCTGTTGATCCAAGGAGGGTCTGGTCTGGCCTGTAGCTTGGGGAAAATATTTATTTGATTTTTTCTTTTTGAGGCAGGGTCTCACTCTAACTCAGGCTGACCTGGAACTCCTTCTGGAGCCCAAGCTAGCCTTTAATTCATGGCAATCCTCCCACCTCAGCCTTCCTAGTGCTGGGATTAAAGGAGTGTGTCACCATGACCAGCTTTAAAATGTTTTAAACAATAATTCAGATAATTTTGGTCCTTTCATAAATACAAACACGAGAACATTCTTTATAATGAGATGGCCACATTTGTGGCTTTGGCCCTATTTAGATTTTTTTTTTTTTTTTTTTTTTTTTTGAGGTTGGGTCTCACTCACTCTTGCTCAGGCTGACATGGAATTCACTATGCAGTCTCAGGGTGGCCTTGAACTCATGGTGATCCTCCTACCTCTGCCTCCCAAGTGCTGGGATTAAAGGCGTGTGCCACCACGCCTGGCCTGATTAGACTTTTATTGACAGCCGTGGGTGGGAGAGGGTGTCATGACGTCACTGTCTTCCAAAGGGTGTGAATATTTATTCCTCCTTAATATTTGGGTTTCTTATCTGGAGTCTTCTTGAGCTTGTTTTCTGAACTATCCAGGTGTTTGTTAACCTTTCAAGAATGCCTCTGTGGCATGGCCGTTGGAGCACACGCCAGGGCCTCAGGAAGTCAGGGGCTGGAGTTTCAGCTTTGCCCCTTCCTGGCTCTGCAGACCAGGAGAAGGGCTTATGAAACCTCTCCAACCTCTGAAACCGGGAAGGAGGGAGGTTACAGGGATTTCATAAGATTTGTAAGAGGCACTCAGTGAGTTCTGTGCTTTCTTGCCATGTACTCACACCCCAAAGCGATGGGTTTTGTTGTGGAGAACCAAGTGCTGGGGCTGGGGAGCTGGCTCGGCTGTTAAAGATGCTTGCAGAGGACCACGAGCTGGTTAGAATAAAAGATGACCTCGGAGACAAGCCCGTGGTGCACCCAGGAGGGAACCAGCTTCACAACTTAATGTACATGAGAAAAAATAGATAAATAAAAAACTCCTACAGAGAGGGTCTGGGAACACTGAGGAAGAGGAGCAGGAAGAGCCAAAGATGGGGAGGAGTGTTTTGATGCTGCCCTCTGGCCATGAAGTGATCATGACATTCATGACCTCACAGTGAATGATATCACCTGCCCAAGACCTCACAGTATTGAGCCCATCAGCATGTCATCATGGACAACATCCAAATAGAAGAAGGACTGCTTGGGGTCAGAGGACAAAAGAAAGCAATGAGAGGGGATTATGATCAAAATACACTTTGTACATGTGTGAAAAATGTCAATTAAAAAGTTCAGGTAAACCGGGCGTGGTGACGCACGCCTTTA
This sequence comes from Jaculus jaculus, assembly GCF_020740685.1. NCBI lineage: Eukaryota > Metazoa > Chordata > Mammalia > Rodentia > Dipodidae > Jaculus > Jaculus jaculus. The sequence continues at coordinate 130,244,947 of NC_059110.1, forward strand.
ATCCCAGCACTCGGGAGGCAGAGGTAGGAGGATTGCCATGAGTTTGATGCTACCCTGAGCCTACATAGTGAATTCCAGGTCAGCCTGGGTCAGAGTGAGACCCTACCTCAAAAAAAAAAAAAAAAAAAAGTTTAGGCAGGTGTGGTGGTACATGCCATTAATCCCAGTACTTGGGAGGCAGAGGTAGAAGGATCTCTGAGAGTTTGAGGCCACCCTGAGACTACATAGTGAATTCTAGGACAGCCTAAGCTAGAGTGAAACCCTACTCCAAAAAAAAATTTAAGTAAAAAGCTGGGTGTGTTGGTGCATACCTTTAATCCCAGCACTCAGGAGGCAGAGGCTGAGTATTGCAGTGAGTTCAAGGCCAGCCTGAAGCTACAGAGTGAGTTCCATCCAGTTAGCTTGGGCTACAGTGAGACCTACCTTGAAACAACAACAAAAAAGTTTAAAAAAATAATAATTTACCAGCATTGGATGTCACTGAGAGTGACGAAGCATAGCAGGAATGGACTGGCCTTGGGGCTGGAAAGATGTACTTCCTGCACAAACATGAGGGCCTGGGACCACCAGGGTTCAAATCTCCAGAACCCACTTAACAGCTGGGCATGGTCACACATAACTGTAGCCCCAGACCCTCAGGAGAGCACAAAGTGGAGGCTCATCAGAACCCTGAAAGCTCCAGAATCAGAAAAGAGACCCAGGCTCAAAATAAGACCTGGGAGAAGAGACAGAGATCAGGACACCGACATTCTCCTCTGGCCACAGTGGACAAGCTCCCTCACCACACACAGACAAACATGTGAGGTACATACCATGCCAACACACACACACAAGCAAATTAAAAAACAATTTTTTTCTCTTGGCTTTTCAAGGTAGAGACTTGCTGTAGCCCAGGCTGACCTGGAATTAACTATGTAGTCTCAGGCTGGCCTCAGACCCACAGCGATCCTCCTACCTGTGCTTCCTGAGTGCTGAGATTAAAGGCGTGTGCCACCCACCATTCCTGGCACACACACACACGCACACACACACACCCCTCAGTGCTGAATGAATATAAGACCAGCGTCTTCTCCAGGAGGCATGAGGATCCAAATTGCAACAAGTGTTCTTGGTGCACACAGGGTGAGTTCGAGAGCCTCATGACGCGGCCACTCCGGCTTGATCCTCTTTCTTGTTCCTCACCATGTGAGAACACAGCAAGAAGTCAGCCATCTGGCACCGAGGAAGAGTGCCCTTACCAGAACCCCAACTATGCTGGCACCCTGATCTTGGACTTCCAGCCTTGACTGTGAGTAACCGATATATGTCACCAGTTGATGGTAGTCTGTGATAACAGCCACATAGGAGCAAAGTAAAACCATGTCCACAATTCAACAGAGCTGACCTTGCCCTGGAAGCCGGCGTTCCCACATCAGTTTGTCACTCTGACCCTCTATTTCTGGGGTTGACCAGCCCTTTTCTTTATTGGCATGTCCTTATGATAGTTTATAAGAAAAGATAATAAATGGTTTATTTTGTAAATATAATCTTAAACTCCAATTATCAAATCTTGCTGATGGACCCAGTCTGACTTCGTGTGTGTGTGTGTGTGTGTGTGTGTGTGTGTGTTGTTTTGTTTGTTTTTGGTTTTTAATTTTAATTTTTTTGGTATTTCGAGGTAGGGTCTCACTCTAGCCCAGGCTGACCTGGAATTCACTATGTAGTCTTAGGGTGGTCTTGAATTCTTGGTAATCCTCCTACCTCTGCCTCCCAAATATATATATGTATATGTGTATATATGTATATATATATATATTTTTTTTTTTAAGTAAGATCTCACTCTAGACCAGGCTGGCCTGGAACTCGCCGTGTATGTAGTCCTAGACTGGCCTTGAAGTCACCGCAGTCTTCCTATGTGCTTGCTGAGTTCTGGGACTGAAGGCGTGAGCCACCATGCACTAATTCACACTCCAACCTGGTCAGGGCACAAAGAGAGGAAGGACTGAGAAAGATAGATGAAATGAGCATGCAAGTGAAAGCAAGCCTCTCTCCATCCCACCCCCCCAAAAAAAACCCTCAAATTTTTGGGGGGATTATGTTTTCAAACACTAAAGTAGTTCCCGGTATTTTCTAGGAAGAGGAGGTAGCTCTTACTCTCGAAGGATTTTTTTTCAGGTAGCTCTCAGTCTAGCCCAGGCTGCCGTGGGACTCTTCACGGTGATCCTCCTGTCTCAGCCTCCCTCGTAGGAGCTGTTTCTGTCACAGCCAGAGTAAGTTGATTTCACAAGCTGGCACCACCAGCACCGAACTCATCCTTGGGCCCAAGCAAAGGCTAGGAGAGCTGGTCAGGTCTGTCTGTCCCAGACCAGCAGAAGATGTGCAGAAGGTGATGGAAGAAAAGGTACATTGCTCTTGCTTGTCAGGTGAGATGCATACAGCGAGCTTGGACAGAAAATGAATTTCCAAAAAGTGAAAATTATTTTCCCATTTTTTCAGTTAAAACAAACAAACAAATGGGCTAAGGAGATGGCCCAGTGGTTAAAGGCGCTTATTTGTAAAGCCTGCTGGCCCAGATTCCCAACGCCTGCATAAAGCCATGTACAAAAAGTAACATATGGCTAGTGTTTATTTATAGTGGCAAGAGATCCTGGTGCAGCCCCCCCGCCCCGCACATACACCACACATGCACATAAATAATTTAATTTTTAAAATTATTTTTATTGATTTATTTGAGAGAGTGAGAGAGGAAAAGAGACAGACACAGAGAGAGAGAGAAAAAATAGGCACGCCGGGGCCTCCAGCCACTGCAAATGAACTCCAGACGCATGCAACCCTTTGTGCATCTGGCTTACATGAGTTCTGAGGAATCGAACCAGGATCCTTTGGCTTTCTAGGCAAACACATTAACCGCTAAGCCATCCCTCCAGCCCAAATAATTTAAATTTTAAGCCAGGTGTGGTGACACACGCCTTTAATCCCAGAGGTAGGAGAATCACTGTGAGTCCAGGTCTCCCCAAGTACATAGTGAATTCCAGGTCAGCCTGGGCTACAGCAAAACCCTACCTCGAAAAAACAAACAAAAAATAATAATTTAAATTTGACAAATGTAAACAAACAAACAAAAGCCCTCCCTCCGCAAGCATCTTGGGTTCCCAAGGTTAATCTGCTAAATTACTATATGGTCTTCATTTAGCAAGTGTATAAAAAATAATTCAGAGCTGGAGACATCGTTCAGTGGTAGAGTACGTACTTAGGCTTGGGTTCAATTCCCAGCACCACAAAAAGGAAAAAACAAAAAACCTCAAACCAACTCGATTACATTTTCTCATGTAAAAATGCAGCCCCAACTACTGCAATTCATGTGGGGAAACTTGCATTGTAGTGTTCGTTTTGGTTTGGTTTTGCTATGTATTGTTTTGTTTTGAGACAGGGCCTCACTCTCCAGCCCAGGCTAACCCTCAACTCATCATCCTCCCGTGCCAGCCTCCCTGGAGCTGGGATTAGAGGTGTGCCCACCACATCCAGCTCACATCTTGGTTGTTTGTAAGCCACTAAGTTACAGGAGACGTCATTTTGGAGCAATAGGTATGAAACCTTATACTCACAGGAAAAGCAGAATGCCTGTAAAAATGTCAGGAATCTGTGCTGCCTGGCCAGTCAGGTTCCTCAGGGCCAGAAGAGAGGACAGCCCTGTTTAACCAGCAGCTGGGACACTTTCTCTTGGGGACTGTGCAGGAACTCCCTGTGAGGACCTCGTTTCCTGGATTCCGGGGTAGGAGTGGGTGATGGGTGCCTGGAAGAGTTTCTCAGCTCTTGCTTGGCACAGCCCCTGACAAGGGACTCGCCCCCCATGCATGTTCAGTCACACCGGTGCTACCTCGGAGAGCTGTGGTTAAGAGGGGGAAATCAATGCCAGTGTTCGGGTGTCCTGCTGGGCAAACCGTTGGAAGGGTTCTACCTTGGAAGCAACTAAAACCAGGCGACGCAGGCAATGACAAAATTAATTAATTAAAAGTGGGGGTGGGCTGGAGAGGTGGCTCAGCTATTAAAGGTGTGCGCTCACAAAGCCTCACAGCCTGGGTTTGATTTTCCAGTACGCACCTAAAGCCAGATGCACAAAGTGGCATGTGTATCTGAAATTTGTTGGCAGTGGTAAGAGGCCCTGGTATGCTCACTCTCTCCTCCCCATCCTCTCTCTTTCTCTTTCTGCTCGCAGATAAATTTTTGTTTGTTTGTTTGTTTTCCAAGGTAGGGTCTCACTCTAGCCCAGGCTGACCTGGAATTCCCTATGTAGTCTCAGGGTGGCCTCGAACTCATGGTGATCCTCCTACCTCTGCCTGCCTCCAGAGTGCTGAGATTAAAGGCATGAGCCACCACGCTCAGCTAAATAAATATATATGTTTTTTACGTGGGGATAGAATGGAGGGAGAGAGAAGGGGTGGAAGTGCCCCCCACCCCCAGTGGTCAGTCATCCACCCAGGACAGAAGGCAGGATGTGTCCCCGTGCCACACTGAGGGCAATGGCAGGGACCACAGCAGCAGGCTCAGAGCAGGGCCTGGACAGGAGCTAGGGCCGGCTTCACAGAAGGGACATTGCGGACTGACTTCCAACTGCAAGCACAGCATAGGTGCTCAGTGAAATTGACCAAGTGGGCGGCCTTGCCGCTCAGCCACTGGGCAGTGTTGTAGCTGTGTCCTAGGTGGTGGTTCTCATGGGAGCAGTAACACGGAATGGGGAGTCAGGACAGAGAGGGTGAGAGGTGAGGCTGGCACCCCCCACCAGGCTTCCGCCATCTCCTGAATGGTGGCTCCCAGGGAAGGGCTGGGGAGGAGGCAGCGGGGAGGAAGCTAAGGGTGGAGGGGACATGGCCCTGCACAGTCAGCCAGAGGAGAAGTGGGTCTCAGGGGCCTGGGCAGTCGTCCTGCCTGGCCATTAACTGGCTTAGTGGCTTAGGCAAGTTGCTGCTTCCTTCCCCCTAGGGGTTAGCTCTGTCCCTGGGAGGTGAGGGAGATGAGAAGTTTTCCTTCTGCTCAGAGACTGTGAAGCTGAGATTTGGTGACTCACACGCGCGGGGCAGATGAGGTAGTGGCAGGGAAGGGAGGGAGCCTGCAGAGTCCAAGATAGCTCGGCAAAGGCCCGCAGAGAGAGCACGGTGTGGCTGTCCAGCAAAAATAGGAAGTGGAGGCTGCTGAGCTGAGGAGGAAGGTGACGTGGTTGATGTAGGGGACACTGGAGACAAGACACGTCTCCACAGCAAATGGGTAGGACAGGCGCAAAACACAGCCAGGGGCGCAGTCTCTATAGCTAGGTATGGTGAGCTAGGGGACGCATCTCACGCACAAAAGATGTCGACATCCTAATCCCCAGAACCTGTGACTACCAGCACATGAAAAAGGGGGTGTTTAGGTAAAGGCTTAAGACTGGGGAGATTAACATGGATGGTTTGGATGATGAATATAATACAGGTGTCCTTTAAGGGGGAAATAGGAAAAGGGGAAACAGGAACACTTGGCATTGGAGAGGATGGCCCCAAGAGTTCTTTTTGTTTTTTTTTTTAGTTCAGGGCTCGGCCGGGCATGGTGATGCCTGCTGTTAATCCCAGCACTCGGGAGGCAGAGGTAGAAGGTTCACCGTGAGTTCGAGGCCACCCTGACACTACAGAGTGAATTCCAGGTCAGTCTGAGCTAGAGTGAGACCTTACCTCGAAAAAACAAACAAACATAAACAAAAACAAAAAGTCAGGGCTCAAAGTTGGCCATGGTAGTTAGTACATGCCTGTCATTCTAGCAAACACTCAGGAGATCTACATGGTGAAGTTCAGGCCAGCTTAGAATATATTATGAAACCATGTCTCAAAAAGCCAATGTCTGGGAGCATTGAAATACCCCTTTCCTTGTTTTCTGGTCTGCTGAAACGTGAGCAAGCAGCCAGAGGCATGAGCTGCACCACCACAAGCCTTCCCACTGTGACGGATGGCATCCCTCAGTCAGTAAGCCAAGATAAACCTTTCCTCCCTTAAGTTGCTTTATTTTTATTTATTCGAGAGAGAGAGAGTGAGTGTGAAAGAGGGAGAGAAAGAGAGAGAGAATGGGCGCATCAGGGCCTTTAGTCACTGTAAACAAACTCCAAACACATGTGCCACCTTGTGCATCTCACTTATGTGGGTCCTGGGGAATTGAACCTGGGTTCTTTGGCTTTGCAGGCAAGTGCCTTAACCACTAAGTCATCTCTCTAGCCCTTAAGTTGCCCTATCTCCAGTATCTGGTCCCAGAGATCAGAAAAGTAACTAACATCAAAAATTGGTACCGACTTTTTCAGATGGATGAAAATTCTGAAGAGAGAATCAGCCCATTGGCCTCACCAGGGCCCCAGCTGAACCCATAGAGTGATTGGGGAAATGAGCAAGAGCGCTGCTTTCTTGGTGAACCTGGTACCGGCACAAGGGTGAAGGAGATAGACACAGAGAACACTCAACTCCTACCAAACCAGAGATCCAGAGTCACAGAGGCTCCCGAGACCTCATCACTGAAGTGGACCTAAATCGAACCCAACATGGCTCAGGGAGATTCTCAGAAGATGTGGCGGGAAGATTGTTAGAGCCACACAGTGGGACATTATGCACAGAGACATTGTCTCTTCCTCATAACTGACGACTACCCCCACAATGTACGACCCACCTTCCCCAACGAGGAGGGTCCCTGTGAGGGGGGAGGGCAGGGAGGAGGCTAACGATGGTATCAACATGACTGTATACACACTGTACATGTAACTAATAAAAAAAATTGGAGCCAGGCATGGTAGCGCACACCTTTAATCCTAGCACTGGGGAGGCAGAGGTAGGAAGATTACCAAGAGCTCGAGGCCACCTCTGAGACTACATAGTGAATTCCAGGTCAGCCTGGGCTAGAGTGAGACCCTATTTGGAAAAAAAAAAAATTGGTACTGAGCCAGGTGTGGTGCACACCTTTAATCACTGTGATGATCACTGTGAGTTCGAGGCCAGCCTGAGACTACATAGTAAATTCCAGGTCAGCCTGGGCTAGAGATTTTTAAAACCAAGAAAAAAAAAAAAAAAGAAAAAGAGAAAAGGAAACAGGAATAGCCCTGATTATAGGGGCTGGAGAGACGGCTCAGCACTAGAGGCGCTTGCCTGCAAAGCCTAAGAACCCAAGTCTGATTCCTCACTGCCCATGTAAAGCCAGATGCCAGCCAGGTGGTCCATGTGTCTGGGGTTCATTTGCAGTGGCTGGATGCCCTGGCATGCCCATTTGCTCTCTCTCTGTGCTACTTTCATAAATAAATAAAACATAACAATGTATTTTAAAATAAAAAATAAATTGGTTCAAGTGTCCTGGCTGAAGTGGGATACTTGGTGGTCATTTTGAGCCTGGGTCTTTGTTATTGTTTTACTAATTCCTGACTTTGTGGGGCTATGATGATTCTAGGGCCCCTGGTCCCCAGCAGGGCTGGGATCATAGGTTCATGTGGCCATGCTCAGCTGTTACATAGGACCTGGGGATTTGAACCCAGAAGTCTCAGGCCCTCTCAGGCTTCCCAGGAAGTGCCTTGGCCTTCAATCCAGCCTCTTTCTTACCTCTTGATTCTCAGCACTGGGATAACTACACACTATATGCCCAGCAGGGCTGGGATCATAGGTTCATGTGGCCATGCTCAGCTGTTACATAGGACCTGCGGATTTGAACCCAGAAGTCTCAGGCCCTCTCAGGCTTCCCAGGAAGTGCCTTGGCCTTCAATCCAGCCTCATTCTTACCTCTTGATTCTCAGCACTGGGATAACTACACACTATATGCCCAGCGTTTTTATGTGGATTCTATTGCCTGCACGACAAGCACTGTACCAACTGAACACTCTTCCCAGCCTTTCTTTCCTTCTTTTTCTCTTCCTCTGGCCCTCATCCTTCTCTCCCATCACTTGTGATGAAGAGTGCTTGGGCTCAAGACCTTGCACATGCTGAGCAAATACAGCTCTCAGATTTTATTTGTTTATTTATTGGCTTGTGTGTGTGTGTGTGTGTGTAGAGGGACTAGGGCTGGAGAAATGGCTTAGCCATTAAGGTGCTTACCTGGGAAACCTAAGGACCCAGGTTCAATTCCCTAGTACCCATGTAAAGCCAGATGTTCAAGGTGGTACATGTGTCTAGAGTTTGTTTGCAGTGGCTAGAGGCCCTGGCATGTCCATTCTCTCTGTGTGTGTGTCAAATAAATAAATAAATAATATTTTAATAAATAAACAAATTAATTAATTAATTTTTTTTTTTAAAAAAAAGAAGAGGGACTCAGAAAGAAGAAGGAGTTCAGTGGAGGGCAGATAGAAGAAAGAGCAAAAGGAGGGTAGAAGGAGGGGATTTGTGATCAGGGGACATTATGTATATATGGAGGTTAAAACATTAAAAAGCAAGCCTGGAGCGATGGCTCAGCAGTTAAGGGGCTTGCTTGCAATGCTTAACAACCCAGGTTCAATTCCTCAGTGTGCACATAAAGCCAGATGCACAAAGTGGCGCATGCATCTGGAGTTCGTTTGCAGTGGCTAGAGGCCCTGGCACACCCATTCCTTCTCTCTCTCACTCTCCTTGCAAATAAGTAAAAACTTATTTAATGTTTTAAAAAAAACATTTAAAAGTCAATAGAATGCAAAAATAATCTTGGTTATTTGAGAACTGTGCTAAAGCAAGTATCAATTTTGCAGAGAATAAAAGCCTGCATTTTGGTGGAGGGGTGCAGCTCACTGACGGCTTTGGGCAATTGCTCTTGAGATGACTCTGTAAGTAACCATGAGGACATCCTTGGACGTGAGCCCTACAGTGCCAGCCAATGTCGCCGGACATCCAGCCTGCCTGCGACCCTAATGGGAAGATTGTTTGCTTGGCATCACTCCTCTGGTATCTGAGCCAGGGAACTTATTTACCTTTTAAGGCTCATACTCTGTGGTCACTATAGCGTTGTGAAAACAGCGCTAAACTCAAGAGCACTGACAGAGTGCAAGATGACAGAATACCTGTGGTAGGGGCTGCAGAGCTGGCTTAGTGGTTAAGGCGTCTGCCTGCAAAGCCAAAGGATCCCAGTTCAATTCACCAGGACTCATGTAAGCCAGATGCACAAGGGGGTGCATGCATTCAGAGTTTGTTTGCAGTGGCTGAAGGCCCTGGCATGTCCATTCTCTCTCTCTCTCTCTCTCTCAAATAAATAAATAAAATATTTTTTAAAAGGAATATCTATGGTAGGATAAAAAAAATGGTTTCCATTAAGCATCTGAGCCAGGGGCTGAGCAGATGTATCAGTGGGAAAAGCACTGACCACTCAAGCATGAGGACGTGATTCTGGGTCCCCAGAACGCATGGACACAGTAGTGCATGTCTATAACCCCAGTAACCCCATAGGGCGATGAAAGGTGGAGACAGGAGAGTTCCTAGAAGCCTGCAGACCAGCTAGCCTGGAGCATGCAGCATTTCACAAGCATTTCCTCAAACAAGGGGGAGGGTGAGGACTGGCACCCGAGATTGTCCCCTGACCTCCACATGTGTGCCATGGCATGTACACACACACACACACACACACACAGAGAGAGAGAGAGAGAGAGAGAGAGAGAGAGAGCGTTAAAAAAGAGCATAAGTGGGCAGCTGGGTGCAGAGGCACACACCGTCACCTCAGCACAACAGAGGTAGGAAGAGTTTAAAATCATTCTCAGTCTGCAGAGAGCTCAGCTGGGAAACTGCTTGTTTTGCCAGCATGAGGACCCGGGTTCACGCCCCAGTGCCCTCATAAGCAAGCAAAACATTCAAAAACATGGGCTTAGCTACTTTAGTGAGTTTGAGGCCATCCTAGACTCCATGAGACCATGTCTCAAAAAAATATATATATCAGGCCGGAGAGATGGCTTTAGTGGTTAAGGTTTGTCTGCAAAGCCTAAGGACGCATGTTTGAATCTCCAGGTCCCACATAGCCAGAAGCAGTGACATAAGCGTGCAATGTCGTACACACGCACAAGGGGGTGCACGCATCTGGAGTTTGTACACAGTGGCTGAAAGACCCTGGCATGCCCATTCTCTCTTTCTCTCTCTCTCAAAAATAAAGTTAACAAAAATCTAAGTGGTTTCATAACTGAATGGCGGGCACATAGGTCCAGACTTGTCTCCTCCCACTGAATTGAACACAGCAGCAGAACTTTAAGAGAAAGGGTTCTCTCTCCTCAGCTTACAGAACATTGTTAATATAAGGCTGGATAAATGGTCCAGCAGTTAAAAGCACTTGCCTGCAAAGCCTAACAACTCAGATTCAACTCTCCAGTACCCACATAAAGCCAGATACACAGTGGTGCGTGCATCTGCAGTTCATTTGCAGTAGCTGGAGGCCCTAGTGTGCCCATTCTCTCTCTTGTTTTCTCTGTCTCCTCTCTCTCTGCTTGCAAATAAAAAAATATGTTTAGAAAGGAAAAATTGTTAATGTGAGGGAGAAGCAGCATTAAAAAAAAAGATCTGCCCTGGAGAGATGTCTTAGTGGTTAAGGCGCTTGCCTGCAAAGCCTGAGGACCCAGGTTCAATTCCCCAATACCCACATAAGCCAGATGTACAAGGTGGTGCATGCATCTGGTATTCGTTTGTAGTGACTGGAAGCCCTGGCATGCCCATTCGCTCTCTCTCTATGTATACACCTGCCTCTCTCTTTCGCTCTCTCAAATAAATAAAATATTTAGAAAAAAAGACCTGGACATTATCATTGGTAATATCTTCTTGTATTTTCTATACAAACATATTGAAACTGACCTAGGTATGCCACTGGAGCCTACCCCTGGGTTCAACTCTTACTGTTAGGCGGAGAAAAGGAGAGGGCAAATTAGTGCATGGAGAGCAATGTCCTTCAAAACTTCACGGTGGAGCTGGGGAGATGGCTTGGCAGTTAAAGGCACTTGTTTGTGAAGTTTGATGCCTGGGGTTCAATTCCCCAGTGTTCATATAAAGCCAGATGCATGACGTGGTGAAAATAAGAAATGTGAGTTACTGAAGCCAAGTATTAAAGCTCACCGGCAGTTCAGCGTTCTAGAAATAGGTTGTTGGTCAGGGGGGCCCCTGATGCACCCCAAACATTATAAGCTATAGTTAAGGCTCTTTCTTGGTTGCCCACCAGAACTAGATGGTGACATCGTATTGCTAAAGACTCCACATGCTTGGGCTGACGTTAGGTCCCAGTGGCTCCGATGCTGGGCATGGAGTGTGGACATCATGGCGTTCTAAGCACTTTAGAAGTGTGATGATGTGCACTCCTTATGCCCAAATTCAACTGATGCCCATGTCCATTCATTTTCTCTCAAATCATGAATCTGTGACAAGAATTGCCTGCAGAAAATCTACTTTAATCTATAATTTCTTCAAGAGCTAAGCTTTGGGTGCCATGACAGTTTGTCAAGACAATTGTTTTTTCTCCTCCTCTCAATTTTTTAGGTTTTTGGAGGTAAGGTGTTGCTCTAGCCCAGGCTGACCTGGCATTCGCTCTGTGGAAACCCTCCAACCTCTGCCTCCCAAGAGCTGGGATTAAAGGTGTATGTCACCACACCCAGCTTTTAAAAATATCTTTGTGCATCTGGCTTATGTGGGTACTGAAGAATCAAACCTGGGTCCTTAGGCTTCATAGGCAAGCACCTTAACTGCTAAGCCATCACTCCAGCCCTTCCTTTTTGAGACAATCTCATTGCCCAAGCTGACCTCCAACTTGCTATGCAGCAGAGGATGGCCTTGAACTTCTGATCCTGATTCCAGCTCCCCAGCGCTGGGAATTTCAAGTGTGCCACCATCATTGCTCAGTTAAGGTAGTGATGAGGCCACCAACCGAACTAAATTTTCCCAGCTCAAAATAACCAACTTTTACAAAAGACTTCATTGCTGGGCTGCAGACAAGGCTCAGTGGTTAACAGTGCTTCTTGTAAAGCCTGCCTAGGTTCAGTTCCCAAGTAGCTCATGAAAGCTGGATGCAAAATAGTGCAAGCGCTTGGTGTCTGTTTGGTGGCAAGAGGCCGGGTGTGCACAGATGGCCACACACATGCAAATAAATAACAAAAGTGAAAAGACCATTGCTTTTATTTTCCTGCCATCCACCTTTACAAGAAAAGAAAAGCCAACCCACCCTTCATTGTGTTAACTGAATTCTGGGTACAACTTCCCTCAGGGCCACATGGAGCTGACAAGCGTTGTCTTTGGGCCTGGAACAGCTAGTTTAGTGAGAACTTGTCTGAGCCTTTTGTTTTCTCAGTGGACTTCAAAGAAAAAAAAAAAAAGAGCTCTCGCAAAATGTAGTTGCACAGCGTTTTTACAGGGCTTCTTTCTCCAACGATGCCTTATCCCAGGTGTCCCGTGGACCTCTGAGGAAAGCTACGCTACACACTTCAGAGCACTGGCCCAGGTTGTTGGCATCTGGAGGATTTGCCAAATCTCCCAGGTTACCAACACATGCATGTGGTTTAACCTGTAGACTCTGGACTTCTTGCATTATTACCAAAAGACTGAGAGGACCAAAAGGTCTCTTTTTATCTCCCAACAACCACATCGTGAGAATCAGAAGAGGTCACTGAGAGCACGCTGTGCTAATGTGGGACTCAGCGTGTCAGTTCACCTAGACTGTGCCAAACACTGACTGCCAGGTGGGAAGAGTTTGGGTTTTAGCTTTTTCTTTTTTACAATGAGTATCTCCTTGTTCCAACAGTAGCAGAAGGCTTGTTTTTAATATTAGAGGAGGGGAGAGGAAGGAGAGAAAGAGGCAGAGAGAGACAGAAAGAGGGAGAGAATGGGCATGCCAGGGCCTCTAGTCACTGCAAATAAACTACAGACACATATGCCATCATGTGCATCTGGCTCACCGAGGGTACTGGGGAATTGAACCTGGGTCCTTAGGCTTCACAAGCAAGTGTCTTAACTGCCAAGCCATCTCTCCAGCCCAGAAAGTTTTTTTTTTTTTTTTTTTTTTTTAAGCCTTTTGGTTTTAGGGGAATTCCAATGTTCAAATTAATTTACTTTCAATTTCCAAGGAACTTAAGTCTTTTTGAAAATATTTTATTTTTATTTATTTATTAGAGAGAGAGAGAATGGACACACCAGGGCCTCTAGCCCCTGCAAACGAACCCCAGATGCATGTACCACAATGTGCATCTGGCTTACGTGGGATCTGGAAAATTGAACCTGGGTCCTTAGGCTTTGTTGGCAAGCGCCTTAACCACTAAGCCCTCTCTCCAGCCCCCCCCCCTTTTGAGGTAAGGTCTCAATTTAGAATTCACTATGTACCCTCAGGCTGGCCTTGAACTCAGTGATCTTCCTACTTCTGCCTCCTGAGTGCTGGGATTAAAGGCATGCACCACCACACCCTGCAGAACATACATCTTTTGCAGTCTTTTAAAACCTGTTTCCGAAAATAGTCATATATTTTTAGATATTTAGAAAGTCCATATTTTGTACATCAATCTTTCATGGGATTCCCTAGAAATTTTATTTGCCAGAGGTTGGACATTTACTTATATTTGCTTTGCAATTCCAGTCATGAGAGAAGCCAATGTTTTGAGGGAGACAAGTACATCACAGCTTTCAATCCATGCCAGTTAAAAAAGTATCAAGAGGGCTGGAGAGATGGCTTAGCGGTTAAGCGCTCGCCTGTGAAGCCTAAGGACCCCAGTTCGAGGCTCGGTTCCCCAGGTCCCACATTAGCCAGATGCACAAGGGGGCACACACGTCTGGAGTTCGTTTGCAGAGGCTGGAAGCCCTGGCGCGCCCATTCTCTCTCTCCCTCTATCTGTCTTTCTCTGTGTGTCTGTCGCTCTCAAATAAATAAATAAATAAATAATTTTTTAAAAAAAAGTATCAAGAGCTGCAGAGATGGCTCAGCAGTTAAAGGCAGTTGTCTGCAAAACTTGACAGCTTGGATTCAATTCCCCAGCACCCACGTAAATCCAGATAGACAAACTGGCAAATGCATCTAGAGTTCATTTGCAGTGGCAATAGGCCCTAGCACACCCATTCCCTCTCTCTTCCCTTCTCCCTCTCAAATAAATACTAAAAAAAGAAAGAAAAGGTATCAACAGCCAGGTATGTGGGAGTTCAAGTTGTCTTGGGCTCTAGTGAGATAACTGTCTCTCAAGAAAAACAAAAAGTATAAATATGCCTAAAGTTATTTGACAGCTTCTAATTCAGCTCATTATGGAAGAAAAAGAAAGTATTACCTAGCCAGGCATGGTGGCACAGGCCTTCAATTCCACTATTCAGGAGGCAGAGATAGGAGGATCGCTGTGAGTTCAAGACTAGCCAGAGACTACATAGTGAATTCCAGACCTGCCTGGGCTAGTGAGAACTTATCTTGAAAAGGAAAACAAACAAAAAGGTATACAGGTATACCCGACCTAAGTTGATTTTTTGTTGTTGTTGTTTTGGTTTTTCGAGGTAGGGTCTCACTCTGGCTCAGGCTGACCTGACCTGGAATTAACTATGTAGCCTCAGGGTGGCCTTGAACTCATGGTGATCCTCCTACCTCTGCCTTCTGAGTGATGGGATTAAAAGGTGTGCGCCACCATGCCTGGCTTGATTTTTTAAAAAATATTTTTTTATTTATTAGAGAGAGAGAGAGAATGGGCACACCAGGGCCTCCAGCCACTGCAAATAAACTCTAGACACATGCACCATTTTATGCATCTTGCTTATGTGGGTCACAGGGAATCGAACCTATAGGTTCTTTTGCTTTACAGGCAAGCCTATTAACCACTAAGCCATCCCTCCAGCCCCCATAATTTGATTTTTTAAAAATTTTTGTTGTTTATTTTTACTTATTTGAAAGTGACAGAGAGAGACAGAAAGAGGCAGATAAAGAGAGAGAATGGGGGCTGGAGAGATGGCTTAGCGGTTAAGCGCTTGCCTGTGAAGCCTAGGGACCCTGATTCGAGGCTCGGTTCCCCAGGTCCCACGTTAGCCAGATGCACAAGGGGGCGCACACATCTGGAGTTCGTTTGCAGAGGCTGGAAGCCCTGGCGCGCCCATTCTCTCTCTCTCCCTCTATCTGTCTTTCTCTGTGTCTGTCGCTCTCAAATAAATAAATAAAAATTTAAAAAAAAAAAAGAGAGAATGGGCATGCCAAGGCCTCTGGCTATTGCAAATGAACTCCAGATGCGTGCGCCCCCTTGTGCATCTGGCTAATGTGGGTCCTGGAGAATAAGCCTTGAACCGGGGTCCTTAGGCTTCACAGGCAAGCGCTTAACCGCTAAGCCATCTCTCCAGCCCCATAATTTGAATTTTGATGTGAACAGTATTACTGTCTACTCCAGCTTCTGGGATGATCATCTGTTTTTGTAATTTTATAAGAACATACAACAACAAAAAGATTACTTCTGAAGTCGTCTGTAACGCTGTCTAATCATGAGACAAATTTCGAACATCCTTACAGAACATGCTGCACGGGCCCTGGCCAGCACTCCTCCACCCTGCCAGGGTTCCCAGAAACGAGGACAGCTGAGGCAAGCGGCGTGCGGCAGGCAGAGCAGCTCAGAGACACAGCTGAGGGCAACGTGGGAGGAGCGGGCACGGACCGCCCAGCAGCTAGGGCAAGCTAAGCGGATGTGAGTGCGGCGCTTTGGTTATTGCTGTCGATCTTGGCTCTTTGTGGAATGATTCACTCTGAAGACCAGGTTGGACCTGGAACTCTAGGCAGTCCTCTTGCCTCAGCCTTTGGAGCACTGGGGGTTCAGGTGTGAGTCACAGGCCTGGTTCAGTACTGGTTCCTTTGAGGTGACAAATGCGCCTGGCTACTGGCAGATGTTAACCCGGGAGACCATGACAGGAGGGTGGAGTCGCGGGGGTGCTTAGGGCCTTGTACTTTTTTTCTGTAACTTACACTGTAAGAAATACTTGAGTGGTGATATAGTGGTTAAAGATACGAGCATGGGGCTGGAGAGAGATGGCTCTGCAGTTAAGGCACTTGCTTGTAAAGCCTAACACCACAGATTCAATTCCCCAGGACCCACATAAAACCAGATGCACAAAGTGGGGCGTGCATCTGGAGTTTGTTTGCAGCGGCTGGAGGCCCTGGCACACCCATTCTGTCTCTCTTCTCTCTCTCTGATTGCAAATAAAGAAACATTTAAAAATATGAGCATGGGGCTGAAGAGATAGCTTAGCAGTTAAGGTATTTTCCTGCAAAGCCAAAGGACCTCAGTTTGATTCCCCAGGACCCACATAAGCCAGATGCACAAGGGGGCACATGCGTCTGGAGTTCGTTTGCAGTGGCTGGCGGCCCTGGTGCACCTATTCTCTTTCCCTCTCTCTCTGCCTCTTTCCTTCTCTCTCAAATAAATAAATAAAAAGTAAAAAAATCTTCAAAAAAATGTATGAGCGTAAGAGCTGTCCTGTGGTAAGCCAGGCCCAGTCTCACAGTCCCAGCAACCCTGAGGAGAAAGTGGCTTCCTTTGCTTCTTCTTGCTTCAGAACATATTAGGCCCAAAATGCCCTTGGAAGGTCACATCTCCATCTCTCCTTGGGAAGAGCTTAGAGACGGGGACAACGTGCTGTTGAGAGCGGCTGCTGGGAACCTTACACGTTCAAACGTTCAACTCAGCATCTGTTTCACACCCCATGGGTGCCAAAGTTAAAATAACATCATAGTATCAAATCATTTACAAAAGTTTATTAAATGTCAGAAATCTTTACAAAGCAAATATTATTAGACAAAATTTTCAAAGTATGTACAAAAAAGTAAAAGGCCTTAATAGCAACTCATTTCAGAAAGTCAGGCCATTCTTTCCACTTTTAGATCTCCTATAGAAATAATTTATTGCCACTCCTGAACTAAAGCACTGACCAAAAAAAAAAAAAAAATTACAACAGTATCAGACAATACGCTTAGTTTCTACAAGGTTATCAAAAGAGATATGTAAAAAAAAAAAAAAAAAAAAACAACCAAGCCACAAATCCTTTTATACAGAGCTAATACAAGCTGTGAGGTGTTAGACTTCTTTCTGACAGGCTTGCGCTGAGCAAGCACTTGCCTCCACAGCAGAGAAAAGCCCTTTACATTTTGCGATTCTGCTTTCAAGTAAGAGGTCAAGAAAGGGTAGGTGGCATCGTCTACTGCCATACTACATATACCCAATAGGAATATTTCTTCTCCCCCATTCACTCCCAGGACACAGGCACAACTGAGGACATATTCACCACTTACTATGATAGTATTTGGAAGGAAAATGCAGTGACACAGTAGGTCATTTATTACTACTGGTGATCCTCACTGATGGAAATGTATGCCTCGTGGTGGGTCCCAGCAGACTAATCTCTTGGTACATTTCTATCCCTATTAATGGTGGATCTGTTTTGGTCATAAACATCTCTTTATAAAAAAATTCTGTATCATTAATGATTTAAAAACAAAACCTTTTTAATGGACATGGTGGCACATACTGTAATCTTTGCACTCAGGAGGTTGAGACAGGAGGATCTCAAATTCAAGGCAAGCCTCGAGGACACAGGAAGACCTTCCTTTCTCCCTCTCTCTCTCTCTCTCTCTCTCTCTCTCTCTCTCTCTCTCTCTCTCTCTCTCACACACACACACACACACACACACACACACACACACACACACAGAAACTAAAACACACAAAGCAATGTCCCATATAAGCTCTGGCACTTGGAATTAGATGGTTTGAGCTGACTGCCACAAGGGGCGAACACAGTAATTTAGTGCTGATTACACTTTCATGCAGGCACATGATGACTCAAAACCACCTGCCGGGCAAGGCCAGCAGCTACCTCATGGCATCTGACAAGCCAGCAGTTGGCTGACATAGTCAGGTTCCAACTCCACTCTCTAGTGTAAACTTAATAAGCTCGTACCGCGACACAATGGACACACACTACATGTGGCATGGGCTTCATGTGGGACAGACACACGCTCCCCTGGAACCTCAGCCCTCACACTTTCTAGATTGAACAGTCAATCTACATACACTCTGGCTCCAAAAAAGTACTCTTCTTCAAGCAGAGACTGTCACCTGTGACTCATACTTGAACAGGCTGAAGTTATGGGAGAGAGAGAATGAGACTAAGTCAAAACTGCAAATTAAAAAAAAAAAAAAAACAGACACCTGCAAAACTTTATTCTTAATCCTTCAAAATAAATACTAAAAGAAATGAAAAGGTAACAGAGCAACTTTCTCTAGATTTATTAGGGTGTTTGTTACAAATGCTTGACTGGGCTTTACAGGGATGGTGCATGGGCTCAAACAAGAGAACTGGAGTTAACACTGACATTAAGCTTCTCTTCACATATATAGAAATTGCTACAAATTGCAACCCAGAGAATCTTGTTTCCAATGGCTTGTTTGAGGTTTTGCCTAAATGTATCATTAAATAATGAAAGTACCAATTTGAGGGTTTCTCAAATAGTGATTTTGAGTTTCAGGATCAAATAGCATAACTTGGTGATTTTATCTTTCACATAAATAAGGCATTACCGGATATGTATACTAGTGCTGAAAAATACATTTCGTCACAAACACAGGATACAAGTATTTGGGTATACAATAAAGTTAAGATTTAATGATAGGCACATGATTTTTGCTGGATCTAAATCAATACTTTAATTACTTCTGGTACTAACATGGTCTGACTTCCTCCCACTTTACACCAACCAGTGCCACCAACTGAACGAGGCCTTCCTGAACAGCCCTGACTTGAGACTCACAGAGACTCCTTGGTGTCAAGTACCACCAATGCAACAGGGAAGCCACGGAGCCTGCTCTCTTCACACTTCCATGTCTGGCCACCAAGTGCCCTTTCCACTCGGTAAAACTGAAATGGAGCCTTCAATTTCATACAGCATTTGGCAGAAAGCACAATTCAGGGTATTAAACAGTTAAGTGGCAAAGCATCTTGAATTAGATCTTAGGAAAACATCTGACAAAGCCCTTTCCCTATAAAAAATGAAGGACTACAGTTGTGATGTTTTTTCATTTAAGGCGGCTCTAGAAGCATCAATTTCTTCAAGGTAACCAAGACACTTATGTGATATTTCCTTAAATATGTAAGAAGGCAATCAGATTTAAGAAGAGAAAGTAATACAGAATTAGGCACATTTTATTCCAAATCATAACCAAAGATCTGGAAATTAAGCACACCAAAACACTTTAAATCTGAGTTGATTTTTAGAGATTGGGGGAAGTCAGCACAGTAGAAAATTATGAGCACCTTTTCATTCTGATTGAATTCCATTTTCCTCCTCTCCACATAGTGGATTTCAAATTGCAAAGATGTGGCTTTCATGGTGTGGGTGTATGACTCTTCAAATAATTTTCAAATACAACAAAGAAAAACGTGTGTATTAATGCTTTCCAGCTGAGCTCACACTTCTACTGAATGTCTAAACAACCCTGAATGAACTATACATCAGTAATTTACTGCCTCCAAATATATTCTAGACCCTTTAAAAGAATATATTCTAGATCCTTGAAGAGAATGCATTTTAGATCCTCCAAGAGGGCATTTGTTCTGAGGCATCACATACATCAGAAAAACACTGCAAAGGCCCAAAATGATCCCATATCTAGTAGGTGCTCTCCTCATTTCTTGCCGATATCAAAATGGAGAAGTTCTGACTCTTGCTCTGTCAGGCGGTATTTATACAGTTCTCACCACCGAACTGTAGTATAACTTAAACAGACTACGTGTCCACTTTCTATAAGCAATTGACTTCTGCTTTTCTAGACTTAGTCTTGGCCGTCAAGCAAACCTATTTGCTACATGTCTCTGCAGACCCTCCATAGAATGAGCCACACGTTGCCAGGCATGTGCACTATGTTCTTCAGCATGAGTTGTGCAACCTCGTGACTTTAAACAACAAAGTCTTTTTGGCAAGAAGCATTAGAAGGGTACTATTGAAATATGCATGTTATATTAACACCACCTGCATCATGATGTTGGATTACCAAGGCAAGAAGACACTGGAATTTACTAATGTAATGATAGTGAAATTTCAAATCCAAGAAGTCAGGCATGTCAAGAACAAATTCCTGGTTAGCACACTGGAAGGACGGCCAGGAGGAACAAGAGCCACCACTGTGGGAGGCTGGCGGGCCACAAAGCTGACCAAACTTTCCAGGACCAGAGGTGCTCCTGAGAGCACAGTCAGCTATACAGTAAAGTGAGACGTGACAGTCTAATTCACAATTTTCAGGAAAAGCAGAAAACTGTCCCAAGGTTTGCCCTTCTGTCTGTGCACTCCACCTGAGCGCTACAAAGAACCTACTAGACAGGATTCTCAGTACTGCAAACCAGCTACTCGCCAGGTCACTACCAGCCCATCTGTAATCACAAGGCCACTTCATGGGTGTGGTTTGATATCGAAAGCAGTGGGGGGCAGTCAAATGTAACTGGTAATCAACATTAATTATGAACCAAAAAAAAATACTTCTCTCTAGAAGCATTCTTAAGACATTAATATGTACCTCAGTATAGCAGGCATCTCATAACCATGTACATGGCGCTATATCAGCACAGACTAGAGAGGAACAGGAATCTCTCAAACAGTGCCTTCTTGAACAGTTTAAAAAGAAATACTGTCCTTGGCTGGCAAGCTCCAACTAACAAAAGAAGCCCTTGAATGTCACGGTTCAAAGTTGCTGAGACCCGGGACAGTGGCGCACAGGAAAGAGGAGAAAATGCCATTTCCTCCGGCGGGGCGCGAAGCGGACAGGCAGGGCGGAGCAGCCCACGCGGCCTGCTGCAACAGGAGCACTTACTTTTGCTCCCAAGGTTCTCACAGCTTCTAGCTGCTGCTGAGGCAAAGTGTTTTCAATATGGCACGTTAAGTTACCTGATACTTAAATAGGAAAAAGGCAAATCGTAGTTCACTGAGTACTTCTGATCCTAATATTATACATAACATGTGTCTTTTGCTCCCCAGTACCATTTGTGAATTCTTCCATCAGGCCATAAATCCTTACTGTAAACTTTTAAACACTAAGAATATTACCTTCAGAAACCAAAGCTGAAAACAAACTACTGGTGTACATGTAAGCAATTTAAACACATGAAGGCCAAATTCTCCAGACTGCTGTTCTTGAGGTCAAACCTTTCTCTGACAGCCTGTGCTGGGCATGTCCTGCTCGGTAAAGCACATCCGGTCTCTCACTTGTTTTAGAGCTGACTGTTCCTAACCTCGTTCCTACAGGTATTTAAGAATACTACCCTTTTTAAGGAAACTTGGCACTAGGGGAGGGGAGCTTTCAGTTTGAAAAAGTATAGGAATTGAAAGCCTGAAATACACCAGGTCTGAGCTTGGCTAGGAAGTTACAACTGGACTTGATGGAGGCCATGATGAAACCAATCAAAGCCTAAATTCCAGCAGGTACCAGCAGCTTTCAGCCACAAACCCAAGGCCATGGAAGGATTAAGATTCCAAGAAGTTAAATACAGAATTGAGATTTTTCTAATTGCTGTTGTTGTAAACTGCTATTTTAAAAAACAAAACAAACAGAAAACAACCAAAAACATAAACAAGTATTAAAATGCACGTGTTTTGTACATCACTGGAGCATAAGCTGCTTGAGGTTGTCGTGAAGAATGGTGTCCTTCACGTCACGGAACACGAGGCGGATGTTCTCCGTGTTGATGGCGGTGGTGAAGTGGTGGTACAGAGGCTTCTGCTGCTGGTCCCGGCGCTTGTTCCGGAAACACTCCACAAGAAACTTCTGGACGTCTCTTAGGCAGTGTGGATCCCCTTCAAACTCTAGGAAGTAGTCTTTGATGCTCACAATTTGCACTTTCTCCTCAAGCAAGTCTGTCTTGTTTAAGAAGAGAATTATAGAGACATTGCTGAAAACCCGGTTATTGACAATTGTTTCAAAAATGTTCAGAGATTCTGTAAGGCGATTGGTTAGCCGATCCTCCATAAGCACCTGGTCAAATTCACTTGAGGAAACAAGAAAAAGTATTGATGTCACACTGTCGAAGCATTCAAACCAGCGTTTCCGCTCTGACCTCTGACCACCCACGTCAACCATTTTGAAAGGAACATTTTTAATTTCAAAGTCGTACTCATGGATGCCTTTGGTGGGTCTTCTGGCAAGCAGAATGTCTTGTTGCGATGGAATGTAATCCTGGAAAAGAAAAAGGTTTAAACATGGGAATGTGCGAATGACAAGGTGTCGGACTGTAAAGCCCAGGCTGGCCTCAAACTCATGACCTCCTGCCGTAGCCTCCGGAACTGGGATTGTAGATGTGGGCCTCCACAACCCATGCACTGCTCACATTTAAGGCAAATTCTTAGCTACTAGTTGTTCCCCAACCCAGCACTGCCCACCAGTGCCACTCAGCCAGCCACATTCAGTGCACATTCCATGAGGCTTCCGGCTCCTCCCCTAAACTCCCTAGGGCCAGAATCAATGTGACTCATGAGGGTCACTTTCTGTGCCTGGTTCTGCCCAGCTCTCTAATCCACTCCAAATGCTCCTTCACCGTGCAGATCTCAAGCTATCACCACTGCTGTGCTGCACACAGGGAAAACGCTTTCTCTAGTAACTACTTAACCACGTACACTGTGGGCCATTCGCTAGGCCTGCTTCAGTTTACAGGCCAATTAGCCACCTCTCAGCTTTCACTCACTGACTCAAGGACTAAGGCCAACACCTCTGCCTGTGATCACACTGGCCTACCTATCTGCCGTGGGGAAAGGTCACTGTAAAAGAACAGGTCAGCTCTTCCCAAACTCTTTGCAATTCTCCTGTTTCAGGTGTTCATGGGCTAGAAACAGAAACAGGTGCCTCGATGCCCAGACTATCAGAAGTCGTGAGCAGTGAGCTGTTAGATCTAGTTGCCTGAGTTGCCAGCTATACTCATGAACACCGTAACAGTTCTTCATTCTCAGGCTAGCACTTTCCCACAAAATAACATAGTTTTTGGGCAATATGTGAATGGGAGATTTTCATACTCAACATTATGATGGAAATATTTTCAAGATCAAGATCTGTACATACTATTCATAGCGCACCCTGAATTTTATGCTTTTCCAACTGGTATAATGTAATTTCTGAAATTTCACTACAATATAAGTAGTCATTGCCTCAAAATGATGTAATAGAATTAATTTTATTCTTCTTCTTCTTATTATTATTGAGACAGGGTCTTGCTATGAAGCCCAGACCTGCTCTGCTTCCCAAGTGCCAGGCTGTATGTGTGTCGCTAGTCCAGGCCTGGTGCAATGGAATCAAGAATTTTACAAACAAGGCAGTGTTCGTTACGGGAATCCCTAGGCATTCTTTGAATTAGCTCAGTTTTCTAGTAAGTGTTACCCTCCATGTCCTCCTCTAGGTTCTGTTCACACTCCTCTTTTACCAGTAATCAGCATATGCATGCAGCCTACAGACCACCTTCTTATTTTTTTGAGGTAGGGTCTCACTCCAGGCTGATCTGGAACTCACTCTGTAGCCTCAGGCTGACCTTGAACTACAGCTACCCTCCTATCTCAGCCTCCCAAGTGCTGGGATTAAAGGCGTGCGCCACCACACCTGGCTCTGTATGGCATTTTACTGTGACCTGTCCATGTGCTGACACTACCATGTGATGCATCAGCAACCCTCACTGGTCTTGAAACTGTGATTTTCCTGCCTTAGCCTCAGAATGATGGAATTACAAGCTGTAACACACAACAGACAACAGCAACTTAGAAAACTATGGGGAGAATGTGAAAATTAATCTTCTGGATAAAGAAGACACTGGCCCATGTGTCCTAGTTATGTACTATGCAACTTTCCTACTTCAAGTAGGTTCATTTTGTGCCTTTCTTCAGCTGCATTATTAAAATTAAAGATCTCCAAGAATCCGTAAGAGCTTATTAGAATTTGTAACAGGAAGCTATGAGGAAGCAAACAGAGCTACACTAAATTTACTAAGTAACAAGTAGATCTAGAACAATGGTCTAAACAGTGAAAACCTGAATTCCAATGAGCTCTTCAGCATGTGTCCAGAGGACAGACAGTGGTCCAGCAGTGCTCTCTGCCTGCTGTGGCCCGGCACAGCTCAATCCCTGGCTCGGGGGAGAGCACTCTGGGAAGATACCCAACTCCTTCCAAGGGCAACTCCTCCTACTTGAGTCTCTTTAGCACACTCCAGAATCAAGCCCTCCCACCCCCCCTCCCAAACTCAATACAAAAAGAGTACTGAGCTGGAAAATGGTATCTGTGAAATGCCTGGAAATCAACCCAACAGCCTCTATTTCTCCTTTTTAAAAACCCAAGAACATGGAAAAGCAACAGATAACATGCACTCATACTGTCAAACAAATCTTATCTTGAAAACTGTAAAAATTAACATTTTTAGGTACTCATCAACTTTACAGTAAAGAGGATGTATTAGGCTACTGCCACTAGGAAAAAAGAAGCAGTGAGCTCAATACGTAATTCTTCTAAATTTCCTAACAAGCTGTACCCAAGTGAAAACATCATCAGCCTGAGTACTGCTTTCAACTATCAACAAACATAAACATTCAGTTTCAAAACTTACTGGTTCTCCAAGTTTATCCAAGTTATCCAGGAAATATTTTACAGATTCACCCTAAAAATAAGAAGAAATAAATAGTTACGAGGGCTTAGAAATGACAGCTCTTGCTACAACAGCCTGGCTGTGTGTTTAATCCAAACGTGCTTTGTTTAAGCATCAGTTCAGACTGGGTAGAAAACCCTTTGCAGTGTATTAAAATTCTATTCTGCCAAAGTATTAAATCTGCAAATGCTCAATTCCACAAATGCTCTATATAAGGGACACCTCAAGTGACCAAGTGTTCGGATGTGAACAGAGGCATGCTTTCTGACCATACTACACGTCCAAGGAAGGGTATAGTGAAAAGCTGCTTGGAGGTAAATACAAATGTACAACTACAAGTGAGACTCTTTCTGGGTGTTTTTCTACCTTAAGATTATGGCAGCAGAGGTTATCTTCAGTGAAGAGAAACAGCCAAAGATGAGGGCAGAGTCACATATGATAGACATCTCCCAGGAAGACGTATGTGCCTGGAGAGACCCAATACTCTAGAAGGCTCTGGGTGTCGCAGTGGGCTCCACATCTTGGAGGGTCTTTGGTCCACTGTGCGGGCTCAGACTTCTATGAGAGCTCCAGTCACTTTCAAGGAGCTATGCATCTTAAAAGCAACGGGGCACAGCAGGGAAGCCTGTGTGGGAAGAGAGCTCTGAGCCCGAGTGGCAGAGCTCCGCTCTCGAGGACCCTGTGTTCTGGGAGGCAAAGAAGCACCAGCGTGTTTCACGGCTCTGCAGGCTCGAGTTTTTGCAGCCTGGGGGAGGCTTCGGTTTCAGTAACTCAGGGCATGCCCAAGACACTTTGAATCACCAGACTGTAAGGCAGTCATTCTCAAACTTTTTGGTCTTGTTGGTCCCCTTATGTGCGTTCGTATTCATGTGTGTGTGAGCTACAGCAGCCAAGACGCTGTCTGGGCATGGTGGTATCCACCTGTCATCTCCGTCCTCGAGGGCTGAACGAAGCAGGAAGAATGCAAGTTTGAGACCAGCCTATGCCACAAAGGGAGACCTTGTCTCAAAAAAAAAAAAAAAGAAAGAAAAAGAAAAAGAAAATACTGGAAACACATGAAACAAGCTGAAAAACTTTAACATATACTAATTTACTTATTTAAAAGTACCAATGGACTGAGGGCATAGCTCAGTGTCACAGTGCTGGACTGGCATGAACAAGCCCTGGGTTTGGTCCTCAGCACCTGAATCAATCGACAGACCAGGCACTCAGTCAATCACCAATAATAAACCTACTACAGGCTAGCATATTTTTGGTATGGTTTAATAGATGACAGCAAGATTTATTTGCTCCTGTGTTTGGAATGCAATAACAGGTTATTCCAATTGAAATAAATGAAAAATAAACTTCTAGCATTTCAAAAAATGCTACTGCAAAAAGATGAACATTTAAGCTAGAGGGATGGCTCAATGGTGAAGGTACTTCCTTGCAAAGCCTAATGACCTGGTAATTATAGCTAAATTTTAACAGTTATGGGTTGTTGGTAGGGTGTTTGCCTAGAATGCTTATAATTCTGGCACTGGGAAGATGGAGGCAGGAGGATCAGAAGTTCAAAGTCAATCTTGGGTACCTGAGACCTTGTCTCAAAAAGGAAACCCAGGGGCTGGGGAGATGGTTCAGGGGTTAAAGGTACTGGCCTGCTATCCTGTTTACCCGAGTTCTTTCCCCAGCCCCACATAAAGTGAAATGTGAAGTGGCACACCCATCCACAATCCCAACACGACTTTGGTAATGGGAGCCACAGCCAAGAGAAGCAGCTCACAAAAAAAGAAGATAGAGCCAAGCATGGTGGTGGTGCATGCCTTGAATGCCAGCACTCGGGAGCAGAATAGAATCGTTGTGAGTTCGAGGACAGCCTAGAACTAGAGTAAAGCCTTACCTCAAAAAAAAAAGAAGAAGGTAGAAGGACAGCGAAACACCCCAGGGCTGTCCTCTGAACCGTACGTGCATGCCACGGCACACGGCACAGACACATCATACACAACAAATTTTTTAAAAGGATATTTAAAATGTTAATGTTTATAATTATTTAAGTTTATATACAAACAATTAAATAGAATCAACAATATAATGTTGGATTACTTGAGTTATTTTTCCCCCTGCTTTTTAAGAATGGGTGTCTCTACCCCAGGCTACTAGCCTCAAACTACCTTCTGCCTCAGCCTCCCAAGAACTGGGGTTAGACATTAGCCATTATGGCCAGGCTTGACCCATTTCTTTCTTTCTTTTTCTTTTTTGGTTTTTCAAGGTAGAGTCTTGCTCTAGCTTAGGCTGACCTGGAATTCACTATGTAGTCTCAGGGTGGCCTTGAACTCATGGCAATCCTTGTACCTCTTGAGTGCTGGGATTAAAGGCGTGCGCCACCACACCCGGCTTGACTCATTTCTTTTATTTATTCATTTATTTGAGACAGAGAGAGAGGGGGGAGAGAGAGAGTGATAATGGGTATACCAGGGCCTCTAGCCACAGCAAATGAACCTCAGACACATGCGCCACCAGTGCATCTCGCTTACCAGGGTCCCTAGGCTTCACAGGCATGAGCCTTAACCACTAAGACATTTCTCCAGTCTCCAACTCATTTCTTTTAATAAGTAGTTTTAATATTCTCCCCCGTTCCCAGCAGAGTTTCATAACTTAGCCAAGGCTAACCTCAAACTCTCTAGCACTTCATCTTCCAAGGTGCTCAATCACAGGCATGAACCACCATTCCTGGGTCAGTTTTCATATTTTTAAATAATGTGATGAACAGCTTTGAGATTCAGCTGTGTATGGTGTTTGAATTATATCCATAGTGACCGCAGAAGAATGGTTACAGGCACAGGCAAGCATCTTTTTCCTCCAAGCCCTTGCAGGTAAAGCACTGAGTCAATCCTTCAAGAGCACATCGAGGTGACAATGGGAAGAGCAGCTTGAAAGCCAGCTCTGTGGGCGGCAGAAGAAGTAGGAGGTAAGACTGGGCTGCCTCAACACCACCTCCCAAAAAAGCAACTTAGTAGTGACAGCCTGTAATCCCTGCACTAGGGAGGCAGAGGCAAGATAAGAGCACGCGAATATTATTTGAAGCAGCAACCCTCCCTCCCCTATAAAAGTAAAAGCTTACAAGTACCTTATTATAAGAGTGTACAGAAATGGGTACACCCATCCTAGTGATGAATTCTTACAGGCCTCTTAGAAACTTAGGCATAGCATATCCTATAAAAAATTTAATGACCTTTTGGCCTGTCCTAAGGAACTTACTCAGTATAGACAAAAGCATACACTCAAATGGGCTATTTAAACTGGGTGTGGTAGCTGCCCCCACCCCCTATCCCTGCCACTTGGAAACCTAGCAATTGAGGTGGAGGCAGGAGAATCAGGAGTTCAAGGTTATCCTGGGCTTCATAGCCAGTTGATGACAGCCAGGGCTAAATAAATGTTAGTCAGTGCTATTTATGACAATAAAATTTAGGGGCTAAGGGACTAGGCCAGTAAGGTTGCTTGCCTTGCAAGCATGAGGACCAGAGTTCAATACTCAGAATCCACATGTTAAAAAACAAAAGAGCCAAATGTGGTGGTGTAAATTTGTTTTTTGGTGTTTTTTTTTTTTTTGGTTTTTCGAGGTAGGGTCTCACTCTAGTCCAGGCTGACCTGGAATTCGCTATGGAGTCTCAGAGTGGCCTTGAACTCACTGCGATCCTCCTACCTCTGCCTCCCGAGTGCTGGGATTAAAGGCGTGCCCCACCACGCCTGGCTTTTTTTTTTTTTTTTTTTTTTTTTTGGTGGTGTAAATTTGTAATCCCAGCCTTCATGAGGAAGTAGGCAGATCCCTAGAGCTCACTGGCTAACCTAATAGCTGAGCTCCCAGCTGGTAAGAGACTATCTCAGCAAAGGTGGATGGTGCCTAGGGAGCAACACCCAGTCTATTCCCTGGCCTCCACATCTGAGCACAGATGTACACATGCACCTGCATGTACATGTGCATGCACACACAAAGCCTAGAAGTATTTCTCCACTTAACACTGAGGGTGTAATTTGGTCTCCCTGCCACATATGACATATTTGTACCACTACATGTTGAATGAAAGTGGCAGATCACAAAGTGAAGTCTACTACTGTGGCCTACAAGACTTGTTTTGCTGCTTCAGGCTTGGCACAGTGCTCATCAGGCAGCACGTTCACGGCGCACTGACAGGAGAAGCCTTACAAGCTCTTTAACCTACATAGTGAAATTATTCCAAGGTTTGATGCACAAAACTGTATCTATTAGACAGTAAGCTGTACACGCCCAGCATTACCTCTCCATCATACAAAATACCTGCATTTTATAGTACATCTGTCATCAGGATTTGTGAGAATATGGGCTAAACAAGTATTTTATATTAGCTACTCAAAATATAAATGCATTATAGGTAACTGCATTCTCTTTTCAAGAAAAAGGGGCTAGAGAGATGGCTCACTGATTAAAAGCAGCTGCTTGTAAAGCCTTGCAACCTGGGTTCAATTCCCCAGTGCCCACATGAAAAGCTAAACAAACAGGGTAGCACATGCATATCTAGAATTTGTTTGCAGTAGCAGGAGGTACTGGCATGGCCATTCTCTCCCCCCCCCCACACTTGCAACTAAATACTAAATTTAAAAAAAAATAGATTAAGGGCTAGAGAGATGGCTTGGTTTAGGAGCTTGCCTTCAAAGCCTAAGGATCCAAGTTAGACTTCCCAGAACCCAGGTAAGCCAGACACACGAGGTCACATGCGCACAAGGTCACACACGCACATAAGGTGGCCTCGTGTCTGGAGTTAGACTGCAGTAGCTAGAGGTGCAGGTGCACTAATTCTCTCTTTCTCATAAAAAGAAAGAAATAGGCCAAGTGTAGTGGTGCATGCTTTCAATCCCAGCACTTGAGAGGCTGAGGCAGAATGATCACCAGGAGTTTGAGGCCACCTGGGTTACAAAGTGAGTCCCAAGTCACCCTGGGCTAGAGTAGGACCCTGCTTCAATAAGAGAAAAGAGATAGAGAGAGCCAGGTAGTCCCAGGAGATGGCTGAGGCAGAGAACTGCCATGAATTTGAGGCCAGCTTGCTCTATACAATGAGTTCTGGGCCAGCCTGGGTTATAGCATGAGCTATGGTATCAGAAGGAAGAGAGCGAGGAGGAGAAGAAAAAAACAAAAGGAAAAGTAAAAGAAGGAAAAAAAATCCATTTGTTCTTAGTATTACAAATAACTTTAAAAATACATTGTAGGAGGTGAGGTGGTTTAGTGGTTAAAGGGGCTCGCTTGCAAGTCCGCTGATCAAAGTTCCATCCTCTGTACCCAGTAAAAATGGACAGAGAGAGAGAGAGAGAGTGGCACATGATATGAAATCCCTATGGGCCTACAACAGTGGAAAGCAGAGCCTGGACAAGGGAAGTCTGCGAGCAGCAGCAGGCCCTAACAGCAAAAGAGAAAGAGATCCCAGCTCAAAACTGCCTCCCTCCCTCCCTCCTTCCCTCTCTTTCATTGGGGGTGTGCGTACACATGTTTTTTGTTTTTTTTTTTTTTTAATTTGATGAATGGGTCTCATTATGAGTCCAGTTTGGCCTCCAAAACTCCATCTTCCTGCCTCAACCTCCTGAGGGCTGGAATTTCAGGAGTGTGCCACCACAAATGGCTGAAAGGGTGAGTCTTAAGCCTGTTGGGTCCAAACTACTACTTAGATGCTTTATCTATTAGAAATCTATAATCTCAATAAAATCACGTAATGATTATGGAAAAGGCATGTGCTTCTGTTATCAAACCTCAGCTTCTTCAGAAGTTACTATACCAGAGTAATTTTTAGCCTTTGAGTACTCAAGACTGAGATTGAAACTAAAATATTTACAACTCTATCATATTTGAACATATGACTGAACCACTTCCAATACCTTAAGTCCTAATGAGGTGTTCTTTTATTGACTGAATTTCACCTCTGCAATCACTCAACCAGAGGTTATTCACAGGCAGTACATATATTTCAAATATTATTCCTATAGGGGAAAATATATATTTTGGTTTTTCAAGGTAGGGTCTGACTCCAGCTCAGGCTGACCTGGAATTCACTATGTAGTCTTAGGCTGGCCTCCAACATACAGAGATCCTCCTACCTCTGCCTCCTGCGTGCTTGGATTAAAGGCATGTGCCACCATACCGGGCTGAAAAATATATTTTGATTAAAAATAACTTCCTAATAAAACAAAGATGGTTAAATCCCTATCACAGGTGTCAATGTAACTCCTCCACCAGAAAACAATGAATGAATGTTTAAAGTTAGGCATCTAAAACGTATCATTAGGATCTAAGTAAAAGCCAATGACTGTTTCCCCCAAGTTAAGCTTGCCTGAAACAAATGCTTTAAATGCACACACGTACACACACTCACGTGCTGTCAGAGGACGCACACTTCTCTGCACTGGGCAGGTCATGCTGTCCGCCCAGGCTTTCCTTCAACTCAAGATCCTCCAAGTTTGAGGATTTTGATCAGCAGCTTTTAAGTTCTATTGAAATGGGGCAGGGGAGAGCCAAAGAGAAAAACTCCATTTTTTTTAAAACTCTCTCAGAGTTCAAATTAAAAAATGCAAACTGTATTTTCTTCATGGTTAAGTGGTGAAGGACTAGGAAACTAATGATGGTGAGTCTGGACCCAAGAGCTCCTGATCACTTCCTTTTGTCTGTGCTTCAGCTGTCCTCATGCAAATTATGCAGCCCGCTGGCCGGGCATGGGCGGGTGCTTCTCTCCAGGGGTGCTTGGTAAACACACAACCAAGGCCTGGAGAAGGTTAAGAAAGTTAAGAATACTCTCTGGTATTTTCTTAATGATTTCAGAAGTGATCAAGACTTCCAGTTTTCTAATGTTGATGTTAAGGAAAAGAAGGAAATTTCAGTCCTTTTTCTGAGTGAGTGATTTGGCCAAATCTCTAAAATGTCTCCAGGCTTCAATTTCCCCAACAGTAAAATGAAGAAAAAAATTCAGTGGTTCAATGGATAATTGCTCAAGTTCTGTCCAAAGTAACAATTCAGTTTGTAAAATTGGTTTCAAGTTAAGCCCTGCTTTCATTATACACCATGTGTTATTAATCTGAGTTTTGTTTTTGTTGTGTCTCATTATTCACGTTATGCAGCTTGGTCTCTGCTAACACAAAAGTCAAGGATTTCATGTATTGCTTAAGGAATACTATGGTTTATGACTTGCTTTATTTCTGTTAGTTACAACTTGGGATGGTGTTGTAACTTTTCCCAGTCCAGTTTCTATTACTGAAGGGATTTTTTACTCAAATTTCAAATTAAAATTCATTTCCTAGTTAAGAGATCTTATGTCACCTCTTAATTCTTTTTCCTCTGTGGGGAACACTGAGACAACTCTCTAGGTGATTGTGGTCAGCAACATGGCACTCTGAAGTAGTTTCCATGGCCACACCTAGTCTAACACCAGCCCTCAGGAGGCAGAGGTGGGAGATCACCATAAGTTCAAGACCAACCTGGGACTACAGAGTGAGTGCCAGGTCAGCCTGGGCTAAAGTAAGACCTTGCCTCAAAAAAAGGTAAAACAAAGCTTTTCACTAGTTTTTTAGTTTGTGGACATCTGGGTTGCATCTAAACAATAGCACAAGTGGCCAGCAGAGAGCTTCAGTCTTCCTTTGACTTTCAAAAAAAAAAGGCCCAAGAACTGCACTAACCATTAGTCTTATGTATCTAAGCTGCAAATGGCTTCAGTGGTGTCATTGTTTTGTTTCGTTTTGCTTTGTTTTTGAGGTAGGGTCTCACTCCAGCCCAGGCTGACCAGGAATTTACTATGTAGTATCACTCAGGTTAACCACAAACTCATCAGCAATCCTCCTACCTCAGCCTCCCAAGTACTAGGATTAAAAGTGTGTACCACCATGCCCAGTCATTTTTTAAAATTTTATTTATTATTTACGTGCCAGGGGGGAATGAGTGCACCAGGGCTTCTTGCCACTGGCAAACAAATTCCAGATGCATGTACCACTTTGTGCATATGGCTTTATGTCAGTATTGGGTGATCAAACCCAGCTAATTAGGCTTTACAAGAAAGTGCCTTTAACTGCTGAGCCATCTCTCCAGCCTTAAGTATACCTTTTGAAAAAGGCAAAGCATACATACTCAAGAAAATAATCAGACAACCTGTGCTAATACTTTAAAAACAGATCTTTCTTTGTCACAGAACTACTGAAAAAATATACACAACTCAGCTGTGGTCATGAGTTACTGTTGCTGGGAAAGCCACTGGATGATTCCTTTAGTAATCTAGACGGCGCATAAGGGTCTACCTGGAAGCTACAGCGTGCAGACCAAGGCCAGCCCACTATCTGTTTTGTGGCCCATTTCTAAATGGCTAAGAAACACATTAAAAGACTACTTTGTGATATGTGAAAATGGTATGAAATAAATTTCAAGGTCTATAGATAAACTACACCGGTTAGCCCAGCGGCACTCTCAAAGTCCATGGCAGAGGGACACTGAAGAGACAGAGCCCATGTGTGGTGGTTTGGTTCAGGTGTCCCCCATAAACTTAGGTGTTCTGAATGCTAGGTTCCCAGCTGATGGAGATTTGGGAATTAACGCCTCCTGGAGGGAGTGTATTGTTGGGGGTGGGCTTATGGGTATTAAAGCCAGTTTCCCCTTGCCAGTGTTTGGCACACTCTCCTGGTGCTGTGGTCTACCTTATGTTGGCCAGGGGGTGATGTACACCCTCTGCTCATGCCATCATTTTCCCCTGCCATCGTGGAGCTTCCCCTCGAGCCTGTAAGCCAAAATAAATCTCTTTTTCCCAGAAGCTGCTCTTGGTTGGGTGATTTCTACCAGCAATGAGAACCAGACTGCAACAGTAAAGTGGTACCGAGGAGTGGGATTGCTGCTAGACACCTGACTGTGTGGCTTCAGCCTTTTGTAGCTGATTTTCAAGAGGAAAGTGGAAGGATTTGAAACCTTGGCCTAAGAGATGCCTTGCAGTGCTGTAAGTACAGCTTGATGGTCTATCCTGGTCACAGCTGAAAGACCTGAAGGCAGTAACAACTATGGACTGTGAGGTTTGGCTTATGAGGATGAGAAAAAGCTTTGCCTGGATTGGGCTAGCAGTTTGTGTGAGAAGCTTGCTCTTGTGTCCATGTCCTGAGAAGTTGTGCAGGGTTGCTTTGCGTAGAAATGAACTGGTGTGTGCAGAAGGATATGGCACAGAAAGAAAAATCTTTGGGTGAACTGTTGCCTGTTCAGCTGCAACTGAGAGATTACAACCTTTGAGACTGGGCTAGCTGACCTGCGCTGGGGCAATGGAAAGAATGTCAACTCTTTAGAAGGGGCCTAAGTGCTCAAGGAGTCCTGTTCTTCAAAGTCTGCTTTTCCCCCCCCTGGATTAACAAATTGGCACCCTACCTGGTATCGTGGAGTATAAGAAATGCTGGAAAGAGGGTCATTGAGTTTGCAACACGGTCTTGTGTTTTGGAAATGGCCATGGGCAGTGTGAAGCAGGTTTGCTGGTTGCCTGCATAGAGACCCCATGGGGCCATGAGGATGAACCGTGGATTGCAGTGGAGACCCAGTGGAGATGCCAGGACTATGAGATGGCTGCCAAGGAGCTGCCGGCCCTGATGAAGTTTCCCAGGACTGTGAGTAGCCTAGCTGGAGGGGCGGAATTGGAATGCCAGAGACTTGTTGCTGGTTAGAATATCGGACTTGAAGATTTGTCACTGGCTAGAGTTGCTGGACTTGAAGCTACAGAGTTTGATGTTTGCCCTGGTTGTTTTAAATCTTGTATTGGTTGAATGTTTCTTTGCTATGCCTAATGCCATCTTTTGCAGTGTGAATATTTATTCTGTGCCATTATGGGTTTTTTGAGGTTATATTTTGGTATTATGGCTCAGTTAAAAGATCTTGAACTATGGGGATGTATGAACATCATTGGGATTGATTAAAAACTATGGGGACTTTTAAAATGAGATGAATGCATTGTATTTTACATCATGTATGGATATCAGTTTATGGGGGCCAGGGGCGGAATGTGGTGGTTTGGTTCAGGTGTCCCCCATAAACTTAGGTGTTCTGAATGCTAGGTTCCCAGCTGATGGATATTTGGGAATTAATGCCTCCTGGAGGGAGTGTATTGTTGGGGGCGGGCTGATGGGTATTAAAGCCAGTTTCCCCTTGCCAGTGTTTGGCACACTCTCCTGTTGCTGTGGTCTACCTTATGTTGGCCAGGGGGTGATGTCCACCCTCTGCTCATGCCATCATTTTCCCCTGCCATTGTGGAGCTTCCCCTCGAGCCTGTAAGCCAAAATAAATCTCTTTTTCCCAGAAGCTGCTCTTGGTTGGGTGATTTCTACCAGCAATGAGAACCGGACTGCAACACCATGTGCGGCATTCTCAATGCTCTGTACCATGGCTCAGGGCATAGCAACTATAATGACAAAGTTATACCTTGGAAATGCTTCAAGTGTTACGAATATTGCCGTACCATGACATTAACAAACAGTACTGCTAGTATGTTCATATCTACCACAAAAAAACCAGAAAACAAGTTTTGAACATTATGCTTTTAAGATATTATAATAGGATTAAGTAATTATGTCATCCAGTTAGATGTAAAGCATTGTATTTAATAGGCAGTGACATTACAGCCAGCTCAAAGAATGCCAACAGTCACCACTTAACGCGGACTAAGCACTCTTCAGCCATACTTCCCTCACAGGAAAGAACAGCTGAAAAAAGGCACATTTAAAATGTAACAAATCGAGCTGGAGGAGTGGCTTAGCGGTTAAGGCATTTGCCTGCAGAGCCAAAGGACCCAGGCTCGATTCCCCAGGACCCACGTTAGCCAATTGCACATGGGGGTACACGTGTCTGGAGTACGTTTGCAGTGGCTGGAGGCCCTGGCACGCCCATTCTTTGTCTCTCTCTCTCTGTCAAATAAGTAAATAAATAAAATATTTTTTAAAATAAAATAAAATGTAACAAATCATTACAGTAGTTCTTCAAGAAAATAAACGATGAAAACTAGACTGCTATCAAAGTTCCAAGTGGTTCAGTTGTTACCAAACAAGGATCGTCATTTACTGCTCAGTGAGTTAATTAACACATGTTTGATTACAGAAGCCAACGAAATTTGTCAAGAGAAAGGAGACCATCATCAGAGAGAACAGTACAGTTACTCGGGCCTAAGGACATCAGGAACCACCAACTGTCAAATCAAAAAGCAAGGTTTTCTGACTTCTCCTGACTCAGCTGTTTCCTGCAGAAGCCAATGTCAAGTGCGCAGCGCCTGAAGAACCGCCTGTGTGGGTGGTCCAGATGGAAGAACAAGAAAGAATCTTCTCAGAGTTGAGAACACGAAATCAGTGCAACCTCCACCGGACTCTGAGGTGGCTCAAGCACGGGTGGGGCAGAGAAGGGCAGCTCTGGCCACAGAGGAGCTGTGAC
Organism: Jaculus jaculus; assembly: GCF_020740685.1. Taxonomy (NCBI): domain Eukaryota; kingdom Metazoa; phylum Chordata; class Mammalia; order Rodentia; family Dipodidae; genus Jaculus; species Jaculus jaculus. The sequence continues at coordinate 130,280,914 of NC_059110.1, forward strand.
GGGTCCCCACGACCAGGGGACAGGTGTGCTAGGGAAGTGGGAGTCTATCAGTGCTCACGGTGAATTTAATTTGCTCTTGTAAACTTGACCATCACTGGTTCTGTGAATATTTGTCAGAAATAAAAGTGAAGATTCTAATGCTCTATCACAAGTGCAATGGCTCAGCAGTGGCAAAGTTTTACTCAAGTCCTTCTGAGCAGCGGGATTAAAATAATTTTTTTAATGATCAAGAATACCCTTCACCACTATTGTTGAACACTGGTTTTGGAAATTAAGCTCTGGGGAAGCATTGATTATATTTCTGAAGGAATCCAACCCAAAATTATAAGGTAAAACAGACTCCTAGTGAGTTTTTGCTTTGGTAAACTCATTTCAACACTTGCATTCTATGTGAATCAGAAACCAACTATTTTTATATACTGTCCTCGTCAGAAAGAAGCACTACCTCCATTCTCACACAGATTTGCAATGGACATATAATCTCGAACTCAAATCACAACTCCAGAAGCATCTTTCAGATCCTAATGCATGTGTAAAAAACATCTCCCTATCTCAAAATCCATTTAACTGTACAAATCAGGAGCTTCTCCCAACCTTCAACTGCAAGTGGTTCATATGCTTCTAAGAGCAAATACTGAAAGAATCCAATAATTCTTCCAAGCAGTGCCTATACACAATGACACTACAGGGTGTATTAGCTTCCTCTCCCCTCTTTTTCTCTCCCCCACCCCAATACTAGAGATAGAACCCAGGGTTTCACACATACCACTGAGCTAGTCCCCGGTGTAAGGACATTTTTACAGATCAGATGTGTAAAACCTTATACAGATCAGCATTAATGGATGAACATTTGCGAGTGACTATGAACATAAGAAACACTAAGCACTGAAGTAGAATAGGCAAAATGTTTCTCTCCCCACAAGAACCCCATTCTCAGCACTTGCTGCACAGGCATAGGGACCTGAGTCTGGACCCCTAGCACCTACATAAAAGCCATGCTTAGCACACACACCTGACTACCAACGCTCAGGAGGTGGAAGCAGGCAGATCCCCAGGGCACGGTGACTAGCCAGACTCGACGAACTGGTGTGCTCTGGGTTCCATGAAAGAACCTGTCTCAATAAACAAGATGAACAACTGAGGATGACACCCAGCCTGAACCTCTGGCCTCCACATGCGCCTCCATGCGTCCACACATGCACCAGTTATATACACACATACAAAAAAAGAAAATGAAACCTATTATTATCAGCAAGACCTAACAAAAAGCTATACGTAATTTTACTGCATTTTGAATTGCATCAATAAAAATATGTAGAAATTTGTATTCTCTCTTGCAATACAAATACTTATACTAATCCACTTCATTTTGTCTCTTGGCATAGAAAGCCTAAAACATTACACTATCTGGTCCTTTAGGGAATAACTGCTGTTATCGACCAAGGTTTTTTTTTTTTTTTAAACTTTTGGGGTTTTTTTTTAGATGAATGTCTTTACAGTGCCCAGGGTTGCCTTGAATGCCTGAGCTCAAGCAATTCTCATACCCCAGCCTCCTAATTAACTACAGGTTCACGCCACCATACTGGGCGAAGATTAATGGCGCTCTCTCTCTCCCTCCCTCTCTCTCTCTCTCTCTCTTTTCTTTTTTCCCTGAGGCAGGGTCTCACTCTAGCTCAGGCTAACCTGCAATTCACTGTGTATTCTCAGGATGGTTTCAAACTCACAGCAAGCCTCCTACTTCTGTCTCCCAAGTGCTGGGATTAAAGGCATGTGCCAACATGCCTGGCTTACTTTTTATTTTATTTATTTGAGAGAGCAAGAGAGGGAAAGGGGCAGAGAGAGAGAGAGAGAATGGGTACTACAAATGAACTCCAGGCTCATGTACCATCTTGTATATCTGGCTTACGTGGGGCCTGGGGAATCAAACTGAGGCTCTTTGGCTTTGCAGGCAAATGCCTTAACCGCTAAACCAGCTCTCCAGCCCCAGATTAATGGTTCTTATATGCCTGGTAGCTCATCAGAATTGTCTGATGTGCCTACTTAAAAAAATACAGTTCCCAGATCCACCACAATCTACCAAGTGAAAATCTTAGCAAGTTCCAAGAGAAGAGACTAATGTAGCCACTCTTAGCAACTACATGTGGACATCACTGATTGTATCCAATTAACTTTATAAAAGCCTGGTGAAAATGCCAGGATAATAAGAAACTATATGAGGCTGGGCATGGTGGTGCATGCCTTTAATCCCAGCACTCAGGAGGCAGAGGTGGGAGGATCACCATGAGTTCAAGGCCACCCTGAGACTACATAGTGAATTCCAGGTCAGCCTGAGCTAGAGTGAGACCCTACCTCAAAAAAACAAAACAAAAAAAACTGTAAGAGATTTAATCTACTTTTATCAAGCAACAATGTACATTCTTCATAATTCAACAAGTCTCACATACACACTGGACAAATAAACAAAAAACACTAAAAAATCAAGACTCCATGTGGCTATGTGGGTTGTATCAACAGTAAAATAAACATTTATATAGCATGTCTCCCTTTTGATCTGACATTTCAGACAAGCTTTGTGTTTGCATACCTACAATTCTGGCTGCCTAACCCTCCATATTCCTGCCCACCACAGTCTGCAGCCTTTAAGCTAGCTTTTGTGGTTAAGAATTAATGAATCTGCCGGGTGTGGTGGCGCACGCCTTTAATCCCAGCACTCGGGAGGCAGAGGTAAGAGGATCGCTGTGAGTTCGAGGTCACCTTGAGACTCCTTAGTGAATTCCAGGTAAGCCTGGGCTAGAGTGAGACCCTACCTCTAAAAACGAAAAAAAAAAAAAAAAGAATTAATGAATCTGGTACTTCAGAGATAATACGGTAAAGCTGCTTCAAAAGCACAAATGAAAAGAGTTATCAGAACTGCGAATTATATTTCAGCAACAGGACCCCAAGGAACATGAAACCTCAAACTCACAGAAGTACTTTCCCACTCTAACAGATACCTTCAGGTCAGCAAAGATGAATGTCAAGAGCTAAGGGTACCTTTTCCAACTCCTACCTTCCCCTTTGGTCTTGGGCTCCATCTTGCTCTTCAATCTGTGGCAGACTTGCTTTTCAGAACAACAGTATCTGCACATAGTCTCTAAAATCCATCCTCCTTTACTGAGTAACAATGTCCTTCATTAGAAAAATACAAGTTTTCTTTTTTAATTATACTTATTGGGACCGGGGGAGATAGCTGGCAGTTAAAACGTACATGCTTGCAAAGTCTGCTGGCCTGGGGTTCAATTCCCCAGTATCCACATAAAATCAGATGCACAGAGGTACATGTGTCTAGAGTTCACTTGCAGTGGAAGGAGGCCCTGACATGCCCATACACACACACACACACACACACACACACACAGAGAGAGAGAGAGAGAGAGAGAGAGAGAGAGAGAGAGAGAGAGAGAGAGAGAGAGACTCACATGCACATACTCTTACTCTCATAAATAAATACTTTTGCTATGTGTGTGAACGCATGAGTGGGACAACTGGGTTGGTCCTCATCGACCTCTTTTGTGGGAAGGACTTCCAGTGTTTCTTGCTCACCTTCCATGAGTTTTTTGGGAATTTTCCTGTCTGCACAACTCTTCTTGCGGTAGGCGCACAGGGATTATAGAAGCCTGGGCTGTAGCTTCTGGCTTTTACGTGGCTTGGGAGCTCAACGAGTACTCAAGGGTTGCACTGCAAGCACTTTATCCATCTGTCTAGCCCAAAGTTATGTAGGTACAAAGCCAACTTTAATACTGACTTCATCTGCCTAAAAAATGTTAACGATTTTGAAGAAAATTTTGGGAACACTGAAGGGTCAAGAATATAATCTATCATTGCTACTTGGTCAACAACTACCAAGCCTGCTATGATGGCTCATACCTGAAACCCCAGTCAGGACACAGGAAGTTGAAGCAGCAAGTTTGAAGTCGGCAGGGAGTACGTAGCAAAATCTTGTCTGAGAAAAACAAAAGCGCACTGGGGCGGCTGAGGTAGGATCTCTGTGAATTCAAGGCCAGCCTGGGGCTTCAGAGTTCTCAATCAGCCTGGGCTAGATAGAGTATGACTACCTTGGAGGGGGGAAAAAAACCTAAACCAGAAAACAAACAAAACCCAAACCAAGCAACTAAAACAAAACAAAACAAAAAATCCCATTTCCAAGATTTATTTGAAATGAGAGAAAGATAACATTATCAATGATAAAAACTAAATTAAGCATTTTGTATATAGAGTACACTAACAATATCTCTTTTCTTTTAAAAATTAGCTCTAAAGCCATGAGAGGTGGCACATGCCTGTAAATCACAGCACTCAGGACCTGGAGGCAGTACGAATGTTGAGTCTGAGCTACAAAGTGAGTCCTGGACCAGCTCAGAATTACAGAAAGAGCCCGTCTCAAAACCAAACTGAACACTTCAATCTAAAGGAGACTCCCTGCCACACAGGAACTGACTGATGTCTTTACGACCCCACAGTGAGTACCAGAACCCCACTGAGGAGGGACACCAGGGTAATGGAAGCAGGGGTGAGGAGATAAAAGAGTGTGATATTTGTTATATTTAAAATTAAATTTTACAATATAGGAGAGACACTAGTTGGAAAGAAAAAGGGACTCACTGGAGGGAGGATTCATGAGAGAGCAGCGGGAGGGATTATGACCATGTAATATTGTCTGTATGTGTGGAAACTGTCAATATAAAGTTTAAAAAAACAGAGACCCTGGGCTGGAGAGATGGCCTAGTGGTTAAGCGCTTGCCTGTGAAGCCTAAGGACCCCAGTTGGAGGCTCGATTCCCCAGGACCCACGTTAGCCAGATGCACAAGGTGGCGCATGCGTCTGGAGTTCATTTGAAGTGGCTGGAGGCCCTGGCACACCCATTCTCTCTCTCTCTCTCTCTCTCTCTCTCTCTCTTTCTGTCACTTTCAAATAAATAAAAATAAACCAAAAAATTAAAAAAAAAAAAAACAGAGACCCTTTTTATTTCTAGAAAATGCTGTCCACATTCCCACTTCTTCTGGCTAATAGCACCCCTTCCCTGGACTCCTCCTCTGAGGAGCTTATTACTCTCATGCAGGGAGAGCCCCAGACTGAAAGTCTGCAGCCAGCTACCTTCTCTGCATTTTACAGATGAAAAGCCTCAAGTCCAGAGTTCTCTAGCTCATCTAAAACTATTTTAACGGCAAGAAGTGAAATTCTTGTTTCTTCAGTAAGAATTAGTTCTTGAAGAAACAAGACTTTAAGGCTCATTTAGTTTCCCTGCTCTACCATAATTTCCCCCATCTTCTCTGTAACTTTCCAGTGATCAGTAATCATATTCTTGCCTATTGTACTGATGATTTTTGCCTCTCATAGCACCATGTTTTGATATTCGGTCCTGTATGTAAAAATACAGACTCATAGACCTTTTGTGATACCTCTGTATCCCAGAATAGATTATCTTTACATAGCAACAGCAACAGAAACATTTGTTGAATTCTTTGTATTATAACTTCCCTTCTGTGACAGGCAGAATGTGTCCAAATGTCAAATTCTGACAATGAGAATCTTAGGTAATACATATCATGTGTATCTCAACAGCATTTTACTGTATTACTTTCAGACCATAATACTCTAGGGTCAGAAGACTATGGAACAGAGATAAGACTGTTCAAGTTTGCTTATAGGCTAGAGTTTAGCTCACTGGTCAGTGTTTGCCTAGTATACCTGAAACCCAGCATTTGATCCCCAGTACTGCAAAAACAAATAGTTTATTTGCTAATATGAGCCACCACTGCTTTATCTTATAAAATGTCAGAGTTAACTGCAAGTTAATTAGGCATGCCTATAAATGGGAAAATGTTCATTCTGACAAAAAGTAAAATAAAATGAAGAGCTTAAAAGTATCACATTTTTTATGTACTAAGGCCCTTTTAGTTGTTATTGTTATCATCTAAAATAGTCTTTTGCTTAAAAATAAACAAAAGTAGACTGTAGAGATGGCTCAGCAGTTAAAGGCTCTAGTTTGCAAAGTCTGCAGGCCTGGGGTTTGATTCCCCAGTATGTAATATGTAAAGACAGATGCAGAAGGTGGCACACGTGTCCGGAGTTCATCTGCAGCTACAAGAGGCCCTAGAGTACTCATATCTCTTTCTTCCTCCTTCCTGCTCCCTCGCCCTGTCTCAAATAAATAAAACCACTTTTTAAAGTAAACATAATCATTCAAGGAATACTGAAATTCCAAAACAACTAGGTAGTAAACAATTTTCTTTAGAAACTTAATTATACATGTAAGTAGAAAATAACAGAACAATGTTCATATCCAGTTTTTCTATATAAAGAACCATCAATTAGGCAAGCGTTTTAAAGAACAGAACATTTCCTGAAGAAAAACCAACAGAAAGCTGGGTGTAATGTAGCTCAGCCACAGAATGCTTGCCTAGCACGTATGGGGTCCTAGGTTCAATCCACAGCACCACAATTAACAACCACCACCATACAAATAATAATTTTGCTGGGCCTGGTGGCACAGAGTTATAACTACGGCTATTTGAGAGGCTAAGGCAGCGAGGCAAGAGGGTCCCGAGTTTAAAGCTTATCTGAGATACACAATGAATTTATTACTAGTCTAGGCTACAGAACAAGACCCACCTTATCGCAAGAGACAGACGCATGGATGGAGGGAGGGTGGATTAGCACAAGGTTTGTGTACCTGTAATGTTTAAATGTCCACCAGTATTATCATCCCAAGCAAATCCAGGTCAAGTTGTTTTCTGAATATTAATTAGGCAGAGCCCATTCTACACTTACTTAGGGAATTCTGTTAGTTTGCTTCTAAGAGGCCCTAGCAACAAGCTTTTACCAGTAATTTGCATCCAATAATTCCAGCCCTGAAAATAGCTTGAAGTCCCATCTAAACAAGGTACCTTTCAGGCTTTTAGGATAACCTTCTCTGAACAGTCCTAATATGAGCCTTCCCATCTAGCATACACTTGCATCAAGCTCTCACCAAGAATCAAGTATTAAACTAAGTAAGCTAAAAACAAAAAAGACTGAGCTCAAAACTGATTCATTAATGGAGACTATTTATTTCAACCCAAGGATATGGCTAGTAACAAAGACAGGACACTTTTTACCATGAAGACTCAACTCCTCATCCTATCTAGTTCTTCCTTAATGCATCTCCATGTGTTCACAGAAAGCATGAAACACATGACCATACTGCTATTTACACTATTTACCGAAAGTATAAGAGTCTAACATTACTTCAGCTCCTTAAAGGCAGTAAATATAAAACCAGATGAAATTATATTTTAGGAGTCTGTAGCTTGGAATGTAACTATAAAGTAAAAATCTTAAATCTATTTTAAATAGTTCAAATAGTATCTTTTTACCTCTTCACAAAAACAATAAAGAAGTGCTTGAGGAGGCGGCAGAGGACTCCGTTGGTAAAGCACTCACAATACCAATATGAGTATCTGAGCTCAGATCCCTAGCATCCATGTAAAAATGCCAGGTGTGGTAGCTTGCACCTGTAATCCCAGCACTGGGGAGGCAGAAACAGGGGATCCCTGGGCCTCTCTGACTAACTAGTCAAGCTTGAATCAGTTGAGCTCCAAATTCAATGAGACACCTTGTTTCAAAAAGGAAGGTGGTGGGCAGGAGAGATGGTTCAGTGGTTAAAGGCACTTGCTCGCAAAGACAGATGGCCCAGGTTCAAATTCCCAGTACCCATGTAAAGTCAGATGCACAAAGTAGCACAGGCATCTGGAGCCCTGGCAAGCCTCTAATTCTCCCTCTGCTTACAAATAAATTTTTAAAAACTAATCAAAGGAAGGTGAAGAGTGATTAAGAAAGACACCTGATACTGACCTTTGGTCTATACACACAACCACACACACATGAATACATGTACACACATGCACACACACTACACATATACACAAACACACGAGTAAATAAACAAACAATTAAACAGGAATGCTCAAGGAAGACAAACAGGAAACACACGAAGCTTTTCCTGTGGCTCTCAGAGACTGCCAGGGACCAGTTTCCTTTCTCCTTTCATCTAGTGCCCTTCTAACATTCTCATCTTGCGTGGTTTTCACAAAGGATCTTTCTTTATTGTTCCTTATCTTTGAGACTACTTTAAAAAAAATCTTTAGTATTCTATTTTTCTCTGAAAGAAAAACAACCAAGTATTTGATGTGATATACAGCATATTGATTTTTTTAATTCATTTGTGTGCATGTGGAGGTGAGAGGGCAACTTCAGGTTTCTGTGCCCCACCTTCTTTACGACAGCACTCTTGCCAGGGCAGAGGAGCAGCCAGACTGCAAAGGAACACAGACTAGCTAGTTGTAGAGATTTGCATTCCCCCGGCTCTACCAATTACTGCTCTAGTTCTGGGATCCCAGATGCATGTGCCACTTTGATTCTGTCTTTACACAGGCACTGAAGAACAGAACCCAGGCCATTTGGCTTTGCAAACAAGCACCTTTACCTGCTGAGCCATTTTCCCAGTCCCAGCAAATGTTTCAAATAAGGGCAAAGGGCAATATTGTCATCTTTATCATTACTGCACATGTAAAGTATTATTATATAACTCCTCTTTTGGGGGGGGCTCGGGGTAGGGTCTCACTCTAGCCCAGGTTGACCTGGAATTCACTCTGTAGTCTTAGGGTGGCCTTGAACTCATGGTAATCCTCCTACTTCTGCCTCCCAAGTACTGGAATTAAAGGCATATGCCACCACGCCCGGCATGTAACTCTTTTTTTGTTTGGCTGATGAAAAGCAAATTAATAGTTACCAATAGCCAAAGAATATAGCTGTTTTCCTTTGTTCTGCAAACATATAAAACCAAGTACACTCCAATTTTCAAATTTCTTTTTTGGTTTTTCAAGGTAGGGCTCATTCTAGCTCATGCTGACTTGGAATTCACTATGTAGTCTCAGGGTGGCCTCAAATTCATGATGACCCACCTACCTCTGCCTCCTGAGTACTGGGATTAAAGGCATGTGCCACCATGCCCAGCTCTCAAATTTCTTGCTAGAATTTTTCAAGTCATCAATTAACACTTTCAAGAGTCAAAACTAGTTACATTATAAACCATCTCAATATCTGAAAAATTTTTTCAAATTAAATCTTTCCAGGCCAGTCTAAGATAATCCACAATAGCCCAAGTACAATCTTCCCAGAAAAATACAATCTTTGGCTTGTTTATATGACTTCAACTTTTCTAGCTGTGAGCCATAAAATAAAACCTGGTGTACAATACCAAAACTAAGAGACCTTTGGGGGGAGGAACCAAGTTTACTAACTTTATTCAACAAGTTATCTTTTACATGCTGCTACTCTCAGTCCACAAATTCTTTTTTATGTCAAGGATTTCTGTTAAACTTACCAGCAAAATTATTTGTGGCTAATAATCTTCATGACTGTACTTTTCTAACGGTGTTCCTGTAATTCCAACTTCCAAATAACACAAAACATACAGCATAGTAATTATCCTGCTATAAATCACAAAAAGGACTTCATTCAGAGAAATAAAGTTTTAGCCGTATAGTTAAAAAGTATTTAAAGAGGAACATGCATCCTGTAAATGTATTGTTTTTATGAAAGTAATATACACACATGTAAATGTGAGGGGTTTCATAGTGCAGAGATAGGGGCGAGCTGTGACACAAAGTATAATGCTGACCAGAGGCTAGTGATAGGGTAGTATATATCCCACAGACTACCAGTTTGCAACACCACCTTCTGTTTGTAAGAATTTCCCACCGTCAAAAACTCACATCTTGGGCTGGAGAGATGGCTTAGAGGTTAAGGTGCTGCCTGCAAAGCCTATGGATCCAGGTACAATTTTCCAGTAACCATGTAAGCCAGATACACAAGGTAGTGCATGCATATGGAGTTCATTTGCCGTGGCTGGAGGCCCCAGTATACCCATTCTCTCTCCCTGCCTCTCTCAAAAAAAAAAAAAAAAAAAAATCACATCTATTTCTAATCAAACCCCTTGCTGGGCCTCTGAGAAAATCACCCCCAGAAAATGCTAATGTGTCAACATTAACGAGCAGGACACAAGGCTGGACAGACAGAAGGAAGGGTTACTCTCCACACTCAGTGTTGTATTCACATCCCGGGAAGAAATACACCAAGATGTCAAAAGAGATGTCTTGGACAATGATACAGTGGCTAACTCAATGACTTTCTTCAGTGAACATGTATGTTTTAAAATTCAAACTTTGTTATTCCCTCAAAACAAGCGAACAACTTTCCTACTCTTCCATAATAATATGGTAAAGGTTAGTTTTAAGCCTTGAAATATTCTTTAGGGTTAAAAACTTTTTTGAAATAAATCAATCATATAAAATCCCCCAAATATATTAAGAATTATCAAGGGCTGAGGAGATGGCTCAGTGATTAAAAGCAGCTGCCTGAAAAGCTTTCAGGGTCAGGTTCAAGTCCCATGAAAAGTTGGACAAAAAAAGTGGCACACTCATGTGGTACTTGTTTGCAGTGCCAAGAGGTCCTGGTGTGCCCACAGACAGAGACACACAGTGCAAATGAATAAATAAAATATTTTTAATATTTTATTATTTATTTATTTGAGAGAGAGAGACAGAGAAAGAGGGAGACACACAGAGCGTGAGAGGGAGAGAATGGGCACATCTGGGCCTTCAGCCACTGCGAATGAACTCCAGACACATGTGGCACCTTGTGCATATAGCGTCTATGGGTACTGGGGCATCGAACCTGGGTTCTTAGGCTTCAAAGGCAAGGGCCTTATCTGCTAAGACATCTCTCTAGCCCAATGTTTTTTAATTTTTATTTATTTACTTGAGAGTGACAGAGAGAGAGAGAGAAAGAGGCAGATAGAGAGAGAAAGAATGGGCACACCAGGGCTTCCAGCCACTGCAAACGAACTCCACGTGGGACGCCTTGTGCATCTGGCTAATGTGGGTCCTGGGGAATAGAGCCTTGAACTGGGGTCCTTAGGCTTCACAGGCAAGCACTTAACTGCTAAGCCATCTCTCCAGCCCACTGGCCCAATGTCTTTTTATTTTATTTTATATTTTTGGTTTTTCGAGGTAGGGTTTCACTCTAGCTCAGGTTCTCCTGGAATTCACTATGGGGTCTCAGGGTAGCCTTGAACTTATGGCAATCCTCCCACCTCTGCCTCCCGAGTGCTGGGATTAAAGGCATGTGCCACCATGCCCGGCCCAATGTCTTTTTAAAAGAAGAAATATCAAGCTTTGCACAACTTGAACTTTTTAGTACCTCAACTGAAAAAGCGGAGAAGAGAGAAGAGAGGAGAGGAGAGGAGAGGGGAGGGGAGGGGAGGGGAGGGGAGGGGAGGGGAGGGGAGGGGAGGGAAGGGAAGGGAAGGGAAGGGAAGGGAAGGGAAGGGAAGGGAAGGGAAGGGAAGGGAAGGGAAGGGAGGAGAGGGGAGAAGAGAGGGAAGAGAAAAGAGAGAGAGAGGAAAACAGAATATGCAGTTTTCTGACAGAGGACATACTTTCCCGTTTCAATCCCTACTATCACTAGGGCACCAGTAAGAGCTCCTCACAATACTCCAAATTCCCCATGGACACAGAGCAGATGGAAAATTTGGTTGAGGCACATAGAATAATTAACAGTAAGTAATAACTGAGAAGGAACAGGTGAGAGGAAAACCCAGAGGCATTATTGCCATTTATTATTTTTCAATTGCCAATTTAGTGTCTAATCCATTATCCCAAATTTTCTTCTTGGTAGAAAAGTCCCACTCAGCCCACTTACTTCACCCCAACTACATCAGACAGTAAATTCTGCTCAATGTGGACATTAGTACAAAATTTATACTGGAACATTGGTTCCTGTTTCCAAGTCACCCTTTGTTTAATTCTGTCGCTGTGGTAAGCAGGAACTTAGTAGCTGACTGAGTAGCAGTCATGGTCTACGGAGCCCTGTAGCCCTGAGTTTGAATTCTGATTCACACCAAAACTAGCTGTGACCCTAACCTCTACATGTCCTTAACCTGTGAACAATGCTTTCCATGCAAATGAAGTGCCCTGGGTGTTCTTATAATAATAAACAGACAGGTAATACTCTTGAGTTCCTAAGGTCTAGTTTGAGCTCAGAATATATCATGACAGGTATTCAATACATGTTTGGTAAAAAATGAATAACTGATCAACTTAATGCCCTTACTACATGAGAAGTGATCACATGTAAAATAATCAAGTACAGTCAGGTTCTTTATCATGAGTCAATCAATCATAGACTGAAAATATTAGGAATAACATCTTTTGTATGGGGCCAAAACAGGTGTGGTGGCACATGCCTATAATCTTAGCACTCATTAGGCTGAGGAAAGAGGATCTTAAACTTGAGGCCAGTCCAGGTTACACAGGGGGACAAGAACTGCATCTGTACTAAATACACATACTCTCTTTTATGTTACTATTTCCCAAACAATGAATTATAAGAACTATTCACATAGCATTTTCATTGCATTGGGCATATCAGTAATCTAGAATAAAGTACATAGTAATTAATTAAGAATTTGTGAGTAGGTTATATGCAAATACTATATCACTTTATACAGGGAACATAGGGATCCAGATTCTGATGTCCTGGAGGAGGGCAGGTACCAAAACCCTAAAGATACCAAGGGGTGGCTGTACAAAGTAAACAACTCTTCTGTATTTGCCCATCATCATCATCAATAATGATGATGATGATGACTATTTTATTTTCTTTGAGATAGATAGGGCTGCGGGTGTCTCAGGCTGACCACAAAGTCTAGGTAATCAAGGGTGACCATGAACGTCTGACCCTCCTGCCTGGATTAGACATGCGCCACCACACCTGGGTCACGTGGTGCTGGGGTAAACCCAGAGCTTCACACACGCTAGGCAGGCGCTCTGCTAACTGAACTACCTCTCCAGCCCTTATCTAACCTACTTAGTAACTGCTGTTTAGCTCCTCTGAGAGTGTGATTCAAAGTACTGGTTGATACAAATGCAATGTCCTGAACTTTAAAAAGGTCTGAGAAACCACAAACTGCTCAGCCAGGTGGTGAGAAGCACTGCAGGACAGAAACAAGAACAGTCGGCTTGACTTCACGTGAGCCTGCTTCACTTCCTCACCTCTTCCCTGTGCAGGCCTTCCAGCCTGGCTTCCCCCACCATGTCACCTCCCAGTCAGAACATGTAATCTTCCAAATGCCCAACTGACAGAGATGCCATTCTCCACCTTCGGAGATTCCCCACTGACATATGTCACTGCTCCCTTCTTGAAACACTTTCCTGGTTTCATACCTAATATGCTCCTGCAGCCTCCTCTACACCCCTCATTTTGCCCTAAGAATATTTTATTTCGTGCTAGGTGTGGCGGCACATATCATTAATCCCAGCACCCGGGAGGCAGAGGCAGAGGGATTGCCGTGAGTTCAAGGCCACCCTGAGACTACAGAGTGAATTCCAGGTCTGCCTGAGCTGGTGTGAGACCCTATCTCAAAAAGCCCCCCCCCCAAAAAAAATTATTATAAGAGAGAGATTATGAATGCATGAATATCAATGGGTACACAAAGGCCTCTTACTGCTGCAAATGAACTTGAGATGTATGGGCCACTTTGTGCATCTGGCTTTGTGGGTAAGGACTGGGGAACTGAACCTGAGCTAGCAGGCTTTGCAAGAAAGTGCCTCTAACTGCTAAGCCATCTTTTCCAGCCTCATTTTGTTTTGTTGAGAAAAAGTCTTTATATGTAACCAGGCTGTCTGGTCTCAAACTGGCAATTCTCTGGTCTCAACCTTTCAAGTGCTGGGCCATTTCTAATAGCATTTTTGCCTCAGAACATTTATAAAAGATGTGAAGGTCCCTCTAAGACCCTACTACAAATATCCTGTTTTTATATCCTTCCCCTCTGACATCATATATTGTGTGGACTTTAAATGTTACCTGGATATTATTCTCCCTCCCAAACTTGTACCTCCAATCCAAACACTGTCCTGGATTCCAGATTCAAGTATCAAACTCTCTACTCAGTATCTCCACCTAATTGGACAAGTTGTTTATTCTTCAAATCTCCTAACTGTGGGGACTGGCTAGCGCCCAGGATGGGGCCTGGCACCAGGGCTCTCCTTACTTCCTGTAAATCTCCACATCAGCCTGAGCAATCTTGCTCAAGGTCCTTAAGTGGCTTCTAGTGCATTCAGAGAACCCGAACTCCTCACCATGGGCTCAGGGCAGCATAGGTAACTGGCTGCTGCCAGCCTTCTCCACTTCTTGGGCCTCCAGCATGATTCACCCTCACTGGCAATGATCACATTTCCTGACAGCAATGAGCTTTCCCAACTTCCTACACGTGCTCCTTCTGCCTAGAGAACTCTCTCCTCTGCTATGGTGTGAGTCTTAAGCAAATGTCACCTCCTTGGACCAAAATCTTGGTGTCTTGCTGCTTCCTTACCTTTTCTTCGGAGCACTAATCACACTGCCTATTTAATGTACGTGGCTCCAACTTGTATCCAAAGATCAACAGAGAGATTATTTTCATTTGGTTTCCTAACAAACAAGCCTGCAAAAAATTTGGTATCTGCGTCATCAGGAGGTGTACAATAGCACGTGACTGCACGGCTGCTAGATGCTCCCAGAACTGCTGGGAGACCTGCGCCCCGTTGCTCTATGCTAGGGCTTGTCCTGCCCACGCCAGTTCTGCATTTGCTATTTACTCCGTGTGTGTGTGGAGGGGGGCTTGGAATTAAACCTAGGAGCCTTTGCTTACTAAGAAAATGGTCTACCAGTGAGCAATAGCCCCGGCCCCAAATCAGTAATTCTTTTTTTAAAAAATTTTTTTCTGTTTTATTTATTTATTTGAGAGGGACAGACAGAGAGAGAATGGGCGCGCCAGGGCCTCCAGCCACTGCAAACGAACTCCAGATGCATGCGCCCCTTGTGCATCTGGCTAACGTGGGACCTGGGGAACCAAGCCTCGAACCGGGGTCCTTAGGCTTCACAGGCAAGCGCTTAACCGCTGAGCCATCTCTCCAGCCCCCAAATCAGTAATTTTTATTAAAGTAATGCTCAAACCTTAATATTTACGCATGGAAAACAATCAGATAGACACATTCCTATAGAAAATTCACTTCTACAGGTCAAAACATTTTTAAATAAAAGAAAAATATGATATATTAATTAAAGCCAAATGTATAAAATACTGTCCACCAAGGGGAGATATTGGTTCTCTTACTTAACTATAATACTGGTCTTAAAATTGGTTATATTTAGCCGGGTGTAGTAGTGCATGCCTTTAGTCCCAGCACTCAGGAGGCAGAGGTAGGAGGATCATCATGAGTTCGAGGCCACCCTGAGACTACAGAGTGAATTCCAGGTCAGCCTGGACTAGAGTGAGACCCTACCTCAAAAAACAAAACAAAACAAAAGTTATACAATTGGTTATATTTAGTTACAGTATACCATAACCTAAAGAAAAAAATAAGCAAGTATTACTTTCTTTATCATAATCCAGAGGTGAAATGTTGACAATGTACATGATGCAGTCCACTGTCTCTATCACTCTTGAAGCAGTAGTAAATTAAGGACAGCTTCATTATAAATGCAGCAGGTCTGTAACAGTTACACACAGCAAATCATTTGTATTATGGTATTTCTAATTGAATTGGCTCACCCACATGATTTGCTTCAGGTATGTGCAGTACTGGGGAAGCTCATGAGCCAGCTAGTCTGGTGTCTGACATCTGCAGTAACAACAGATCCTGTCGCAAAGAAGGAGGAACACAGACAACTTCAGGGTCCTCTGACTTCCATACACACCCTGTGGGTACACGTACCTCCCCCACAAACCAATAAAAAAGGACTAATAATATAAAACATCACTTATCAAATGGCTTTTACTTGTTTAAAAAGTACTGTGAAGAAATTTTAGAACCACCGTGTAAATTAGAGTGAAAATCAGCAGAGAGCTATTCATAGGTAAGAAGAGCCAGTGTACCCTCTGATGTGGGGCCTTCCTAAAGAAACATAAGGCTGAACAACAATATGGGCCAGGCATTCAGCATGATTCAGAATTCAGGATCTTTCTATTAGTAACCAAGTTCAGAGATTAAAACCAATCAGTGACATTTTCTTTTATAGCTATTTGTATGTACATATCTTAATAGGAATATCAACAGCTAATACTAATAACACTGTTAATCTATGTCAGGCACTGTTCTAATGGTTTCACATTGACTATCTCATGAAATCCTCACAACAAATAACAGATCCTATCAACATGACTTTACAGCCACAGAAACAGGACTCAGGACTCACTCAAGATCAGAGTGACTGACAGCCAGGAGTCACATTGGCCCGCAGTCTTGCTCCACTATTAGCCCACCATACAGCCGAAAACCAAACTTAAAGGGATCACATTAAAACTGTACACAGAGCCACGTGGCTCACAATCCTAGCATTCAGCAGATAACCAAGAGTTTGAAGCCAGCCTGGGCTGAGTTTCAGGTTAGCTTGGGCTAGAGTAAGACCCTGCCTCAAAAGAAACAAAACAAATAAAAATAATACCTATGTAATAATGATTTACAACTTGGAAATAGTTATTTTTAATTAGTTTGAAAAATAAAAGTGGAGGGAAGCACGTGTAGCAAAACCAAGCACTCGGGCCTTTTGCTTTGACTAAAACCCCAAATAAATCCAAATAATACTTATCTCAGTGCTGTGTCTACTGTAAACTACTGATTTCACAATGTTTTTGAACTGGGTATGGTGTCACAAGGTTGCAATGCTTGCACTCAGAAGGATGACAAGTTCAAGGCCAGCCTCAGCTGCATAGTGAGACTAAAAATAATCTTAATTTTTCCAGAAGAAGAGCAATGAACTCTGAAAGACTAACAACTACTATTACTACAACACATGAGTAACTCAGGCCAAGTCCACTGAAGTCCAGTTCTCAAGATGATTCCTTTGATCCCTATCAGCCCGTTCTAATACTGCTCTATTTGCGTGGTGATAACAGATTTTCTTAAGAAGGGGCATCTTGTAAAAAAAAAAAAGAAAAAGATATACAATGTAGACAAAGGAAAATAATAATCCCTTTGCTAGGGGAGAAAATTGAAGTATGGTCAACACAAGGAAATAAAATCCATGTTAATTTGCAGAAATATAATTTTTTAATCTCGTCATGTGTAAGTGAAACAAAAACTCGTGATGAACTTCAACTTGAAGAGTCATATGGAAACTGACAGACTACATGGAAGCATTTCAAGCGTTTAGAAAAAGAACCAGGGAGTCTTGCCATTCCTTTCTCCAAAACAAAAGCAACTCTGGGCAGTCCTACTGATCTCCAAGGACACTGTTAGAACACACTGAACCCACATCCCTAAGAGCATCCAGTCAGCCTAAGCCTCACCCAGACAAATCATGAAGATGCACTGGACACTGCTAGCTTCATGAGTTTACCATGAAATGCCATCTAAGATTATTTATAGCCTTACAATAAGTTAGTTTAACAAAGTGTGAGGGGAGTAAATACTGTAAGAATATAATGAAAATTCAGACTCTAAAAAGAATTATGCAAACATCACTGCAATGCCCAATATTTAAAGAAAAATACTTGGAGCTGAAGAGATGGCTCAGCAGTTAAAAGTGCTTGCTTGCAAAGCCTGATGACCTGGGTTCAATTCCTCAGTACCTATGTAAAGCCAGATGCACATAGTACATGTGTCTGAAGTTCACTTGCAGTGACAGGAGGCCCTGGCATGCACATACTCACAACCACTCACTCTTTCACTATAAAATAAATTTAAAAAATTAAAAAAAAAAAAACAACCTTGCAGACTTAAAGCAATGTGCTAGAACTCAATAAGGAATGCTGGGTCCTTGCGACGTGAATCCAAAGATGCTTGAGGGATGGAAAAATGGCTTAGTGGTTAAGGTACTTGCCTGCAAAGCCAAAAGACTCAGGTTTGATTCCCCAGGACCCATGTAAGCCAGATGCATCAAGGTGGTGCATGCGTCTGGAGTTCGTTTGCAGTGGCTGGAGGCCCTGATGTGCCCATTTTCTCCCTCTCTCCCTCCCTCTGTCTCTATCTCTTAAATAAATTAAAAAAATGCTTGAAATGAAAGATTGTTCAGGGGACATAATGCTGAGCGCTTGTAGCACACCTGCAGATGGTCTCCCACTGACTAGTCCACTCTCATTTACCAGAGTCCGAGAATCTAAACATCCCAAGCAACCTGGGCCTGGGTCTGAGTTTTTGTCGTGTACGAAATGAGGACATATATCTGCTCTCTTACAGTTTTACTTTCTTTTAAAAGTTTAGGTGATAATGTATGTGGCTTTGAAAAGTACAAAGCCATTGCCAAAACATTAAGACTATTAAACAGAGATATGGTACTATCAATTAATTTTCTTTTTTGAAAAAGATCTGAATAAGAAACAGTGATTTTGTGCATGCACTCGCACCAAGGCTTCTTGCCACTGCAAAGCAACTCCAGGTACATGTGCCACTTTGTGGATATGGCTTTATGTGGGTACTAGAGAACTGAATCTGGGCCGGCAGGCTTTGCAAGCAAATGCCCTTAACTGTGTAGCCATCTCCCAGCCCTCAAATTAATTTTTCTAGAAAAAGAAGCAGGCACCTGTATTGGGCTAATAAATGGGACACCTTAACTTGCTGGAGCTGCAGCCTATTTGTGAAAAAGGAACCAAGAACATTCCATCCTGGGATACCTTGGTCTGTTTTCTCTAAAGCAAACTTACAAAACCTTTATCCTGAGTTAGGCCCATACATTTGGTAAAGAGTTCTGAAGCTAAGTTTAGTTTTCATAGCAAAACTACTTCCTAGTTCTACCTACCTCCCTGTTGTTTATTACTGTATCATTGCCATGAGTTTACCAATGAAAAGGGATTCAGAAAATGATACAGTATTTACAGTTCTCTTTAAGAGTACCAAAAGCCCAGATATCCCCTAGTGTCTGTCTCTCTCCCCTCCCTCTTTCCAGGGTCTCCCACTGTGATCCAAATTGGCCTTGAACTTGCTATGCAGTCCAGGCTGGCCTCCAGCTCATGATCCTCCTGCCTTAGCTTCCCAAGTGCTGAGGTTACAGGCAGGTGTATGGGCTCCATGCCTGTCCTGAATCACTTTTTAAAGCAAGTTCAAATTTGTGTTAAAGAATAAGCAAGGGCTGGAGAGATGGCTTAGCAGTTAAGCACTTGCCTATGAAGCCTAAGGACCCCGGTTTGAGGCTCGATTCCCCAGGACCCACGTTAGCCAGATGCATAAAGGGGCACATGCGTCTGGAGTTCTTTTGCAGTGGCTGGAGGCCCTGGCGCGCCCATTCTCTTTCTCTCTCTGTGCCTCTTTCTCTGTCACTTTCAAATAAATAAATAAACATAAAACAAAATTTAAAAGAATAAGCAAATGGCTGGTAGCATTCTATTTCATATACATGCCGCAGTGTAAATTAAGAAAAATATCTCAGAAGCCCTGTTTTCATGAATAACCCACATCACCTCAGCGAAGTGTAACCATCATCAAGCACAAACTGTACCATGAGATAAGACTACTTATGTCCAATCAAAGTTACAATGAATAATTAACAAAGAAAATCGTTTTGGTTTCAAGCATTGCAAAGACAGACTGGCCGTTACAGGAAGCTGTGTTGATGCTGACAATATTAAACTGTTTATAAAGACTAGGAAACCGCCCGGTATTCCTCCCACTGCCACACACAGTCCTGTCCTCTAGGTCCAGGGCTGCTTCTCCTGCTCAGTGAGTACCGCAAACTGTACAAGAAACTTTGAGTTTGAGTCACATCACCACTTTTATCATATCCAGTCGATTCTTGAGGCCCTTGCCGCCACAGTCATCCACAATCTGCTAGCTCCTGTCACCTGAGGTCAAGGCGGCTCAGAGACAGTGACAGGCTATAATGAACGTGTGGCCAAAGCAGAGTGCCGCCGTACCCAGGCCAGGGCTAGACAACCACTGCCTATGGTCTGTTCTCCTCAGTGTGCTAGCTGATAACCAGAAAAGCACCTTACAGTTTAACAAGAACATGAATCTTGGATTTTTCTTCTCCACAGTAAGTTATTTAGTTTACCCAGAATGGAAACTAACCAGAAAAGGAAATGTTTGACTTTTGGAACTTAAGAAACGTTTGCATCTAAAGTTATTATTAACCAATGAGTGGTCTGTTATGGAATCACTACCTATTAATCAGGCAATCAATCATCCTAAGCAAAATATAAAATATGGAGTTTTACAAAATGCCAGGGGCTTGTGGAGCCTTGCTATCCAAGGATGAGGACATGAGCTGAGTCCCCAGCAACCACACACAAAGCTGCGTGCGGCCACACATGCCCCTAACCTCAGTCTTGAAAGGGCAGATGCAGGAACATCACTGGGGCTCACTGGAGAGCCAGCTCCGGGTTCACCGAGACTGTCTAAGGAAACAAAGCACCTGCTAGTCCACTCTGTCCTCTCCACACATGTTCATGGGATATGCACATCTGCACACACATGTGCACACACACAAAATTAAATGAGTTTAAAAAGTCTGTAATAATTTTTTCATTTCAATTTGCAGTAAGAAGCCTAATGATCAACCACTGGTTGAAATGAACAGACTTTATTTTTGGCATATGTGTGTGAACATGTGCATTCTTGT
Organism: Jaculus jaculus; assembly: GCF_020740685.1. Classification (NCBI taxonomy): domain Eukaryota; kingdom Metazoa; phylum Chordata; class Mammalia; order Rodentia; family Dipodidae; genus Jaculus; species Jaculus jaculus. Next base: position 130,301,584 of record NC_059110.1, read on the forward strand.
GTAAGTGTGGGGGTACACGTGCCATGGCATACGTGGGGAGGTCAGAACACAACATTCAGGTGTCCACTTTGTTTGAGGCAAGATCTCTTGTGCTCATTGTTATTCATTCCTGGGTTCCCTAGGCTAGCTAATCTGAGAAATCTTGTCTGGCGTCCTATTACGCAGAGGGTGTGCTGGGATTATAGAAACCTGTCATGGGTTCCAGGTGCTTTATCCACTGAGCCATCTCTCCAGCCCCCTAAAAAGACTTTTTTGTGGGGACTGGGTTGATTTTTTTCTATGTAGCCCAGATTAGCTCAAACTCTCAAATCTGCCTCAGCTTCTTCCCATGTGCTTTAATGTCCCTGGCTGAAAAAGACTAAATTTTACTCTTTTCATTTCCCCTACTCACTTTTCTATTAAAAACTCAAAAATAGGGCCAGTAGGTAAAAAGCGTTTGTCTCATACTCAGGAGGACTTGAGTTCAATCCCGAGGACCCATGTAAAATGCCAGGTGTGGTGGTGCATGTCTTTAATACCAATGTTGGGAAAGCAGAGACAGAAGGATCCCTGGAGCTCACGGGCTAGCCAGCCTAGCTTTATCAGTGAGTCCTAAGCCTGTCTCAAAAAGAGGTGGACAGGCTTAGTGGTTAAGGGCGTTTGCCTGCTAAGCCTAATGACCCATGTTCCGCTGTTCAGGTGCACAAAGTATCACAAATGTGCAAGGTCACATGTACACACAGGTGGTGCACGTGTCTGAAGTTCCACTGCAGTGGCTGGAGGCCCTGGCATACCAATTCCTCTCTCTTGTTCTCACTCTCTTTCTTACGTTAAAAAAAAGAAAAGCCAGTCTGTTGAGCTTGCCTCAAAGAAAAGAGGTGGATGGCATTCCTTGGGAAAACACTCAAGGTTGTCCTCTGGCCTGCCGCATGAGTATCCGAGTGCATACCCACACCAAGAAGTACTTAAGGAAATGAAGCCAGGTGCCAGGCTTCATGTTAATGGGAGAAAAACAAACAAACAAACAAAAACAGCAAGACAGAGTAAGAGAGCTGGATGTCAGTAAGAACCCAAGCATGAACACAGCAGCTCTGAGTACATGGGCAGGGTGGGTTAAGATACAGGCCCCTTGGGCAGATATAGGTGATCTGAGGGCAGACAGTGACTGTGGAAAACTAACTATATGCCAGGCGTGGTGGCGCACACCTTTAATCCCAGCACTGGGAGGCAGTGGAAGTAGTATCACTGCGAGTTCGAGACCACCCTGAGACTCCATAGTGAATTCCAGGTCAGCCAGGACTAGAGTGAAACCCTACCTTGAAAAGCCAAAAAAAGGGAAACTAACTGTACAGAGTTTTCTCTGGTCCATTACCACAGACCATCTGCAAGTGTGAAGGTCGCACTTCAAAACAATACTCAAGTGTCTAGGGACAACACTGAAGGCATGCTCAGAAAAAAAATCTCCCATTTCCAACATAAAATCACATCTCACCTTCTTCCTCTCTTCTTTTATCTATACTTTTATCAGAAAAGAAGTATTTCTAGGGCTGAAAAAATAGCTTAGTGATTAAGGTGCTTGCCTGCAAAGCCAAAGGACCCAGGTTTAATCCCCCAAGACTCATGTAAGCCAGACACACAAGATGGCACATGTGTCTGGAGTTTGTCTGCAGTGACTGGAGGCCCTGGTGTACCCATTCTCTCTCCCCCCTCCCTTGCTAGCAAATAAATACATAAAAATATTTTTTTTAAAAAAAAGAAGTATTTCTTTTTTTTGTTTGGTTGGTTTTTTAAAATTTTTATTAGCATTTTCCATGATTATAAAAAAATATCCCATGGTAATTCCCTCCCCCTCCCCCACTTTACCCTTTGAAATTCCATTCTCCATCATATTACCTCCCCATCTCAATCAAAAAGAAGTATTTCTATAACCTGTCTCTGCTAACCTTTGATAACATGTTTGCTCCTGAAGCACTGGCTAGCTCAGCTCAAAGAACTTAATTAAAAAGAAATATTTAGACTTCTTTCTCAACAACAGCATGAGTCTTGACATAAGACTGCGGTGTGAAAGTTAAATTCATAATATGTCCACAAAGTCCAATTTCAATTAGATAGGTTTAGACCAATACATAACTTTGCCACATAACTTTTAGGTATACAGTTACTCGTTTATTCATTCAGTATGCACTGGCTGCTTGTTGCAGATGGCTGTTTCTTATAGGCAAGACCAGGTTTTATTCTGTGCTGGGGATCAAACCCAGGGTCTCATGCACCCTGGGAAAGCACTCCATCCATTAAACTACACCCTTAGCCCCAGAATTTTCTAAAAAGTATTTTATACATTTATTTGCAGAGAGGAAGAAAATGGGCACAGGTGTGCTAAGAGTTGAGTGTGGTGACACATACCTATAATCCCAACACTCAGGAGGCTGAGGTAAGAGGATCATTCTGAGTCTGAGGCCAGCCTGGACCAGTGTGAGATCCAGGTGAGCCTGGGCTACAGTGAGACCCCGCATCAAAACAACCACAAAAGGGCTAAAGAGTCTTTCACATACATACACAAAAAATATATAAAGATCATAAAAAGCATTTACTGTTAAAGATTTTAACCTCTCTTTATCAAATTATGTTATCTATATTATATTACCTATATTATGAGTACCCAAAGACTGTTAAATGGCACACATGACAACCAGATTCTTACTGAATCTTATTCTAAAAATGCTGATGTTTTAGAAAGATGAATATTGTTGCTGTGCTTGGAAGAAAATTAGTTTAAAAAGGAGAACAAATTTAGAAGTACTTAAGAGAATCATTATAAGGTTACTTTCAAAAAGGGAAAAATGATTGGGCTGGAGAGATGGCTTAGCGGTTAAGCGCTTGCCTGTGAAGCCTAAGGACCCCGGTTCGAGGCTCGGTTCCCCAGGTCCCACGTTAGCCAGATGCACAAGGGGGCGCACGCGTCTGGAGTTCGTTTGCAGAGGCTGAAGCCCTGGCGCGCCCATTCTCTCTCTCTCCCTCTATCTGTCTTTCTCTCTGTGTCTGTCGCTCTCAAATAAATAAAAAAATTTTTTAAAAAAAAAAAGGGAAAAATGATCAACATTAAATCTATAAATTTACCTCATTTTTACCTTGCTTAGTAAAAATTTCACATAACAATCCAAGTATCTGAGACTACAGTTTTGGATAGATATTATATTGTGTAAACCAATGAAAAAAGCATATTAAGTCATAAATTGCTAAATGTTATTAAAATAAAGCCACAGCCTTTTAAAAGAGCAATCTCTTACCAGTTGGAATTCTCGACGCCGGTCATAGGCATTCTGTATACCACTGTCCGCCCATAAGGCTCTTATAGCAGGAAGATACTGTAAAAACACCCGTGTTTCCACCATTCCCTGGGCGGCCATAGGGGCCCGGGTATCAAACGCCATCACTTGGTCTCCATGAAGCTGGTTTTCATTATCTCCCCAAGGAATATGAAGCTTCTCACGGGCATCTACCAGCACCCTCATACCTTGTTTAAAAAAAAAAGAAAGTGTGGAGAAGAGTCATTAGAATCACCAGAAGCTTTTCTTCAGTATTATTTCCTTAACTTTTACCATTTCTGGCCCACCTCCTCCAAAAGGAAGACCAGTATCAAAGCAAACACCCTTGTCTTCTCAGAGTTTCAAACAACTGCTCACCATCTTAAAATTGAAAAGCAAATATTACTGACAAAACTGCTCTTTCTAAAGGATTTAAACGTACTGGAATTTATGACTTCTGGCGTAGAAGGGAGTCAAACCCAAGGAGAGAAGGAACACAGAAGCAATGTTGCACAGCCCAAGGCTGGAAGGCCAGGCAAGGCTGCGCTAAAGAGCTCCCAACCCATCTCAAAGAGATCACTTAGGACAACACACTAACTGTGTTGTTTGGTCCTTCGACAAATCCTAATGCTAAGTCTCCAAGAACACATTTAAAACACAAAAACTTCTCCCAAACCAAACTTCAAATCAGTGTAAATCTTAGCCTGGCTTTAGGCTTCTTAAAGGGGAGAAGACCAATGACAAAATGATGTAAAAACGGATGTGAACGCAACAGAGGCTAGCTCGAACGCAGTCATTCTACCAAGGTTACCTTTGGAAGTCTACTAGAAAGTCATTTGTTCGGATCATTGAAAAACTGTTTTGCTGTCAATTTTCTGATTCTATGAACTCAATAAGAGGCCCTGCTCGGTGCACAGTAAGAAACGAGGTAATTTACCTGGCTCACAGTTAACATGTTGACTCCATTCATTAACATAATTCTGTAAATTCAACCTCATCAGGATTACAAAGGTACCTTCAATTAAGAGCTGGCAAGAAGGACTCTGAGGCCTTAAGAAAGACCTTAATTAGTTTTGTGCCAGACATAAAAGCGGCTAAAACAACTGTCCTTTACAGTTTAACTGCCGAAGTACTAGGATAACTAAGAGATGTGGTCTGTGAGCGCGTAGCCATGTGAAAGCCCTCCCTTTACTAGAGCCCTAGAATGCCACCCACTCCAAGCAGCTTTCCGTACTTGAAACCCTGCAGGTGACATGAGGGAGTTTGTGTGCATGTGTGTACTTCCTGAATTAAAACAAAACATTTTAAAGAATAAAACTGCTCGAAAAGACCTATGCACCCTGCAGCAATCTCCTAGAAAAAACAGGGTGACCCCTCTTGCACCTGAAGTGCTGGGAACATCACCTCAATCCTGCCAATGTCTAAGAAAGAATGAGAGCTGTTTCTTTGTTATGACAGAATAAAAACAAGATTCTTTGGATGCCAAAAAATAAAGACTGTGAGTACTTTTCACTCAAGAGTGATGTAGTAATTTAAAAATACTGTCTAACAGGGGCAAAGCCATTTACTAACTTAACACTGACTCACTGACTCCAACCTGCACAGAGACCTCATCATTTTTAGGCCAGAGGTCTTCCTATTTGTACACAATTTCCCTTAAATAGAAGAAATGATATTATTCTTCTCCTGCCCCAGTTATTTAGCGAAAAAAAAAAAAAAAAGAAAGAAAGAAAGAAAGAAAGAAAGAAAGAAAGAAAGAAAGAAAAAGTAGGGGGAGAGTGTGAAATATGAACTCTGACTACAAACATCCTGTAAGATTGGGGAGCAAACAACAACAACAACAACAAAAAACCAGTCATGCTAACTTTTTAAAGAGTTAACTATATGGGTCTTAGCTTTTCCTAATGCCGGTACCATAGACGTGACACCCTCAAGTTTCATTATCTGTGGCCCCAGAGGCTTGTGTCACCCTACGCCCTTGACATGAGTCTCAAGCAAAAAAAAAAAGTTTCCTTATTGCGACGCTTCCAGAACTCCCTTACTCAGAAGGCGGCCAAGGAAGCCTAGAGTTGGGAAGAGAACCCGACCTTGTGACTTGGGGGGGTGTGGGCGGTCACCCCTCCAGGGGAGGCGAATGAAGGTCTGGGGTTGGAGACTGAGGATGAGGGATCTGGGGGTTACTGCCGAGGAGGAGGAGGGGGTCAGGAGAAGTCACTCCGTCCCGCACCCCGAGTCAGCTAAGGCTCGCCTCACTTCCCTCACCGGAGGGGGCGAGGCCAGCGGCGGGGCGCGATGCCCCTCGCCGGGATGGCGAGCGAGCATGCTGGGGCATCCTTTACGTGGCGGGGCTTGAGTGGGGGGTGGGCTCCAGGGCGCGCCCCCCTCCCCGGCCCGGGGAACCTGAAGGGCGGCCGAGGCCGGCGGACGAGGGCGGTGCCCGGCCCAGGCAGCCCGCCGCCGCCGCCGCCGCCGTCACCTCGGCGGGGGTCCCCTCCCCCGGGGCTCCCAGCGCGCGCGCACCGCGCAGCCCCCGGCCCCGGCCGGGCCCCGAACCTCCGCCGCTACCTTTGATCACGTTGCTGTAGATGGTGGGGCGGAACTCCTCGCGCGCACGCTGGTCGAAGTCCTGCCCGTGGATGATCCGCATCTGCTTCAGGAAGGTGGACTTGCCGCTCTCGCCCGCGCCCAGCAGCAGGATCTTCACGAGCCGCTTCACGTACGTCTTCTCCCGCGACAGGCATTTGTCGATCTCCTTCGACTTGCGCTGCTGCTCGGCCTCGCCGCTCGTCAGCACGCAGCCGGGGAAGCACACCGACAGCACCGACCGAGACGGCAGGAAGTCCGCCATCTTGCCCCCGCCGCCGCCGCCGCCTCCTCGGCGGGCCCCTGCGGCTCCTCCACCTCGTCCTCGGGCGAGCGGGGGACTCGGACACGGCGGCTCGAGGGCGGGGAGCGCCGCGGCGGCCCGAGCGCGCCCGGGGAGGGAGGGAACCAGAGAACTGACTTCGCAGGGCGGGCCGGGTAAGGGCGGGCCGGGGCTGGCCTGGGAGGGAGGGGAAAGAGGGCGGGCCCGCGAGGGGCGGCGGCGGCGGCCGCGGCACTCCCCGAGGGATAGTGGGGGGGGGGGGGAGCGCCCACGCACGCGCACGCTGCTCCCCGGGGGCGCGCGCGTAACGCAAGCATGGCGGGCGCGCCGGGGAGTCGCGCGCTCGCGGGCCTGCGGGCGGGAGCGCGCGAGGAGGGCCGCGGGAGCTGCGGTCACGTGGGGCGGGCCTGGCGCGCGCGCGCGCCCCCGCTCGCGGGCGCGCACTTTCGGTTTCCCCCTCGGGTTGCGACCGCCTAAGGGCGCGGAGGGACGCTCGCCGCGGACGCCGGGTTGGGGCTCTCCTCTCTCCTTCCCCGGTGCCGGCGGCTGCCACCGGCCTCTTTGTCTTAGGTTTCGCGCAGGCTGCCTGCTGTCACTTCTACGCGCCCTACTTCGAGACCACTGGTCGGGGGGAGGGTCTTTGATGCTGCCTTTATCCTCCGCTTCCTCCATTGATGGTTGATTGAATTTTTTTTTGGGGGGGGGGGGTCAGGGAAGCAGGGTTTCACTGTGTCTCCAGCTCGTGGCCATCCTCAGCCTGTCAAGTTCTGGGATTGTCTGGGGAGGATCCTTGGATGCCTCCTTTTTAACCCCTCTCCTCCGCTTTCTTCTCGTGCGTGCGTGTGTTTGAGACAGGATCTTACTGTCTCAAACTCGTAGCATTCCTTCTGCCTCAAACTCTCTGTGGCTGGGAAAGGTTCTTTGATGACTCTCTTTTCCTCCTTTTACCTTTTTTCTCCTTTTACCTTGCTTCACTTTTGAGATGCTGAGGATTGAACTCCAGGCCTCGTGCATGCCACCCAAGCACTCTGCCACTGAACCACACTCCCAGTCTTTTTTTTTTTTTTTAATTGTGAGACAAGGTCTTACTGTGACATGAACTCTTGGCAATCCAGCCTCAGTTTCTCAAGTGCTGGGACTGCTGTTTCGTTTTTCTTACAGCAACTTCCTTGACATTCTACCCTTCCAAGTCTAGAATGATACCTAGACATTGAGGTCAATCAGCATCCCCTTCCGGGTCCTTTTTGACTTAAAGAAAATTATTTATGGGGCTGAGGAGATGGCTTAGCAGTTGAAGGCACTTGCTTGCAAAGCCTGCTGGCCCAAGTTCAGTTTCCCAATACCCATGTGACGCCAGATGCCCAAACTGGCACATGTTTCTGAAGTAGGTACATGTGCAGCAAGAAGAGATCCATTCATTCATTCTCAAATAAATATTTTCAAGTTATCATTTGAGAGAGTGAGTGTGAACACACCAGGGCCTCTTGCCGCTGCAAATGAACTCCAGACACATGAGCCACTTTGTGCATGGGCCCTGGGGAACTGGCCCCCAGACTGGTAGGCTTTGAAAGCAAGCTCCGTTATCAGCTAAGCCATTTCACAGTCCTCTTTTTTTTAAAAAAAAAAAAAACTTTCTTTGGTGCTTTTGAGTTCGTTTTCATCTTTATTGAAGTTAGTCACAATTCCTATTTCAAAATATTCCACAACTTGAATGGGATTTTTTTTTTTTGACACCTGCTCTGATTTGAAAGAATTGGAGGTGGTGTTCACCTGAGATGTATTCGCTCACAGAGAGGGCACTCAGTGCCCATTCATGCTGATTCCCACCTAAGCTCCACTAGGACGACTTTGGTAATGTTTGCTGAAATCTGAATGGTGGCGAGAATGAGGTCATTGTGAAAACCCCCTAAACCGGACACTATGATGCGGCTTCTTCCCAACAAGGAAGCAGATAAGCAAACAGACCTGGGACCGTGGCCGGCAAATTTTAGGTTTCCTGCCAGATTACAGAGGATATGACCAGCAAGAAGCAACAAACTTCTTTTCTTTTTTCTTTCTCCTTTTTTTTTTTTCCTGTCCTGACAGCAGATTCAGGCCAGGACACCTGAAAGGACTGCAGAAGACAAGCTACAAGTGACAGCTGAGTTGGCAGAGTGACTGCGGAGCAAGAACCTCACGAGCCAGTGTCTTCATTTTTAGTTTCAAACCGGAAATGCTATTGGCTCTTCTCTGTTTCTTTCAGGGCAACCGATTGCTCCTCAGTTGCTCCTACAGCTCTGGGACTTCCTGTGTGTCTGGGAGGTGGGGTAAGAGGTCAGCCCTCTGAGAGCCTTGTGCACAAGTTTAAATTTAAAAACCATTTAAATCAGTAACTCAGTAACTGTTGGGTTGGTGACCAAGAAGCCTTATGACTCAGTACACTGACCACAGTCAACAGTGGCTGTAGCAGGGATTATCTCAGGAGGACGGACAGTTTACAGAGTGGGGAAGGCTGTCTCTAGCATCTGGCTTGCTAAGATCAGGATCACCAAGCAAGGAAATGTATGACAAGACTCTGCTATGGATGGAAGATCTCCGAGGTCTCAACCAGTGTTGGGGGATTCCTTCACTTAAACCAGGAAAAGACTAGCCTCTGCTCCAGACAGGCAAGTAGTACCTGGACCGGTTTTAAAATTGACCCGATGTACTCCTCTAAACTCTTCAGCAAAGATAGAGGAGGGAAGCCTATACACTGGACTCATTCCATAGTCATTTTTCTAAAGCGTGCATAGCATAATGAAGAGCAAGTATGCCCAGGAGGCAGGAAGGTATTCCTGCTTGGCTGGTTCATGTTGGGACACGTAGAACCGCAGAGAAGCTGTTCAAGGCTCTCTGTGGGACCTTGCCTTGGAACACTCTTGGCTCACGTAAAGCCTGAAATCAGGGATCTGAAAAGGAGGCTTCTTTAGGCCCAATCTGGGGTTTAGCCATAGTTACCCGTCTGCTTATAACTGGTCATCAAGACACCTTGTACATTGTAAGCATAAAAGTGTGGTAGAGGGGCTGGAGATGTGGCTTAGCAGTTAAGGCAATTGCCTGTGGAGCCTAAGGACCTATGTTTGACTCTCTAGATCCCACATAAGCCAGACACACAAGGTGATGCAAGCACGTATCTGGAGTTCGATTGCAGTGGCTGGAGGCCCTAGCACACCACTTCTCTCTCACCCCTTCTGTCTCTCTCTCTCATAAAAAAATAAAAGTGAGGTAGAGTTTACTGGTTCCTCAAAAAGCTAAACTTGGAGCAGAGGCCAGTAAGTTAAAAAAGATATAAAGGGAAGAGAAAGGAAGGGAGGAGGGTACTTAATAGGTTGGTATGTATATATGTAAGTACAGTGATTGAGATGGGGAGGTAATATGATGAAGAATGGAATTTCAAAGGGGAAAGTGCACGGGGGGGGGGGAGGAGGGAGGGTATTACCATGGGATATTTTTTATAATCATGGAAAATGTTAATAAAAATTGTGAAAAGAAAAAAAAGAAATCTCAGAGCAGGGGAGGTGGTTCAGTGGCTAAAGGCACTTGCTTGCAAAGCCTGCAGCAGCCTGGGTTCAGTTAAAAAAAAAAAAAGCTAAACTTGGAAATGTCACATGACCCAGCAGTTCTACCCGGAGGTATATTCCCCAAAGAACTGAGAACAGGTTTAGGTGAGAGCATGCACACCCAATTTCATGGCAGCACGATTATGAATAGCCAGAAGGTGAAAACAACCCAAATGCCTGTCAGTGAATGAGTATATGGTGTGATTTTTCCATGCAATAGTATTATTTAGTCATGAAGAAAGGAAGAAGTGGGGCTGGGAGGATGGCTCAGCAGTTAAAAGGCACTTGCTTATAAAGCTTGCTGGCCTGGGTTCATTTTCCCAGCACCCACGGAAAAAGCTTGATGCAAAGTGGCGCATGCATCTGTGATCCCAGCGTCCGTGCCAGTGGGAAGGAGAGCCAGGAAAATCCAAAGCTCACAGGCCAGCTCGTCTGATGTTTGTGTGTACTCTCTGGTAGGTCACTTGCAGCAACAGGAGACCCTGTCTCAAAGAAGATAGAGCACAGACACCTCAGAGTTGTCCTCTGGCCTCCACGTGTGCCCATACACACACACACATGCAAATAAATAAGTAAAATTAATAAATTTTTTTTTAAAACAATGAGTCTGAGTTTTTCAGGGCTGATGAAAGTGGATCGTGGTGATGATTGGATACCACTGACTTGTGCACATGAAAGTGATCAAATGGTAATGTTTATGTTACACAAATTTTACTGTAGTTAAAAAAGTGAATTAAAGTTTCCTTATTTTACAGCCTTTGGCAGTGTTTAACACTGAAGTTATGAAAGTGCTACGGTGTGTAACATGCATGAATGAAAGTGCCATTGTGTAACATCATGAATGAAAATGCAACAGTGAATGTGTCATGAATGAAAGTGTCATATGTTTATTTTAAATTGATATGATTTCAATTATTTATACCAGAAGCAAATCTACCCTGGCAGTTGTGTTGGTTTATGTTGTAATACTGGTAAAACTGTATTTTTCAGGCACATTGTTTCTTAAGTAGGAAAAAAAAATCCAAATTGTTAAGGGAGTATAGAGTCTATGGTTAGAATATACTTGGTGGGATGCTGTTCCCAACAGATCCATCCAGATGTTCACTGGAAATGTCAGCTTGGGCTAGTTAGTAAATTCATGTGTAAGATGTACAAGTCCCTGCCTTGCCCTGCTCCCTCCCCCCAGGCTGGGTTAAAACGATAGGAACAGTTGATATTTTGCAATATTCTTTCTGGAAGGTCAAGTTTAGTGGCAAACACTCTTTCAAGACGAAGAAACAATCCCCCCCCCCAAGAACATAGCCATTCTTGAAATTTATGTGTAATTCTTCTCTTAGAAATGAAAGACTATTTTATAGTCACCGTTCAGTTTTGTTTAAAACTGTTACTACTTGGCTTATTTACCAATCTTTATGCCAAATAACTCTGGCCTGTTTACAAAAATCGGGATTATCCACAAAGGAAAAAAATATGTCACCCTCAGACATATTCAAAAGAATTTGCCAGAGGCTCTCGGAACAGTTCCAAAGCGAAATAAAAAAAAAAAAAGAAAAGAAAAAAACCCACCTTGTTTTGAATGATGGGAAATGTAACTTAGATAACCATGTTGCTTGCCAAGATGACTGATGGCTACTCACCGGAGTGGACTGGACAACACCCACTTAGAGGTGTTATTTAAAATCGTCACATTACCTGATGCTTAAACCTTGGGTTAATTTTCTAATGAGCATGATGACATATCCAGCATTCTCATTTCACAATGCTCTGCTGCCTCCCCATCAGTAGAAACTAGGTGGATTCTACCCTTTCCATCCACATAAAGCAGGCAAGGACTTCTCATACATCCCTTTCCCTGTGAGGAAAGGAAGGGAATTCCCAGGCTCCCCCAACACGAGCTCAGTCCATGCTTAAAATGCCTTGGAGCACTCTGACCTAGTTTATCTCATTCATTGCTCACAATAGCTTGACCAGGAGCACCCAGCATCAGCCCCTTTCTCGTTGGCCACAACAAGAAGCTGCTGGGAGGCAAAGCAGAAATGCTGCTCACAGCTTCATGCAGTCACTGTGGCCAGTTGCAAAGACTGCCAGAGCTCCAGGCTCCCTATTCTGCCTCTTGGGGAGTGGAGAGGGATCAAGAGGAAGAGTAAGGGTGTCTTATAGCTCAGTCTGTCTTCAGTTGTACTTGAACCCTTTCTTCCTTTCTGCTTTTGTTGTTGTTTGCTGTGGTCTGTGCGGTGTGGTGTGTGCATGTATAGTGTATGCATGTGTGTGGGCAGATGCACACATGAGAACACACAATGTGAACATTGGGTGTCCTCCTCTATTTTTCTTCCATGTTGTTCTTTGAGATGGAGTCTCTCACCAAACCTGAATCTGCCAGTTTCTTCTTTTTGATATTTTTATTTATTTGATAGAAACAGAAAGTGAATATGGGTGCGCCAGGGTCTCCTGCCACTGGAAATGAACTCCAGCTGCATGGGTCACCTAGCGCATCTGGCTCTATGTGGGCACTAGGAAATCAAACCCAGGCCCTCTGATTTGCAAGCAAGTGCCTTTACACACTGAGCCATCTCTCCAATCCCTTCTTTTATTTATTTATTTTTAAATTTTTATCTATTTGTGAGATGGGAGAGAGAATGAGTGTGTCAGGGCCTCCTGCGGCTGAAAACTTCACACACATAAACCACTTTGTGCACCAGGCTTTACAAAGGTACTGGGAATGTAGCTCCGGCCAGCAGGCTTTAACTGCTGAGCCATCATCCCAGCCTTCACTTTGTTTTTTCTGTCAGACAGTGAACTCTAGCCCAGAGATTCCGATCTCTGCCCTCGCTTGCAGGTGCGTGTGGCCCCAACTGGCCTTTTGTTGTTCTTTCTTTCTTTCTTTTTCAAGGTAGGGTCCCATTCTAGCCCAGGCTGCCCTGGAGCTCACCCTAGTTCCAGGCTTACCTCGAACTCACAGCAATTCCCATACCTCTGCCTCCAAAGTGCTAGGATTAAAGGCAAGAACCAACACGCCCAGCTCCTCCTGGCTTTTTAATAAATATTTTTATTTTTCTTTATTTGAGAGAGAAAGAGCTTATGGGTGCACCAGAGCCTGCTACTATTGCAAACCAACTCCAGATGCATGTACCACTTTGTGCATCTGACTTTGCATGGGTACTGGAGAATAGAACCCCCACCAGCAGGCTTTACAAGCAAGCACCTTTAACCCGTGGGCAATCTCCACATCCCTCACCTAGTTTTTCTTTTTTGATTTATTTACTTGCAAGGAGAGAGGGAAAGAAGAGAGCAGATGTGTCAGGGCCTCTTGCCACTGCAAATGAACTCCAGACACCTTTTCTACTTTGTGCATCTGTCCTTACATAGGTACTGGGGAATCAAACCCAGGCCATCAGGCTTTACAAACAAGCATCTTAACCACTAAGCCATCTCTCCAGCCCAAAACTTCTGAATTGCCTTCTTTAACAAAAAACAAACAAACAAACAAACAAAAACAACTTTTATTTGCAAGCTGAGAGCAAGAGAGAGAGAATGGGTGCGCTATGGCCTCTATCCACTGCAAATGAACTCTAGATGCATGTGCCACTTTGTGCATCTAGCTTTATGTGGGTACTAGGGAATCAAACTCAGGTCGTTAGGTTTTGCAGGCAAGCATCTTAACCTCTGAGCCATCTCCTCAGTTCACCCATCTTTTTTACATGGATGCTGGCAATGGAACTCAGACCCTCTCTGGCCTTCATGGTGCAGCAAACACTCGTACTCACTGAATCAGCTCCCCTTCTTCACCCTGCCCTTGAACTCTTGATCCTCCTGCCTCAGCCTCCAAGTGCTGCAATAATAGGCAGGAGCTCCCACAACTGGCTCCTACTTTGCCTCTTACTGCAGGGCTCTTTCGGGTATTTCCAAATAACCCTCACGCCCAGAATGCCTGCGTGTGTGGGACTTGAGCTTCAGATAAGAGGCTAACTGTACTTAGCTTCACCACACCATGATATTTAGTAGGTTTGTTTGTGGGTTGTTGGTCTGTTTTTCCAGTCCCTTCTAGGCCAGCTGCTGTCCTGAAGCTCTCCAGCTGTTAGGCTGGCTAGTAAACTGTCCCTTACTTTGAGCTCAGGCTCTGATTGTAAAATGTTCCAGGTGCAGGGGGGTGGGGGGAACCAAGTTTACGGCAATATTTACCTGGTATGTAAACCCCACATGTTAGTTAATGTGGGCTAGCTCTAAAAAGGCAATGTTTGTGTAATGAAATTTGACATTGCCTGTACCAGAATAAGCCTCTCATGTGGAAAGTTTCATATGAAACTAGACATGTGGAATTGAATGGTGGGTGGTTTTGTTTGTTGTTGTTAATAATGGAAAACATGACTTTAATTATTGGTTGTATTTTTCTCAGCCTCTGAAAAAGATCCCTGAGCTGCTGATGACCAGCTGAGACCTCAGCTCATCTGAGTCAGAAGCCTGTGCTGTCTCAAAGATGCACATCAGCGTCCTGCAAACACCCACACCTTGCTGGTCTGCACCAGCTCCATTTACAAGCCATCTGTTTATAGAGTACTACACACAGACTCGGCCCGCACGCCTGAAGTTCTTTCTCAAACCCTCAGCACATACTGCTCACTTGCTCTCATCTGTTTCTCTTACAACCTACCCCCACCTCCACCCCTTGAGATAGGGTCTCCTGTGTAGCTCTGGCTGGCTTTGAACTTGTGATCCACCTCCCTCAGCCATCTGAGTGCTGGGATTATAACTGTGCCCCACCATGCCCCTTACCACTTTGAAAGACGAGAAATGCTCTTCACGTTTTTCTTGCCAAAAGGAAGCAAGGATACTTTTTGAACCTAAGTAAGTTCTGTTTCTCCAGGGGACTTCCAAGTCTGCAATCTCAATTTATTCCTGCATTCAAACCCTCTGCTTCCAGCCTGGTGGCAGTTTTCTTTTCTTTGGAGCACTGGATTCACATGCCTGGACCTGCTGCTTCCAGCAACCACCCTCCTGGCTGGCTGGCTGGCAGGCCCCGTATTCAGGTAGCGTACATGTCACGGCCTGCAGAGCTGGCCTTTGCCGCAGTGAAAACCTCCAGGACGCGTCAGCTGGCTGAGCTCCTCACAGGACAATGAGGGCTCATCCAGGGGGACTGAGAGATGGCCCATGTGGCTTTTGTCAAACTATGACAGGCCGGTTCTCAGAACAAATAATGTCATCCACTCCTTTCTACAAACTTCTGTGTGGGCTGCTAGGGAAAAGAGAGGTGAGCCTGTGAAAGGCTTTGGGAAAGGCAGGGGTTGCTGAGTCAGAAGGGAGTGCTGGGGGCTCCTTAGGAGAGGCCTTGAAGCCAGCCTCCCTGTCCGCTTTAGTTAGTAGCAGTTTACAGTGCCAGGCCCTACATGGGGAGACCAGGAACGACGGGGAAGCCACTCAGTGTGTGTCCAGCACTTCTGCACTTGTGACTGAACTAAAATAGGAAAAGCTAATCCACTTTTCTCCCTCAACCAATATGACTCACATTATCTTTTGTTATTCATTTTGTCTTCCATAGGAAGAATGTAGTATTGTCGGGAGAACCTGGTGAGAACTCAGTGAATGGGTCCCAGCCTAGCCTTTGTTATCTGCACAATAGGAGCAGTGATATGTAAAGAGCTGTGAGGATCAAATTACAAGAGGCATGTTCTCCACTGTCCATAAATGGAGGGTGTGACTTTAGACCACTAGAGGAAGAAACAGGTCTTTGAAATCCAACTTTGAAATCCCTTAGGAGGCGTAGCAGTGTTATCATGATCAGAATGTTCTTGGATCTTCCTAAACCTTCCCCTCAGCGGTTTAAACATATTCCTTCTTTCCCATGCTGAAGTTCACTCCAAACTGCTGATGTGTCTCCCAGCAGGAACTGTTTCTAGGAAAAAATAATCAGGCATATTAAAGGGGCTGCCCCCACCCAGTTTCAACTTAGTAGTTCTACCAGCCAGAGAGCAGAGGTTCAATTGAAGATGTTGACATGGTTCATTAAAAGCTTGGCTTTTGCGAGACTGGAGGCACATGCCAATAATCTTAGCACTCAGGAGGCAGAGACAGGTGGGTCTGCCACAAGTTTGAGGGTCACCACAAGTTTCTGAGGTCAGCCTGGTCTACATAGCAAAGCCCTGTCTCCAAAAATAAATAAAATAAAATAAGAATAATGAAATGAAAGGTTTTGTGGCTAAGGAGATGGCACAGTGGTTAAAGATGTTTGCAAAGCCTGTTGGCCAGGTTCAATTCTCCAGCACCCACGTAAGGCCAGATACGAAGTAGTGCATGTATGGCCTTACAAATGTACAAGTAAATTTCAACGTTTTTACATTAAAAACAAAACAGGTTCTAATGAAAAGCATGGGCTTTGTATTCTGATGTGCAGTGTGGGTCTAGTGACAGTGTTTCTATAGTGACTTTAGTCAGTGTTACCACACTTCCTCCTGCCAGGGTGTTTACTTGTCTGAACTGTCATTTTTCATCAAGATCATGGGGCCATGGGGAGGGGGACATGGGATGCAGGCTGTTTCTTTGTCCATAGCCTCACGTCCTGTGCACACACCCCTCCAACAGGCAGCACGAGGGCTGGAGACATGAGGATGTAGGCCCCTTCAAAGAGATCCACACCCAGTGACATAGGTTTGGCCTGCTTGAATAAGGAACTTTGGGGCCCTGATAACTGCAATTTAGTCTGGTAGGTCCTGTTGCATTTGTGGGGACAGCATCAGGAGAGGTCCTTGGGGACCCTCTAAAGCACAGCCAATCGTGGGCCCCTCTTTCCTGGACTGAAGGGTGATGCTGGCAGTGAAGGTACAGTGCAGTTACATATAAATTGCCTGTTCACACGGGCCAGACTAGACCTCAGCCAGTTTCAGTTCCCAGGCTCTTGAAGTGGATCCCGGCTCAGTCATTCACTGGCCAGTCCTGGCGGGGGAGTGTCTGTGCCCTTCCCTTGGGAGCCTGCTGAGGCTATGGCTGTCCTTGCCCTTCCCAAGGCCACCCAGGGCAGGAAGCCAAAGAGCACTTAGTGGAAAAACAGATACACGAAACACAATTCTTCTTTTCAACTCATCCTGGATTTTTGCTAAGTAAAGAAATTCCCAAGAGGTAAACCCCCTTGAAGTGAGGTAATCTCACTTCGTCCTGTGGGGCCGGCCCAAGGCAGGGTGTGACAACCTCCAAGGCTTTCCTGTCCCCGCTGAGCCTCATGTACAGTCAGAAGAGCAGAGAGGGCTGGGGTGCAGCTCAGTGGTAGAGTGCTTGCCTCGCATGCATGAGGCCCTGGCTCCAGTCCCCAACAAAGGGTTGGGATTGGGGACAAAAGGTACAAGGTACTCAGATATAAATAGAGTTACAAATGCTCCCTTGGGTAATTTTCTTTCCAGGGAGTGAGCAGATCACAGTCTTGACTAAATTTATTATCAAAGTTAAAAGAACTGGGATTTAGAAGTGCTATTTAATTCCTCCTAGGACAGATTGCATTGTACCATCCTGACAGACATAGATATTCTAAAGAGACACCTTTCAGTTATCACACTATTGAAATAAGGCACCCCAAGGAATTGGACTTTTCCCAAGAATCTCATGTTGGGAGAAGGTAGAGGCTGGAGCCTGGTGCCAACTAGAAAGGGCAATCATCTCCCAGAAAGAGATGTCACACCGTCCTGACAATTTGTCACTTTGCTGGAGACCCTGGAAACTGAGGCGTGGGACCACACTTTGACTGGAGCGCTTAGCTGGCTCTCTGTTTAAGCCTAAACTGCACATCTGACCCCTGAAGATGCACTTGGGAGGTCACTGGATCTCTTTGTCTCTCTTCCCAATGTGGCCACACTGAATAAATCTCTCAATTCTGCTCTTCACTATTAATTTGGCTCTTTTAATTGGCTTCTTTTTGGTTTTACTTTTGTTTACTTATTTGTGTGGGGGCCCATGCAATGTGGTGTGTTTGGTGGTGTGTCACATGTATGTGCCCCTTGTGCCCACCTGCAGGGGTAGAGAGCAAAGTCGCCCGTGGTGGCCTAGGAGCCAAGCAGGTGTTGCAGTGTCCCACTCCATCACTCTTCTGCTCGTTCTTCTTTGAGCCAGTCTCTTACTGATGTCAGAGCTTACTGCTTTTTGCTGACACTGGTGATTCCCCGTCTCTGCTTCCCTTTGTGGAGCTGCGGTTGCAGGTGCACACAGCCAAGCTCGCCTTTCTATGTGGGTTCTGGAAATTCAAACTTGGAGTATTTCAGGCCCTCATGCTTGCATAGGAAGTACCACTGAGCCGTCTCCCTAACCCTTAGTTGTCTTCTTGAGGATGAGTGGCTGAGCCTGACATGGTAGGGCTGCCAGGGCACTGGCTGTGACCCTAACTCCACTAACTACCTCACCGCAGCCTTGCCAGGGGAAGCCCAGTTCTTTCTGATGGTGAGGCTAACACCACTTGCCTACAACTTACGTCTTGTGTCCTGAAAGATATACCCCTTCATGCCCTATTCAGAATTATTTAATCTTCATAAATAGCGGGACAAATAGTAGTGGACATTTCATCAACAGCCACGAACAAGGTGTTTCTTTTTTTTTTTTTTATTTTTTATTTATTTATTTGAGAGCAACAGACACAGAGAGAAAGACAGAGAGAGAGAGAGAGAATGGGCGCGCCAGGGCTTCCAGCCTCTGCAAACGAACTCCAGACGCGTGCGCCCCCTTGTGCATCTGGCTAACGTGGGACCTGGGGAACCGAGCCTCGAACCGCGGTCCTTAGGCTTCACAGGCAAGCACTTAACCGCTAAGCCATCTCTCCAGCCCGAACAAGGTGTTTCTAAAAGGCCCTAATGCCAGGCCTAGCATAGTCATTGGAATAACAGCATGTTTCTACTGAGAAAATGATGTCATGATTAATTTTTTACATACCCCAACAGTTTCAGCCATTTGGTTTGTTATTGTTTTTGAGGCAAGTTCTCACTAAGCATGAGTCACTGTGCCAGGCCTTGTTTTTTTTTTTTAAATATTTTATATTTATTTTTTATTTATTATTTATGAGAGACAATGAGTGCACTAGGGCCTCTTGCTATTGCAAATGAACTCCAGACACATGCACCATCATGTGCAATCATGTGCATCTGGCTTACATGGGTACTGGGGAATCAAACCTAGGTCCTTAGACTTCACAGGCAAGTGCCTTAACTACTAAGCCATCTCTTCAAGTCCTGGTTTTTTTTTTTTTTTTTTTTTTGTGGTTTTTTCAAAGTGGGGTCTTGCTGTAGCCCAGGATTACCTGGAATTCACTATGAAGTCTCAGGGTGGCCTTGAACTCAAGACCATCCTCCTACTTCTGCCTCCCAAGTGCTGGGATTAAAGTGGTGTGCCACCACACCCAGCTTTGTTTCTGTTTTTGAGTCAAGGTCTCAACATCGTAGCCCAAGATGGCCATGAACTGGCAACCTCCTGCCTCAACTTCCCCTTCCCATAAGTTGCTGGGAAGAATGTGCCTTGACAAGTATGATCAACAACTTTGGAAAACGCCCAAAGTTCCCTTTGGTTTGGATTCTGGTCTACCCCAGATTGATCATAGTTGCTGAGCTCTGAGGCCCTGTGGCATTCTTCCTTGCCCTTATGATAGCACTTGCCCACTAGATTGCCACTGCCCCTCTCTTGCCTGCCGTGCCGACATGCACACTGTTTGAGACAAGACGCAGCCAGCTTATCTTATACTGAGCATGTAGTGTGACTTAATATTAAAGGTCCAGTAGGTGACCTGCGTGCAGTACCTGCCTTCAGTCCACCCCTTTCCTGCATTTCTGAGGGGTAACAGATGGATTTGCTGGGTACCAGGACTGCAGGGTCCCAAGCAACAACTAGAGAGGGGACTTTTTGTTCAGTCCCACTTGTCAAGATCAGGGACCTGGATCATGCTACACACTATGCTAATTTGGAATGGCTACATAATTCACCTTGTGGGTGACTAAATGACTCTAATTAAGGGTTCTTGCATATTGTAATCGGAGTGGAGGACTAGGAGACACCAGCACGCAACAGGCGTGATTCAGGTCTGGTCTCTGTGTGAGCGTCCCTGAGCAGCAGACGCCCACACACCTGTCGGGTGGCATGGGGTCTGAGAGAGCAGTGCCCAGCGGGAGGCAGAGAGCACCGGTCCGGCTCGGCCACCTCCCGGGTCTGTGGGGATCCTGTCTTCAGCCACCTCACTTCTCTGAAAAGCGGAGTCAATAATGCGTGCCCACACTCTGCTGGGTTGATGACAGGATTAGGTGGGGCAAACATATATAAAAGTTCCAGTACAATGGTTGGCCCAAAGTAGGTGTCTAGAAACGGTAACCTGTGCTTTCCACACTAGGATTACCCCAGGGCTAAACTGATTTTGATTTCACTGCATGCAATATACTATTGTTGCTCGATTAAAGGCGTGTGCCCCACACCTGGCTTGTTTTTTTGGTTTTTTTGGGGTTTTTTTTTTTTTGAGACAGTCTCATATAGCACAAGCTACATAGCAGAGGATGACCTTGATCTCCTGACCCTCCTGCCTCCACCTTCCAAGCGTTGGCCTATGCCACAATGCCTAGCTTTATATGTATAGTGATTCAAGATGACAATACGTTTATGAAACTAAATTTTAGTTTATTTTGGATTTTTTTTTTGGAGGTAGGATCTCATTCTAACACAGGCTAACCTGTAACTCAAACTGTAGACCAAAAAACTAAAATTTAAAGGCAATCTACTGATCTTGACTTGGAGAATTCATATATCAGAGCATAACTAATCAAACTATAATGCAAGCCACTCATATAATTTATATTTTATGCACAGGTGGTGCACACCTGTGATCTCAGAAGTGTGAAGGCTGATGCAGGAGAATTGCTGTAAGTTTAAGGCCAGCCTGAGATGTACAATGAAACCCTATATTAAAAAAATAATAAATAAATAAATAAATAAACACTTTAGTGGCCACAGTGAAAAAACAAAAAAGTTTTTGATGATATATTTATTAACTTCAATATATCTAAAATACTTTTTCCAACATATAGCCAATATAAATATTTTTAAAATATTTCCTTAAATATTTATTTGTTTATGTATTTATTAGAGAGAGAGGGAGAGAGGGAGAGGCAGATAGAGAAAATAAGCATGCCAGGGACTTCAGCCACTGCAAACGAACCCCAGATGCATGCGCCATCTTGTGTATTTGGCTTATGTGGATACTGGGAAATTGAAACTGGATCATTAGGCTTCACAGACAAGTGCCTTAACTGCTAAGCCATCTCTCTAGTTCTTTTAAAAATATTTTTAAAAACTTATTTACAAGCGGAAAGAGAGGCAGAACAGACACACACACACACATACACAGAGAATCGGCCTGTCAGGGCTTCCTGCCACTGCACACAAACTCCACATGCATCTGGCTTTTCATGGGTACTGAGGAACTGAACCCTTGTTGGTAGACTTTGCACTTAAGCGCCTTAACTGCTGAGCCATCTCTCTAGCCCTAAAGATTTTTGAATATTCTGAATATTTTGCATGCATAGGTGTGTGTGTTTGTATGTGTGCATGTGTGTGGAAGCCAGAGATAGATATCAGGTGTTTTTTTTTCCTCAATGACTGTCCACCTTATTTTTATTTTTGTTTATTTATCTATTTCAGAGAGAGAGAAAGAAAGAAAGAAAGAAAGAAAGAAAGAAAGAAAGAAAAAAAAAAGAAAGAAAGAAAGAAAGGACGGACGTGGGCTGGAGAGATGGCTTAGCGGTTAAGCGCTTGCCTGTGAAGCCTAAGGACCCCGGTTCGAGGCTCGGTTCCCCAGGTCCCACGTTAGCCAGATGCACAAGGGGGCGCACGCGTCTGGAGTTCGTTTGCAGAGGCTGGAAGCCCTGGCGCGCCCATTCTCTCTCTCTCCCTCTATCTGTGTTTCTCTGTGTGTCTGTCACTCTCAAATTTAAAAAAAAAAAAATAAGAAAGGACGTGCCAGGACCTCTTGCCACTGCAAACAAACTCCATATGGATGCACCATCTTGTATGTCTGGTTTGATGTGGGTACTGGGGAATCAAACCCAGGCCAACAGGCTCTGCAAAGCAAGACCCTTTAGCCACTGCACCATCTTAGGCTGAGGTAGAAGGATCTCTGTGACTTGAAGGCCAGCTTGGGGCTACAGCATAGACCCAGGTCATCCTGGGATAAAGTGAGACACTGTCTCAAAAAGAAAAAGAAAACTAAATTGAAACTAAAACAAAACAAAAACCAAGTTATTCCAAACAAATGTACTTAACTGTTTACTAGTAACTGAATTGAACATGTCTTTACTTTAAAACTAAGAATATTAGCTGGGCATGGTGGCTCATGCTATAATCCCAGCACTTGGGAGGCTGATATAGAAAGATTGTGATGAGTTTCAGGCCAGCTTGGGCTACAGGGTGAGTTCCAGGTCAGTCTGGGCCAGAGTGAGACCCTTCCTCAAAAGACCAACAACAAAGCCAGGCATGATGGCACATGCCTTTAATCCCAGCACTCGGGAGGCAGAGGTAGGATGATCACTGTGAGTTTGAGGTCACCCTGAGATTACATAGTGAATTCCAGGTCAGCCTGGGCTAGAGTGAGACCCTACCTCAGGAAACAAACAAACAAACAAACAAAAAAACTCACCACCAACAAACGCCTAATAACATTAAATAAAATTAAAACTTCAGTGCCTTAATACTCATAGGCACCATTCCCCGGGCCAAGAGTGATTGGATACATGGCAACTCCCTGTAGTCGGGTGGAAGAGCCTGGGACAACATGGAAGCCATTTGCTCAGAGCCAACTAGCTGAGGCTGAGGCTGGGTAGAGTCCTGCTGGGAAGAGCTTGGGGCTGAATTTATAATGTTGGTATCTTTCTCTGTGACTACACAGGAACCACTGGAGCATTCCTGAGCAGATCCGAGTGCACTAAGTAAGCTCTCATAAGACACCAGTGCCTGAGGGATGATGGAGAGGAGGGAAACACCAGCCAGGGAGGGAGGTGCAGCGAGAGAGCGGAACTGTGAACCAGAAAGAAACCTGGGCCTCAGAGCTGGCTGAGCCACTGCAGGGCGGTGGGAATGTTGCAGGCCACAGCCAGGTTATCTTGGGCTGTGTTAGCCCCCATAGGTGGCTATTTATTGAGCACTCTGTGTGTGGCCTAACATCCTGTGACTTCTAGGTAAATTCTTTTGGAATGTGTGGTCTGACCCTCTAACTTTTACCAACAAAATAGCTGAGAATGCCAATCACCTGATAGCATCTGAAGCCCAAAACAGACATTTCTCCACTTTGCTGCAACCCGCCTAACTGATGTTTTCACCATTTTTTAAATTTTTGTTGTTGTTTTTCAATGTAGGGTCTCACTCTGGCCCAGGCTGACCTGGGATTCACTATGTAGTCTCAAGGTGGCCTCGAACTCATGGCAATTCTCCTATCTCCTTCTCCCTAGTGCTGGGATTAAAGACATATGCCACCATACCTGGCATCCACCAATATATTTTAAAAGTGATTTAAAAATTTTATTTATGTATTTATGAGAGCAAGAAAGATAGGGAAAGAATGTGAAAATATGGATGTTCCAGGGCTTCTTGCTACTGCAAATGAACTCCAGACCCATTGGCCTCTATGCATCTGTCTTTATGTGGGTCCTGGGGATTGAACCTGGGCTGACAAGATTTGCAAGCAAATGTCTTTAACTGCTGATCCATCTCTCAAAAGTGTTTTGATTTATGACTTTCTTTGTTCAGTTACTATAAAAACTTCATGAACCTGTTACCACACTGCAACATAGAATTTGGGCTAACTTAAATCTGTGTTCCTAGGCTCTGGTCACTTATATTTGACTCCAGAATAAACTATTTCTTAATCCCTTTGAGGGGAGAGCTGTGTTTTTGTTTTATTTTTGCAGTATCAGAGTTTTTACAAAGCTGGTCAATAGGACTTAGAAATCAGCCTGCCTTTTTAATTTTTTTTTGTTTTTATTTTTATTTATTTATTTGAAAGTGACAAAGAGAGAAAGAGAGAGAGAGAAAGAGAATGGGCGCGCCAGGGCTTCCAGCCACTGCAAACGAACTCCAGATGTGTGCGCCCCCTTGTGCATCTGGCTAACGTGGGTCGTGGGGAATCGAGCCTCGAACTGGGGTCCTTAGGCTTCACAGGCAAGCGCTTAACCGCTAAGCCATCTCTCCAGCCCCAGCCTGCCTTTTTAGAAAAAGCAAGAAAAAAGCAAAGATGGCATCTGGGCTGCCTGTCAGGGAAGTAGACAAGTGAAGGGCTAACAAACCAGGGTCTTTCTTCTGCTTAGGTGGTGGCTCCCTAGGACAGACAGCAGAACAGAAACTCTGGAGCTTGGTTCTTTCCCATTCTCTCCTCCTCTCGCCCTTCTCTTCCCTCTTCCCCCCTCCCCTCCTTCTTTCTTAGCAAAGGCATAATTTCTAACTGCAGCCCCACCCTCTGAATCACAAGGTGACCCTGGACTTTACCCTGCACCTGAGATTGTGAGGGACACTCCTTAATTATCGGGCACGTTGAGGTGCTGGGTCGAGACAGCAGCACAATTAAGGGCCCTTTGTTCTCACAAGTTAAGGGAGGAGAAATCTCCCTCCCTGGCTTCCTTTACCCCTCCCTGACTTGCTCCTGGGAAAAGTTTCACCCGTAGGTGAATTCAGGATTTGCCACGACTTGGAGAGAAACTGTGCTCGGTCCCCTGGGCTCTTCTCAACCTGTTTGCTCCCCTCATGCCCCTGCCGTGGGCCTCTCTGTCCCCATCTCCATGTGTGCGTGGTCCAGATCAGTGTCTGGGGGCTGCTGGCCCAGTTGGGGACCAACTCCTGGACTGCGCTTTCTCCCGTGCCGCACAGCCACCACACTCCTGCGTGGCCAAGTCAGAACGCGCGGGGAAGGCCTTCTCTGTGCTGGGTGCCGGGAGTACCCGGCGGGGAGAGGGCATGGGGGTTTGCAGTGAGTGCGGCAGACTGGCCAACCTTCTTCCTGCTCTATGCCATGGGGGTGGGTACAGCTGCCCTGAGCCAGCGAGCTCTAGAAGATCTCAAGCAGCTGGGAGGCGGGTCTGCGTTTTGAGAGGAAAGGGTGGGAAGAGCAGGTGATCAGGGTCGTGGAACTACGTGAAAACGAAGGCACAGAGCAGTAAGGTCAGTGTGATGAGGGTTAGGGCTCTTGACTTTATTGTTGTTGCTTGAGACAAGGCCTCACCATGTATCATAGCCCAGGCTAGGCCAGAGGTTGCTATGTAGCCCATGCAGGTCTTGACCTCATGACCGTCTCAACCTTCCAAGTGCTGAGATTACAGGCATGATGACACCATGTTACCTGGCTCTGGTAATCTCTGTTTCCCGAGCTCCTCATGTGTGCTAGGCGCTGTCCTGGGGCTTCTCAACTGTTAATTCTTCGTTCCCCAGATGGGAAAAACTTAGGCTTCCAACTATAAAAAATACAGTTGCCCAAGATCCCCCTCAAAGAATAGTGCTAATTCAAACCTGGAAATGTCTGACTAGTGCCCTCTCTTTGAGCAGAATGATTTGCAAACTACCCAGCATCCTTTGGGGGCACTGGGCATATGCCACTGGGGCACTTAAGGAACCTACACTGATATCCATTAAGCTTTATTGTCGGATGAGTGGAGTGGGGCATTCCGCATGTGGAAAATAAGCTGTAAGAGGTGTTTTTTGTTTTTTCACTGTGGTGCTGGGGATGGAACCTAGAACCTCAAATATACAAAGGCAAGGAGGGTACTCCTGAGCTACACCCCCACCCCCAGCCTGAAGGACAAGAATTGAACAGGTAGCTAGCTAGCTCTCCATGCAGAGGGGACTGTCAGGGACACCACGCCCCCATCCTAGCTCTGTCGGGCTGCGGGGTCTCCAGTGAACCAAGTAGTCCTAACTCCTACTTCGTCCAAGCAGCTCTGAAGCCCCAGGCTGGGCGGGTCTGGGTAGGAGCTTCCTCCCAGCACTGGCTGGGCACTGGGCCCAGCCAGACTCTGGCCTTTCTAGGTCAGGCGGTTCTATCTTGAGCCTAGCCCGAGGATACAGTTTGTGTAAACTGCAGACATCGCCGGCATGCTGTGTAAACACAGACTATCTCCCAGTCCAACATTTCCTTCGGGGAGGCTCCTCCAACTGGGAGATTCTATTCCAACGTCTTATCAACTTGGGCTTCCTATCCTGATATAAGGAAGCTATTAAAGTCCGTTTCCTGGGGTTGCCTTGACCCCACTGGGACATGATCCTCTAGAAGCAAATGTCCCTGAGAGGAGAGTTTTGTTCACACTCCACAAATTCATTACTCAGCCTCAAATCTCCCACATCAAACACGCCTGCAGGAACATCGAACATGTTTTCAGCCGAACCTATGCCCTTAACGTTTACTCTTTTACTCCAGCTGGTTTAAATGTGTTTACTTGGCCCTCCTTGAACAGCCCCACTGCCTCTTTCACTCATATTTACAAACGACGTTTCCTTCCTAATGTCAGCCAAGCCCTTTACCGCCCCTCGCATGGGCTCTGCCCCTCGCCTTAACTGTCCCCTCGTGCTTTACGCTCTCGCCCCTCTGACTCTGACGTCTCGGCTCTCACATCTGACTGAAGGGGACGCGGGAGGAAAAAGAAACGACAAAGGATATCTGTAACGTCTGGCTAAAAAACCATGCAAGCGTTTCCCGTGGCTAGTTCATTTCTCTTCCTTCCACGCGAACTTGTGACACTCAGTCCCTGCCTCACACATCAGCACTTGCAGCAGCCAGTTTCCAAGATGGCCTCCTCTCTGCTCCTGGTGTTTCTGCGCGCTTCGGTGTAAGCAGGACAACGCGGCACAGAGTGTGACTTCCGAGGGTAGATCTTAAGACAGTGTGGCTCCGGACATGCTCTCTTGGGTCACCTGTCAGAGGAGTAGCTGGCTGCCATGTTGTGAGGGGACTCAAGCAGCCCTCTGAGGAGACCACCAGAGCGGGCTGAGGCCTCCTGTCCAGGGACAAGAGCAGTGGGGCACCTTGTGGTGAGCCCCGGAGCAGGCCTAGTGGAGCCGAGGCAGCAGCGGTGTATCTGGAACCTCCTCATAGGAGGCCCTGGGCTGAAACGGCAAAGCTATGAATTGCTCTCAACTTCCAGACTCACAGGAGCTCTATGAGTTGGAGGGAGCTTGTAATACAACGACAGATAATCAACTTGGAACATCAATAACAATGATAATAAATCCCAACACTGGGAAATAGAGGCAGAGATTGAGAGTTCAAGGCCAGTCCTGGGTTACATAACAAAACTCTGTCTCAAAAACCTAAAACGACTCCCCATTCCTGCTCATGTAAGTTCATGTAACCCACTTAGACTCAGCAGCGCCTCCCCACCCCACATACACACAAAGCGGGGGACTGGGGAGAAGGCTCCGCAGTTCAGAGTGCTTGCCGTTGAAGCATGAGGACCTCTTGGGCCAGAAACTGTCAAGTTACCTCCCTAGCACCCATGTAAAAAGCTGGCCATGGCCACACACATTTATAACCCTAGTCTGTGCAGGTTGGAGACTAGAAAATTACCCGGGCTCGCTGATGGACAGCAGCTCCAGTTGGAGGGGAGACCTTGTCTCAAGGAAAGAAACACGTGGGTGAACGGTAAGATGATGCCAACGGCTCTCCTGTGGCTTCTGCATGCACGCACACATCTGCACACCCAGTAGGGAAGAGGAAGGGCCTTGGCAGGAGTGGGAGCAGGGTGTGAGAGGAGGAGGGGTGGACATAACCAGAATATATTACATGCATGTATGCAATCAACAAAAGAAAATGGTAAATAAATAAAATACCAAAACAATGAGGACAATAACAGCAGAGTCAGCATGACTAAATGATAAATGCCAGTACTGCCCAGCACTTTCCTATAACATCTCATCCAACCATGAAGTGAAAAGAAACAATAAACACTGGCCGTGTGGGCAGAAACTGTCCCAAGTGCTTCACATCCGCTACTCCATGCAGTCCTCAGGATGGCCAGGGATGTGGGAGCTATGACGACCACCAGCCCCCTCTCCATGGGCATGCATGCCCAGAATGTTCCAAGGATGCCAGTTTTCAACTCTAGTCACTCTGAACCTTACCTATACTATGTTTTATTTTTCTGTACATACATTGCTATAGCAAGGTTGGATTTATAAATCAAGCACAGCAAGAGATTAACAACAGTAGCTAATAAGAAAACACAGCAATTATAATAAGTACTATCATCAAGGTTTTAAAAAACTTATTATTTCTTTCTGGAAGTTTCTAATAAGTATCATCAGACAGCGTTGGCTTCGGGTCCCTGAAGCCTAGATAAGAGTAGATGACTTTGCCTATTTTCTATATCCTTGTTTCCTGCATCATGGGTTCAACCAGCTACAGGCAGAGAATATTCAGTAAAAAAAAGTATATCTGTTACTGAGCAAGCACATAGTTTTCCTTTCTTGTAAACAATCTATGACAACTATTTACATATATTGGGTATTGTAAAGTAATGTGAGATGCCCTCAAGCCTAAGCTTCATGCTAGCTCAATTCCATTTTATATGAGGAACTTGAACATCCAAGGACCTTCTAGTCCCAGAACCAACCCCCCAACCTCACCCATCCCCGAGAATTATTTTTTCTTTTCAAACTTTTTAAATTAACAATTTCCATGATTATAAAAAAAATCCCATGGCAATACCCTCCATCCCCCCACTTTCCCCTTTGAAACTCCATCCTCCATCATATCCCCTCCCCATCTCAACCAGTCTCTCTTTTATTTTGATGTCATGATCTTTTCCTCCTCTTATGATGGTCTTGTGTAGGTAGTGTCAGGCACTGTGAGGTCATGGACATCCAGGCCATTTTGTGTCTGGGGGGAGCACGTTGTAAGGAGTCCTACCCTTCCTTTGGCTCTTACATTCTTTCTGCCATGTCTTCTGCAATAGTCCCTGAACCTTGGAAGGTGTGATAGAGATATTGCAGTGCTGAGCACTCCTGTCACTTCTTGGATTTTTTTTTAACCTCTGTGTGTGTTATGCTCTGTGGATGCATGCACCACTTTGGTTCAGCTTTATGTGAGTACTGGGGAATTGAACTCAGGCTGGCATGCTCCACTACAGGTGAGTGTTAGGGCACTACACCACACAATATGTGCACACACACGTCACAACACATTATACACACACACTAAAAAAATACAGTAAAATATTTTCTGGATGACCACAGAATAGCATCTTCTAAAAATGTGGGCTGGAGAGATGGCTTAGTGGTTAAGGTGCTTGCCTGCAAAGCCTAAGGACCCAGGTTCAATTCTCCAGGACCCAAGTAAGCCAGATGCATAAGATGGCACATGCGTTTGGAGTTTGTTTGCAGTAGCTAGAAGCCCTGGTGCACTCTGGGCAAAGAGAGAGAAGTGGCATGCCAGGGCCTGTACTTGTGTGAGCAAAAAGGGGATCCTGCATGCTACAAAATCAACCAGACAGGTGACTCTGGCACAAGGGATAGCACACTGGACGTCCAGTGACAACAGCATCCAGGCTGGCAGGCTGTGCACATCTGTGCGGTAGTGGAACATGAGCTCTGGGGTAGTCAGCTCTCTCTCATGGGATATGAGGCCCACTCAGTGGAAGGGAGTCCATAGCTGGTCCTGAGAACCAGGCCGGAATCCTGTGAATCTGAAGGCCAGAGACTCTAGAGGGCGGCTCCCACTGTTCTGTGGTTAGGAGGAGGGAATAACCCACCAGAGAGTCTTTGAAAGGACTGTGCTTATCCCCTTTCACCCATGCTACTCATTCTTGGTTGGAGAATCTGCTTTTTTTCAGATGGCAGCAAATACTGGGGAGAACCAAGATCCATCAACATGACAAGAAAAGATAGCTGGGTGCCTAGCATGAGGCGAATCATCTCTATCCCGTCTGCTTGGGCCCACTAGTCACTACAGAGTAAGCGGCAACTTAAACACGAGCGCTGCTCTCACTGCTAGCCTGACAACCTCCTCTAGGGAGATGGTGGTGACACTGAGGGGACTCAAAGAGCACTAAAGTAGAAATTCAAAGGATACAGAGAGCACAACGTTAAAGGAGACTTATAACATGCCTGCCAAGCCTCAGGGAATGTTGCAGAAGGGGCAGGGGTAGAAAGATTATAAGAGCCATGGGGTTGGAAGGTGTATCCTGAGGCATTGTTGCCCCAATTGACTGGTGCATTCATGTGAATACCAGTAACCCCACTGAGGAGGTCCCTCGGTGGAATGGGAGCAGCAGGGAGGGGATGTGAGTATGACCTGATGGGAATATGAACAGCATGCAATATCTTCACACTATAAAGGGCTGGAGGGATGGCTTAGCAGTTAAGACTATTGTCTGCAAAGCCAAAGGACCCAGGTTCGATTCCCCAATACCCACATAAGCCAGATGCACAAGGTGGCACACCTGTCTAGAGTTTGTTTCTAGTGATTGGAGGCCCTGGCATGACAATTCTCTCTATCTGCCTCCACTCTCCTAAATAACTAAAAAAAAAAAAAAATTAAAGAAAATTTAAAAAATAACAGAAAGATGCTTGCTGGCAAAGCCTACGAACCCAGAATCCATGTAAATCCAGAGTTCATGGAGCAGCTAGACTCGCATTCATCTGCAGTGGCAAGAGGCCTGGTCAAAGAAGATGGAAGAGCAAAGATACTCAAGGCTGTCCTCTGATCCCCAGATGTGCACTGTGGTACACACACACACACACACACACACACACACACACACCATACATTCCACATACCACACACACCACACACACACCATATATACCACATACCAGACATACCATCACACACCACACACACATCTGTACCCAAATAAGTAGATAAATATTTTTAAATTCATTTTACCAAACCTGGACTAGTGACACACTCTGATTATCCCAGCACTCAGGCGGCTATAGCAGGAAGATTGCCTCAAAGCATGAGGACCTGAGTTCAATCTCAGCACAGACATAAAGAAGCCAGGTGTGGTGGCATGTGCCTATAATCCCAGCACTCAGGAGGCAGGTGGATGACATCCCTGGAGGACACTAAAAGTTATCCTCTGGCTTCTACTCACATGCACACACACATACACACCCGTCGTACATTAAAAAAAAGTTTAAAATGTTCATTTTACCCAATATTTGTCAAGTTCCTACTAGGACCTAGGCACTAGTCCATAGAGAGGGACTCTGCCTTTAATCCCAGGGGGGCTGAATGAGGAGAATCGCCATGAGTTGGAGACCAGCCTGGGCTACAGAGTGAGTCCTGGGTCAGCCTGGGCCACAGTGAGACTCTGCTTCAAAAACACAGCTGCAAGAAAACCAGAGTGCTGGCTGTTGGTAAAGGAGACTGACAAGTGTGTGATAAATTATTTTAGTCATGTCGAGAGTCTAGTCAAGGGAGAATGAGGCCCCAAGCAGGGCCGAGAGTGAAAGCCACTGGACTTGAGGTCTCAGCAGGAACTCGATGGTCCAGCCTGCCCAGCGCCATCCTGGTGCCCGCTCAGCAACTTCGTCTGGCGGCAGGATGCCAGGCTAGCTGGAAAGTGCAGCTGTACATCCTGTTCCGAGTGCTTCCTGGAAAGACAGAAAGGAAAGGAAAACAGAGGCCGCTGAGTCCCAGCCTGCTTCTACCCAAGGAGCAGCGAGTCCTTCTTGGGAAGCAGGCACCCTGGCTGTGGCAGAAGAGCACGGCTGTCCCCGAGTCCTGAGCGGTGATCTGGGTTGAAGTGCGCAGGTCTGCGCGTGCTCACCCCGGACTCCTGGTGTCCCAGCTGAGGAGCCAAGTGGAAGCCAGTGGCAGGTTAGACCTGAGCCCAGGCCTGGGAATTTGATCATGCTCAGGGTATGTGTCCTTGGGATGCCTCAGTTTTATAAATCGCTGTATATCACAGACCCCTGGGATTACGAGCTCCAGTTGGAAGCCCAGGTTTAAATCAACAAGTGGCATGATCTATTCTGTACTCCCACGAGGGCTCCGGGGAGACGGTGCATTCATGGTATTCCAGGATCTCCACCGTCCAGTGAGGTGGTGTTTAAACCATCCTCAGAGTCAGCCTCCCAAGCTGTTCTTATTCCCTGGGACCACATAATAAAGCACCCAAAACTCAGTGACCGAAAACAACAGAGAGTTATTCTCTCTGGTCTGGAGGTCAGAAGTCCAAAGTCAAGGTGTAGCAGGGCTATCTTCTGCGAGATGGCCCTTCCTCTTCCAGCTTCCGGTGTTCGCTGGAGTCTGCAGCGCCACCCCACTCATACGCCCCCCCCCCCCGCAATCTCAGTCCACTGGCGTGCCCTCTCCTTCCCACGTCTTCACATTGTTTTCCCTCTGTAACTCTCTGTTTAAATATCATTTGCCTT
The DNA here is from genome assembly GCF_020740685.1 of Jaculus jaculus. Classification (NCBI taxonomy): domain Eukaryota; kingdom Metazoa; phylum Chordata; class Mammalia; order Rodentia; family Dipodidae; genus Jaculus; species Jaculus jaculus. The sequence continues at coordinate 130,333,668 of NC_059110.1, forward strand.
TTCCTTTTTATCTTATTTTTTTCAGTTCCTGGGATCAAATCCAGAGCCTCATACATACTGAGTTCCATCCCTAGTCCATGTGTCGTATATACATATATTTTCCTTATGGTGGTGTTATTTATTTTTTAAATATACGTTATTTATTTATTTGAGAGAGAGAGAATGGGCACACCAGGGCCTCCAGCCACTGCAAATGAACTCCAGACGCATGTGCCCCCTTGTGCATTTGGCTTACGTAGGTCTTGGAGAGTCGAACTAGGTTCCTTTAGCTTTGCAGGCAAACACCTTAACTGCTAAGCCATCTCTCCAGCCCTGTTATTTCTTTTTGAAATGGAGTCTCACACTGTAGCCCAAGCTGGTCTGGAAACCACGATGTAGCCCAGGCTGACCTCAATCTCTCAGAAATCCTCTTACCTCAGTGTGAACTGCCATACCCAGCCAAATATCCCGTATATATACTCGATACAGATTAGAACCCCTGACATCCTCCTAACTTGATCACCTCTATAAAGGCTCCAAGTCCAAATAGGGCTACATTATAAAGAACCGGTCAGAACTTCAATATATCTTTTGCAGGGATGTAGGGAGGCTGAGGGCCACAATTCAGCCTGTAACACCAGCCTCTATGTGTGTGTGTGTGGGGGGGGTTTGGTCATGAATTCATGTGTGTGCAGATGCTTATCCCTCATGCACACATGTGGAAGTCCAGAGGAACACCTTGAATGTCCTTCCTCTGTAGTTTTTCCAATTTATTACCCCAAGACCGAGTTTCTTACTGCACCTGGCCTTCTTGTTTGTTCAATTAGACTGGCTGGACAGGAAGCTCCCGAAATCCTCCGGTCTCTGCCCCCTCAGTGCTGGGGTGATAGGCATCGGTGGACATGCCCACCTTTTTTATGTGGGTGCTGGGCATTGGACTGGGGTCCTCATGCTTGCACAACACGCTTTCATACCCACAGTGCCATCTCCCCAAACCACACACTAGCCTTCTAAGATTATTCTTGGCAATGCCTACAGCAAAATAAAACCAAATTGTGCCCCTGGAAGGACTTAGTTTGATGTCGCATTAGTCACTGGAAGAACAATTTAGGAGGGAGAGGGTTTGTTTCAGTTCATGGTTCCAGAAGGTTCTGTCCATCATGTAGAGGGAATGGCATGGGGAAACAGAGCAGCTCATAGCATGACAGGCCAGGGAGCAGAGAGCATCCGAAAGTGGCCAGCAATAATGTAGCCCAAGGACTTGCCCTCATTGTTTCATTTCTCCTAGCTAGGTGCTACCTCCCAAAGTTTCCAGAATAGTACCAAAATGGTGCTATTGGCTGGGGACCAAAATGCTCAAAATGTGAACCAACGAGGGGCGTTTTAGATTCAAACTATAATGGACACTAAGTCAAACTTGGCTAGCTCTTTGAACTTGACTCATCACTACAACCTAAACCTTTCCCCACAGTCACTACTGATACATGTGCCATCTAGAATGCCTGGATCAGTACATATATCTCCACTCGTGAGCTGTACCACTATATGGAGTCCCTAGCTGAGAGGCATTCCATAGACAGAAAGACAAAAACAGACCTAAGAAAGTAATTAAGATAGGGTTGGGAAGATGGCTCACTTGGTAAAGCACTTACTGAGCAAATGTGAGGACACAAGTCTATATCCTCAGCATCCATGTCACTGCTCATGTGGTGATGTGTGCCTGAAATCCCAGCTCTGGGAAGGCAGAGACAGGGAACCCCTGGGAACCTTATCTAGTTGAATTGGTGAACTCTGCTTTTAGTGAGAGTCCCTGCCTCACAAACAACATGGAGGGCTGGAGAGATGGCTTAGTACTTAAGATGCTTACCTGCAAAACCTTAGGACCCAGGTTCAATTTCCCAGAACCCACATAAGCCAGATGCACATGGTGGTGCATGGGTCTGAAGTTCACTTGCAGTGATTAGAGGCCCTGCTGTGCCCATTCTCTCTCTCTCTCTAATAAATAAAAATAATAAAAAAATAACGTGGGTGGAGCATGATGAAAGAAGATACCCAATGATATTGATCTCTGGCCTGCATGTGTGTGCACCTGCAGATACATGCATCCACATTCATATGAACATGCATACAAGCATGCATGTATAGCACATATAATCTTGTATATATATGCAAAAGAGAAACAAAATATACTATGATGTGGCAGGAGAGATGGCTCAGTGGTAAAAGGCACTTGCTTGCAAAGCCTGATGGCCTGAGTTCCATTCCCCAGGACCCACATAAAGCCAGATGCATAAGGAGGCACATGCATCTGGAGTTCATTTGCAGTGGCAGGAGGCCCTGGAGCACCCATACTTGCTCTCTTTCTGCCTGCCTCTTGCTCTCAAATAAGCAAATAAATTTAAAATAATATTTTAAAAGATACTGTGAGCCCAGAGTGGTGGTGCATGCCTTTAATCCCAGCACTCGGGAGGCAGAGGTAGGAGGATTGCTACGAGTTCGAGGCCAGCCTGAGACTACATAGTGAATGCCAGGTCAGCCTGGGTTAGAGCAAGACCCTACCTTGAAAAACCAAAAAATAAACAAAATATACTGTGATGCAATAATAATGGGGAAGTACAAAATATAGTGAGAATGGAGAGGAGAGCCTAAGAGGAGGCTTCGCAGAGGAGGTGATACTTAGGGGAAAGTTTTTTACTTATTTGTTTATTTTTTGTTTATTTTTTGAGGTAGGGTCTTGCTCCAGCCCAGGCTGTCTCAGGGTGGCCTTGAACCCACAGTGATCCTCGTACCTCTGCTTCCCAAGTGCTGGGATTAACAGTGTGCGCCACCACACCTGGCTTAGGGAAACGTTTTATAGGTTGACTAGCAGGAGCTGGCCCAAGCAAGGAGAGGTGAACACCCCAGGGCCACTGGAGGCATTGTAGCAGCTAGCATTGAGGCCTGAAAGTATAAGGGAAGGAAGAGGTGGGGGACGACGTGGGAAGAGTGGGTAGGGATTGATGATGAATGACTTCTTGTAACCTAAGATGAAGCATGGCCTTTGCTCTGTGGGTGACGAGGAGACATGTCAAGGTTGAGGGGACAGACCATGTCTGGAAGAAACAGATAACATGGTCTGACAAGATCACTGAGGAGCGTTTCTTGCCTGAGCTATGTGAAGGGAAAGACTTAGAGGGTGGTGTGGTACCCCAGGGACCACACAGCAGGGAGCGGAGTGCATCTGGGGTCCACAGGAGGAGAGAGGAAGACCTGGATTGCCAGCAGAAGGAGGAGGAAGCGGGTCAAGGGTGGACTCTTAGAAACAGATGCGTTGACTGGTCTGCCTGAGGGTCCAGCAAAGAAAAACAAGTAGTGGCCATGGGACAGAGTAAGAACTAACATAGAGCCATGTCCCAGAGAGCAAGGGGGATGCTCAAGAGGGGAGCGCAGGCGTGGTATGAAAGGCAGCAGCTAGGACAAGAGGAGTTGACACTGGACTGGTCATTCGGGTAGAGAGCAGTTGAAGTGGAAAGGTCAGGACTGAATCTAGGCTGCGGCAGGTTAGTGAGCAGACGAGAGGAAGTGGTAGACAGCCATGGGACCATTCTCCCAGAGAGCCCGCACGGAAGAGCCAGGAGGAGTAGAGTAGTGAGTGAAACTGGAAGAGGAACTCACTTTTTTATTTTATTTTATTTTATTTTGTTTTTGTTTTTTTTTTAATTTTTATTAACATTTTCCATGATTATAAAATATATCCCATGGTAATTCCCTCCCTCCCCACCCCCACACTTTCCCATTTGAAATTCCATTCTCCATCATATTACCTCCCTGTTACAATCATTGTAATTACATATATACAATATCAACCTATTTCACTTTTTTATTTTTAAAGAGAGTGATAGACAGAGAGAGAGAGAGAGAGAGAGAGAGAGAGAGAGAGAGAGAGAGAGAGAATTGGTGTGCCAAGGCTGCAGCCACTGAAATCAAACTCCAGACTCTTGCGCCATGTGCATGTGTACATGTGCGACCTTGTGCTTGCCTCACCTTTGTGTGTCTGGCTTACATGGGATCTACAGAGTTGAACATGAGTCCTTAGGCTTCTCAGGTAAGTGCCTTAAACGCTAAGCCATCTCTCTAGCCCAAGAAACTTGCTTTTTAACTTTTTTTTGTTACTTTTTCTTTATTTGAGAGTGACAGAGAGAGAGAGAGAGAGAGAGAGAGAGAGAGAGAGAGAGAGAGAGAGAGAATGAGTGTGCCAGGGCCTCCAGCCACTGCAAACAAACTCCAGATGCCTGCGCCCCCTTGTGCATCTGGCTGACGTGGGTCCTGGGAAATCGAGCCTCGAACCAGGGTCCTCAGGCTTCATAGGCAAGCACTTAACCACTAAGCCATCTCTCCAGCCCAAAACTTGCTTTTTAATAATATTTATTTACTTGAGAGGAAGGGAGAAAGAGAGAGAGAGAATGAAAATGGGGCAAGCAGGGCCTCCTGCCACTGCAAATAAACTCCAGACACATGTGTCACTTTTGTGTGTGGCTTTGCTTGGGTACTGAGGAATTGAACCTAGGCTCTCAGGCTTTGCAAACAAGTGACTTTAACAGCTGAGCCATCTCTCTAGCCCAGTATTCACATTTTTTAAAGAAGATAACAGTGACTTTAGCATGGAAAGGAAGGGTGGTGGTGAGGAGAGAAAGAGGAGGAGTAAATGGAAGGTCGCATAGGATATAGAAAGAAAGGGACTTGGGCTGCTGGCTCAGTCCATAAGAGCACTTCTGTGAAAACATGAGGACCTGGGCTTGATCCTCATCACCATGTGAAAAGCCAGACACAACTGCACATGCATGTAACCTCAGTGCCCATGGGGTGGGGGTAGACAGAAGGATTACTGGGGCTCCATGGTCATCCAGTCTAATGGAGAAACTGGGGAGCTCCAGGCGCAGTGAGAGACTGTCTCAGGGATGTAACTTGTGAGTGATTGAGGGCAGTCTTCCTACATGGGACACGCACATTTGCAAACATGTGCACACGCCACATGCATACACATTGCTACGTAGAGTATGCAGTGTCCTCCCCACCCACCAGAAAAAGGAAGGGTACTCAAGAACACAGAACCAGAGAGAGTGACCTGGGCCATGAAGAAGGATGGCGCCCCTTGAGGACGAGTTTGCGCGGGGGAGGTCTGAGTCCGAGGCAGGGCCGCCCACTGCTCAGCCCGGCAAGTGTCACCTGCTGGCAGGTTTGGTTGGAGGTTGGAGCAGAAAGACCAGGTAGGGCAGAGCTGAAGGCATTCAGGGAGCGGATGTGCAGCCTGGGAACACCAGCCAGATGTCACTAATCCTTGGGATTATGCCGTGTGGTTGCAGCTGTAGGGGACTTGGGGGTGAGTTATGACCAGGGTAGGAGAATCCAGGGGGAAAGAGATAAATGTGGAACTTCCTGCCTAAATAAAGTGGGTGACACTAAACAAAATGCCCTAGGTACTGGTGCTTTTCTTTGCATATCCTGCAGCAGTTATCCTGTACCCTCAGATTTTCAGGAGAATCAGCAGGAGGCCGTGGGTGGGAGCCTTGGAAACGCCCTTGCTTTGGAAGGTTGGATACACATGCCCGGCTCCTATTCTGTAGTTCTTTAAGAGAGCAGCAGAGGGGATGAGGCTTCCAGAGGCTGAGTTCTTATCCCATGGGCCTTAGGAGACCTACGAGCAGTGAGGCCTTGGGGATAAAGTGGCAGCAGCTGAAACAAGCCAGGGCCTTATGGGTGTGCTTTGGACTTCACCCTGGAAGCATTACCCCAGGGTCCACTTCACTTGAAACATGGACTACAGGGAAGACACAGGACTTTGGTGCAGAACAGCAGGCGTGCCAAAGCCCCAAGGGAGTCTGTAGAGGCCATCACAGCGGCTCTTCATTAGGATTTAGGAAGATGATTGAAAACCAACTGGCCTGGGGCTCAATCGAGCTCTGTTTACCTTCCTTCCAAGGCTAAGGACCTGGACAAGTAATTCAAAATCTCTGTCACTCATAATTGGAGTGAGCTCCCTCATGGGGATATTGTAAGAAGTGAGTTGAAAGGGCTCAGCATGCTTGGGACACCCAGTAAAGGGGAAGTGGGGTGTCCCTCAGCATCATGTATGCATGTTACCAGGGCTACCAGATAGGGATAAGGTCTTGGGTACAACATGCTTATAGCTGAGACCTTGAATTTCACTCTGGGAGCATTATCCCAGGGCCCTCTTTACTTGGCATATGGACTATGGGGAAGGTGGTGGTGATGGTGGTGGTGGTAGTGATGGTGGTGGTGGTGGTGATGGTGGTGATGGTGGCGATGGTGGTGGTGGTGGTGGTGGTGGTGGCGATGGTGGTGATGGAGGTGGTGGTGGTGGTGATGGTGGTGATGGTGGTGGTGGTGATGGTGGTGGTGGTGATGGTGGTGGTGGTGATGGTGATGGTGGTGATGGTGGTGATGGTGGTGGTGATGGTGGTGATGGTGGTGGTGGTGGTGGTGGCGATGGTGGTGATGGAGGTGGTGGTGGTGGTGATGGTGGTGGTGATGATGGTGGTGGTGATGGTGATGGTGATGGTGATGGTGATGGTGGTGGTGGTGGTGGTGGTGATGGTGGTGGTGGTGGTGATGATGGTGGTGGTGATGGTGATATTGGTGATGGTGGTGATGGTGGTGGTGGTGGTGGTGGTGGAGATGGAGGTGGTGGTGGTGATGGTGATGGTGGTGATGGTGGTGGTGGTGGTGGTGGTGGTGATGGTGGTGGTGGTGGTGATGGTGATGGTGGTGATGGTGGTGGTGATGGTGATATTGGTGATGGTGGTGATGGTGGTGGTGGTGGTGGTGATGGTGGTGATGGTGGTGGTGATGGTGATGGTGATGGTGGTGGTGGTGGTGGTGATGATGGTGGTGGTGGTGATGGTGGTGGTGGTGGTGGTGGTGATGGTGGTGGTGGTGATGGTGGTGGTGGTGGTGGTGATGATGGTGGTGGTGGTGATGGTGGTGGTGGTGGTGGTGGTGATGGTGGTGATGGTGGTGATGGTGTGGTGATGTTGGTGGTGGTGATGGTGGTGGTGGTGGTGGTGATGGTGGTGATGGTGGTGGTGATGGTGATGGTGATGGTGGTGGTGATGGTGGTGGTGGTGATGGTGGTGATGGTGGTGGTGGTGGTGGTGATGGTGGTGATGGTGGTGGTGATGGTGATGGTGATGGTGGTGGTGGTGGTGGTGATGATGGTGGTGGTGGTGATGGTGGTGGTGGTGGTGGTGGTGATGGTGGTGATGGTGATGGTGGTGGTGGTGGTGGTGATGATGGTGGTGGTGGTGATGGTGGTGGTGGTGGTGGTGATGATGGTGGTGATGGTGATGGTGGTGGTGGTGGTGGTGATGATGGTGGTGGTGGTGATGGTGGTGGTGGTGGTGGTGGTGATGGTGGTGATGGTGTGGTGATGTTGGTGGTGGTGATGGTGGTGGTGGTGGTGGTGATGGTGGTGATGGTGGTGGTGATGGTGATGGTGGTGGTGATGGTGGTGGTGGTGATGGTGGTGATGGTGGTGGTGGTGGTGGTGATGATGGTGGTGGTGGTGATGGTGGTGGTGATGGTGGTGGTGATGGTGATGGTGATGGTGGTGGTGGTGATGGTGATGGTGGTGGTGGTGATGGTGATGGTGGTGATGGTGGTGGTGGTGGTGGTGGTGATGGTGATATTGGTGATGTTGGTGATGGTGGTGGTGGTGGTGGTGGTGGAGATGGAGGTGGTGATGGTGATGGTGGTGATGGTGGTGGTGGTGATGGTGGTGGTGGTGGTGATGGTGATGGTGGTGGTGATGGTGATGGTGGTGATGGTGGTGGTGGTGATGGTGATGGTGGTGGTGGTGGTGGTGATGGTGGTGGTGATGGTGGTGGTGGTGGTGGTGATGGTGGTGGTGGTGGTGGAGATGATGGTTGTGATGGTGGTGGTGATGGTGGTGGTGATGGTGGTGGTGGTGGTGGAGGTGGTGGTGATGGTGGTGGTGATGGTGGTGGTGGTGGTGGAGATGGTGGTGGTGATGGTGGTGGTGATGGTGGTGGTGGTGGTGATGGTGGTGGTGGTGGTGGAGGTGGTGGTGATGGTGGTGATGGTGGTGGTGGTGGTGGAGATGGTGGTGGTGATGGTGGTGGTGATGGTGGTGGTGATGGTGGTGGTGGTGGTGGAGGTGGTGGTGATGGTGGTGATGGTGGTGGTGGTGGAGGTGGTGGTGATGGTGGTGATGGTGATGGTGGTGGTGGTGATGGTGGTGGTGATGGTGGTGGTGGTGATGGTGGTGGTGATGGTGGTGGTGGTGATGGTGGTAGTGTGGTGATGATGGTGGTGGTGTGGTGGGGATGGTGATGGTAGTGGTGGTTGTGTCACTTCTTTCCAGCACCATGATGCCTTCTGAGTCATCCCAAGGTCACTGCCATCTGAAAAGAGAAGATTCTCTACCAAAAGTGAGAGTAGCATTAATATAAGGGTATGAACATTAAGAGAAGTGCGTACTGAGCAGTTTGATATACATTTATCCAGACATCAGCAGACATTACAACCCTGGGGCTCATGACTACCCCTGTTGTAGGTTTTCAGTATCAGGGTTGTATTCCCTCCCATGGAGCAGGCCTGCAGTCCAATTAGAGGGCAGTTGGTTTCCACCATGACAGATGTGCCACTATTGCACCCATTGGCTCATTTGACCTGGCTGGCCAAATATAAGGCTTGCAGTGTCCACTGTTGAGTATCTTCACTGGTGATTTCTCTCTCTCCCATTGTACTGCATCTTGCATTTTTATTTCTGATGGAGGCTTGATCAAAGGCCCAAATGTGTGTGCTGAAGCCAGAAGAGGCACAGTGTGCAACTTGGCCAGTCGCCGAGAGGAGAGGTTGTGGGCTCAGGGTGCAGAGTCTCTGGGATGGCAGTGCGGCGCGGAAGGCTCAGTGCGTGAGAGGAAAAGTGGGCAGGAGGTAAGGAGCGCATCCAAGGCTGCGAGTCCAGTGAGTCACTCCAGTTCCTCCAGGGTCTGCTGGTAAAGGGTAACACCTGGGGGCTGGGCGGCCAGGCGCTTGGTGACGCTGCACCTCTTCTGTCTTTAGGCTGCAAACCTTTGTGTCAGGCAACAGGATGGTATAGCGGATAAGCTTTGAAGCTGGGCTCTGCAGCTCTCATGTGACCTTTGTGGTTTTCTTAGTTGTTTTTTTTTTTTTCAATTTTTATTAACATTTTCCGTGATTATAAAAAGTATCCCATGGTGATACCCTCCCTCCCCCCATTTTCTTAGTTCTGTATCAAATCCCCCGAGGAGTCTCCAGGGTCTCACTTGCACAATAGGAACTGTGTGGCCTGACCTGCTCAGGCTCCTGTGAGGAAGATTAAAGGAAGTCTTCTCATACTTTTAAAGCAGAGATGACTCCAGGAGTATGTGCTGTGATTGCCCACAAGGCCTCAAGGGGGTTGAAGAGGGAGAAGTCAAAAGCTGTCAGGAAGAGGAAGGTCCAGGTCACCTTAAGTAAGGGAATTATAACCACAAATTCATGCTTTTGTGGAGAGGCAATGCAGAGCAGAGACAGCTGAGCTTCCCAGGAGCTGATGCTGAAACTTGGCCCCAAGGCTCCTGGGGTCCCAGGTTTGTGTTCTCTGCATCTTTCTGGGTCTCCTTGCCCTTTAACCTGAGAGATGACTACTCCAGGCCCAGAGCCAAATGGTGAGAAGGAGGCATATGGATAAGAGTTTTATCCTTTCTATCCTTTCAAAGGGCAGCCTGGAAATGAGAACCACAAACAGACAGACAGAGAGTGCAGAGCCAATGATCCAGGTTGTACCAAAATACTGTGTCAGGATCCTTTTCTTGGGAAATGGGTCCGTGGCTCAAAGTGCTTGTGGTGCAAGCCTGGGCACAGGAGCTCAGAACTCCAGATCCCACGGAAAGCTGGATGCAAGCGATGCTCAGATCTGTAATCCCAACCCGCCTACGGGAATGGGAGGGGAGGTCAGGGGACTACTGAAGCTCTCGGGCCAGCTATTCTAGTGTTCACAGTGACCAGACAACAAGAGAGCCTGTCTCAAACAGGGCAGAGGGTGAGGACTGGCACCCAGAGGTGGTCCTCTGGCCTCCACACCCGTGTATATCACACACATATGTATACACATACATACATATATACATGCATACATACACATTCATATATACACATACGCACATACACAAAAGAATTCTTTTCCTTTTTAAGGCAGAATAATATTCTATTGTCTATATGTACATATGTATAAATTACATGCTGTTATTCCATTTGTCAACAGTGGACATTAGGGTCGCTTTGCCTTTGCTGCTGTGCACATAGGTTTACAAACTGAACACATGAATATATTCCTTCCTTAAGCAGTTCCTCCCTCGATCCCCTCTCACCAATTGGTGAAATCTTTCCATTTTTCCCATTTTGGGTCTAGTAGCAAGAGCGATTCAGGGAAGGATCTCCCCAAGAAAATGAAGCATTTTTTTTTTCTGGAACCAAGAAGATGAGAAGTTAGTAAAATGTAAGTGAAGGTTAGTTTCAGCCACATGTGACAGCCTTGAGGTCATAAGAGCCTGAGGTTGTTCCAGAAATGGAAAGGGAGTTGGTATGACTAAGGAATTGAAAGCAAGACACAGAGGGATATGGGCGGGCCTGTGGGGCAGGAAGCACCCAGGCAACTGAAGACCAACAGGGTTTGTGTGTTTCTTTCTTTTTTTCTTTTCTTTTTTTCTGAGAAAGGGTCTCTCTCTAGCCCAGGCTGACCTGGAATTCACTATGTAGACTCAGAATGGCCTAGAACTCTTGGTGATCCTCTCATCTCTGCCTCCCGAGTACTAGGATTCAAGGCATGAGCCACTAGGCCCAAGAGGTTTTTTTTTTTTTTTTTTTTTTTTTTTTTTAACCATTCTGGACACAGAAGGCGGAATGAATTGAAAATGGCAAAGAGGTGTGGGACTGAGGACAACTAGGTGTCATGATAGTTGTCTTGGCAAGACATGCTAGTGGGTGGATTCAGCCGGCTTCAGTTAAGATGACAGGCAGAGCAGGGCGATAGCTCAGTGCCTGGGTGCTTGTCCAGCATGGGAATCCCTGGACTCCATCCCCAAAACAACAAAAAGAAAAGGAGAATAGAAAAAGAGAAATAGCTTTACACAGTGGCAGTGACATGGCCAGGGAGGCTTATCCAAGGCACAATTGCTGCTAATTGAGAACTCTTCCCAGAAGTAGATGTAGCAAAGCAACGTAAACTGGGTGTGGTGGCACATACCTGTAATCCTAGTACTTGGGAGGTAGAACCAGGAGCATCAGGAGTTCAAGGCCAACCTTGACTACATAGCAAGTTAAAGGTCAAGTTCAAAGCTGGGCTACATGAGACCCTGTTTTCAAAAAAGGAAAAAAACAACAAGAAAGAAAAAAAATATATAAAATGATGTCTGGGGAGATTGCTCAGTGATTAAAGGCATTTGCTTATAAAGACTGCTGGTCCAGGTTTGATTCCCTAGTACTCATGTAAAGCCAGATACATAAAGAGGTACATGTGTCTGGAGTTAGTTTGTAGCTTCAAGAGGCCCTGGCTCTTTCACTCTCTTGAAAAAATAAATTATATCTATATTTTGGTGTTTTGAGGTAGGGGTTCCCTGCAGCTCAGGCTGACCTGGAATTCACTATGTAGTCTCAGGGTGGCCTCAAATTCACAGCAATCCTCCTACTTCTGCCTCTCAAGTGCTGGGATTAATGGTGTGTGCCACCATGCCCAGTTAAACCAATTTTTAAAAAGACAGAGCTAGATGTGATGACACACACCTTAATTCCAGCACTTGGGAGGCAGAGGTAGGAGGATCCTTGTAAGTTTGAGGCCAGCCTGGAATTACAGAGTGAATTCTAGGACAGGTTGAGCTGGAGTGAGACCCTGCCTCAAAAAAGAAAAAAAAAAAAAGGGAAAAGAAAGAAAAATGAGAAAGAAGGAAAGATGGTTGGCAGGACAGATGATTGATAAGTAGATAGATAGATAGATAGATAGATAAGATAGTAACTGGATAGTTTATTAGTTCTTAGGAATGAAGGAGGAAAAAGTCTGTGGTCAATCCCTAGGATGTGGGATGAACAGGGGAGTGGGTGCTGCATCCTTTGTCATGATGGGGAATAGTGAAGGAGGTCTGGGTTGGATGTATATAAAGATTATTCAACCCACCGTGTGCATTTGAGACTCCAGATGACCATACAAGGTCGTGGTGTTGCTGAGAAGAAGTTGAATGTAATGTGAGATTTGGCTGGAAAGGCAGGTTGGGCACGTTCAATAGTGGTATCCCAAATCATTAGCATGTGAGGGTTGGCATCCACATTACTTTATAGATTGGGATACTGCAACATGGAGAAGCTGTGAAAGTTACCCTGGGTTCGACAACTGCAAAATGGCGGTGCTCAGCCTGGGCATGGTGGCAACATCTGTAACCTCACTAAGCAGGAAGCAGAGGCAGAAAGATTATGTATCTGAGACTGGCCTGGGTTGCAGAGTAAGACCCTTTCTCAAAACACCAGCAGCAGCAGCAGCGGCAGTGGCAGCAACTAGAACCTGGGCATGCAGGTGCAGGCTTGCAACGCCAGCACTTGGGAAGATGAGGCAGGAAGATTGCCATGAGTTTGAGGCTATCTTGGACTATCACAGTGAATATTAAGTTAGCCTAAGCTATAGGGTGGACTCTGTCTCATAAAAAATTTCAGTTTTAGGAATCGCCCCCAGATTGTCTTGTTACAGGTAATTCCAGATGCACCTGCACCAACCTTTCCTTTTACTCTGAAAAAAAAAAAATCATTAATGGCAAATGCCTTGCCCAAGGATATCCCAGCTGGTGGTAGGAGTATTAAAATGTAATGCAAGTCTCTGATTCTCGTGTTCCTTCCCATTACATGCTCAATTTCAAGTCTTTCAACTTCGTTCCCCACATTAGATACTATTAGTCTTTAAAGTTTGTTCTCCTCTATTTTCTAAATGTTCTGTAGGGAACACTTACAGCACTTGTAGTGGGAACAAACAGGTCATAAAGGCCGAGACATCAATATTATTGAGCAAACCCATCTGACTATGGTTTGAGTGAAGTACATTGTGATAGTTCATGGGAAGAAGGACCAGAAGACAGGAAGTGTGGCCATAATTGCCTTTGATAATTTCTTTCTTTTTATTTATAAGAGAGAGAGAGAGAGGATGGGCATGCCAGGGTCTCTAACCACTGCAAACAAACTACTGATGCATGTGTTACCTTGTGCATCTGTCTTATGTGGGTTGTGGGAAATCAGACCTGGGTCCTTAGACTTTGTAGGCAAGCACCTTAACTGCTCCACCCTCTCTCCAGCCTCACATTTGATAATTTCTAGCAAGATTTTCTGGGGTGCTTCTGCCCTGGACTCATTGCAGGGACCCCACTTCTGAGGATGGAAAGGATGGGGGGGGATGCTTGTCCTGTGTGGCAGTCAATCAAGGTACATGGACAAAGGCATTCTAAGCAATTGTCCTATACAGAAAACAATTGAGTTGGAGTCTATTGAATCTGCAAGTATTTTGCTAGGTTATTCTCCCTCTAACAGGCATCAAGGACCAAAATACCACAATGCAGGTTAGGAAAATTAGTTTGGAACCCGAGCATAGTGGCTCACGCCTTTAATCCCAGCACTCAGGAGGCTGAGGTAGGAGGACCAAGGGTGAGTTTGAGGCCAGCCTGGGCTACAGAGTGAGTTCCAGGTTGATGTGGGCTACAGTGAACTTTTGCTTTCAAAAAAAAAAAAAAAAAAGAGAGAGAGAGAAAGAAAGAAAAGCTCAGACAACAACCAATGGCATAGGAAAAGACTGGAGAGAAACAAAATTAGAAATCAGAAGTTTATCCCAGTTGCTTCAAGGGAGCCTATATTTGAAGTATTCTGGTCATCTAGATGAAAATACAAAGAAGACACACATCTCTTTTGATTAGGAAGAAGAAATTCTGTGAGTGTTAAAAGGGAATACTATGGTTTTGTTTGTTTGGTTTTGGTAGTAAACTTGGAAAGACATTTCTCCCATTATACATGGTAGAGAGCTAGAATAGACAATATTTTGGCAACAGTTTTGGATCAAATCATATTGTGCAAGTAAACGTGTGTGTGTGTGTGTGTGTAAATGCATATGAGTGTGTGTGTGCAGTGTGCATGTGGAGACCAGAGGACAACCTGTAGGTGTGTGTCCTCACCTCCGGTCGTGTTTGAGACAATGCAGACTGCATGGCCTAAGAGCTCTGAGATTCTCCTGCCTCTGCCTCCCATTGTTACAGGCACATTGGGACTGCCTTACTTGCATCCAGCGTTACGTGGGCTCTGGGGAACTGAACTCTGCTCCTCAGGCTTTCACAGCAAGTACTTTTAACAACTGAGCCATCTCTCTAGCCCCAGTTTTTGTTTTCAAAAAGAAATTTACAGAACTAGTTTTATAATGATGTTTGATAGCAGGCAGAGACAACCCAACCTGGAGGTTAGCCCAGAGGTGCTGACTCAGTGCGGGCATCAGACCAGTTCTTGAAGGCTCATTGGCTTAAGCTGAGGGTGGCAAGAACTTCTGGATACAAATGCTATTTTCGAATGTATTAGCCACCCTCTTTCTTTTGGATCTTTGTTTGACAATGTAAACAATGTGGGGCAATGTTGTCATCTCAATCATGATTTTTACCAGAATGAGATTCGATCCGCTCCTGTGACACTCAGCTGGAGATGTCTTTTTGACTGTAGTCATGAATTTTTGGGAGGAATTTGGGGCGGGGAAATTATGATGATTCAGATACGAATCCACTTAGTTCTCATCTGAATTATTTATTTACACAATGTCTCTTTTCCCATTTGATCCAATGAAGTGTTCAGGAGATGCACAAAAGGCTATGGTAAATTATAAATTTATATTTTCTATATAAAAATTATATATATATAATTATAAACTCAGGATAAAGAAGATCAAATAGGGCTGAGGAAATGTCTTAGTGGAAAAAGCACTACCCATGCAAGCATGAGCCCCTGAGTTTGGATCTCCAGAACCCACATAAAACCAGCCACTGTAGGACTGGAGAGAAGGTTTAGTGGTTAAGGCACTTGCCTGCAAAACCAAAGGACCCAGGTTCTATTCCCCAGAACACATGTAAGCCAGAGGCATAAGGTGGAGCATACATCTGGAGTTCGTCTGCAATGGCTGAAGGTCCTGGCATGTCCATTCTATCTCACTCTCTCTCAAATAAACCAATAAAAATTATTAAAACAAAACAAAACAGCCACTGCAATGCCAGTGTCTGTCATCCTAGCCTGCACAGAGCAAGAGAAGAGGCAGAGACAGGAGAACCTCCTCAACCTCACAAGCCAGCTAGCCTAGTGTGTGCAGCAGTGAACAATGAGACGCTGTGATTATGGGTGTGTGCCACCATGCCTGGTGTGAGTCTCTCTCTCTCTCTCTCTCTCTCTCTCTCTATATATATATATATATATATATATATATTTATACACACACACACACACACACACACACACACATATATATATATACACACACACTTGAGAGAGGGGGGTGGAAACACGCCTGCAAATGAACTTCAGATGCATGCGCCACTTTGTACATCTGGCTTTATGTGAGTACTAGGGCATTGAAATCCAGCAGGCTTTGTAAGTGCCTTTAACCACTGAGCTACCTTTCTAGCTTCCCAATGCGTGTATGGGGGGGGTGGAATTTACAGAGCAAGGTGAGAGGTTGCTTGTAGGAGCAAGAGTGATTCAAAGGCAGCGAGCTGCATCATGGAAAAGCCCACCCCAGCGTAGGTGCTGACTCTTGGACGCTGCATTTCAGGTGCATGATGCATAACTTGCAGGCAGTGGAGGTGAGAAAGTGTCTTTCCCAAGGCCCTGTTTATCCTCTACATAAGTCTTGCCACCTTTTTCTTAGACTTGGTGGTTCCTGAGTCTCCCTCCTCCCAGTAGGAGGGAGCGATTCAATTCAGAGAAAACTGCTATACAACACTGGCCAGAGACTGCCCCTCCACAGTTGTTTATTGCCCTGATAACCTTGGGGAGTGGTCTTGTGACCTTTTAAATTTCACCTCTCCCAGACAAGTTGACTTCTTGACTAAGTCGTCCCTTCAGGAGGGCATATTTTAATTCGGAGGATTTAAAATTTTTTTTTTTTTTTTTGCCACACATCACCCTTCACTGGAGTTGCAATTGGATTCAAGTGCATCTGAAAACCTGCATGAAACGGTAGTTTCCCAGCTGTGAGGCGGCAGGGCAGCGGCTGAGCTGGAAGCCCCGACCATGACTGTCTGCCAAGTCATCCTGCGATGAGTCAGCCCGGCTTCAGAGTCCGGTTTCTAAACGGTTATTCCAGCTCTGTGGCTGGGCAAAGAGGGTTGGGGAGCCCGGCAGGAACTTGCCTCTTACTCTGGGACGGGAGCCAGCTGACCTGAAGGGCATCCGCCAGGTGCACCTCCCAGGGCACATGCCCTCTTCTCACACCATTGCAGGGACGTGAAAAGCAGGCAGGTCCTTGATTCCAACCTTCCTTCGGCTTATCTCATTCTGCCTGAGATTCGGCTAGCACTCCAGATCGTGGCTTTCTTGTGTGTGTGTGGCACGCATGTGGTTCGTGTGTGTTCATGTGTGGGCGGGTGCTCGTGTGTGCAGCTGCACGTGCAGGTGAAGGCTAGAGGCTGGTGTCGGGTGTGTCTACCTTGCATTTTGAAACAGGGTCTTTCTGAACCTAGAGCGTGCTGATTTGGTTAGACCAGCTAGCCAGCTTGCCCAGGTGTCCCTCTTTTGTCCTGCTTCCTGATCACTGGTATTGCAGGTATATGTTACTGTCTCCAGCATTTATGTGGGGGCTGGGGATCCAAACTTAGGCCCTCACAATTGTATTATAAGCATTTTAGTGAGTGAGCCATCTTCCCAGCTTTTAAACTGCTTTTACTGATTCTAGTATCCATAATAGTAACAATAGATATTTATTGAATCTTTACTTCTTTACCTCCCCTTAGCAACCTGACTAGGTAGACAGTCATTGACCACATCTATTTTAACTTAATTTAGTTTTGGGGTGTTTTTTTTTAGACAGGTCATATGTTGCCCAAGCTGATCTTGAATTTACTATATAGCTGAGGCTGGCCTTAAACCCTTGGTCCTCTTACTTCCACCTCCCAAGTATTGGGATTACAGCTGTAATCCACCATACCCAATTTAATGGAATTAAAGAATTAGAGGTGTTGGCTGGGTATAGTGGCACACGCCTTTAATCCCAGTACTCAGGAGGCAGAGGTAGGAGGTAAGAGGCCGCCCTGAGACTACATAGTGAATTCCAGGCCAGCCTGGGCTAGAGCAAGACCCTACCGCAAAAATAACAAAAATAAAAAAATAGAGGTGTTAAGTAACTGCCTAAAGTCACACAGATTGTTAAGCCATTGAAATTTGATTCCAAGTTAACTGATTCTAGACTAGAGCCTTACCTTCATTGTTACTCAACAGTTCTCATATGAACCTGTGTGTGTGTGTGTGTGTGTGTGTGCATGTGTGTGCGTGTGCAGGCATGGGACTACGAAACCTGATAATCCAAAACAGAAAGATTCCCAAGATGGGTCGGGTGCATAGGGAGTGTGCTTAGCATGCATGAGAGG
Source organism: Jaculus jaculus (assembly GCF_020740685.1). NCBI lineage: Eukaryota > Metazoa > Chordata > Mammalia > Rodentia > Dipodidae > Jaculus > Jaculus jaculus. The sequence goes on from NC_059110.1 coordinate 130,351,307, forward strand.
AGCCTGGGGTCGGTGCCCAGCTCCTTGGGAGTAGGAAGGGATCCAAGAGTCAAAAACAGAAACTTTGCGGAAATTCACCGCGTGTCAGAACTCTACCTGTTCCTTACGTGCATTAGCGCAGCAATCAACGCAAACCTCTTCCACCACGAGGCTTGGTTTTCCAAGTCCCTTTTCACAAGAGAACAACGCAGTCCAGAGAGGCTCTACGCCTGGCTGGAGCTCCTCAGCTAGGGGGCCAGTCGGAGGTTCCGAGCAGCAGTACCTGACCGACAGGTGTCATTTCCACTCCCCGGTTATTCTCAGGTTAGAAGAGGGAACCGGCACGCTCCGGACAAACCCTTTCGCTTGCTGTGCCGAGTCCCAAAGTCCCGGGGGAGCCGGACGCCGCCCCCTGGTGGCGCGTCGGCGCCAGCGCAGGGCATGCTAATGAGCCCGTTCTGCCGCGCGCTGATTGGCTGGCGAGGATTCCAGCCGCTCAGCCAGTCGGGGGGCGCGAGGGAAACTCCGGGCCCCGCGCGCCCCGCGCCCCGCGCATCCCTGTCCACGTCCCGGCTGCCTCGTGAACTTGGGGGTTTTCTTCTTTTTCTCTCCCATACGCATTGTGGTCGGGAATTCAGCCAGGGTCCGGGACGACGATTCGACACCAAGGCCAGCAGTACAGGCCGAGGATGGCCATTTTCCAAGAGGTACCCCTGAGGCCCCCCCACCCACACCTGGGCCTGGCAGGTGGGCGGGGACCAAGTCTGACGTCAGCCCGGAGGCGGTTGGGCGTCCCTTTGGGTCGGCCTCTGATGGTGATGACTGGGACGTGTGATTAAAAAAAAAAAGTCCAAGTTTCTAAACTGTCACTGGGTTCCGAAACATTGGCGCTTCGTGGGTGAGCAGAATGTGGGAGGGGAGAGCCTGCTGCCAGAAGCAGAGGCGCTCACACCGCAAACCGGGCTGGCAGCCTCTGTCATCTGAGGTACCCAGACACCCACGTGTTAATTTCACAGGTCCTATATCGGGCCATTTTTGGATATACGTGCGATGCTTGAAAGTAAGAACACATCTTTCGCACACGGACCACAACTAGCTCGCTTGATTGGGTTTGAGTTTAAACGCCACGGTTTCCTTGTCCCGACCGCATTCTGCACCATTTCCTCTGAATGTGCTGAGTACAAGGACGTAATGATAAGAAAAACAGGTGTAACTGTCCTCAGTGATGCCTCAGGCTAAGTGACCCAGCCAAGACAGCTCGCAGTGCCAGCCTTGGGGGATGTGGCTGAGTGTGCCCACTAATAGGACCCGTAGGTGCCCCTTGTCCAACGTCCTTGCTTTGTAGATGAGCCAAGCCCTCAGCCAGTGGCTGAGCTGGAGGTAGGCAGCTTCAAGCCCCAGCTTCTCTGCCCAGGGTTGGGTGTCTCTGTTCCTAGGGACAGAACTGGGACACATACAGCGCCAGGGAGTGGACACCCCTAGGATCAGGCTGCAACTGACCAGGAAGGGGACCTGCTGTGGGAATTTATGGCTTCTTATTGAATATTTTGTGCGGGTTTCTCCAGGAGCTCCTAGGAGTGTAGGAATCAAGTGGTCCCCAAGGGAAACCTGAGTGTGCCTTGCATTGACCTCTTTTATTACTACCTCTGTCCGGTTTCCCCAATGACTAGGACTGCTTCTCAGGATCTCTATGTGATGTGTTCATCACACACCCCCTTCCCATTTTACACTGGCCAGCGAGGTCGATGCTGGGAGAACTGTTAGCATGGCAGAAGAATGTTAATCCCAATGCACAGGCTGAAACACACAACTAAGACTGAGATAAGGAGCTGAGCCTGTGGGAGGCGCAGTGGTGGAAGGCACCATAGAGAAGATGGCCTTGAAGATGGAAGGCTGCAGAGCCGGCCCATGGGCAGAGGGAGTTGTGCAGCAAGTGCTTATCCAGTGAGCCAGCTCCCCAGCCCTGTGAGGGTGCTCTTGAGGCAGAGAAGATGTGGTGCCAGGAGGGAAGAGAACGTGATTGTCATTGAGGACATCTTCCATGTCAGTTGTTGGTTGGAGCCGCATGGCCAATGTCCAGTGGGCAATTCTGCTTCTGGGAAGAGGTTCTGGAAGACTTGAGGCACATATCAGACTGGCCTTTGGAGACGCAGCAGGAACCAGGGGTGTTTCTGGGCTTAGTTGGCATTGCACTTGGGCATTTGGTATGTGAATGACAGTGGGATTTGAGCTTACCATCAAGAGAGGGTAGTGGTTTTGGATCACCCCACATCCTTCCACAGCCAAGCACACTATGCTTGTCCCCCAGGGAGCTTTTTCTGGTTTATTGGAAAATTCCAGTCCTTGAGGTCTTAACGGAGAGTGACAGCCACTTACGAAATAAAGCAGCTGTGAGTATGGAGCAAGTGGGGTGCTTTCAGTGACTGCCTGGCTCTCCTTTTAATGTTTTTGTTTTTGGCATTTTGAGGTAGGGTTTCACTCTAGCCCAGATTGACCTGGGATTTACTATGTAGTGTCAGGATGTCTTGAACTCATAGTGATTGTCCTACCTCTGTCTCTCAAGTGCTTGGATTAAAGGCATGCACCACCAGGTCTGGTTCTTAAAAGTTTTTTTTTTTTTTTTTGAGACAGGGTCACATGTAGCCCAGGCTTACCTCACTGTGCAGTTAAGGATGACCTTGAACCTCTTGCCTCCATATCCCAAGTGCTAGTATTACAGGTGAATGCCACCATACCCAGGATTTTTTTTTTCCCTAAGATAGGGTTTCCCTCTAGGCCGGGCTGACCTGGAATTCACTATGTAGTCTCAGAGTGGCCTTGACCTTGTGGTGGGTGATCCTTCCACCTCTGCTTCCTGAGTGCTGGGATTAAAGGCGTGCGCCATGGTGCCCCACTAACCATACCCAGTTTTTAAATTTTGCTTTTATTTTAATTTGTTTATTTGGGAGAGAGAGAGAGAGAGAGAGAATGGGCATGCCAGGGCATTCAGCCACTGCAAATTAATTCCAGAAGCATGAGCCACCTTGTGCATCTGGCTATGGGTCCTGGGGAGTTGAACCTGGGTCCTTTGGCTCTGTAGGCGAGCACCTTATACTCTAAGCCATCCCTCCAGCCCCCACACCGTTTTGTTAATGTGGTGCTGGGATTGAACCGAGGACCTCATGTATGCTAGACAGGCACTCACCTGACTAAACTATATCCCCAGCTCCTGCCAGGGTTCTTAGAAATGCTTGATGCCATGCCTCAGTCCGCTGGAATCTCAGAGGGGAAACACTGGTCCTAGGGTGGGGCCAGAAGTGGGAGGGGAGCCCACTGATGACGTCTTTCTCCCCATGTTTGGGAGAAGTAAGAAGCTGTGGTCTGCTCAACAGAGGTGAGGTCGGGTGGGGAGGTGACCGTATGGAGGAGGGTGCAGAGGGTTGCCGTGTCTGATGACAGAAGGGACACACGCCAGCAGGAACACGAGCAAGCTGGAGAAAGGCCATAGTAATGCCCTTTCTAGGGAGTCTTAAGTCATGCTGTCATGCTGGGGGCCAGGCACGGTAGCTTGTGCCTGACATCTTACCACTTGGGAGGCTGAAGCAGAGACTCGTGAGAACATGCCTCAAAAAACAAAAACAAAAAACCTTGAAAAACAAAAACAGCTAGGCCTTTGTCATTGGTAGGTAGTTTCTTGAGACAAAGGACCAAGACATAAACTTTCTAGAGCCATTCCAGACCTAAGGAAGCAGTTATAGTCTTTGCATTTTTGAGCTATTATATTTATTTTAAATATTTTACTTATTTATTTGGGAGAGAGAGAAAAAGAGAAAAGAGAGAGAGAGAGAGAGAGAGAGAATGGGTGCAGGGGCCTCCTAGCCACTGCAAATGAACTCCAGACACATGTTCCACTTTGTGCATCTGACTTTACATGGGTACTGGGGAATTGAACTTGAGTCCTTTGACTTTGGAGGCAAGCACTTTAACCTCTAAGCCAGCTCTCCAGGCCCTTTTCTTTTCTTTCTTTCTTTCTTTTTTTTAGCATGAAGCAAATGGAATGAAGCTGCTGACATTTTTTCTTTTCTTTTTTATCAGCAACTGAAAATATCTAACCAGCAAAGCTATTGATTGCCCTCTGCCTATCTCTAATATATCACTTGACATGAAGCACAGTGAAAATTATTTGTAACTTCAATAGTTACTCCAGAAAGGATGAAGAAACTAAGAGTTGGGCTGGAGGGGTGGCTCAGGTTTAACGGCACTTGCTTGCAAAGCCTTCTGGCCCAGGTTCAATTCTCCAGTACCCATGTGAAGCCAAGATGCACAACACAGTGCACGCATCTGGAGTCCATTTGCAATGGCAAGAGGCCCTGACATGTCCATGCTCTTTCTATTCCTCCTCACACATAAATAAAATATATTTGCAAAAGAAAAGAAGCTGTAAGTGGCTAATGGGACTGTGGTCCCCTGGCCATCCCCGGAGGCAGTGGCCACTATCTATTGTGGCTTATCCAGTGGCCTGAGCTGCACCCAGGCCCTGATCCTGCAGCACAATACGGACTGCAGCCCTGCACAGAGCCACAGTGAACAGTTTCTCATCCAAAACAGCTCTGTGAACTGGACATGGTGATGCCTACTTTTAATCCCAGCACTTGGGAGGCAGGAATAGGAGGACTGCTGAGAGTCCAAGGCTAGACTGAGACTACATAGTGAATTCTAGGTCAGCCTGGGATAGAGTGAGACCCCACCTCCAAAAAACCAAACCAGCCAAACAAAACAAAACAAAACCAACAACAGCCAAAATAGCTCTATGAGCCAAGAAAGTGTCCACACACATCAAGTATGCCGTCAACCTTGCACAAGGAGCCTAGCCAGGGCTTGTGTGCCCTCTGAGCAGCTGGCACCTTGTCCTGTAGCCCAAGGGGCATGGCCGTCCTTGTAGCCTTTGCCTGCGCCTTGTCTTGCTTGGCTGGTTCCTTGGACCTGTGGTGAGCTGGCATAACAATAAAGACTGAAGGAGTGTTGACTCTGGGCACGGTCTCCATTCTCGTTCTCCTTTCTGCCTCAGACCAGGCTAGGTGTGGGCAGGCTGGGTCCTCCTGGCTCCCACCCCCACTTTTCTGCATTGCGGCTCTGGTTCCCTCAGCTCAGTCAGCCCACACCTTCCCCATCACCTGCTCACGGCATGAGTTCTCTTCCAACCCCACTTCTGGGAATCATCCTGTGACCAGCTTGTAACTACTGCGATTGAGCTGTGCCAGTTGGACCTGGATGGCTCCCAAGGGAAGTGCTTGATCCTCTGCTGGGTGTCACCCTTTGCTGATGGGCCCTGCGGGCCCAGCTCATGGAGTGCAAGGTGCAGCTGCTCCCACAAGCAACTCCAGCGGAGGATCTGTGAGAAGGCTCAGCGGACTCTCCTTGGACAAGATTGTCTTGCTGGGACTTCTCTTATTATTGCTCATGGCCGGTCCCTAAATAGTGGATGATGACATCAGGAACTTCTATCAGGACCACGCACCCCGACTGCCAACCTTCTTGTGTTGCTTTAGAGCTCATGTGATAAATGTTCTGCTTTCTTTTCTTTTATGAGAGATGGGGGAGGAGGAGAATTGGCACACCATGGTCTCCAGCTACTGCAACCAAACTCCAGACACATGCATCACCTTGTGTGCCTGGCTTACATGGGTTAGGCTTTGCAGGCAAATGCCTTAAGTATTAAGCCATTTCTCCAGCCCTCTTGTCTTCCTTTTGCCCTTTCTCTTCTTCCCTCCTTCCTTAGAAGGTCCTTCTTTCCCCCTTCTCTCCTTCCCCCTTCCTCCATCCCTCCTTTCTCTCCTTTCCCCCTTCTTTTCTCTCTTTCTTCTCTCCCTTCTTCCCCTCCCTCCCTCCCTTCCATCTTTTCTTCCTTCCACGGTAAAGATACTGAACCTAGGGGTCTCACCCATGCTGGGGTAAGTGCTCTGATCACCGAACTGCACTCCTGTCCCTTCTCTATCTTTCTCTGTAGGGGTTACTATGTAGCCCAGGCTGCCTTCAACTCACCATCCTCTCAAGTGCTGAGATTATGGTGGTGAGCCACCGTACCTAGCATTTCACCTTCACAATCACCCTTTAAAAAATGGGGCAGTGGGCTGGGGAGATTGCTCAGTGGTTAAAGGTCCTTGCTTGCAAAGCCTGTTCTTCCTGGCTCAACTCCTCATCTACCCACATAAAGCTGGATGGGCATCTATTTGCAGTAGCAAGAAACCCTGGCACATGTGCGCATGCGTGTGCGCGCACACACACACACACACACACACACACACACACACACACACACAATAAATTTAAAAATAAATAAAGCTAATGGCACAGGTATTGAGTTTTCTCCACAGTGGATGGAAACATTGAGGTTCAGAGAGGTCAGATGACTGGCTCGGGGCCACTCAGCCGACACTTCCTGTTTCTCAGCTGCACCGAGGTGAGGAAAAATCAGATCTCATTCACATTACAGGTGCATGCCTGTATGATAAACGAATTTGCTGAGTGGAAGGGCTCAGCACTATGATGGCTGCAGGCAAGTAGTGATTGTAAGATTGCAACAGTGAAACTGGGGGAAGCAGTCTCTTGGATGGCTCTAGTGCTGGTTGATAGGAGCCAGAGAGCTGGCTGCCTTTGAGGATCCCAGGCAGGTGCAAAGCAGGCAGCAGGAAGTGGTACGTGGGCGGGAAGGACAGTGTTAATGGACGAGGAGAGACCTTTGCTCTAACCACAGCTCCCAGCATGCACCCTGGCAACTTTGGCCTCCATGCTCTGCTTCTGCTGTGTCCGCATGGAATCCCTTCCTCCCTCACCACAGCTCAAGTGGTGCTGTGAGTGAGATGTCCTCATTTCTTCCTTTTTCCCTTCCTTTCTTTCTTTCTCTTTCTTTTTTGTTTTTGTTTTTCAAGGTTGGGTCTCTCTCTAGCTCAGGCTAACCTGGAATTCATTATGTAGTCTCAAGGGTGGTTTCAAACTCACAGTGATCCTCCTACCTCTGCCTTCCAAGTGCTGAGATTAAAAGTGTGTGCCACCTTGCCTGGCTTGTCCCAGACACTTCTGTGAATATGCTCCCGCTTCAGGGCACACACAGATGGTTTTCACTTTCCAAACAGGATGCTTCCCTGGCACGTCCTGCTTTGGCCACTGACACCACAGTTTGGCAGGGTGGCAGGAAACCATAAAATTGTGTCCTCTTGCTCTCCCCAAATTGTGTCCAATCTCCAGGGCCAGAGTGTCCACACCTTCAGTACTCTTGGAGATTTCTCTTGCTCACCTGTCTCCCGTGGTCTGCCTGGACTTCCTGCAGTCAGCTCTGGTCTGCCATGTCTGCACATCCCTCCTCCCCCCTTTGTGTAACCGTCTAGAATCTTGTAAGAACAAAGCAGACTGTGGGCTGGGATTGTAGCTCAGTTGGTAGAGTGCTTGCCTAGCATGCACAAGGTCCTGGGTTCTATCCTCAGCGCTTCATAAAACGAAGCATGACGACACATGCCTGTCACTCCAGTCCTCTGGAGGTGGAGGCAGGACTATTAGAAATTCAAGGCCATACTTGGCTACACAGTGAGTTCAAGACCAGTCTGGGCTACAGGAGACATTGTCTCCAGAAACAATAATCAAAACAAAAAGGTAAAGCATAAGTACTGCTCCTTTTTCCATCAGCTTCCAGTTGCCTATGGAGTAACACTGGAATCTCATTGCATCTAGACACACTGCTCTTACTGGACACCATACACTGTTAAGTCTTCATGCTTTTGCACATACTGCCCTGAGTCTAGAATTCCTCTTACTCTGTGGCAGAGACAGTACATTCTCACCAAGTGCCCCACGTGCTCTCTTAAAAATCAATAGGCCATGAGCAGAAAGCAAAAGTGGAGTGTGTATGTGTGTGTGTGTGTCTGTCTGTCTGTCTGTGTGTCTTCCAGACTGATGCCTTGCAGGGCAGCTTCAGGTTCTCCTTGTCCCTGGCTCTGGGATCCCAGGTGTGTGTGATGGAATGAGGAACCACAGAGGGTAGCAGCCTGGACTGCTGAGCCATGACATCTAGGGCGGGACCTGGACTTTACTCAGCTTGAATTGTTTGCATAGGAGAAATTAACCTTTGTGGTGTTCACCTTTAGAACCACCTCATGACCTACTGGGCTGCTTAACCTTTTGACACTGTGACATGAGGTAGTTATCTACAAATATTTTATGCTGCATTCATAGCTATTGTGGGATGCATGTGGCCACCAGGGTTGACATGCCTCAATATGTCTTGATTATACACTTTAATTTTATGCCAGATCAAATCTTTATCTTTAGCTGGGCGAGTTGACAAAGGCCAGTAATTCTAGGTCTTTGGCTGAGGCAGGATGAACATGAGTTTCAGACCAATCTGGACTATAGAGTTAGTGACAGAATGGCTTGGGCTACATAGAAAAACTCTGTCTCAAATAAATCCTCATCTTTCAAAAGTTTGTTAAAATGTATTTATTTACTTATTGTGTGTGCACGCACAGGTGTGACCTCCACATGGTGTGCATGTGGAGGTCAGAGGACAGCTTTCACGTCAGTCCTCATTTCGAGCTCAGTTTCTCTCTCTCTCTCTTTTTTGTCTTCGAGGTAGGGTCACATTCTAGTCCAGGCTGACCTGGAATTCACTATTAAGTCTCAGGGTAGCCTCGAACTCATAGCAATCCTCCTACTTCTGCCTCCCAAGTGCTGGGACTAAAGGCATGTGCACCGCACTTGGCTCTCAGTCTCTTTCTCTTCTTCACTACTCATTCAGGAGCATTAGGGAGATACTCCTGTCTCTGCCTCTCTTTCCACTGTGGACATATGAGGGTTACTGCTGCCTGGCCCAGCGTCTGGGCTTTATACGGAACCTGGGGATCCAGACTCAGGAACTCAGACATGCGTTACCCACAGAGCCAATCCCTCAGCCCTAAACATTCACCTTTTAAGTCTTTGTTTAGAGACTACTTTTCTTAAAAGCCCCCCAGAAGCAGCCCATTCCTGGTCATATTATCATGTTTGCATCCCCTGGGACTCAGCAGAGCACCTGAGACAACAGTTGATGTCTGTTTGCTGGCCTTCTGTTTTACCTTGCGGAATGAAGTGGTGGAAAAGGACATGCAGCGATGGAAACAGGAGTCCCCATGTGAAGCCACGAGGTCCTGGAAACCAGAGGCTCTCCAGCATAACAAGGGTTGGCTGTCAACCAGGGGAGGCCTGCAACAGATTTCTCCTGCACATTGATTCTGACCACAGGCACAAAACTCTGAGGCGGGGGAGGGATTGGATGTTTTTCCTTCAAACCATTTTCCACACTACTTTTATCAAGATGATTTCATTTTTCTGCTACTATGATGAATTTCTTTTTTTCTTCAGGGCTGGGGATCAAACCCCAGGGCCCTGAGTGAGCCAAGCCAAGTACAAGCATTCATTGTGACTATGCTAACACCCCCAGCCCAGGTGGATTGAAGTTAGCATATAAAACCACTTTTAAGTTCCTGGAATGAGGCCTAGCTGAATGTTTGATTTTATTTTCTAATATTTTATTTATGATTTTGCATCTGTAATTATGGTGTGTGTGTTGGGGGGAGGAGTTGGTGTTTGAGACAGGGTTTCATGGTGTTACCTTACCTGACCTGGAATTCGTTATGTAGACCAGCTGGCCTTGAAGTTTCAGTGATCTGCATCTGCTCTGGGATGTTGGGAATACAGGTGTACCACCACACCTCGCTGCATCTGTACTCATCATTCACATTTTCTCTTTCTTCATTCTTTCTTATTATAACAACCAATTTTGGATCCTATCCTCTAACACATATTTGGTACCTTTTTAAGAAAATAGCCAAGTGTAGAAGCACACATCTTTAATCCCAGCACTCATGAGGCAGAGGTGAGTTCCAGGCCAGCCTGGGCTAGAGTGAGACCCTATGTTGGGAAAAAAATTATTTATTTATTTATTTGACAGAGAGAGAGAGACAGAGAGAGCAAGAGAGCACATGCATCAGGGCCTCTTGCTGCTGCAAATGAACTCTAGACACATTCTACTTTGTGCATCTGGGGGGTACTGGGGAATCAAACCCGGGCCATCAGACTTCGCAAGCAAGTGCCTTTGGCCATGGAGCAATTTCCCCAGCCCGGCTTGGTTTCTCTTAATTCAATCCAGGTTGGACGCTGCTGGGCTAGTCAGGGACAGCAGGCGTACAAGCTCCGTCTCACCAGACTGCTGTCCCTCTCAGATGCCAGTGAGAAGTCTAGAGCCACCCAGACTTCTGAGCAACTGACCATGAATTTGGGATCCCCGACACTTCAGGTTTGATAGTTTGCTAGAACAGATCACAGAACTCTAGAAAACAATTTACTGAATAATCTTGGTTTTTCTTAAAGCAGACGCTCAGGAACAGCCATATGAAAGAGGCACAGAAAGCTGGCTACGGGGGGCGACACAGTCTCCATGCTCTGAGAACACTACCTTCCCACCACTTTCATGTGTTTGCTAGCCTGGAAACTCTCTGAACCTCATCATTTAGGGTTTTCTTTTAATGGAGGTATCTGACACAAGCACGGTTTATTAGTTCATCGACCAATAATGATGAGCTCAATCTCTAGCCATCAAATCTTCTTCCTTCCCTGGGGAGCAAGCAGTTTGGGAGGTAAATAGCAACCCTTAATCATACCCATTTCTTCCTAGTTGGTTCCCATCCTGAAGCTATCTAGAGGCTCCCAGATAGTGGTCACCTCAGGAGCACCCAAAAGACGTTCCTTAAACTGTAAATCCCCGAGTGTTAGGAGCAGTATACCAGGAACCAGGGACAATGTTCACCTTTAATTAATTAATTAAGTTCAATTTAGAATTATTATTTGCATGGGGAGAGAGAATGGGCACACTAGGGCCTCTTGCCACTGCAAACGAACTCCAGCTGCATGCACCACTTTATGCATCTGGCTTTATGTGGGCACTGAGGAATAGAACCTGGGCTACTAGGCTTACAAACAAGAACCTTTAACCACTGAGCCATCTCTTCAGCCCTCACTTCTCACACCTTTTTTTAAAAATTTATTTGAGAGAGACAGACACAGAGAGAAAGACAGATAGAGGGAGAGAGAGAGAGAGAGAATGGGCGCGCCAGGGCTTCCAGCCTCTGCAAACGAACTCCAGACGCGTGTGCCCCCTTGTGCGTCTGGCTAACGTGGGACCTGGGGAAGCGAGCCTCGAACCGGGGACCTTAGGCTTCACAGGCAAGCGCTTAACCGCTAAGCCATATCTCCAGCCCAGCCCTCACTTTTAATTATAAGACAATGACTGAAGCTACTGTGCAATTGTTCAACTATTCTACCGAGGTTATATTTGCCCCATTAAAAGAGCTGAGAAGGGGCCTGGGGATGCAGTTCAGTTGGTAGAGTGCTTGTCTAGTATGCATGACACCCTGGGTTTGATACCCAGTATTGCATAAACTAGATGTCATAGTCCATACCTGTAACCCCATCCCTTAGGAGGAGGAGGACGAGGATTGAGAGTTCAAGGTTATCTTCAGCATCACAGCAACATATTGATTCCAGGTCAGCCTGGCTGCATGAGGATCTGCCTCAAAAAAAGAAAGAATTGGGGAGAAAATTTCCCGTTCTCTAGAAGAGTTTGTATCCTTCTGCTTCTACTTCCCAAGTTATGAGATTACAGGCATTCAATACAACACCTGGCATGGAAAAAGAATTTGATTTATGACTAAGTCAAATTCGTTGACTATGTTAGTGTGGTGGTTTGATTCAGGTGTCCCCCATAAACTTAGGTGTTCTGGATTCTAGGTTCCCCAGCTGATGGCAATTGGAAATTGAAGCCTCCTGGAGGTGGTGTATTGTTGGGGGCGGGCTTATGGGTGTTACAGCCAGTTTCCCAATGCCAGTGTTGGGCACACTCTCCTATTGCTATTGGTCATCTTATGTTGGCCAGGGGGTGATGTCCATCCTCCTCTGCTCATGCCATCGTTTTCCCCTGCCATTGTGGAGCTTCCCTTTGAGCCTATAAGCCAAAATAAACCTCTTTTTTCCCACAAGTTGTTCTTGGTTGGGTGATTTCTACCAGCAATGCGAACCTGACTGCAACAGTTAGCTCTATGTCCTTATTGGTCGCTAATCTTTTTGGCGAGTGTGATGTATTCATGTATCAGGGTAGATGCATGCACCCTGTGCACAGGTGTGTAGAGTAAGACATTGGGGGTCCTCACCTGCTGCTCTTCTATCTTGTTTCTTGAGACAGTCTCTCACTGAACCTAGAGCTTGTAGTTTTTCAGTTAGGTTGGTTGACCCATAAGCCTGAGCAGTTCTCATGTCTCTGTACCCTGCTCAGGATTGGGGGGAGGGGTTACAGGTGTTTGTGGCCACACCCAGCTTTTTAAAAATATTATTTTTATTTACTTATTTTGAGAAAGGTGGGTGGAGAAGCAGAGAGAGGGGAGAGAGAATGGGTGCACCAGGGCATCCAGCCACTGCAAATGAACTCCAGACACATGTGGTACCTTGTGCATCTGGCTTGTGTGGGTCCTGGGGAATTGAATCTGGGTCCTTTGGCTTTGCAGGCAAGTGTCCTAACCACCAAGCCATCTCTCCAGCCCCACACTCAGCTTATTTATTTATTTAATTTTTCGAGGTAGGGTCTCACTCTAGCTCAGATTGACCTGGAATTCACTATGTTGTCTCAGGGTGGCCTTGAACTCACAGTGACCCTCCTATCTCTGCCTCCCGAGTGCTGGGATTAAAGGCGGTCACCATCCAACCCCACATTGAGCTTTAAAAATTTTTTGTTGTTGTTATTTTTACTTATCTAAGAGCGACAGACAGACAGAAAGAGGGAGAGAGAGAGAGAGAATGGGCGTGCCAGGGTCTCTCACCACTGCAAACGAACTTCAGATGCGTGCGCCCCCTTGTGCATGTGGCAAACGTGGGTCCTGGGGAATCAAGCCTCGAACTGGGGTTCTTAGGCTTCACAGGCAGGCGCTTAACCACTAAGCCATCTCTGCAGCCCACATTCAGCTTTTTAATGTGGGTCCTGGGAATAGAACTTGAGTCCTCATGCTTGCTCAGCAAGCACTCTTATCCACTGATCCATGTCTCCAGCCCATCTTTAATCTTGTCCAATAAGTGATTAGGAAAGGCATGTTTCAATCTTCTGATTATGAATTTGTCTGTTTTTTTTTTGCCTTATGTATTTTAAGTCTTGTTATTGGGTACAGTCAGATTTGTAATTTGATATCTACTTGTTGGATTGACCCGCTATAACATGAAGCTTTTATTTTTATTTTTGGTCATTTTAATTTATTTATTTGAGAGTGACAAAGACAGAAAGAGGCAGATAAAAAGAAAGAGAATATGGGCATGCCAGGGCCACCAGCCACTGCAAACGAACTCCAGACATGTGCAACCCCTTGTGCATATGGTTAATGTGGGTCCTGGGCAATTGAGCTTTGAACCAGGATCCTTAGGCTTCACAGGCAAGTGCTTAGCCACTAAGCCATCTCTCCAGCCTAACATGAAGCTTTTAAAAAACTATTTTTATTTATTTGCAAGCAGAGAGAGAGAGAAAAGAGAAAGATAGATAGATAGAGAGAGAGAGAGAGAGAGAGAGAGAGAGAGAGAGAGGGCTGCTAGGACCTCCAGCCACTGCAAATGAACTTCAGCTGCGCACATCTGGCTATATGTGGATACCGGGGATCAAACCTGAGTTGTTACACTTAGCAGGCAAGCACCTTCACTGCTAAACCATCTCTCCAGCCCCATATGCAGTAATGCTTTTTGATATAGTCTTTCTTGTAATAGAATCTGGTGTGTTTTTTTGGTTTATGTATTTATTTGATAGTGACAGGCACAGAGAGAAAGGCAGATGTATATAGAGAGAATGGGCACGCCAGGGCCTCCAGCCACTGCAAAGGAATTCTAGATGTGTGCGCCCCCTTGTGCATCTGGCTAACGTGGGACCTGGGGAACCGAGCCTCGAACCGGGGTCCTTAGGCTTCACAGGCAAGTGCTTAACAGCTAAGCCATCTCTCCAGCCCTGATGTGTTTGTTTTGTGTTCTTGCAGTCCTGGGTTTGAACCCAGAGCCTTACATGCTAGGGATGACCTCTACCACAAAGCTACATTCCCAGCCCACTTGATTTTTTCTTTCTTTTTTTTTTTTTAGTGAAAAATTTTAAACATTTATTTTGGCAATTTTGACACATGTACATAATTATTTTGATAATCATCCCTCTCTCACCCCCTCACACATAAATAAAAAGATTTTAAAAATATCCAAAGCATTTTGTACCTTAACAGGAGTTCTTAAGTGGAATATCATGAAAATGATACTAGGATGGTTCATTTTCCAAGTCAAATTGACTTGTTTATCAAGACAGGTAGTAGAATATTATCTTAGAGTATGTCTATAAAGGATGTTCCAGAAGGAGATTAGCATTTAAATCAGCAGACTGAGGAAAGAAGTCTGCTCTCAAAATGCGCATGAGCGTCACAAACCAGTTGACAGAAAAACAAGTGGAGAAAGGGTGAGCTCCCTTCTGGTCCTGCCCTGGGGTGCTGGAGCTCCTGGCTCTCGGCCGCTAGCGCGTAGCCAGCAGGCAGCCCTCCTCTCCAGCCGCGCTCAGGCTGAGCACCTCCACTGGCTTTCCCGGCTCTCCTGCAGGCAGATGGCATACTGTGGGACTTCTCCGCCTCTCCAATTGTGTGAAGCAGTTCCCAAAATAAGTCTCTTCCGATAGAGCTCCAAATATCCTATTGATTCTGTTTCTCGGGAGGATTCTGATCTAGCTCCTTCTTTGTAGCAGTCAGGAAAGAACTTCATTTCTATGGTATTTTCAATGCCATATTTTGCAAAAAAAGTTCACATTTTGTATCATGAATGGAGTATACACATATAAATACAAACAAGAAAAGTAACACTTTTATGAAATAATTCTTATGATGAAACTAATTACATGCATCATACTCTAATACATTTCATTCCATGAAAAAAGTACTGGTCAGACTTGGGGAGATGGCTCCGGGGACAAGACTTGCTGTGCAACTCAAGTACCTGAGTTCAAATCCCCAAGCCCCATACAAAAGCCAGAAGCTGTGGTGAGCTTCCATAATCCCAGCTTGCCTAGAGTGAAAATGGAAGTGTAGACAGAAGTTTCTGGAATCTCACAAAAGGAACAGTGAGTAGCAATGAGACACCCTGCCTCAAAACCCTACGTGAAAGGTGAGAATCAACCCAGACATGGTCCTCTGATCTCCACGAGTGCCATGGCATGTGCATGCCTGGACACACATGCACATACGCATCAAATAAATGAGGATTTTTTAAAAAAAAGTACTGGTCCCTACCGAGTAAATTACTTCAGGACCCACCAATGGTTTATTTATGGCCACTATTCTAATACATCTGTCAAGTTTTTAATAGAAAATAAGCCAGCTGATAACTCCATCAGGTCTCCGGCACATCCTGTATACACTCTCTACTCATACCAGATGTTCACGTGTCTGTTACGGTTGAATTGGATTTTGTGTGTGCTCCTCACTGCCCCCAGTTTGAGTGCTGAAAGTCCGTACTCCATCGCAGCTTAGAATTTGCCTGTTCTTTGAAGCAGGGCCTTTCAAAAGACAATTAAGTTAAAATGAGGTCCATTTAAAAAAGATCTGTTTATCTAGGAGACAGTGAATATGGGCATGTCAGGGCCTCTTGACACTGCAAAAGAACTCCAGAATCAAGCGCCACTTTGTGCATCTGGCTTTATGTGAGTACTGGGGAACTGAACTCGGGTCCTTAGGCTTTGCAAGCAAGCACTTTTAAGTGCGGAGCCATTTCTCCATGCCCAAAGTGAGGTCCTTACAAGAAGAGATTGCGCAGACCCAGGGGAGCACATGTGAGGGTGCAGTTCGAGGGGAGCCCTCTGCACTCCAAGCCGGGAAGCGGCAGAAGACGCTAGACTCCGCTTTGTTCTTAACCTCTAGCTTCCTGAACTGTAGAAAGTGAAGTTCTACGGTTTAGTCGACCTGGTTTCTGGCGGTCTGTTAAAGATCAGCTCTTGCTAATAACACAGGGCCATTCCATTAGTCTTTGCACATGATATTCCCTCTGCTCACACTCCCCACTTACAAATACCCAGTGAACCCCCACCTGGCCAGTCCTGGCCATGGGATGGCCTCACTGGCCTTGCTCCACCAGTCGTCTCTAGCTGCGCTGTCCCTTCCGGCATGGCACCCACCGCTCGAGCTTCTCCAAGGAGTTGGGCCCACCTCCCCACTTTTGTAGCAAGGCGCCCTCTGCTGGAAGCCTCTGTCTTTTCAATCTAATACCGTGCCTCGGCCCGCCCTTTTCTTTTGAGGGCATCTCATGTAGGCTGAGGTGGGTCTCATACTCACTATGTAGCTAAAGCTGAGCTTGAAGATCTGCTTAAAAATTCTTTAATTTTATTTATTTGAGAGAGAAAGAGGAGGGGGTGGAGTGGGAGAGAGAGAATGAATGGGTGCGCCAGGGCCTCTAGCCACACCAAAGAAACTTCTGACGTATGCCTCTTGTGCAGCTGGCTTATGTGGGTACTGGGGAAAGGAACCTGGGTCCTTATGCTTCTCAGGCAAGTGCCTTAACCATTAAGCCATCTCTGCAGCCCTGAAGATCTAATTTTTTTTTTAAACAGAAAATAAGCAAGCTAAAAACTCTATCTTCTTGATCTTCCAGCCTCCACCTCCCAAATACTGGGATTACAGATGCTGCCACCACATGGAGTTTCTTCCGTTTTCAAGAGTGGCTCTGAGCATCATTTCCCTCTAGCCTTTCCTGAGCTACTTCTGGCAGATGTCACCATTTCTACTGTGCCCAGGGTTAGCCCTTGACTGTAGTTTAGAAGCTTGGATTTTATTAGGAGGGCTCTTTGAGTCCCTGATAAGTGACTCACTGTGCACCGATCATTAGTGCAAACAGTGAAATAGGCTGAATATGTGCTTTCTCTCTGGGAGCCTGGAGTCTTGGTTCATACGGTCCAGTGATCATTGAGCACTGGGATTCTAATGAGTTTTCTAGAGAGAGAACATTTCACACTTGCCACAACTCATTGAGTGAGGAATGAATGTGTGAGGGAGGAATGAAATGTTTTGTGTAAACCCATTGAGTGAGAACTCTTGGAAGCCTGTATCTGGTGCCTTCCAGACTGCCTATTTTCCCTTTGATAATTCTGCTTCATATCCCTCTATTGTAACAAATCAGAGCCACCAAGATGACTAGCTACTGAGCCCAAAGTGCCCTCCAAGCAAATCACTGATCCTGGGGTGTCCTGGGAATCCCCACACAAAAGCCATATGCCTCATGTAGACTTCTTGCATTAAGACTGGAAAGATGGCTCATCAGCGAAGGCATTTGCCTGCAAAGCCTAATGACCTAAATTCAATTCTCCAGGGTCCTTACAAAGTGAGATGCGCAGTGGTGCACACATCTGGAGTTCTTTTGAAGTGGCTGGAGGTCCTGGCATACCGATTCTCTTTATCTCTCCATCCCTCGTCTCCCTATTTCTCTCTGCTTGAAAATAAATAAGATCACACACACACACACACATATGTATATATTGGCTTTTCAAGGTAGGGTCTCACTCTGGTTCAGGCTGACCTGGAATTCACTACGTAGTCTCAGGGTGGCCTCAAACTCTTGGTGATCCTCCTACCTCTGCCTCCTGAGTGCTGGGATTAAAGGCATGTGCCATCACACCTTGGTAAAATAAAAATATTTTTAAAAAATCTAGGGGGCTGGAGAGATGAATCAATGGTTAAATGTGCTTACTTAAAATCCTGCTAGCCCAGGTTTTATCCCCCAGTACCCATGTAAAGCCAGATGCATAAAATGGTTCATGCATCTGGTGTTCCTTGCAGTGGTAGGAAGCCCTGGAATGCCTCTGCTTATTTTGTCTGTCTCTTTCTCTTTGTCTCCCTCTTTCTGTCTCTCAAATAAATAAAAAATTTAAAATATTATTTAAAATCTTGTCATTTTCTCTGGTTTATGTATTACTCTCTCACAGTCACAAAGGGTGAGTCTTGTTTACTTACTTTTGTCAGTCCTGGCTTATCAGGACATTCAGTTTTGGTGCCCACCAGAGAATCTTCTCAGTGAATCTAAATGGTTAGGATTACAGCTGGGTTAGGGTTCACCTCCATTAGTCACATTTGTTATTCATTGCCTCAGAGTCCAGAGTGCTAACCATTACGCCACGAAACCTCACAGTCACTCTTTGTCTGTGAAGGAAACAGGAAACGGATTCCAAAAGTGCAGACTTACACATTCTTTTTCTAGGGTAGTTCTTGCAGTGGGCCATAAGGCTTTCTCTTCTCCAGGAGATGGCTCAGATACAAGATGAGATCCATATCAGGCAGATGTGCAAATCAGTCTAGAGTAAGAGCTAAGCGCACGTGTGTGTAACAAAGATATGAGCACTTCCACAGGCCCTGTGGTTA
Source organism: Jaculus jaculus (assembly GCF_020740685.1). NCBI lineage: Eukaryota > Metazoa > Chordata > Mammalia > Rodentia > Dipodidae > Jaculus > Jaculus jaculus. The sequence continues at coordinate 130,369,744 of NC_059110.1, forward strand.
CAAGAGTGACTAGTATTTAAGACAGTCCAAGGCTATGGTTTCTTATCAGAGATTATAGTTTTCCCAGTCAGATGCAGTTGACCGCTCAGAGGTCACATTTGCCATCAGTAGTATGCCTGGCAACAACATTTATATACCATCACCATAGGTTACCAAAGGAACAGTTATGGTGCCCAGCCTGGAAGATGGTTCACATTGACCCCTGTATCCTATATTCATGCCTTCTCATATCGAGTAGGACCAACCCATGCAATCGCCAGGCTCATTGGGGAAATATGTAACTTCTGAGGCAGCCTTATAAAACATGATTTCTGTCTAGTCTCTTGTTCCAGGGGAGGTCAGCTGGCAATGCTGTGAGGATACTGAAGCACTCCTATGAGGAGGTCCACGTGCTGAGGAACCAAGGTCTCTTGCCCACACGTGTGACAGTGCCATCTTGGAAGTGGGCCCTCTAGTCCCATCTAAGCCTTCACGTGAATACAGCCCTAACCAGGCTGGACTGAACATTTCTGTCTCTCTCACGTGACTTCCTCAGAGTCTGCCCTGTAGCTTAAGACTCTGCCTTCATTCTGGTACTTTTTTCTTTTGTATCTTTGGGAGATATTGGTGTTTCTTATTATTTTCACCACAATTCTATGTCGATGCCTTTACAATCCAAGGTCACACCTTTTCCAAACAATTATTTCCACTCTTTTGTAAACATATTTCTCAATACTGTTAAGATATTTACTATTCATGATGTACATAGGAGAAGGTGCAAGGAGGAAGATTAAAGACAGATAGGCTTTGTTCATTCCATTTCCAAGTGTTATATAGCTTGTGGTGCTTTTTTTAAACCTTCATAAAACTGGAGCTATCTATACTGAAATCCAGTCAGATGAGTCCCAAAAAGCAGATATGAAATGCCTTTTTTTTTGCGGTAGGGTCTCGCTGTAGCCCAGGCTTATCTGGAATTCACTATATAGTCTCAGGGTGTCCTCGAACTCTTGAGTATCCTCCTACCTCTGCCTTCTGAGTGCTGGGATTAAAGGCATGTGCCACCACGCCTGGCTTGAAATGTTTTTTGAGAAGTGAGAACATATTTTGAGCAGGGTGGTGCCAAGGTGATTGATACTGGTCCATAAACCTATTCCAAAATGTGTTGCTGGTGGGAGGGGACATAGGATAATAATAGAACACTATTTAAAGGCCTGTGGTGAACATACTTAAGAACCATGAGACTAAACAAAGTTAAGTGAGTTCTAATTACTTCAGGCCTTCTTGGAACAATTTTATATCCTATTATTACCTGTGTGGAGACTATAGCTCAACTACTCAAATTATTTGTTCATCTTTATTTTTTCTTTCTTTTACATTTTGAAAACTTTTTTTGACAACTTCAATAATTATAGATAATAAATCATAATCACCTCCCCTTCTCTTTTTCCCCTTCACAAATCCACTCTCCATCCTATCCCCTTCCTCTCCCAATTACTCCTTTATTTTGATGTCATCATCTTTTCCTCCCCTCTCTTCCTTCCCACATAGCCCCTTTCTAGCTTATTGGCCTCTGCTACTAATACCAACTCACACACAAGTCTAAACATTTGTAGCTAGGATCCACAAATGAGAGAACATGCAACATTTGGCTTTCTGGCCTGGGTTACCTCACTTAGTATAATTCATTCTAGCTCAATCCATTTTTCTGCAAATTTCATAACTTCATTTTTTAAGCCACTGAATAGAACTGCATTGTATAAATGTACCACATCTTCATTATCCATTTATCAGTTGAGGGACACCTAGGTTGGTTCCATTTCCTAGCTACTGTGAATAGAAGCAATAAACATTAACATGCAAGTATTTCTAATGAAGGGCAATGAGTCCTTAGGCTATATGCCTAGGAGTGGTACAGCTGGGTCATATGGTAAACCTAGTTTTAGGTATCTTAGGAATCTCCACACCAATTTCCACAATAGCTGTATGAGTTCATATTCCCACCAACAGGTTACTGAGAAATCAAGCTGGAGCTGAGCTAAAACCTCCTCCCTGTAGACCACCTGACAGAGAGCTGAAAAAAGCTATAGCTGCATGCAGTCCTATGGGAGACAGAAGTTACCAGTGGTGAAAACAATGGACGCTGCAAGCCTTAAGTTTAGCCAGCCAGGGCACATGACCACAGGGGTGCAATAGTGGCATGTCTGTTATGGGGAAAACCAACTGCTGTCTAATTGGTCTCTAGGACAGAGGGAATACATTCCTGGAACTGAAAACCTAATCAAAAGCCTATGGTGGGGAGGTCATGAGTCTTAGGAACGTAATGCCTGCTCTTCTCTGGCTAAATGCATATATTATGTTCAACAAAGTGCTCTTTACTTAGCGTTCACACCCACATATTAATGGTACTCTTGCTTTTGGTTAGAGAAACTTCTCTTTTCAGCTGGTGACCATCAGGATGACCCAAAAGGCACCATAGTGCTGAAAGGTGAAGGAGTGCTCAGCACTGAAACATCTCTATCACACCTACCAAGGCTCAGGGTCCATTGCGGAAGAGGTGGTGGGAAGAGCGGAAGAGCCAAAGGAAGGTAGGACTGCTTACAATGCACTCATTCAGACAGAAATAGTCCTTGATATCTGTGACTTTGCAGTGCCTACCACTAACTTCACGTAACAGGAGGAAAAGATGACATCAAAATAAAAGAGACAAACGGAGAGAGGGAGGGGACAGGAGGGAGAGTGGATGTGTGACAGTGAAAGTGGGGAAGGGGAGGGAATTGTTATGGTTTATTTTAAGTAGGGAAGTTGTCAATAGTGATAAAAAGAAGTTGAAATAAAAAACAGCTCGGGGAGGTGTCCTGGCCAAGTAACCTAAGACAGCGACAGTTGCTTTTCTCCTTGGCAAGAGATCTTCTTCATTCGGCGCCTGCGCTCTTCTCTCCCGCAGGGAGGCCGCCTTGACTCTTCCCTCCCAGTACCTCTGTTCATCGAATGGCAGCCCGCGTAGCTCCCCTTGGAGAGCGTCACCGCCGGCCCGCCCGCCCCGCGCGGAGGCACAGGAAGGACCCCGCCGCCCGGGGCTCGGCCTTCCCGAGACAGGGACCGGCGCCGGCTCCCGCCGCACAGCTCCCGCCGCACAGCTCCGCCGCCGCCCCAAGGGGCTCGGGACCACGCCCCCCCGCGGACCGGAACCGGAAGTGGCCCGATGGCGGAAGCGAGCTCCCGGCGCCCGCGCTTCCTCTCTAGGACCCGGGAGGGTTCCGCCTCTCGTTGGTCGCGTGGCCGAGAGGAAAGGGCGGTCCTGGGAGCGAGCGCCGAGCGTAGGCCGGACCCGGGGACCGCCCCGTGCCCGCGGGCACTGCCCGCGCCGCCTGCAGGGCGCTGGGGACTGCCGCCGTCATTGTTCCTAGAAAAGATACGGGAGGCTGGGGAGATGGCGCAGCGGATGGAGGTGCTTGCGTGCAAACCCTGTTGGCCCAGGTTCGAGTCCCCAGCCCCCATATAAAGCCAGATGCATAGTGTGGTGCAAGTATCTGGAATTCGTTTGCAGTGGCAGGCGCCCCGCCCCCCCCCCACCGCGCTTGTAAATAAATCCATGTTTTAAATACAAAAGATGCAGGAGCTCCCTGAAACTCCTCAATAATTTCTTTAGTGTGTGTGCATGCATTTTTTTTTTTATTGAGACTACACTTAATTTTTGTACAATTCGTGGCTGAAATGCCCCTAAGCTAACAGCAACAACAATAACAAAGGTTTCACCTGTGAAACCACTTGAATTTGAGCCCAGGCTGGGGCTGGACCTCTTCCCTGGCCTCCTCTCACAGAACCAGCTTCTTTGGTCCCTAGCACCAAGTGAGATTTCAAGAAAGCGGCTTCTGTCCATTGTCTCCACCCCACCCCTAACAGGTGTGCCCAGGACCAGACAGATAATCTCTATTTGACTGAATCTTACTGTCCCTGGGGTCTGCATGAGACTTCCTCCCATCCTGTGGCTGAGTGAGAATGTGGTTATCCAAGCCTGTTTCCTCTGAAGTTTCTACAAGCACTCCAGAGAACTCCTAACGTGCCCATAAAATTCAAACCCAGGAAAGGAATCCCTCCATCACATAGCTGTGAGTCACCTTGAGTTACAGGTGCTCAATCCCTTTCTTCAGTTCTGTTGTCTCTCTTCCCCCATGGGAAAAGCCCATAAAACCTCCTTTCTCCCCTTGCTCAGGGTTCCCAGGACTCCCTCTCTTTAGCTTTGTAAACCCACAGTCTTTCCTGACGTTCTGAAGCTTCCTCCCAGCTTTGCTTCAGCTCCCACCAGTCTCCCCTTGAGCTCTGAAACACCCTTCCCTTTTGCTTTGGATCTTGCTAGTGTCTCCTGGCCTAAAATAAAATCTTTCCCCCAAGCCCAGTGTGGTGGTGCATGCCTTTAATCCCAGCACTGGGAGGACAGAAGTGGGAAGGATCTCTTGAGAGTTAAAGATCAGTCTGGAACTAGAGTGAGTTCCAGGTCAGCCTGGGATAGAGTGAGAGCCTACTTAAAAACAAACAACATCACCTCAACATTCAAAAAAAAAAAAAAAAAATCTTGGATCCAAGAAACTCTTGGTCCCCTATGGCAGACCTCAAACCCCACACAGGCACCTGACCTCAACTGGCTCATTTGTTGATTTAAAAGTTTAGCTTAGTCAAATTTTACTCTTGCTCATATTTGTATTTTCAGCTCTAAAAATATGCAAGTATAAATACTGAATCTACTAAAATTAGAACTGTCTAGGTTCCAACAGCATACAACACAAATACTAATATAGTGAAATTAGCCCGTTTTGGGCAAATGGGAAGTGGCTGGATTTAAACTTGTAGAACTACTCAGCATTTTATATCAAAAGCTACTTAGTATGTTCATACTCTAACCCATGGCACCCCCTTCCCCCCGTGGAAAATTTATTCAAACAACACAAGAGAAAGGAAAATTAGTTCTGAAGTAATTTTTATTATATGTGGTGTGTGTGTGTGTGTGTATGGGTGTGCTAGGGACTCTTGCCACTGCAAATGAACTCGGGATGCATGCACCGTTTTTTGCTCCTGAGGATACGTTGGTGCTAGGGAATTTAATCTGAGCCAGCAGGTTTTGCAAGGAAGAGCCTTTATTTTATTTTTTATTTTTATTTATTTATTGGAGAGTGACATACAGAGACAGGAAGAGGCAGAGAGGGAGAGAGAGAGAGAAAGCGAGAGAGAGAGAGAGAGAGTGAGAGCAAGAAAGAGAGAATAGTCACGCCAGGGCATCCAGCCAGTGCAAATGAACTCCAGATGCATGTGCCACCTTGTGCATCTGGCTTATGTGGGTCCTGGGGAATTGAGCCTCAAACCAGGGTTTTTAGACTTCACAGGCAAGTGCTTAACCATGAAGCCATCTCTCCAGCCCAACAAGAGCCTTTAATCACCAAGCAATCCCCTCTTTCAGAGCCTAATGGGTGGCTGCTTAACTTCTGAAGGTGACATTTGGATGAATGACATTTGCATTCAGTTCTCCACCATACAAGAGTGCCTTGGACCCACACTCATCTGATACTCAGTAATTCTTGTCGGACTGGAACATTAGCTTACCAGTGTGTATTATGCAGATTAGATTCAGAACTTTGTGCCATGGAAAAGCTAGGAACATCCCAAGGACACCCAGCTCTCCAATCCTTGAGACATGTGGAACAATTATAGTTGCTAGAAAGATTTTGCACTGAGTTCAATTTTATCTTTGTGTAAACTCAGTTTTTGTTTTCTTTTTTTTTTTGAGGTAGGGTCTTCCTGTAGCCCAGGCTGACCTGGAATTCACTATGGAGTCTTAGGGTGGCCTCAAACTCATGGCGACCCACCACCTACCTCTGCCTCCCGAGTGCTGAGATTAAAGGCATGTGCCACCACACCTGACAAATTTGGGTTTTAAAAACTTTTTATTGACAATTTCCCCACATAAAGACAATATAACATGACCAGAATCCCCTCTTAACACCCTCCTTTTCTCCTCTCCCAACTTTCCCCTCCGTGAGTCCCTCGTTTCCAACTAGTCTCTCTTCTATTTTGACATCGTTTCCCCTCCTGCTATGTGGGTCTTGTGTAGGTAACGTCAGCTGTTGTGAGGTCATGAACACCACACTTCCTCTGTCTGGAAGACAGTAATGCAAAGCTCTTCTCCCCTTCCCTTGGGCCTTACAGCCTTTCTGCCACTTCTTCCTCTGTGGTCCCTGAGTCTTGGGCCAGTGTGACAGAGATGTTTCACTTGGTGCTGAACACTCCACTGTCACTTCTTCTCATCACTTTCTACATCACACGACACAATGCATCTTGTCAGACAACAGCAACAGTTCTTCCCTAGGGCTTTTGATTAGGTTTTCAGTACCAGGCATGAATTCCCTCCTGCGGAGTGAGCCTGAAGTCTGATCAGAGAACAGTTAGTTATCCCCATAACAGTCAGGCCACCACTGCACCATTTGGTACATTTGGCCAAGTGGCCTGTTGTAAAACATGAAACCTCCACTGCTGATTAAGACCATGGATAATGCTTCTCCCCTAACAGGCTGCAAGGCTCTTTCTAGTATCCTGTCAGTTGACAGGGAGGAAGCATCCAGCTCAGCTCCAGCTTGATTTCTCAGTGAGCTGCAGCCCACACATGTGGTGTCTTCAGCAGCGGGTTTGGATCACTAACCCTTAGCTGTTGCAGGCTGAACCTTTTAACTTAGCTCATGACCCCTACCACTTGCTCCTGCAATTTGTTAAGCATTTTTGAATTATATCATCTATATTATCTTGGATATTTATCATTTGAACCTCCATAGCAACCACACGAATCATTAAGAAATTGAGGTGTTGTTCACGGACATGTATGCAAATAAGTAGCCAAACCAGAACTCATTCCTGTTTCTTTGGTTCCATATCTTTGCTCTTCCTATGACCACAATATTGGGTCTCTTTTGAGCTGCCAGGTAACATTGATGGAAGTGAGTGACATAAATTCTGGCATTGTGTTCCTGGGTATAGGATTGATCTGTGGCTGCAGGATCCTAGAACAAATCTGTTAGAGAGAACAGGGTGTAGGGAATTGAGAGTTTCTATTAGTTAGGTTCTCTAGAACAGAACTGACAGAATGAATATATGTTATAAAGGCGGTTCCTTAGCTTGGCTTACACGCTTATGGGCAGGGTAGTCCAACTATGGCTGTCTGCATGCTGGAGAGGCTGAAATCCTGGTGGCTGCTTGGTCCATGGGTCTGGGTGCCTTGGTGGTCCCAGTGTGGCACTGAATGCCTGGAGGATTCCTGGAGAGCCACTGGCAGGCATGTTTTCTGCATGGGCTGCCACTGCAAAGGCTGTCCACTTTGAGGGAGATTCTCCCCACCTCAGTTAGTTCCTGGAAATGCCCTCGCAGACCTGCCCAAGAGTGAGATCTTTTACTTGATTCCCAATCCAGTTAAGTTGGCAGTGGAGATTAACTACTACAGGGTCTTTGAGAAGCGAGTGCAGGGGCTGGGGAGATGGCCGTGCTGTGCAAGCGTGAGTGTAAAAAGTTAGATGGTGTAGCAGGCATCTGTTACCCCAGGCTTCCTACAGCAAGAAGTGGGATGGAGATAGGAGCGTCTGCTGGAGGCTTGCCAGAGAGTTAGCCTGGTGAACAGAGAGTGAACAAAAGAGCAAGCCTCTATCAAAGTGGAAGTTCTTCTTGGACCATCCCATGCATGTGGTTGCATCTACACACTTACACTCACACATATGAACACACACACAATAAGAGAGAGAGAAAAAAGTTACAGCCGAGTGTGGTGGCGCACAGCCCTGGGCAGGCAGAGGTAGGAGGATCACTGTGAGTTTGAGGCCAGCTTGAGACTACATAATGAGTTCCATGTCAGCCTGGGCTAGAGGGAGACCCTTCCTTAAAAAAAGACAGAAAAGGGTTGGAAAGAAGGTCAGTGATTAAGGAGTTTGCAAAACCTAAGGACCTGAGTTCAACTCGACAGTGCCCACACAAATCCAGATGCAGAGTCGCATTTGCGTCTGGAACTCCTGTGTGGTAGCCCTGGTGCAGCCATTCTCTCTCTGTCTGTCTCTCTGCTTGCAAACAAGTAAATAAAATAAGTAAAGAGGGCTGGAGAGATGGCTTAGCGGTTAAGCACTTGCCTGTGAAGCCTCAGGACCCTGGTTTGAGGCTCAATTCCCCAGGACCCACGTTAGCCAGGCACACAGGGGGCGCACGCGTCTGGAGTTCATTTGCAGTGGCTGGAGGCCCTGGCGCGCCCATTCTCTCTCTCTCTGTCTGTCATTCTCAAATAAATAAAAATTTAAAAAAAAACAAAAACAAAACGGTATATTGAATTCCTATGTATTAAAAAAAAATAAGTAAAGATTTTTTTTAAAGGACAGAAAAAAAATTAGCACACAGGGTTGACCAAGAAGGGAGGCAGATGTAGTCATGATGGGTTAGGACATGAAAGTCATCTCTTTAAGGTGTGTAATTCAGTGGCATGTTCAGGTTATGCAACCATCATCACTATCTAATTACAAAATTTTCTCAAGAACATCCATGTTCATTAACTGGCATTCACTTCCATCGACTACTCTCTTGAGGAGTTGTATTTCTTAAAATGTTTATTTATTTATTCATTTGTATGCACTAGTGTGTGTGTGCTATGATCTCTTGCCACTACAAATGAATGCCAGACACTTACTTGTACAGCTTTTGGGATCTGGCTTACATGGGTGGCTTAGGAATTAAACCAAAGTGGCTAGGCTTTTCAAGCAAGTGCCTTTAACTGCTGAGCCACCTCCCCACCTTTGAGGGTTTGTAACTTTTCACAAAACATATTTGCAGGAGAGCTTAAATTTTGAGCCCAGAAAGAAATCTATCAAAGATTAGAAGGCCAAACAACAGAATCTGCCTAAGTTTCAGCTGATGTAATGAGATAAACACAGTGATAACTAGATGGTAGATAAAAATAGCTAGATAGATAAGGCTGGAGAGATTGCTCAGCAGTTCAGGACACTCACTTGCAAGGCCTGATTCAGGTCCAGGCTCAATTCCCCAATACTCATGTAAAGCTAGATGCACAAAGTGGCACATGTGTCTGGAGCTCAGCTGCAGGGGTGGGAGGCCCTAACATGCCAATCTCTCTCTGTGTCTCTTTCTCTCACATTCTGTCCTTGCAAATAAGAAAGAAATAAAAATATCAGAAAGGTAGACAGATAGATAGATAGATGGAAGGTAGATAGCAATATTATATGTAAGCAAAGGGAAAGGAGTCCAAGGAGGAGTTCAAATCAAATACAGTATCTAATGAAAGTGCAAGTAATCGATGTTGGAAATTTTTTTTGCAGGGAGCCAGGCATGGTGGCTCAAGTTTATAATCCCAGCAGTTGGGAGGCTGAGATAGGAAGATTGCTGTGTTTGGGGTCAGCCTGATCAGCACAGTGAGTTTCAGGCCAGCTTGGACTAAAGAGTGAAATCTTGTCTTAAAATTACAAAAATAAACCAATGAACCAAAACTGGGACATGATGGGCACATTGCTATAATCCCAGCACCGAGGAAGTGGAGGAAAGAGATCAGCTGTCCAGTGCCATCTTCAGATATATAGCAAGTTTGAGACCAGCCAGAGTTATATGAGACCCTGTCTCAAAAACTAAACTAAATAAAACAAAGAACAATTCTTTTATTCTTTAAAATTGTTTTTTGATTTCTTTATTTGAGAGGGACAGGCAGACAGAGAGAGAGAGAGAGAGAGGGAGAATGGGTGTGCCAAGGCCCAGCCACTGCAAATGAACTCCAGATGCATGTGCCACCTTGTGCAACTGGTATGCATGAGTCCTGGGAATTGAGCCTGGAGCTGGGGTCCTTAGGCTTCACAAGCAAGTGTTTAACCACTAAGTCATCACTCCAGCCCCCACCCCCACCGCCTGCTTTTTGTGGTTATGAATGTGGGATTGAGGCAGGTTCTCCCTGTAGCCCAGGCTGACCTGGGTCTTGAATGTAAGGTGATCCTCTTACTTCTAGAGTTCTGGGATTATAGGCGTGAATCACAATGAATGACAAGAAAGAACAATTATTGAAGGGATTAATTTTTTTTGTCCCTATACCTTTCCAATTTCTGGAGAAATCAAGGGGAAAAGGCAGAAGGAACAGGAAGTTGGAAAAATTTCCTACTTTGGAAAGCCATAGAATGATCCTGGTTCCCTGAAACTCTTGACTCCTTACTAAGGTGGGTGATGTCTTCTGGAGGCAGGAGGAGGGTGTCAGGATTTCTGAGCTGTGGGGTCCAGATCCCCTGACAATTGAGGCAGGAAAGAGCATGTGTGATTGACAGGAACCCCCAGAAAGCTACAGCTTGCCTTGAGCTTCTGCTAAATTCTTGTTTTCACTTCCCATCTCACTGCCAGCATCAGCATGCTAAGGTTACAGAAGCCCGCCATGGCTTCTGGCTTTTTATGTGGGGTCTGAACTCCACTACTCCAGCTTGAGTGGCCAGCACTTTATCCTCCGAGTCATCTCCCCAGACTGTAATTTGTTTTTACAATTGCAAATGTAACATACCATTGTAACAACTTCCAACACGACAGGATTAAATCAATACAAACGTAGACAATGTGGGCGGTGGCGGGGGAGTCAGATGACTGCATGTATTTCTAAGTCAGGAGATGGGTGCTGGTGTAGGTGCTGTCATGGAGCTGTCCAAAATGCTTCACGGTATGAGATGTCATCTCTGGGTGTCCATCCTGGCACAGACCTTTGACCTCTGGTGCTATTTCCTCAGTTTGGCTCACCTGTGTCCTTCCCATCCCCCAGCTCTATGTGTCACCCTGTCTGACTCTACTCCTAGAAGCTGACCCTAAAAGACAGCATCACATAGGCCCCATTGTCCTATTTGGGCCAGGCTGAGACAGTGGGAGGCTCCAACAGGAGACTGAGGGCAAGAACAGAGACAGAAGGTTTGTATTCTCCTGCAGTCCTGAGCACTTCCACAGCTCCTGGTGTCTTCTTCAACATTTCCCCATGTAACAGTCACTTTCTTGTCGCTGGGACAAAACACCCTGCCAGAAGCTGCATATGGAAGGGAATGATTTATTTCCAGTTTCCAGTTTTGACAGGAAGTTCCCTCATGGTGGGGAAAGCATGGCAGGAGCAGAGAGCCGGGCATCATGTCTTCACACCAGCAGGAGGTAAGTAAGTAAAAGCAGGCTTGGCTCTGACACTCCAAGGCTGGCTCTCAGTGGCACACTTCCTCCAGCATGGCTCCATCTCCCAAAGGTTCTCCAACCCGCACAACGGATTTGGGATTAAGGATTCAAACCCATTAGGCTAGTGGAGACATTTTACATCCAAACCACTCTGCTCCACTTCTAAGAAACTCTTAGAAGAAATTCTGCCTGGAAACAGACCTGTACATCTACTATGTTGAAATGGCTGAAATGAACTGCTTAAGGGTCTGTCTTTCCTTCCAGATTGTGAGAGACACACAAGGGCAAGGATGTCTTTCTTTCTTCCCTCCCGTCCATCCGTCCCTCCTTCCTTCCTTCCTTCCTTCCTTCCTTCCTTCCTTCCTTCCTTCCTTCCCTTCCCTTCCCTTCCCTTCCCTTCCCTTCCCTTCCCCTTCCTTCCTTCTTTCCTTCCTTCCTTCCTTCCTTTATTTATTTATGGGATATAGAGATGGCCCAGCAATTAAGGCCTTGTCTGCAAAGCCTAACAGCCCTGCGTTTGATTCCCCAGTATCCAAGTGGTGCTGGGTGCACAGGGTGGGACACACACCTGGGGTTTACTTGCACTGGCTCAAGTCCCTGGCATGCCCACTCACTCTCTCTCTGCTTGCAAATAAATAATAAATGAAAATTTAAAACATGCTATTTATTTACAAGGAGGGAGGGGGAGAGAGAGAAGGAGACAGAGACAGAATGAGTATTACAGGTACTCTTGCCATTGCAAATGAACTCCAAACAAATGCACTATTTTGGGCATCTGTCATTACATGGACGCAGAGGAATTGAACCCTGGATCAGGCTTTGCAAGCAAGTGGCTTTAACTACTTCATCATCTTCCTAACCCCCCCCTCCAAATTTGGTCTTTTAAAACACTGAGCCATCTCTCCAGCTAAAGAACCATGTCTTTTAAGCTTTATGTCCCTAGTCCTTGGGATGGTGGGCTTGAACCATGGTTGCGTTGACTAAGCATCCTGGGACATTTTATTGAGATGATCTTAGACCTTGGTGTTAAAGGGTATTTGCAGTTTATGTGAATAACGCTTCCATTGTACTTGAATTTGACTTTAATCTTTTAGGGGAAAGGTTTAGAATTATGTAGCTTGCACTTTATAATAGCCAGGGCAGTGTGATCTCAGGGTAGACCTTCATCACACCCTGTCATTGATGAGGACACACAGGGTGATGGTAATTATGACAACAGTGATAGAATGTCTGTTGACCTCAATCACAGAAGGGCTGAGTGCCAACACCAGGTCTCTATGCCTTATTAGAAGGTAATATTGGCACTTTGGGTGTTAATCTCTTTGTTGAGATATATAGTTTGCATAGTGACATGCTCTCATTTTTCAATTTTTTTTTATTTAGAGAGAGAGAGAATGGGTATGCTAGGACCTCTTGCTATTGTAGATGAACTCCAGATATACTTAGTGTGTCTGGCTTTACGTATTTGGGAAATTGAACCTGGGCCAACATGCTTCTTAAGCAAGTGCTGTCAATTGCTGAGCTATCTCCCCAGTCCTTTTAAAAAATTATTTATTTGTTCATCATGTGTATGAGAACATGTGAAGAGGTTAGAGGAATTTAATGTTGGTACTGGGGAATTGAACCTGGGCATTCAGGCTTTTACAAGCAAGTGCCTTTAACCCCTGAGCCACCTCCCTAGCCCACATGCTTTTATTTTAAGAGTATAGTTGGGCGAACTGTGACAAATTTAATTTGCGGGTGTAACTGCCACTCCCACTAAGACATGGAACATATCTGTCACTGCAGCTTCTTCCTGTCTTCCTCTTCTTACTCTGTCATAGGCCCACTTCAAACTGCACTGTCACTGTGACCTAGTGTCCAAGCAAGCTGACCTTGTGCTTTTATTCTCGAGCTGTCCCCTGTGGGGTTCCTTTGTTTGCCTGCCTCACCTGACTGGTGCCCCCCCCCCACCCAAAGGCTCTCTGATCTTGTCTTCTACTCAAGTTGGATAAGATGCTCTTCTTGTGTTGGCTGGATCTATCAGGCCTATATTATGTCAATACCAACTTATGCAGTTATGCCCCATCCCCCCCTTAGACTGTAAGCCCCTTGAGGACAGACTGGGTCACATTCTGCCTTGAATCCCACACCAGTACAATGCCTGGCCCACAGTAAGTTAGTTGTTTAAATAAATAGGTGAATTTCATCAATTTCTTTTCCAGGGAGTTTATTTTATTTTATTTAAACTTTATTTTTATTTACTTATTAGAGAGAGAGAGAAGGAAAGAGGCAGAGAGAGGAGAGAGAGAGAGAAGAGGGAGAGAGAGAATGGGCACGCCAGGGCCTCCAGCCACTGCAAACGAACTCCAGATGCATATGCACCCTCTTCTGCATCTGGCTTATGTGGGTTCTGGGGAATCAAACCGAGGTCCTTTGGCTTTGCAGGTAAACGCCTTAACCACTAAGCCATCTCTCTAGCCCCTTTTCCAGGGACTTTAATGCCACGTTACTTGATAGACGCTTTGGTTGGGAGAAACAGAGGCAGCTCTGTGGAAGGATTCACGAGAAATCTTTGCCTTTGGAAAGGCCCAGATCTGTTTTGCCTGGAGGGAGGTCTCCTACCACCTCTCAGGCCCTCTGCTGCCCTCTGCTTGGTCCCCTTGCTTTCTTTCTCGTTCTCGCTGGTTTCCTTTGCTCGCTTTTCATTTCTGCTTCCATCCAACTTTAGCTTTCAGTTTGCCTCTGCCGCTTCTTGTCTTAACGACATCTATTTGGCTCTAGTTGGCATTTGCAAAGGTGACAGTCTAGCAAGCTCATCTAATCTTTTCCAGACCCACATCCCGACCACCTCACAGGGACTGGCCTCTGGTTCATATGCCCAGTGTACTGGGTCTGGTGAGCTAAGGGCAGGTCTCACAAAATGTGTTGCTAGCAGAGAGGAGCCTGCTAGAAAAAGGAGTGTCCATGACAGCATCAGGCCCCTTGAGGCATCTCCTATCCTATTCCTGAGTAAAACCCTTTGCATTTAAAATTTTATTTATTTTTACTTATTTGCATGTGTGTACAGGTGAAGTAGGGCCTGTAGTCACTGCACATAAACACCAGATGCTTATGTCAGTTTTTTTTGAGCCTGGCTTATGTGGGTGGCTTGGGAATTGAATCCCAGATCAGCAGGCTTTTCAAACTATCTTCCAAGCCTCATTTAAAATGCCTGTCTGGCTTTATGTGGGTGGCTGTGGAATTGAACCCTGGTTGGCAGGGTTTGCAAGCAGGTACCTTTAACTGCTGAACCTTCTCCCCAGCCCCATCCTTTGCAGTTTTTTTTTTCTCCAGAGCAATTTAAGTTTTCCCATTCTTCATGCCTGGAAAGTCATTTCTCTTCTCTCTATTCAGGATTTATAGAACCGAGGAATGCTAATGCTAGATGTCACTTCCTCTCTGCTCAGGATTTATAGAAGGACAGAAGGCAATGCTAGAAGGAGCCTCTGGGTTTTTGTGCTCATGTGTATTCTAGGCCACATGAAGAAAAGCCTCCAGTGCTCCTCTGAGATCTCCTCGCAGCCCTGCAGCATGCTTCTCAGAGGCCTGGTTGGCTGGGCAGGCTCTCTGGCTCTTGGATGGACCCCTGCAGGGTCTGTATCCTCTCCGTTGGAGGCTGTGATTCAGGGGCTCCAGAAAAAAGGCTGCCAGCGGGACCCAGGATGAACCCCTTGACATTGTTCACAAAGTTGAGTCGCTGTTGTGGGAATGACTGTGTGGGAGTCGTAACATGGGCATGTCTTACGACCACGTCCATAGCATTCACCAGATTCTTGCCAATAAAGATGACCTGCGAGAGAAAATGAAACATGAATAAGGGCTTTCACTTTGAAGGAATAGTGACTGACCGGAACTTCCTAAGGCAAATCCCTTCATCCTTTTCCAACTTAAATATATCATGTGTATCACTGTATTACCCAGATGGATATGGACAGGATGGTGTTTGATATGACAAAGCTAAGAGGGTATTGCTGATCACTTCTAGGTGTCTCATCCTTTATTCTTTCTAGAAATGAAGACACAAACATAATCTGGATCAATATAGGTTAGTCAGTTGAAACAAGTGTACCCCTCTTGGAGAATGTGTGGGGAGAGGGGATGCATGGGAAACCTCTGTACTTTTTGTTGAATTATGCAATTATTCTAAAACTTCCTCTACCTAGTCTATTAAAGATGATCCAGAAGCAAAGGGCTGGGGAGATGACTCAGTGGTTAAAGGCATGTGAATCTTACTGGTTCCCATTCCAGCCCTCTGTACTGACATAAAGCCAGATGTACAAACTGGTGCATGTGCATGGAATTTATTTGCAGCACCAAGAGGCCATTGTTTGTGCTCTCTCTCATACACAAATAAATTTAAAGAAAAAATTAACCAGAAGCAAACACAAGAACCAGAAGTAAAATACAATTCGCTGGAGGCTACAGTTGACTCAGTAGAGATGATAGTGTTCCTCTCCCTTTTCCCTTCACTTTTTGTTTTGTTTTTGTCGAGGTAGGGTCTCACTCTGGCCCAGGCTGACCTGGAATTCACTATGGAGTCTCAGGGTGGCCTTGAACTCATAGTGATCCTCATACCTCTGCCTCCTGAGTGCTGGGATTAAAGGCATGTGCCACCACGCCCGGCTTTCCCTTCAGTTTTTGTAACCATCATCTTACCAATTAGTCTGCTATGTTTTTGATCAATCAATAAATAAAAGGCCGCCTCTGATCTTTTGTCCCCTTAAACATTTACTGAGGGCCAATCACTGTTATATATTTCTGTATTGGCTGCCAGAGGAACACTTCTGTTGGATATTATGAATTAGTTTTAAAATTTTTACTTCCCCCATAAAGAAACTGATGCTTAGAGCTTTTGTTTTATTCTTTTTCTTTTTTATTTTTTTAAGAGGCAGGCTAGCCTGGGCTGACCTGGAATTCACCCTGTATCCCAGAGGCTTAGAGATTTTAAAGGACTTGCCTGACATTGCTCAGCCGGTCAGGGGCAAAGCTGGCATGGGAAAGCCCCCCTGTTTCCATCCCGTTTTCTTAGTGACTACTCGGACTCACTTCTGGTCAGGGCTCACCCCAGGCTAACAGGCTTGGCTCAGGATCTTCCTGCTCCGCAGTCCCTGAGCCACTAGCTCACCTGAGATTCCAGGGTCCAAGTGGAGCGGGACGCCGCCCCCTGCTGGCCAGTGGGCGCCAGCGCAGCGCATGCTAATGAGTACGAGGCGCCGCTCGCTGATTGGCTGGCGCGGGGTCCAGCTGCTTTGCAAGTCGGCGGGTGCGAGGGAGAGTCGCGGGGCTGCGGGAGGCAGCGCGGGCCGTGCGCGCTCGGCGCCCAGCGCATCCCGGTCCCCGCCCAGGCTGGGACTGGCCAGGCTGGCTGGTGAACTTGGCGGTTTTCTTTCTTTATTTTTTCTCTCCCATCCCTGTGGTGGTCGCGACTCCAGCCAGGGTCCAGGATGACGATCCGACACCAAGGCCAGCAGTACAGGCCGAGGATGGCCTTTCTCCAAAAGGTACCCCTGAGACCCTCCCCCCCCCACTCCTGGGCCTGGCAGGTGGGCGGGAGCCAAGTCTGGGGGTCTTCCAAGGGATGGCTGGGCGGGAGTAGAGGGCGTCCATTTGGGGTCCGTGCGCGCGGCTTGATGGCACCAAATGACTTCGTGGCTGTCTGTGTTGCTTTTTCAAAGACTACAATAATTAGGTTTGTGTGTAAACTGTTTGTAGTGGAGAATCGGAAGCCAGCTCGGATGGTTTGCTGGAGGCTGAAAACAACCTGTTACTCAGAGAGGAGGATGCCTGAGGCGGTTCAGCCGAGGCTGCGCGGGGTTTGAGAAAGCTCGCTGATATTGATACAAGATACCAGATGTGAAATGAACGGCTTTTGCCATCCCCCCACCCCCACCCCATATAAAACTGCACGGTTTTAAAATAAGAGCCTAAGATAGACCTGGGAAATGGTGTGACCTGTAGGATCAAGGGCCACCCGGTTTACGATGCTCTAAGCAAGATCTCTTCTTTGAGGATGAGTATCTTTTCCCCTGTGTTGTTCCAGAAGCACAATGGGAACCTTTTCCTGTCTGTGAAAAACAACAACAACAACCAAACAATTGTTTGCAGACTCACTGCCCAGCGCAAGGCATCTCTCCCCAATGGGCATGTGAGAGATGGGATGTGCACGTGAGATGATGTGTTTGGAGACAAAGTAGTTGATTTCGTTCTGGGCTTGTGAGCTAGTAGATGTAGGAAGAGATCTGCACAAGATGAGGTCCCGGTCACTTGTCTGCCCTTCCTCCCGGCGCAATCCACTTTCTGCAGTGTCCTGTGTATCTTCTTAGGCTTATCCTGTTGAGTGGAATTAGCTGAACGCTTTGTGACACGCTGGGGCCTGCTCTGAGTCCCTAGGGCTCAGCGAGTTGCTGTAGCTGGTGACCTTCTGTCCTGACGTCAGAATCCTGGACAACCCCGGGCGGATCAGAACAGTGGGCCACAGAGGGTACACCGGTAGCAAGGCAGGTAGTAGAGATGTGGGAGTGATGTCTAACCCAGAAAGGAACGTTGTCTCAGAAAGAACCCAAACCAAACATCACCATGGCGGGGGCGGGGGTGGGGGGGGTGGGGGGGTGGGGGGGCGGTTCTCCCAGGACCACCTCCCCTTCTCCGGCCCCCAGGCAGTGTTGGCTGGCTTGAGGCTCAGAGAGCGACTCTGGCGGGATCTGCTTGCTCTTGGAGTCTCAGCATCCGTTCTCATCGTGACTGTTGAGTAGACCCCTCTCTTTCCCTTCTGAATGGGGTCCTGCCGTTTGGCCTCCTTTCCTCCACGCGGTCTCTCTCCCTTCCACCACAGTCCTCCTCAACTCCACTCTAGACTCCTTCACTTTTACCTCAGCCACCCCTCACCTCCGCCCAACCTCTCCTCCTACATCCAACCTCTATGCCTCCATCCCCGGCCCCTCTTGTGCCCAGTGTTTCCTCCTCTACCCCACTCTCCCTCACGCCTACCCAGCTCCCCTGAACTCCACCTAGTCGCCCTCACCTCCATTGCAGCCTTCCCTCTATCCGGTCTATTTTTTACCCTAGCCTCCCTCACTACTACCTCAGTTCCCCCTGGCGCTGAACTCCAACCCAATACCCCATAACCTCACCTGGCCCCCCTCACCTCTACCCCACCCTTCCCTCCTTCTCCCCTCCTTCCTCCACGTAAGTCTGCTCTCGCCACGCTTCCTCCTCTGCACTCAGGCTCCACGACCTCCTTCACACACACTGGTTTTCTTTCCCAAGCCCAATGACCTACCCGCCCCCCGTGGCTTGCCATGCTCATAGGATACCAGATGCCCTTCTTAGCCTGGCTGCTCAGGATCCCAACTACTTCCAGTTTCCGCTCCTGCCTTCCAGAAGAACTGAGCTGCCTAGGCACCCAGGGCTCTGAAGAGCACCCTTGTGTTTCTAGGAGTCCATCCCAGGTCCTCTGAGGCCTCAGGTTCCCTCCATGGGAATCTTCCCTCTGCCAGCTTCCCTCTCCTTTTCCCCATATGGGTTCACTGGCTGCTCCTCGGGGGACGGGGGGCTGACCCGTTGAATAGAGTGATTTAGGTGGGGAGCAAAACAGACATGGGCAGAACAGGTCTCTAGAGCCTGGGCCAGGGGGTCCTTAGCAATCGTCTAGCTAGAGTACATATTCATCTTTCTAGAGAAGGGTCTTGGTCAACAGAGCTTGTGCCTGGGGGCGGGCGCCATTCTGCAGTCATCCAGTGTGTGTTAGGACACGTGCTGTTTCTCTGGCAGGGCCTTCCATACATTATCTACCTGTTTTGCCAGAGAGTGGTTACAGCACTATTTTATAGAGAAAGAAACCAAGGCTCAGAGAAGTTAGGTGTCTTGCCAATCCTACAGGCACCAAATGATGAAAAATGGGGAAAATGCAGACATAGCTGTCGTTTGTCCAAATGTGATACGATGCTAGTAAACTTTCCTGTGATGTCGGACAGACTGTGGCAGCTGTAGGAAGGCCTGCCCGGGGGAGCCAGAGCTAAGAGCTAAATGATAGATGGGAGGCCCCAGCAGGCAGAAGGAGAGATGCTTCAAGCTGAGGGAACAGCATGTGCTGAGAAAGGAAGACATGGGGGTCTGGAGGGTCTGAGGACATGTTTGTAATTGATGGGGATTGAAGCCTAGGGAGAAGGCAGACGGGCAGGTAGGGGGAGGTAGAGGGCATGATAAGGAGGAGTCTTTGGAGGAAGAAGCCATTACAGAATTTAGAACAGATGAGACCTATGGACCACACAGTGACTGATGTATGTGCACATGAGGGGGAAAAGATGACATCAAAATAGAAGAGGGTGTAGTTGGAAAGAAGAGGGGATTAGTAAGGGGGGATAGGAAAGAAGGGACAAAGAAGGATGGTGGGAGGGGATTATGATCAGGGTACCTTGATTTATGGAAGTTGTCCATAAAAGATTAAGAGACTAAAGAAGACCTCTGGTGGAAGTAAGAGGAATGGTGGTCTATCTTCTTTTCCCTGAGGTAGGAGGGTTCACTCAGGGCACTCCCAGGCCGCATGGGAAATGGTGACTCCTCCCAGGGGCGAGGAGAACAGTACTCCCTGCTGCCGGTCCTGAGATGCCCACAGCCATCCCTCCATCTCAAGCTCCATGCAGCACCCCAGGAAGCACACCCTTTGCCTAAGTCGCTGCCCACCTGCAATACCAGGGCTTGTCTCAGGTGTGGTGGAGGGTTGGGGATGGGTCCAAGTGCTTGTCTAACATGCAGGAAGCCTCGGATCTGATACTCTGTACCCCACAAACTGGGTGTGGTGACATATGGCTGTAATGTCAGCACTCAGGAGTTAGAGACAGGAGGATTAGAAACTCAAGGATCCTCCTTGGCTATATATTAAGTTCAAGGCCAGGCTCGGCTACATGAGAGTCTGTTTCAAAAAGGAAAGGAAAGAAAAGAAGAGAAAAGACACGGTAGAAATACTGTAACACACATGTCTGTAATCCCAGCACCTAGAAGGCTGAGTCAGAAGGATTGTGCATTTAAGGCCAGACTGGGCTATATAATGACACCCTGTCTCAGAAAAAAAAAAAAAATAAAGAAAGAAAGAAGGAAGGAAAGAAAGAAAGAAAGGAAGGAAGGAAGGAAGGAAGGAAGGAAGGAAGGAAGGAAAGAAGGAAGGAAAGGCTGGAGAGATTGCTCAGTGTTTAAGGGCACTTGCTTGCAAAGCCTGGTGGCTAGGGCTCAATTCCCTAGTACCCACATGGAACATGTTTCTGGAATTTGTTTGCAGTGGCAGGAGGCCCTGGTTCACCTACACTTTCTGTCTCTCTTCCAAATAAGTAAATGAAAACATTTAAAACAAAACAAACAAACAACAACAACAAAAAAAAACTGTTAGAAAGGTGGAGGCTCACCCGGCCAGGGCTTTGCTGAGAGGCTTGCTGATGGGGGAAGAACAAGATAAGGGGCTCTGGCCCCTTGGGCTCTTACTGAGGTGCTGGCTGATATGCACATACATCAGCGATTCCTTGATTCCTCGTAACCATCCCAGGCCCTTCCACTTCCCAGTGCCCTTGGGATTCACCAGTAGATTGGTTTTCTTGATAACACGGGGAGAAGCCTTCCGTTTGGCAGTGGCTCTCCTGTTCGTGTGGCTTCTGGCGTTTCGTGCTTGCTGAGGCAGAGATACTGGGGCGGCGTGGGTGGACAGTGGAGACTCTCGTACCACCTGCCCATTCGGTAGTTCTAGTGGAGCACTTGCGTGCCAAGGTCATGGGGACACTATGGAGTTGAGAGTTCGGAGACACAGGCAGTGGATAAATAAGGACAGACACGTGTTACTTGGGTTGTGGTGGATGTCGGTGAAGGATACATCCTGTATGGGAGAGGTAAACTCCGCCTGGGGCGGGTTAGGTTTCACAAATGGGGGTTGCAATTGAATCACGTCGTGGTAAATTAATCATTTTCTTTCATGTGAACCTCAGTAAGACAAATAACATTTTAGGCCATTCCCCAGTACCCATGTAAAGCGGGTTGCTCTGGGTGGTACATGTGTCTGGAGTTCATCTGCAGTGGTTAGAGGCCCTGGCGTGCCCATTCTCTCTCACTCTCTATTTGCCCCTTTCTCTCGTAAACAAATAAAAAGTAACACACATGTGCACGCTTGTGACCTAGCCTGATGGTGGGGAGGACTCCTCACTGTCAGGATAGCTGGTCCAGAGAGGGCAGAGGGCGGGTTTGCAGTGGGTGGAAGGGAAGGCCGGCAGCAAGGGGGCCCACAGCTGGAGGACTTCACACAATTTGCTAAGGATTTGATGTTTCCTGTGTTTAATGAGATGCTGTTTGATGTTTTTAAAACCAGAGATGAATAAGATGAGTTAGTTTACATGCTACAAGGTGATTCTGATGAGAGGGTGTGAACGTGTCTTCATCCTGCCTGCACCTTAAAAAAGAAAAAACCAAAAAAAAAAAAACAGTGCTATCAAGCTGGCATCCTCAAAGCTTTTGACTCACTTGACTTGGGGGTGGGGGGTCCAACATTGTTCCTTCTAAAAGAGCTCCCCACGTGGTTTGAATAAGCAGCTGAAATGACAGCCCATGGGGACACTTTGGGTATCCAGTCGGGGATTTTACTGGCATCATGTGGGTAGAAAGAGACCAGATGCTAACTAACATTCTACAACGCATAGGTCAGCCCCTCAACAAATCAAAGGATCTCACTCAGCGTAGATTTGGTACCAGGAGGGGTGGCAGGCACATGCCTGTAATCCTGACCCTTAGGTGGCTATGGAAGAGTCTGCCCCTGGGTTGTAGCATACACTGGATGTCGGAGGCAGAGGAGGACAGGGACTGTGGTCTGGAAGCACTGGGGCAGGATTTGGTGGGCAGATAAGGCTAGTGCGGGACACGGGGGTCATCCCAGTAACTTGCTGAGCTGTAATCAGGACAGAGCGGGTTTGAAGGCAAAAGCCCGCCATGCTGGCTAAGCGCAGCCTGGTAAAACCGAGCAGCAGTGCTCGGGTGAGCCGGACTCCATGCGCCCAGGTTTCGTAAGCAAGATCCACGCTCCGCTGTTAGAAAAACAGTTCCATCGTTCCGAGGGCACTTTCCCCATCTTGACATTAAGTTCTGATTACTATTGTCCCCCCTGGGAACCTTCTCCACCTTAAAGGAAAATTCCAGCCCCGGAGAGAGAGAGATCTTCCGCTGTGAGTGACAGCTCCTTAATTCAAGGAGCAGCGTGGGTGTAGTGGGTGGGATGTCAAAGCCATCAAAGCTATCTCTTCTGATCCCTTCATGCTTTTGGGGTCCCCAGCCTGCCTTGGCACGTGGACACCTGGCAGAGGAGATGTGAGGCTGACATCCCTCCCCCCCACTCCCCAGCACAGGGTCAGATAGGGGCCCTGGCGTGGCCTGATTTTAGGGCATTTATGTGTTGCTTGGGAAGGAGATGGGGCTGAGTCTTCATCTTGGGAGGAGTGGGAAGCTGGCTGGTTGGGAGCAGGGCGGGAATGGCTGTGGCTCTCCGTCATCCCCACAGGGACGCTGGGTAGGGTGAAGATTGGTAGACTGTGGAGCACAAGTACCATGGACGGGGTGACTTAAATGACGGAAATGTACCTTCTCACTGTCCTGGAGGCTGGCGGTCAGGGCATGACAGGGCCGGGTTTTTCTGAAGCCTCACTCCTTGGTTTGTAAACGTGGCTGTCTTCTCTCCCCGTCGCCACACCACGTCCCCAGCTTGGGTCTAACCTCTTCTTACAAGGACGCCGATGCTCCTGGGCTAGTTACCACCCACATGACCTCGTATTGCATATGTTAGGTCAGGGCTCTACCACTGAGCTCTTGCCCCAGCTCTTGACTTGTTTATTTATTTATTTGTGTGTGTGTGTGTGTGTGTGTGTGTCAGTGTCAGAGACAGAGAGAGAGAGAGAGAGAGAGAGAGAGAGAAAGAGAAAGAATAGGTGCGCCAGAGCCTCCAGCCACTGCAAATGAACTCCAAATGTGTGTGCCACCTTGTGCATCTGGCTTATGTGGGTCCTGGGGAATCGAACCTGCAACTTTGGGTTTTGCAGGCAAGTCCTTTACCTCTAAGTCATTTCTCCAGCCCAGCTCTTAACTTCTTGATATAGGGTCTCCATATGTAGCCCAGGCTGCCCTTGTCTGCTTTTTCCACCCTCCTGCCTCTCCTGCCTCTAGCTCGCAAGGCTGAGGTTTCAGACATGTCTCGCCACCCCTGACCCTTACTTTTCAAAGACCCTGTTTCTCAAATCAGTCATATATACTGAGGTGCTGACTGTTTGGACTTCAACATATGGAATGTAGGGGACACAATTCAACCTGTAACAGAGCCTCTGAGAGATGGCGCCCTGAGCTAAGAATCCTGTCAGTTCCGGGCCAGGTGACTGGGGAGACCCCTCAGAGGAATTAATGAGAAGAAAAGTCTGAGGAAAATTGATCGGAATCCCAAAGTGCTGAACTCCTCCACAATGTTCCCCCAGGCAAGTGCAATGATCTCCCCCTCCATGGGCCCCTCCTTTATGTGAAGGGTGACACACCTGCTTGAAAGAAATCTGACTTTCCCCATTGTGATTTAAAAATAACTCTCATTATTCCTCCGCTGAAGGTTATTTTCAAATTCTTAATAACTAGTCTTTTTTTTTTAATAAGGCAAAGACAAGGAGTCAAACCTATTGGTTTTCTACTGGGGAAACTCAGGTTTCTAACTTTTTTTTTTCTGAGGTAGGGTCTTGCTGTAGCCCAGGCTGACCTGGAATTCAGAATTCACTATGTAGTCTTAGGGCGGCCTTGAACTCATGGTGATCCTCCTACCTCTGTCTCCTGAGTGCTGGGATTAACAGTTTGCACCACCACACCAGGGCCCCCTCCTTTCTTTCCTTCCTTCCTTCCTCCCTCCCTCCCTCCCTCCCTCCCTCCCTCCCTCCCTCCCTCCCTTCCTTCCTTCCTTCCTTCCGCAAATGAACTCCAGATGCATATGCTATTTTGTGCATCTGGCTTTATGTCTTTATGTGGGTACAACCTGGGATTGAACCCGGGATGACAGGTTTTGCAAGCAAGCAAACATTAAAAAAATAATTTTATTTATTTATGAGATAGGGAAGAGACAGAGAGAGAGCAAGCCAGAATGTACATGCCAGGGTTCCTGCTCCTGCAAATTCCAGACACATGCACCATTTTGTGCATCTGGCTTTATGTGTGTGCTGGAGAATTAAAGCTGGGCATTAGGCTTTGCAAGCCAGCGCCTTTGCTGAGTCACTTCCCCAGCCCCAGGTTTCTATCTTTTAAACTAGCAAGGTGGGTTACTATTTCTTCTTCAATAGATGGGCCCCTGTTCCCACTGAATGCTGTTGTCTCTTGTAATATGGAGAGCTTAATGAATGCAGCTTTCAGTTGACAGCTAATATGGACACAGGAGTGTTGGGCTTCGACATGGAAAGTCAGGCCCTTCATGGAGTACACTCTAGATCCGAGTGTCGCCATTAGCTAGGAACTGTCTGGAAAGTCACATGAATAGGAGGGCTGTGGCAAAGGTGATGTTCCCATCCCACATTTCCACACCCTCTGGTTCATATAGCTTCCTCCCTTTTGCAATCCCGTCTCCAATGTCTGGGATTGCCTCTGGTTCTCTCTGCTACTGACCCCATGACTGACATCACAGATGAATGAATTCTTCACCTTTGAGTGGGTTTGAAATAAAGTTTCTATTCCTAAGAATTCCGTGAGCTGGGGAAGTGTCCTTGCAGATGATGGAGTGTGCAGTCAGGCTTGCACAGGGAGTCAGGGAGTCGCTGGGCCTTCCTGCCTGGCTGAGCCCCTGGCCTTGAATATGAGCCTGATCTCAGACTGTACCTTGAGATCCTAGTTTATCTGCCAAGTCTGGTTTTGCAACAACTGAAACAGGAACCACCCCCCCGCCCCACCAGGGTTGAATGAGGAGGATGTTGTCCCACGCTCCTTGACAAGATGGGAGCCCTGCACTGTCAAAGGAGGCTGGCTGAGTGGGAGGGGCAGGGAGGATTTTCCAGCTCAAGGCTTCCCCGAATGACCTTTTGCCTTCAATGCAGCTAGGTTAGTCTCTCCTTTTAAATTTTATTTGCATTGTGGTAAGACCACTTAACATGAAATCTACCTTCTTAACAAAATTTTTTTTTTAAAAAATTTTAAATTATTTATTTATTTATTTGAGAGCGACAGACAGAGAGAGAAAGACAGATAGAGGGAGAGAGAGAGAATGGGCACACCAGGGCTTCCAGCCACTGCAAACAAACTCCAGATGTATGCGCCCCCTTGTGCATCTGGCAAACGTGGGCCCAGGGGAATCGAGCCTCGAATTGGGGTCCTTAGGCTTCACAGGCAAGCACTTAACCGCTAAGTCATCTCTGCAGCCCACATTCAGCTTTTTAATGTGGGTCCTGGGAATAGAACTTGAGTCCTCATGCTTGCTCAGCAAGCACTCTTATCCACTGATCCATGTCTCCAGCCCATCTTTAATCTTGGCCAATAAGTGATTAAGAAAGGCATGTTTCAATCTTCTGATTATGAATTTGTCTGTTTTTTTTTTTTGCTTTATGTATTTTAAGTCATGTTATTGGGTACAGTCAGATTTGTAATTTGATATCTCTCCAGCCCTTAACAAAATTTTAAGTGAATAATACAGCATCATTAGCTCCAAATACTATCTCGCACAGATGGTTTCTACAACTTACTCATCCTCACTTGACTTTTGTGCCCACTGACTTTTGTTCCCTCTCCTTCCAACCCCTGGAAACCAGCATTCTGAGTTGATTCTGCAAACTTTCCTGTAACTGGTACCCCATGAGAGTGCCTTGTCTGCTTCTGTGTCGGGCTTGCTTCACTGACCAGAGCGAGCCTGGTCCTCTGGGTCCGTCCATGTCAGACTTCATTTCTGTATGTGTATAGCGTGTTTTATTTATCCGGTCATTTTTTGATGTTTCCACATCCGCTATCGTGTGTAGCTGGAGCTGTGAACATGAGAGTGCAGATATCTCTTCGTGATTCCCATTTTTTCCCCCTGAGGTAGGGTCTCACTCTAGCCCAGGCTGACCTAGAATTCACTATGTAGTTTCAGGGTGGCCTCGAACTCATGATGATCCACCTACCTCTGCCTCCTGAGTGCTGGGATTACAGTCGTGCACCACCACGCCCAGTTTGCGATTCTCATTTTTGTTCCTTTGGAGGAATGTCCGGAGGGGGGATTGCTGGACTACATGACAGATCATGTGATGTAGTGTGAAGATCCATGAGGACTAGCCGTACCATGGTCTGTGCACCATTTTGCATTCCCACCTACAGTACACTGAAAGCATTGGTCCAAGTCTCCGCAGTCACCTGTGTAGAGAGGCACAGAAGTGTGGGATGGGAGCATCACCTTTGTCACAGCCCTCCTATTCATGCGACTTTCCCAGGGAGTTCCTAGCTAACGGTGACACTTGGATCTAGAATGTACTCCAAGAAGTGCGTCACTTTCTCATATCCAAGCCCAACACTTCCCATGCCAGCCCTCTCTTGGAGGATAGGCCAGTCTTCACTACCTAGGGCAATTCTGCCCACTTTCTATGCAGACTTTTTGGAATTATTTTAGGTTCCTGGTTCTTATTCCAGTCAGTACTTCTCCCTTTATCTTTGGGTGTATCATTCGATGTGTCCTTGCTATCTTATAAATCCTGCAGCATGCCTTAATGCTTAATCTCATTTAATCTTTGAGACAGCCCTGTGATGGTGGGGATTGTGATTTTATGGAGGAACAAGTCTTAGTAAGATTCAGCTCTTCTTTACACTTTCTTCCTTACCTCCTTCTCTTCCTTTTTCACTCCTTTTCTTCCCTCCCTCCCTCCTCTCTCTCTGTCTTTCTTTCTTTTTCCTGCTGGGGTTCATGCGTACTGAGCATGCATTCTACCATTGCGTCTTTCCCATTGCAATTTGCTCGAGACCCCTCACTTCTCAGTTGGAGCAGGGATTTGAGTTGAAATCACTCTGCATCCAGATTGCTTTTATATGTTCGTCAACTTTTTTGGGTGTGTGTGTAGTATGTGTGTGTGTGTGTGTGTGTGTGTGTGTGCATGGAGCATATGCACTCCGTGTACATACATGTGAAGGCCAGAGGACAGTATTTACTATGTAACCCAGGCTGGCTTCAAACTCATGGTGATCCTCCTGTCTCCACCTCTCAAGTGCTGGTGTTGTAGGTATGAACCACTATGCTCAATGGAATATATTCTTTTAATAGCTAAAACTTTAAAATGACTCCGAAGGCAACCAGGGCTGTCTTTGTGCCATCTTCCTATAGTTCAGTCCTTCCTTAGATGATTTATTAATATTCTTTGGCTTCAACTTTCCCTTAGCTATTCAGGACTCCCGAGTTCATCTCTCTGATGCTCATTGCAGTCATTTCCAGGCACCTTCCAGACATTGTGAATTCTCAGCAGCCGTTTATAGCCAACATGCCAAAAGCAGAGTTAGAAGGCACTTTCTTTTTTTTTTTTTTTTTTAAATTTTTATTTATTTATTTGAGAGCGACAGACACAGAGAGAAAGACAGATAGAGGGAGAGAGAGAGAATGGGCGCGCCAGGGCTTCCAGCCTCTGCAAACGAACTCCAGACGCGTGCACCCCCTTGTGCATCTGGCTAACGTGGGGCCTGGGGAACTGAGCCTCAAACTGGGGTCCTTAGGCTTCATAAGCAAGCGCTTAACCGCTAAGCCATCTCTCCAGCCCAAGAAGGCACTTTCTTTCCTCCTGTCCTCTCCTCTCCTCTCCTCTTCCCTCCTCTCCTTTCTCCTTTCTCTTCTCCTCTTCTCTCACCTCTCCTTCTCTCCCATCCTCTTCTCCTCTCTTCTTCTTTACTTTTCTCTGTTGCCCTCTCCTCTGTTCTCCTCTCCTTTCATTTTCTTTCCTCTCCTCTCCTCTCCTCTCCTCTCCTCTCCTCTCCTCTCCTCTCCTCTCCTCTCCTCTCCTGTCCTCCCCTCCCCTCCCCTTCTCTCCCCTCCCCTCCCCTCCCCTCCGCTCCCCTCCCCTCCCCTCCCCTCCCCTCCCCTCCCCTCCCCTCCCCTCCCCTCCCCTCCTCTCCTCTTCCCTTCTTTCCTTTTGTGGGACTGGGGAAAAAACCCTGGGCGTCATGCATTCTAAGCAATACTCTATCTCAGAGCTCCATCCTCAGCCCCTTTTTACTGTTTCTATTTCTACAACTGGCCGCTCTGGTCAAATAAGTCATAAACCTTAGCCTCACTCCTTGCTACCCTTGTGAGTACTGGTCATTTACAGGTACAGTCAGTCTTCAGTCCACTGGGCTTCAGAGAGCCCTGCTTCTTTGCCATTTTCTGGCTGCTGCCTGCCTGCGATTATTAATTCATGCGTCAGCTGTTAGCTGAGCACCATCTATGTGCCAGACTTCCGGGTAGTTGGAATACAGTAGGGAGTACTAATAGACAAAAGACCATTCCCTGAAGAGCTTAATTTCAAGAAGCAAGGGAAGATAGGCAATAAAAGATTTAATAAAGTGGTAAATTGCTTTGCATGCTAGAAAATGGAAGCTATGGTTAAAAAAAAAAAAACATGCAGGGGTTCAGGAATGCTAAGGGGGTTTCGGGTGTGGCTTTGGGTCAGTTAACCAGGATAGGCCTCCACAGTATTAGAAGAGGAAAGAGTTGCAGGGGTGGGGGTGGGGGGATGGGAATGAGCCAGAGCCAGGTAGACCTCTTGGGGAGACTGGCGCAGGCAGAGGGCAGACAGAGCAATGGCCTTGTGCCAGGCTGGGAGCAGGCTTGACACAGCGACGACCAGCAAGGTGTCCAGAGAGGCTGGATCCGAGGGAGACTGGGGGAGAGTCAGAGGGCCAGGAGGCTCCAACCACCGCAAGGAGCAGGATACACACTGTAGGATTCACGCCGAGTGAAATGGACCTGGTGGTACAATGGCCCATCAGAGAAGACCCAGCAATGGATCTGATGAAACTGTCAGGCTCACCTGGTTGCTCTGTTGCGATAGCTTGAGGGTCCGGTGGCAAGGGTGAAAGGCCCATGGCTTCTTGCCAGTCACTCTGAATGGGCCACGCCTCTTTTCCTGTCTTGGAAAACCTCGGTGTGTCTCCATGTCGGTCTGTTTGTCATGGGCATTGTATCAGTGAGTTCCTTGTTGCTGGGGCAAACCACTCAACCTCATGCAGCTTAGGGAAAAAAGGAGTTTATTTTGGCTGATGGTTTCAGAAGATAGAGTGCATCATGGTGGAGGTGCGGGGAAGCTTGGCAGGAAAAGCAGCGCAGGATCAGGAAGATGACGTCACAGCACCAGGGAGGAAGTACAGAGAGGTCAGGAGGTGAGGCTGGACTGTAGAAACTGAAGGCCTGCCTCACAGTGACATAGCCTCCTCTAGCAAGGATCCCTTTTCTAAAGCTTCCCGAACCTTCTCCAAACCAGCTGGGGATTACGTATTTCAGCGCATGAGTCTAGAGGGGCAGTGCTGTGTAGGATTCTCCTGTGACCTGGCCTCCACACGTCATTCCAGTTCATCTCTCCTCTTCTCTTTTGCGTGAGCTCACAGGTCCCTGGCCTACACCTATGCCTTTTCATGTGGTGTTCTCTTACTTTCTGTTCATCAAAATCCTTTTTTTTCCCCCCTTGGGTGGGACTGGAGAAATGACTCAGCAGTTAAAAGCATTTGTTTGCCAAACCTGATGGTCTGGGTTCTATTCCCCAATACCTACAATAAAGCCAGATACACAACGTGGTACATGCATCTGGAGTTCATTTGCAGTGGAAGGAGGCCCTGGCATGCCCATTCCCTCTCTCTGTATTTCTCTCTTAAAAATATTTATTTATTTGCAAGTAGGGAGAGAGACAGAAAGACAGGGAGACAGAGAGAGAGAGAGAGAGAGAGAGAGAGAGAGAGAGAGAGAGAGAGAGAGAGGATGGGTGTACCTCTAGCTACTGCAAACACACACTCAGGCACATGTCCCACTTTGTGAATCTGGCTTTACGTGGATAATGGGGAGTCAAACTCTAGTCATTAAGGCTTTGAAAGCCTTAACTGCTGAGCCACTTCTCCAGCCCTACCTAAAAACATCCTCTTTTTTTTTTTTGTTAAGGACAATCTGTATCAGACTTCTCCAAGCTCCCCAGGTCAGAATGCATCTGTTTGAGCCCTTCTGGTGCAGGAGGTCTGTAAAGTACTCTTGGAGTTCTGGTTGGTTTCTGCTCTGGGTTGCAAGCCTCTGGGTCCCCTTTGCATCTTTGGGTCCTGTTCAATACTATGAGAAACTTCCAGAACAATCTCATTCAGGTGGCTTTTCCTGCTGTGTCTTGCAGATTGAAGCACTTGTGAAGGACATGCAGAACCCGGAGACGGGGGTGAGGATGCAGAACCAGAGGGTGCTGGTCACCACCGTCCCTCATGCCATGACAGGTGATGTAACTTGTGGTTTGCTTTTGGCCTGGAACAAATCCCACAAAGTGGGTGGCAAACTCAGACACAGAGGCCAAGTTTGTCCAACAGCTTATGCTTGTAAATAAAGTTTTATTGGAACCGTCCATGCCCATCCACTTTATGTATTGTCTGTGACTGCTTCAGTTACAGAAATAAAATATAGTTGTGGGCTCAGCAGTAAAAGGGACTTGCCTGCAAAGCCTGATAGCCTAGGTTTGATTCCCCAGTACCTACGTAAAGCCAGATGCACAAAGTAGCACATGCATCTGGAGTTTGTAGTGACTAGAGAGACCCTGGCATATCCATTCCCACCCCCACCCTTTCAAATAAGTAAATAAAGATACTTTTTGTGTGTGTGTGTGCTCAGACTGCATTAGGGCCCACAAAGCTGAAATGTTTACTATCCAAAATCCTGTTTGGGGCGGGCAAGAGGGCTCAGCAACTAAGGATGCTTGCTTGCAAAATACTGACTATATGGTAGGAAAAACCTGGGCTTCCGTCTTCCCTCACCCTTTTCTTCCTTCTAATTTATACCGTTCTGAATTTTTCTGTGGAGGTGGGGCCCTGGTTCCGCCCTTTGTGGGGTTTTAAGGGCCTGCAGAGCATCTCTCGGGGGCATTACAGAGTAGGTGCTGGGTGTGTGGACGAGAATGCGTTTCTCTTAGTCTGCTAGCCAGGCTTTGTGATGTGGTTTTGCAGTGGATACCTGTCAGGGCAAGCTGTGTTGCTGGCAGAAGCAGAGCCTGGGGCTTGCCCTGTTGGCCCGCACCCTCGACGTAGACGTAGGCTGTCTCCTCACCTCCTCCTCCTTCTTCCCGACTGCTTGGAATGTGTGGTATCTACCCACAACTTCATTGTGGGCGTTGTCTTAGTAATTTTGCTTGTTGCTGTGACAAAACACCCGACAGAACCCACTTAAGGAAGGAAGAGATTATTTAGGCTCGCAGGTTGAGGTTACATCCATCGAGGCGGGGAAGGCAGGGCGGTGGCAGTGGGAAGCCCTCGGCCACGTGGCCCGCGCGGTCAGGGAGATGAGCGAGTACTCTGCTGGCTTCGCCCGAGACCCCAGCCTGTGGAATGGAGCGCTCCTACCTCCATCCACCTAATCTATTATTTAGAAAGCTGGCCCATCCAGCTTTCTTTTTTCTTTCTTTTTTTTTTAATTTATTTATTTGAGAGCAACAACACAGAGAGAAAGACAGATAGAGGGAGAGAGAGAGAGAATGGGCGCGCCAGGGCTTCCAGCCTCTGCAAATGAACTCCAGACGCGTGCGCCCCCTTGTGCATCTGGCTTACATGGGTCCTGGGGAACCGAGCCTCAAACCAGGGTCCTTAGGCTTCACAGGCAAGCGCTTAACCGCTAAGCCATCTCTCCAGCCCCGTCCACCTAATCTAGAAACCCCTCACCGAAATGCCCAGAGGCGATCTAGATCCTGCAGAGTGGACAATAAGGATCAATCATCACAGGGGCCAACAGACACGGCGAGGGAAAGTGCCAGCTTTTGCCCCCACCAGGCAAGTGCCCTCTTTCATCCCTGCGGCTGGCGCTTCTCCCCGACGGGGCCACCATTCCTGTGCTGCACTGGGAAGGCCCAGGACGAGGCGTTGCTCGGGGTCCTCGAGGGCCAGCAACAGAACGCTGGCTCCAGCGGAGTATTTGCTGAAGTGCGCCTCAGGGAAGGAGTGAGATCAGAGTAGCCCCGGGCATCCAAAGAGTGGGCACCTATGGGCAACCCTGCAGGAAGCCTCTGCTCTCCTTGGTTAAGAGGCAGATGTCCTTGAAGGTAACCCTAACCCACTGATGGTTATCACGAATAATTTCTGTCTTAAATTCACTAATTCTGGCTGGGCATGGTGGCACTTGCCTTTAATCCCAGCACTTGGGAGGCAGAGGTAGGAGGATTGCTGTGAGTTTGAGGTCAGCCTGGGACTACGTAGTGAATGCCAGGTCAGCCTGAGCTAGAGCGAGACCCTACCTTGAGAAAACAAAACCAAAAAGGAAAAAAAAAATTCACTCATTCTGGATTTGGGCTCTCTAGAGAAACAGAATGGATAGAATGAATTTATATTACAGCAGGGGAGAGGGTTTTTTAGACTGGCTTTCATGATTCAGGCTGGGCAGTCCGACAGTTGCTATCTTGTCTGCATGCTGGGGCGTCTAAGAACCCGCTAGTTCCTCAATCCACGAGGCTGGATGGCTCAGCAGTCCCAGTGTGACGCTGAAGGCCTGGAAGATTCCTGAAGGGCCTCCGGTCTCCAGGCAACGTTGGAAGGTGGGAGAAGCTGGGTACATGCACCGGCCAATGAGGAGCAAGGGTAACCTGATCAAAGGGAAACCCTCTCTGTGTAGGCTGTCCACTCGGAGACAGTTAATGCTTCTTGGAAATGCCCTCACAGACCTTCCAAGAGGCACGTCCCTTATTCGATTCCTGATCCAATCTAGTTGTCAACGGAAGTCGGCCACAACAAGGACCCTTCCGTGGGAGGTGGCTTGTCTTGCTTATTGGTCATCCCGTGCTTAGAGGTGGCCAAGATGAGATTACTGCGAGTCGGTTCTGTATTAGCACTGTGCAAACAGCCATGGACATGAGCCCTGGGGGTCAGTCCTTCAAGTGCTCTTTTCCTAGTGGGGTAGCCCGGCTCTTGGTTTCCTCATGTAAGGCAGGATAGCAATCCCTGTCTGGGGAAGGTCCTAGGAATGAAAGCAATGGTGATGCTCCAGGGCCCAGCATGCGGCAGATGCTTGCTTGGTGGTGAAAGCTAACAATTCCCCATCCTGTGTCTGAGAGCACCCACCGTAAAGTTAGGGGATGGAAATGACCACCCCCGTTTTGCGTATGGGGCTACGGAAGCATGAGAGGTTTAGGATCCCATCCCCCATGGCACTGAGGCCCTCTGGGAGTGACCTTGGGTTTGAGTTGGGCTCTGTAACTCAGAGTTGATATTATCCACTCTCGGTGTGGGTGAGCTGCTTTCCTGCTTTGCCCACCTGGCACACTTAGCTTCTGGAGTTGGGTGAGGATGCCCCCCTCCCTCACACGGGTGAGCTCTAGTTGCTGTAGAAACAGATCCCGAGGGAGAAGTCCGTGTCCTGTCACAGCTGTTTCAGCAACAGTAAGTGGCCATCCAACTTCTCCAGCGGCAGGGACCAGGACTTTCTAGAACAAAGGTGGCCGATGTGGAGACTGGGCCGCGCCAGTCTGCCACGCTGCTGGTGCCCAGGCCCCGCGGTGCAGAGGCTGGTGGCATTGTAAATTCATTTGGTCTATTTTGGGAACCAGTTAAGTGGATGAGAAAGCCCTCGGCTCCTCAGTGGAGAACGCTAATCAATCTGATGTCTGCCTGGGGCGGTCTTGCAAGCTGCATGCCTTTAAAGAGATACTTGGGGTAGAATGTTGGCCGGCACACCCAGGCAGGGGATTTTTAAGCGGCGGTTTCAGATGAAGAATTTTGCTTTTGAGAGCTGTCTAGGGGTGAATCAAAACTAAGAGCTATAGAATGGGAAGATATTGAAAGCAATCATGGTGTAGTGTGGGTACTGAGAGAAGTAAAGAGAGAGAAAAGGAGCAAAAGAGGAAGACAGAGAGAGAGGGAGAGAGAGAGAGAGAGAGGAAGAATGGCTGGGCACCTGGGCCTCAGGGTCTGGACAAGGATGAGATGTTCACACCTAACCACAGCTGGAGCTAGACAACTGAGTCCAGAGTCTACATATATACTCACACCCTCCGTGGAAGGCCCCAGAAGAAATCCCTTCCTCCTGTGTCAGAGGGCAGTATCATGTGTCCAGCCACTGGGCCCCAGGCAGTAGGGTCTTGGCACACTTTGCCTTGGCACACACATGCGGGGCCCAAGCTCCACCTTCAGGTTGGAGGCAGCGGTTGCGGGAGAATGAGGCCCCGAGCATTTTCGAGATGGTCTCTGAGCTGGGCAGCTTGGTTCCTCGGTCCTGAGGTGCCGCTGCCCTTCTCTCTAAGGACTGTCTTCAGATTACGAGGGCAGAGGCCCCAGGCTTAGGAGGAGGCTCAGAGCTTCCCTCGGTCCGTGGCAGCTTTGGACTTGATAGGAGAGCTTGTTTTAGGTTAACAGGTCCTTAGATAAACCCAAATTCTCAGGGTCCGAGGCGTGCACCTTCTCTTTTTAAAACATTTTATTTATGTGTCTGTGTGGGGAAGGCCATGACAGGGTGTTTTTTTTTTTTTTTATCTGCTATAAATTAACACCAGATGCATGCACCATTTTTTTTTTTTTGCATCTGTTTTTACGTGGGAGCTGAGGAATTGAACTCTGGATGGCAAGCTTTGCAAATAAGCACCTTTAACTGTTGAGTCATTTCCCCATCCTTCACCTTCTTTCTTCACTCTGCATGTTTTTTTTTTCCCCTGGTTCTTCGAGGTAGGGTCTCACTCTAGCCCAGCCTGACCTGGAATTCACTCTGTAGTCTCAGGGTGGCCTTGAACTCACAACAGCGGTCCTCCTATATCTGCCTTCCAAGTGCTGGGATTAAAGGTGTGAACACCACACCGGGCCCTGTGTTTTCTTTCCCTTCCTTCCTTTCTTCCTTTCTCTGTCTCTCTCTCTCTTTCTGTCTTTCTTTCTGTCTTCCTTCCTCTCTTTCTTCCTTCCTCTCTTCCTTCCTTCCTTCCTTCCTTCCTTCCGTCCGTCCTTCCTTCCTTTGCCAGTACACACCATACATTGTTTGCAGGCCAATGCATATGAGTTACAAGGTCTGAGGCAAGGATTCAAACAGAGCCCACATTCCATCGTCCTTCAGGATGTTACTAAAATATGCTCCCTCCTCTCACTCTGACAAAAGTGCGCTGGTGGCTGAGAGATGGTTCAGTTGTTAAAGTACTTGCCTTGCGAGACCGAGGTGGCTCAGTGGTTAAATTTACTTGCTGGGCAAGCCTGACTACCAGAGTTTGGATCCTCAGAACCCACGTCAAGGTAGACGCAGTAGTGCCAACATCTGTAATCCCTGTGTGCACCTATGGGCAACATGGGAGACAGAGGCAGGAAAATTCTGGAAGCTCACAAGACAGATAGCCTGGCTACACAATGGTAAACAACAAAAGTGGACCCTGTCTCAAAGTAGAATGCAAGGACTGACATTGGGAGCTGGTCTTGTGATTTTTATTTTTTTTGGTTTTTCGATTTTTCGAGGTAGGGTCTCAGTCTGGCCCAGGCTGACCTGGAATTCACTATGGAGTCTCAGGGTGGCCTCAAACTCAAGGCGATTCTCCTACCTCTGCCTCCCGAGTGCTGGGATTAAAGGCGTGCGCCACCACGCCCGGCTCTGTCTTGTGATTTTGATATGTGTTCCATAGCCTGTGCACCACCCTGCCACACACATCTCTCTCTCACACACACTCATACACTCACAAAGACAGGGAGAGGAGAGGAAGTTAAGCCATGTATCTGCTGGAATCAGATCATGGTGGCTCCAAATTAGAGGCTGCAGAGTTTGCATAGGATCTGTGAGTGGGATGATGGGGAGCATCTTTGAGGGTTGAGAAGATGATGGATAAGCTCATGCCATATAGGGAGGAGATACCATGCAGAGGAGGACACGGTGGTCAGGGGCTGGGTGAGGAGGCTTGGAGGAGACACCATGCAGAGGAGGACACGGTGGTCAAGGGCTGGGTGAGCAGGTTGGGATGTTGATCCAGTGCATCTCTGTCTTGCAGGAGGTGATGTTCTGCAGTGGATCATCCAGCGCCTCTGGATCTCCAATCTGGGTGAGGACTGGCTCTGCACTGAGGGCCAGCACACAGCACCACAGGGGAAGCTGAAGGAAGGTTTTGCAGGAGTCTCTACAAAAGTTACACTGTGATCAAAGAGGCTGGATCTTCATATGTAAAACAAGCTGAGTCAAAGGCAAAGGCATGATAATCTGGGCACAAAATAGCGATCATGTAAAAGGCGTAAACAGCAAGGGAAATACTTACTCAGAAAAGCCTTCCTTGGATGGGCTACTGCACACAGCTGGTTTGGAAAGAAATGATGCTCATGGGTTGGTGAAGGGGACAAGGATGGCTTTTCTGGAAGGGAACACTGGCAAGAGCAATGGTGCAGAGATGGAACTAATGGGAAATAGAGGGCTTGGGAGTGATAACATTTGCTGCATATGGAGGTGGGAGGTGGTGAGGTGGACATTTGCAGGTTCAAAAATTATTTGTCTTATTTATGAGAGAGACAGAGAGAGAGAATGGGCATGCCAGGGCCTCCAGCCACTACAAATGAACTCCAGACACATGTGTCAACTTGTGCATCTGGCTTAGAGTCCTGGGTGAATCAATCCTGGGTCCTTTGGCTTTGAAGACAAGCACCTTAAACACTAAGCCATCTTTCCAGCCCCAGGTTCAGAATTTTTGTTTTTTTGAGGTAGGGTCTCACTGTAGCCCAGGCTGATGTGGAATTCACTATGTAGTCTCAGGGTGGCCTCAAACTCATGGCTATTTTCCTGCCTCTGTCTCTCAAGTACTGGGATTAAAGGCATGCCCCACCAAGCCCAGCTTTAGGTTCAGTTTTTTCTTAGAGATAGGTATGAGGAAGCCACGGGCAGCTTTGGGGCTGGGCAGTGTCTCTAATAACTGTATGTGAGCTAGGACGCTTGACAGCTACGTGTGGGCGGATCACAGTGGGAGAATCCGAGGGCAGGCTTTAGACTCGAGAAAGGACTATTGGAGCAAGTTGGCATAAAACCCGTGGGTCTGGTGTGTGATGGGGGGAGTGGGCCTTGAAGAGAGAGGCTGGGAGAGAGGCGTCCCAGGACCTGGAAGGTGGAGCGAGCTGCAGCAGGGCGTGGCGCTGGAGGAAGAGGACGCGCTGTTTCAACTAGCGCTTCTAAGCAAGAACCAGGAAGGCTTCACTGCAAGTGATGCATCTCAGAACCAGGGCTTTGCTCCCAAGCAAACTGGCGAGGGTGGCAATTAAAGGACATATGTTGGAGAGGAAGGGTCTTGATGAGGGCTGGGGTTGAGTCTGGGGTCACTGACCGTAAACACAGCCCCCTTTCCTTTATCACTGTGAGGATGGGACTTTTGATCAAGCAGAGACCTTTTCTAACCACTCTTAGGACCTTTTCTAGATTAAAGAGCCCATAGAAGGGTCCCTAACTGTCTCCCTATGTCACCTGCAGTGGGCTACCTGTGATACCCATAAACATTCAGGCTTCACTGCTGGGGACCGGCATAGGGATTCTCCCTTTCCATTCTCCCCAGCCCAAGCATGTCCATAGTCACATTCAGTAACCTCTGCTCCAGCCTTTGGGACACTGTCCTGGAGTTTTAGGGTGCTGTGTGGGGTATGGGCCATTAGCTTCTGACACTGACCCTACTTTTACCATCCATGTCTGAACGCCATCACCGTAGAGGCACAGAACCTGGGCAACTTTATTGTCAAGTACGGTTACATTTATCCCTTGCAAGACCCCAAGAATCTCGTTCTCAAGCCCGACGGCAGCCTCTACAGATTTCAGGTGGGTCGTGTCTTGATTTTAGGGGTTAATGTGGGGTTCATCTGATTCCAAACGTGACCAGCTGGCTGGGTTTCCTCACAAATGCTGGAGGGGGCTAAGGTGGTTTATCTCATCCCGTTCCCAGGGCTCCATCAAGTTGTAACCCAGTGGCTAAGCATGTTCTCTGCTTCTCTTTGTAGACCCCATACTTCTGGCCCACTCAGCAGTGGCCAGCTGAAGACACAGACTATGGTAACTACCTCATTCACTCCTTCACCTCTGCTCTTGCCTAACTCAGTGCTTATTTGCTTGCTGCCTTGGGGTGGCGTTTGTCTTGCTGTCATCCTGACCTTTATGTTAGCTTAGATCTGAGCTGGGAGTAGAGACTGTCTCGCCTTCTGAACACAGTAGCTTGGGACAGAGGGAGGCCACTGAGCAGGTTTTGAAATTCGATGATGTTGGAAAACGTCATTGCTTTCTTTTCCAGCCATCTATCTTGCCAAGCGCAATATCAAGAAGAAGGGGATCCTAGAAGAATATGAAAAGGTACAGAGATATTTTCAATACCATTTATTATACTGTGGGAGGTAGTCATGAACTGTTTCCCTCTTACTGCATTACTTTGTACCCTTATCCTTCCTTCCTTCCTTCCTTCCTTCCTTCCTTCCTTCCTTCCTTCCTTCCTTCCTTCCACCCACTGATTTATGTAAGAACTGCTCACTGAAGTAAATTCTCCCCCACATGTAGTTTCAATTTCCGCCGCTGTAATGTGATCTCAGGCCTTCCCTTGGTGATTACTGAACAACGTGCTATGGTTTGTCCATTCATTTTGTTATGCCCAAACAACATAGTTGAACTAATACATATGATAACGGACAGCCGGGGACTAATACCTTTGAACTTGAGTCTGAGGTGTGAAAATAACAGGAAAGACTTAACTTCAGTGTAGGCGGATCAGCTTTCTCAAAGAACACGCGGGACCCACAGAAGGCTAGCACTTCTCGTAGAGAGCAGTACCCTTTCTTGTGCAATAGCAAAGGGATTGAACCCAGGGCCTCACACGTGGTAGGCAAGTGCTCTGCCACTGAGCTACATCCAAAACCCCCCTTTTTAAATTTTTTAATTTATTTTTTGGGGGTGTTTTTGAGGTAGGATCTCACTCTAGCCCAGGCTGACTTGGAATTCACTGTGTAGTCTCAGGGTGGCCTCGAACTGATGGGGATCCAACTACCTCTGCCTCCCAAGTGCTGGGATTAAAGGTGTGCGCCACCATGCCCAGTCACAACACCTTTTTAATTTTTTTTTTTTTTTTTTTTTACATTTTGAGACAAGGTCTCACTAAGTGATCCATATGGCTTTGAATTTCTGA
This sequence comes from Jaculus jaculus, assembly GCF_020740685.1. NCBI lineage: Eukaryota > Metazoa > Chordata > Mammalia > Rodentia > Dipodidae > Jaculus > Jaculus jaculus. The sequence goes on from NC_059110.1 coordinate 130,409,214, forward strand.
TCCTCTTGCCTCAGGGTTCTGAGTAGCTGGTATTACAGGATTTTGTTTTGTCACCAGCTCATTTTGTAGATTTTTAAATTTTACTTATTTATTTATTTGGTGAGAGAGAGAGGGAGAGAGAGAGAGAGAGAGAGAGAGAGAGGAGAAAATGGGAGCTCCAAGGCCTGTAGCCACTGCAAATGAACTACAGACACATGTGCCATATTTTGTGCATCTGGCTTTATGTGGGTCCTGGGGAATTGAGGCCAGGTTCTAGGCTTTGCAGGCAAATATCTTAATGGCTGAACGCTATGAAAAGTGGACTTCTGGACCCGGCCTGGCTGTTACATTCATGAACTCACAGCAGCCGTGGTTTTCTGCATAAGATTGAGCCTATAAACATTCCATGAGAGAAGGGGAAGGGTCTCATGAGACCCCACTCCTCTAGAGGAGCAGGTGGTGGTTGGTTACTGGGGAGGGGGCATTTGATTCAGTGGTGTAGCCACAAATGACCTCCCACCAATGCTCATTCAAGGAACCCTAGTTTAACTTAACGAGTCGTGAAATAAAGACAAGCATGAAAGTAGGAAGGAAATTGGTTAGGAAGAAGGGGTTCAGCAGGAGAAGGATAAGATAGGATAATGAGGGGTGAGCATGATCAAAATAGACTATATGTACGCATGAAATTGTCAACAAGTAAGTAAATTTTTTTGTTTGGTTTTGAAGATAGGGTCCCACTCTGGTCCAGGCTGACCTGGAATTCACTATATAGTCTCAGGGTGGCCTTGAACTCTTGGTGATCCTCCTACCTCTGCCTCCCAGAGTGCTGGGATTAAAGGCGTGTGCCACCATGCCTGGTGTAAATTCTCTCTCTTTTTTAAAAATTTTTGTTTGAGAGAGAGAGGGAGAGAGAAGAGAATGAGAAGGCATACCAGGGCTTCCAACCACTGCCAATGAGCTCCAGATGCATGCACCACCTTGTGCATCTGATTCTACACGGGTCCTGGAGAATCAAGCCTGGGCACTTAGGCTTTGTAGGCGGGCACCTTAACCTCTGAGCCATCCCTCCAGCCCCAAAAATTTAAAAAGAGAAAGGATTTCACCCTGGCTCACATGAGCATCCTCGTGAAGCTTGGTGGAGAGCATGGGCTGGACCCACGGCTGCAGTGAGCCAGGGGCATCCCTTCTGACTTACCATTCTCACTTCTGCTTTTTTTTCTCTAGGAAAATTATGATTTTTTGAACAAAAAAATTAACTACAAGTGGGATTTTGTCATTATGCAGGCCAAAGAACAGTACCGGTGAGTAAAAAGCAGGCACATCTGTCCTGGTTGTCTGTTTTCCCTCTTTACTTTGGATTCAAAGCAGCCTTCAGGGAGTACTGAGGCATAGAGAATAAAAAGGCACAGGCAGTGGGTCACACAGATGTGAATGGGTCACGGTGCTGCTGGGAGAGGAAGGTCATGGGGAAGGGTTTCCAGAGGGGCCTCAGAAGACGCTGAACCCAGTGTCGAGTAGGACGTGTCTAGGTGAAGGACAGTGATGTGGATAGAGAGGAGAGGTGGAGCTGCAGGAAGGACGTTCTAAGCAGGCAGAATGGAGCCTGGAGGTGGGTAGTGCCCTGTATAAGCATTTCCTGTGGCTGGAGCAGAGTGCAAACTGTAAAATGGGCTGAAGTTGGTAAGATGGTCGCTGGAGGTGTCACAAGAGCTGATCATAAGAGGACTTGGTGTCCAGGGCCACAGCGAGCCAGAGAGGGATTTGGAGTAAGAGCGAGGTGTAATCAGATTTGTGTTGGGGCTCACCCACTGCTCTCTCGTCTTTGCCTGTGGCCTCCATTGCAGTTGTGGCCACAAGTCCCATCAGAAGGATAAGCCTTGTCAATGAGAGCTGGATGCAAATTCTGGGGACAGTGAGTGAGTGATGGGAATGGTGTATCAGTCAGGGTGAGGTCTGAACAAACATCCCCTGATTCTCAGAGGTTGGATTCTGCAAGGTCCATCCCTTGCTTACATTCATGTCTTCTGTGGGTCGCCGGGAGGTCATAACATGCTCTCCCTGACTCCAGGACCCATTTGGAAGGGTTCACACAATCTGGACTCTACCCATTGCTAGAACCGAGACGGGACAGCTTGTATAGCTCAGTGACACCTGCTACCCGGGCTCACAAGGCACTTGACAAAGCAGGTTGTATGGTTTTACTTAGCTTCACAGGGCATTGACTAGGGAAGTTCCCATCTACCAGCGATCTAAGGAGTGAGAGCACCCTGGAGTATCTGCCAACCTGCCCATGTGCTTATTAAACCAGTGATTCCCATTGGGCCAGCCTCGCTCACCCTAACTGGCCAGCATCCTAGAAGGTCTAGACTTGGATGGGCTGCATGGTGGAGATCTGATTCTCATGAGGTCACCTGGGAATCGGGGGAATGAGAACACTGTTACACAGGAGTGGAGGGTTCACCTTGGCTCACGGTCCAAGGGCTCAGGCCACTGTGGTGAGGCGGTCACATCGGCGGCAGTGTGAGGAAGTTTGTCACGTTGCTTTCACACTAGGAAAGCTCAGCTCACTTTCTCCTTTTTATTCAGTCCAGCACCCCAACATGGATATGGATATGGTGCAGCCCACATTCAGGGTGGGTCTTTTCTCTTCAGCTAAATCTATCTGGAAACACCCTCATAGACACACCCAGAGATGTGTTTCTACAGTGGTTTCAAATCCTTCACAATGACAGTGAAGAGAAATCCCCCCATCCCATGGGGCATCTGTAAAGAGAGCTGGCATACACTAGGGTGTTTCTCGGCAAGGCAAGGCGGATGGAGCTGCCTACCCTGTCACCACTGGCCTTTGTGTACGAGGCTTCCGTTGGTGGTCGGGGGTGCTGTCCTCTTTTAGGTTGGTGTGGAGGAGATGCCGAGCGTCATCACTATTGTCACTCCTTACTCGTCTGTGTTGGGAAACTGAGGCTTAGAGAGGTTAAAGTTGCGTGGTCAAGGTCACCTGGCAAGGCAGTGGTGGGCTTGCACTGGAATGATTAAGTCCCGTCCCGCGGAGTTGGAGAGGGAGGCTCAGCAGGCGAGCGCTGGCCCAAGCGTGAGGGCGGGGCCGCAGGTTCCCCAGCGTCCACGCCCGAGCCAAGCGGGGTGCGCGTGCCTGTAATTCCAGCGCTGGGAAGGCAGAGGCAGGGGAGCCCCGGGTTTGCTGGCTAGCTAGTCTCTCCAACTCGGGGAGCTTCAGGTTCAGTGGAAGACCTTGTCTCGAAAAGTAAGATGGAGAGCCGGTGGCGCATGCCTTTAATCCCAGCACTCGGCAGGCAGAGGTAGGAGGGTCGCTGTGAGTTTGAGGTCACCCTGAGACTCCATAGTGAATTCCAGGTCAGCCTGGGCCAGAGTGAGACCCTACCTAAAAAAAAAACCAAAAAAAACAAAAAAACGAAGATGGAGAATGGTTGAGGAAGACACTTGATGTCAACCTCTGGTCTACACTTTCTTTCTCTCTTTTATTTATTTTTATTTATTTGAGAGCGGCAGACAGAGAAAGAGGCAGATAGAGAGAGAGAGAGAGAATGGGCACGCCATGGCCTCCAGCCACTGCAAACGAACTCCAGATGCGTGTGCCATCTTGTGCATCTGGCTAACATGGGTCCTGGGGAATTGAGCCTCGAACCAGGGTCCTTAGGGTTCACAGGCAAGTGCTTAAGCACTGAGCCATCTCTCCAGCCCTCTGCCTCCCACACTTTTGCACACGCATGTGTACTCACACATGTACACACACCATTCAGCGCACCACTTTTGCATTACTAATGGGTTCCAGCACTGGGCTGTGTCCAAGGACACAGAGACAGAGAGGTGCCCATCCTTCTGGTCCCTCCATGCCCTCCCCCACCTCTGCTCAGGTTAGGACAATTCCAGACGCCCCCCCCCCCCCCCCCGAGGAGCACAGAGCCTGATGCAAGCCTTCCGGGAGCTGGTGGTGCCCTTGAAGTTCAGAGCTGTTCTCAGTGGCTCCTGTCCTTTTCCACCAGACCTGGATCAATTTCTGAGCGCCCAGACTCATGGGAACGCCTCCTCCTCCCCCCAACCCCGCGCTCATTCTAGGAGCGGTGAGATGGGCGCTCTCTGGAGAGGCTGCCCTTCCTCTGACCCCACAGCTGCCCTCCCTCACAGGCTGCTCGGCTTTCAGATTTAGTGTCCCTCCACACAGCCACACGGGCCAGGTGTCGGTGCAGAGGGTAGTATTTTTGTCAGGCTCAGCCTCCTCCTCTTTATGTCGTTCAGTGCTGAGGTTGGAATGCTGGGCTCTGAGCCTGCTGGGCAAGTGCTGTACCACTGCCCAGCCACCCCCCAGCCTCCGAGCCTCCCCTTAGGAGCGCCCCGACTTTGCGTTCAGCTGCCAGCTCAAGATCTCGACTGATACCATATCTGCTTTGTGTGCAGCTGGACGTTTTCCTCTTACTATCCAAGCTCCCTCCTCTGCTATTACTGGTTGCGGCAGGATGAATCACATCCATCCCATCCTTTCCTGGCAACGTCTTGTGTCCAGTTACCTGGTCCTGTTGTCATCTGTGACCCAGCTCTGACTCCTTTCCACACCCACAGCTCTTTCCTACCAAGTGGAACCTGCCTCACTGGGCTGCCCCGTGACAGTGTCTTCCCAGACGCCTCTCGAACCAGCCGTAGTGATGAGGATCAAACCCAGGGACTCATGCATGCTATATCAGAGCTCTACCACCCAGCAGGAGCCCTACTCCCGTTTAAAAAAAATGGCTTAAAAGGCTGCAGAGAAGGCGTAGTAGTTAAGACACTTGCCAGCAAAGCCAAAGGACCCAGGTTTGATTCCTCAGGACCTGCGTAAAGCCAGATGCACAAGGTGGCGCATGTGTCTGGAGTTCATTTGCAGTGGTTAGAGGCCCTGGCATGCCCATTCTCTGCTTCTCTCTCCCTCAAATGAATAAATAAACAAATAAAAAAATTTAAGGCTTAAAAATTTTATTTATGTGTGAGAGAGAAAGAAAGAAACAGAGAGAGAGAAAGAGAGAGAGAGAGAGAGAGACACTATATGCATGTGCCAGAGCCACTTGCTGTTGCAAATGAACTCTGCAGATGTGTGTGCCATGTTGTGCATCTGGCTTTACATGTATATTAGGAAATTGAACTTGAGCTGTCAGGCTTTGCAAGCAAGTGCATTTAACTGCTGAGCCATCTCCCCAGCCCTAAAAAAAGTTTTAAGCAACTTTAAAAAAGTTCATTTATTTATTTATTTATGTGAGCAAGAGAGAGAGATTGGGCGTCTTCCCGCTATAAGCAAACTCCAGACACATGTGCCACTCTGTGCATCTGGCTTCTACACGGGTCCTGGAGAATTGAATACAGGCTGGCAGGTTTTGCAAGCACATGCCTTTAACTGCTGAGCCATCTCCCCAGCTCTTTAAGACAATTAAAATTTATTTCACTTGTGTATTTTTTGTGTATGTGTGTGGGGGCCACAGTGTGCATGTGGTCAGTGGACAACTTCAAGGTGTCTGTCCTCCACCCTTCTTGAAGCGGAGTCACCTGTTGCTGAGAATGAGCTGCCAGACTGCAAATGAATGCCACGGTAGCTGGTCTGCAAGCCTCAGACTCTCCTGGCTCTGCTTACTGTTGTAGGCAGCTGGGATCATGGATACATGAGCTGTTTTGCATCTAATCGTATGTGGGTGCTGGGAATTGAACCAGAGCTGGCAAACTTTGCAATCAAATGCTTTGTTTGCTTTTATTGACAACTTCCATAATTGTAAACAATATCCTATGGTAATTCCCTCCCTTCCCCAATTTTCCCCTTTGGAACTCCACTCTCCATCATATCCCCTCCCCCCTCTCAATCAGTCTCTTTTATTTTGATGTCATGATCTTTTCCTCCTATTGTGATGGTCTTATGTAGGTAGTGTCAGGCACTGTGAGATCATGGATAGCCAGGCCATTTTGTGTCTAGAGGAGCACGTTGTAAGGAGTCCTACCCTTCCTTTGGCTCTTACATTCTTTCCGCCACCTCTTCCGCAATGGACTCTGAGCCTTGGAAGGTGTGGTAGAGATATTTCAGTGCTGAGCACTCCTCTGTCACTTCTTCTTAGCACCGTGGTGCCTTCTGAGTCATCCCAGGGTCATTGCCATCTGAAAACAGAAGGTTCTCTAACCAAAAGTGAGAGTAGCATTAATATATGGGTATGAACAGTAAGAGAAGTGCTTACTGGGCAGTTTGGTGAGCATAGTATATACATTTAGCCAGACAGCAGCAGATGTTACACTCCAAGGGCTCATGACTACCCCGATGTAGGTTTTCAGTATCAGGATTGTATTCCCTCCAATGGAGTGGGCCTCAAGTCAAATTAGAGGGTGGTTGGTTTCCCCCATAAAAGATGTGCCACTATTGCACCTGTTGGCTCATTTGGCCTGGCTTGCAGTGTCCACTGTTAGGTATCTTCACTGTTGATTTCTCTGTCTCCCATTGAGCTACAGGCAGCATGGCTTTTTCTAGCTTTCTGTCAGCTGGTCTACATGGAGGAGGCAAGCAAGTGCTTTAAATCACAGAGTCACCTCCACAGCCTGCCCTGCTCCCATCTTTAAAACACAAACAGGGGCTGGAGAGATGGCTTAGTGGTTAAGCGCTTGCCTGTGAAGCCTAAGAACCCCAGTTCGAGACTTGGTTCCCCAGGACCCACATTAGCCAGATGCACAAGAGGGCGCACGCATCTGGAGTTCGTTTGCAGTGGCGGGAGGCCCTGGTGTGCCCATTCTCTCTCTCTCTCTCTATCTGTCTCTTTCTCTCTCTGTCACTCTCAAATAAATAAATGAAAATGAAAAAAAAATAAGAAAAAACACAAACAGGGTCATGTCACTGGACTTCAAGTAAGCTATAATGCTTCCTTCCAAGTCCACATCCTTTACAAAGCTCTTCTGATGAGCTCTTACTGTATTTAGACCATCCTAAACATAGTGTCTATAAATAGCAACACTTACTTATTATCTGCTATGCTATCCATAGGTCAGGACTTGGCAGTAAGATTCCAACTCAGAGTCTTTCAAGAGACTGTAGTCCAGCGGCCAGAGCTGGGAGCCTGGACGTAGCTGAGGGCTTTCTGGCACCCCCTGTTATTGTCCATAAGCCTCCAGGCCCTCCATGTGGTCTGGCGTGAGCTCCCTCACAGCTTGGAGACACTGGGGCAGTTGGGCGGCTCAGAGGTGGTGGAAGCTTCTGGAGTGTATATGGCAGTATGATAGTGGAGGTCTCCAGAGTGTATAAGGCAGTACGGTGGCGGAAGCTTCCGGAGTGTGTTTGGAAGTATGGCAGCTGTCCAGCGTTTTGTGGCTCAGCCTTAGAAATTACACCTGCCACGCTGATATACCATGTTGGTGAGAATCATCACAAAACCCCACCTGGGCTGAGGAGACAGTTCCGTGAGTGAAAACTTTGGTCCACAAGCACGAGGAGCTGAGTTCAGATCCCAGCATCCACTTACATGCTGGCAGAGCGTGATGGCCTGCTTGTAACCCCAGCACTCAGGAAGTGAGGGCAGCATGCCCTGGGGCAAGCTGGCTAGCTAGAGTAGGAGAACTGGTGAGATCTGAGAGACCCTGCCTCAGTAAATGCAGCGGAGAACGATCGAGGAGGGTGCCTGACGACAACCTCCGGCCTCCGCGTGCATTTGCACACGTACCACACATACACGTGTACAAAAGAAACTCTAGGGCTGGAGAAATGGCTTAGCAGTTAAGCGCTTACCTGTGTGAAGCCTAAGGACCCCGGTTCGAGGCTCAGTTCCCCAGGACCCACGTTAGCCAGATGCATAAAGGGGTACATGCATCTGGAGTTCGTCTGCAGTGGCTGGAGGCCCTGGCGCGCCCATTCTCTGTCTCTCTCTCTCTGCCTCTTTCTCTGTCTGTCACTCTCAAATAAATAAAAATAATAAACAAAAGAAACTCTATCTGACTGCAAGGGAAAGGCACCTCTGTCAACGGAAGGGGCATGGAAGAATTGTCGACATACTTAAAAGTCAAGGCAGCCATCATCCCTGTTCTATATTATAGTATCCTGAATGTTTCCTCACAACACACAATGCAATTTGCAATTCCCTATTTACTTCTTGACTATTTCTATAAGGCTTAGACCAAAGCTATTTGAAGGCTGGAGAGTATGTATTTCGTTCCCAAAAGATTCTAGTAGTGGGAACGTGTTGGGAGATGAATAAACCTATGACAGAATGAAAGAGTAAACAAATGCGATTATTAAGAAACCACAGGACCAGCTGCAAGAATTCCTGGTTCACAGGTTGTCCTGGATTCCATCTGTCCTGACTTTCCTCTGTTCTTATCTACCACAAAGACAGAAACTGATGCATAGAGCCAGCAAGGGCCACCAGGTCCTGGGAGAAGGGCTCTATTTACAAGACTGTAAATTTGTCAGATAGCATTATTGAATCCACTTATATCTCACGCTGCCTGTAGCCCATCCTCCTGAGGACTCGGGCTAGTTAACCTGGTAGAAAATCCAGTTAGGTTGTCGAGGGGAAATGGGAGTGTCCGTGTTTAATTTTCAGAGGAGGTTGGCAAAGCACCCTGCTGGAATGGTGGTGTTCACCCATCTGGCTCTCTCTCTAGATGTTATTATGTTATTCACAGTACATTAACGGGGAGATAAATCCACTGACTATGTCGTGAGGAGGGTGTGTGCGTCATCTCACATTGCCTGCTGCCTGGGAAAACAAGCAGTAATAAATGTGAGCAAAGCTTGCCCTGGAGGGGGCTGTACGGGGCCCTTGGCATGATAATGAGTGTTGCCTTCCTCCCGGAGGAGGGAAGCCAGCATCATTTCCTCCCGGAATTGCAAAAGGGAGATGGGGAGACAAGAGGGAATGATGTTTTTTTAGTCCTCAGTGGAGCTCAGAAAGAGCCCTGACGACGCCAGTTCTTGGGAGTGGTGGAGGACCAACGGGTAGGGAGAAGCTAGGGACTCCCCGAGAATGGCATAGCCCCCCTGCAGGTGGATTTTCTGCTACTGGTCCAGGCTTCGCCAAAGCAGGAAGCCAGTTTGAAGTCAGAGGGTCAAATTCAGCTCCGATCGTGTCCCTGCTCTCTCCAGTGGTGACTTGGTGAAGCTTATCTGATACTAGGACTTCATGGCGACATGATCTGTCCTCACCGTGGCCCAGTGCTCTCGGGGGAGCTGGATGGAGTCCCAGACTGTCGGAGTCAGGTCTCAGTTTTGCCATGTTCTGGGACTGTGACCCTGCAGGGCCCTCGCTGACGCTTGGCTTCAGTTCCCTAAACTGGCCAGTGGGGAGAGTCCCACAGGAGGACCAACTAGGGTCAGACGAGTTAACATGTATACAGAGAGTCTGACTGGCTGGTCCTGTGTTTATATGTTCCCATGATATCAGTGTTTACTGTGTCTATAATAATTGTGGCACTCGAGGATTATTTGGGCAGGTGGGGACAATGGCCCAGGTCATCGAGAAAGGGGCTGAGGAGATGGCTCCGTGGTTAAAGGCACTTACCTGCTGCTTGGGTTTGATCTCCCAACCACCCAAGAAAAGCTGGGTAGGAATTTTTTGGCAGTAGCAAGAGACCCTGGGCCATGGGCACCATGTGCGCACACATACACACAAATAAACAAATAAAAATCAGAAAATGATGGGGCGGGGGAGATGGCCTGGTGGGTAAAAGTGCTGGTCGTATAAGCATGAGGCCCTGGTTCAGCTCCCCAGCACCCAAGTAAAATGCTGGGTACAGTGATGCAGGCCTATGAGCCCAGTGTTGGAGAAGACAGACGATTCCTCGTTTAAATAAATTGGTGAGTTTAGGGTTCATCCTGACTCAAAAAATAAGGTAGAAGAATGAGGAAGGGCTGGAGAAGATGGCCTAGCAGTTAAGACGCTTGCTTGCAAAGCCAAAGAACCCCGGTTCACTTCCCCAGGACCCACATAAGCCAGATGCACAAGGTGGCGCATGCGCATGTGTCTGGAGTTCATTTGCAGTGGCTGGAGGCCCTGGCACACCCATTCTCTCTCTCTCTTTCTGCCTCTTTCCCCTCCCTCAAATAAATAAATAAATAAATGAAATACATTAAAAAAAAGAATGAGGAAAATATCTGATTTCCACCTATAGCCTCCACATGTGCATATGTGTGCATGCCTGCATACACACACACACACACGCACACACACCACGGCATGGGGACCATCACAAACTGAAGGATGCGAAACACGGCTGGCCTTGAACATGGCTTTTTTTTTTTTTTTCAGGACTGGGAAGGAAAGAAACAAGGCAGACAGGTATGCGCTGGACAGCCAGGAGAAGGCGTACTGGCTGGTGCACCGCTGCCCTGTGAGTACGGGCTCCCCACCTCTTCCGGGTCTCCCCACCCCTGCCCTCCTCACTCTGCTATACCTGTGGCTGCCATCCCTTCTTTTGGGGTGGCAGAGTGGGGAAGAACAGAGCAGCCGAGTTGCTGCTAAGTGTTGGCTGCCCACGTGGGTGGGAGAGAACGGGCATTGTGTCTGAGGGGGATCTACTCACGGCCTGCCTGTTGGTGGTATTTAGGGACCTTAATCAACTCATCTTTTATGAGGGCTGAGACGTTTTGTTGTTTGTTCCTTGGGAAAAGATTATAGAAAGGAATGCTGAGAGCACAGCCTCAAAGCAGAAAAATTAAACGTGGCGAGAAAGGCCAGCGTGCAGAGCCAAAGCCATCTTGTGTGTCTCAGTTGCCTCTTTCCCTCCCACGGATCCGGGTCGGCAGCCGAGGTGGGAGGAAGAGAGAAGCCGTGTGCTAAGCTTCTCGTGGCCGGAGCCACGCTGCTGCTGTGGCCTTGGGACTTCTAGTGGTCCCGAGAGACAAGCCATAACTGACAGGACTTGTCCCAGCTCATCCCTGGGAAATGGCAGCATTATCCTCCCGTCCAAAGAAGCAGGCTCTGCCGCCCCACCCAGTGAGGTTAACTCTAATGCCTCAGTTTCCCTCTATGTCAGGCCCATGTGCTGCCTCTAGCTCCTGGGAAGTGGGGAGAGATGAGAGCGAGTCTAGAAACTGAAGACCTCAGTATCAGAAGTTCTCAGAATGAGGAAGGGAGCTGGGCCAGACCTGACGCCAAAGCCTGCACATTTTTGGACTTCAGACTCCTCAGAGTGCGGCTGTTTGGGTTCTTTTCTTTGCACACTTAAACCAGACTTTCTTTGAGGTCTTGCTGCTGTGGTTTATGGGTTTGGATGGTGCGTTTTTGAGGTGAAGGTCCCAAATAGCTTGTTTGGGTTTTCTTTGCTTCTGGAGTCCCCCTTTGGGGAAAACTGGTTTGCTGATGTGTGACACGGGTCTCTGGAGCTGGGTGTGGGTGACTAGACACAGGGTCCTAGAGCTCAGACCCAAGTACGTGTCTCTCCGTTGGTAGCTCTGGAATGAGATTGTTGTGTGAACAGCATATCGCTCATGTGTTCTAGAAGTAGCCTGGTGAGGATGAGGGAAAGCGGATTGTTCACTACCCACTTTCCAAGATGCCCTGGTGCCCAGTGGTACCACAGCTGCAGGAACCAATTCCTTCAAGGATGGAGAGCGGGTTCTCCATTGTGTATAGCGCGAGTGAGCATGTCGTGTGACTACAGGCCTTACAAAGTCACATAGACAGGCTGTGCCCATGCTCTGTACAAGAGCCCTCTCCTTCCCTGGTCCCTATATCCAGGAGGCCTTTGGCAAGAAAATGAATAATAGACCACCCAGCTTCTCTCTGGTTCTCCTGGGGCAAGCTCTCCGCCCTGTCCAGCAGATGGCTGAGTGACCCTTCACAGCATGACGCAGGAGTACACAGGACAGTGGGAATGCGTGGCTGCCCTCCCCTCCCCCACCTCTACCACGACGCCCACCATCTCTCCTCCACCTCCATTGCCGCCTTCCCCTCCTCCCCGCCCTCCACCATTGCCACCATCCCAACCCTTGTCATTTTCACCGCAGGCACTGTCATGGTGGACCTGAGTGTCGAACTCACAATGTGCTAGGCTCTGTGGTCATTCTCTTATTGTTTGCAACCCTGTATAGAAGGTGGTGTTATTCCCAGTCTATTACCAGGCTGAGGCTCAGGAGGGGTTACTAATTTGCACACGATTATGTAGCTTGTACGTGCCAGAGAATCTGAACACAGAGAGCTGACTGTGCAGTCCCCTCTCCTGTGTCCGATGCTCTTTTGCCTCTCGTGACAGTGGCACCGGATGTTTTCATGCAAGTCAGCATGCTTATAGTCCCTTCCCTCCTTGGAGCATTGCTCGACTCACGGCCGCTCCACCATCAAGAGCACCTGTGTTCAGATGTGCTTCATCCCTTTGACATGGCAGTGGAGACCCAGCTTCAGAGGGAAGCTTGGCTATAAGCAGGGTGCTAAAACCCCAGGACGTCAGACTGCTCCTTCCGTCTGGTCTTCCCCACTGTTGCTCCCCTCAGTCCCAAGCCAACAGTAAGGTGGGATGGGACCACCTCCCGCACCTGCTCTCTAGACTCTCCTGGAATGCCCTCTGCCTCTTCTCGCACGGGGCACACGGCTCTCTGTCTGAGCAGCATCTCTGTCTGGAGTAGAGCAGTCTGTCTGATGCGCCCCGGAGCCCACAGCCTGCCAGACTGTCTCCAGGAGACTCCAACAAACCATCAGTGCAGTGGGGAAACAGCCAGCCCCAGCAAACCAGACAGGCTCTGCGGACATGGGGCAGGCCCTCAGGGGACTGACTGGGACCACTTGCTCTCGAGGGTGACATGGCTGCAGTCACCAAATTGATTTGTCCACTTGTTTATTTGTCTGTTTCTTTCTTTTTCTTTTTTTTTTGCATGTGCCTGTGTGTGCGTGTGTGTGCGCGCGCGACAGTGTGCATGCATATGTGTACACATGAGAATGGAGGTCACAGGTTGCCATCGGAGGTCTTCTTCATTGGCTCTCCACATTAGTCTTTAAATTTTTTTTTTTATTTATTTGCAAGCAGAGAGAGAGAGAATGAGAGAGGGAGAGAACGATAGAGAGAGGGAATGGGTGTGCCAGAGACCTTTGCCTCTGCAAATGAATTCCAGATGCATGTGCCACTTTGTGCATCTGGCTCTATGTAGCTACTGGGGAATAGGACTCAGGTCCTAGGGTTTGCAAGCAAGCACCCTGTTCTTTGAGGTAGCATCTTACTGAACCTAGAGCTCACTGATCCTGCTAGACAAGCCAGCCAGCAAACCTCAGGGATTCTCCTGTTTCTCCGTTGCCAGCGTTGGGATTACAGGTGTGTGCTACCACGTGTGACATTTTACGTGGGTGATGGGGTCTGAACGTAGATCTTCATGCTTGAATAGCACTTTACCCACCGAGCCTCTTGTTGCTGTCTTAATCTGTGAGACCTCTTATTAGGCCTTGATGCTGGGCTGGGAAAAGTTTTAGGAGCTGGGTATGTTAATTAGTAGCTGGCTGTCATTGCACCCCTACTGTGCGCCCGTGAAGATCTTGGCATGGAGTGCCTCGTTCTCATCTGACAATGGCGCTGTGAGGCAGGGAGCATTCTCCTCCAGTGACTCGCTTGGAGGCATCAAAGGCCAGAGAGTTCAACCTGCTCAAGGCTGGACTGTGAGTCCACAGGGCAGAGCTGTGACTCTGTAAGGTTTCCACCACGACAGCTCACAAGCTAGCTCACAGCAGAGGACCATGGCAACTGAACAGTCACAGAGGCCAAATGCCAGTCAGATTTTACCCCAATGCAGCAGAGTACAGCTGTGATGGCAGGTCAGCAGCGTAATGAGGAGAAATGGTTGCTCAAGCTGCCATGTCAGGGGCCGCCCCTGCCCCTCTGCTGGGCATCATCTGAGGGTAGGGCCCATTCCTTAGGCCCGGCTTTCTGGGTAAGGATTGCTCTCTGGTCATGCTCCCTACATCATGAGGTCAGATGACTGGATGGCAAACCTGAACAGCCTTTGTTTCAACTATTATAGACACCCAAGGAAGGGATGTCTGTCTTCCATTTTCTGTGGAGGTTGGGCTCAGTGCCCCATGGCAGAGAATGATAAAACAAATGATTGTATAGCTAGTCTGATGAGACATGGTGAAGCTATTAAGATAGTTTCAAAGGCCATTCCTTCCCCTGGAAAAGTAGTCTGACACGTATGGGGTATTGCATATGCTCTGGTTTTAATGAAAAAAAAAAATCAACATACGTCTTTGGATATCTACTCTCCTACATCAGATGATTACTCCAGTCTAGTAGAGAAGCAACAACGAAAACTATCATGTAAATGAATGAGTAATGTACAGAGTGCAGAATCAGCTTGTAGGAGGCTGGAGCTCTGCACCAGATCAGACATCAGGGAACACATCTGCATGGGAGTGACACGCGACGGGCGGTGCTTGGAGCAGCCTTCTCTAACCCTTCAACATGACATCGTCTCCTTGTCTCAGCCTCACTCCTCCGCCCTCTCTCTTTCCTGTTTACAAAACAATTTAGCATTCTATTTATCCTCTCCGTCCCATGCATCAAAGGGATTTAAAGCTTTAGGGAAGAGTCTGAAGATCACTGAAGGAGGGGAGGAGAATTAGAGAGTGCGCAGGAGGATGGGCTGAGAGCCACCACATGGGTCCCTCTCGGCTCCCAGACCTGCGCTGCCCTGGATTGCTGACTCCTGAGAAATGTCGCCTCCTCCCTGAGCAGCAAAAGGTCTCTCCTTCCCTCGCCCGAACCACCAGGCAGTTGGAAAACTGCCTCTTGCTTATGCCCAAGAGATGTTGCATGGGCGCCGTACTCTGGTGCTCACAGTTCTGGTGGAGGGGGGAGGCTCACAGCTCACCCATCTTGAAAGGGCTTCGGGTGTGGGGCACCGTTACAGAAGGCGTGTGTGTGCCACCTGTCTGCTGGCAGCACCCCGTGGGGACGTGGTGGCCGCTCTTGTGTCCTGCATAGTGACAGTGGCTCTGGGTAACTTTCAATTGAACACTTAGTGGGCCAGAAATGGTGTGAGCCGTAGCTCTGGTCATCATCATGGTCGACCAGAGACCACAGATGGATGAATCCACGAGTGTCTCTAAAGCCTAGACAGCCAGAGAGCTAGCCTTCTGACCAGAGACTGGCTGGGACCACTGCTCAGAGAGAGGCTGGGTGGTGGGGACAGCCACGGGCAGGTCCCTGGCCATCCCCGAGAGCTTGGGAGGAAGTGCCTCAGAAGTAGTTTAAAAAAATTTTAATTTATTTCTCGGAGAGAGAGAGAGAAAGAGAGAGAGAGAGAGAATGAATGAATATGGGTGTGCCAGGGCCTCCAGCCACTGTAAATGAACTCCAGACGCATTCACCACCTTGTGCATCTGGCTTTACGTGGATACTGGGGAATCGAACCCAGGTTTTTAGGCTTTGCAGACAAGTGCCTTAACTACTGAGTCATCTCTCCTGCCCAGAAGTATTTTTTGATCTAGCCTGACAGGTCACAAGGTGAGGACGCTGACTCCTCCTTCTTCCCAGTTTCCATCTCCCTCTTTGCCCCCCCTTCATCCTCTGGGCTGTAGCCCCCTAATTGCCTTCAAGGCAGCCTGCTGAACCGGGATGTCAGATTTAACAAGTTAAATACAGGGTGTCTGGTTAAACTTGAACTTCAGATAAATAACCAATATTTCTGTATCAAATAACATGTCAAAATCAATTTTATAGTTTTGGTTATAAATATACAACAAAGATAAACTGCTGGAGCTGAGTGTGGTGACATGAACTCATAATCATAGTGCTCAATAATCTGAGGCAGCAAAGTGAGTTTTACATCAGCTTGGTCCACATTGTGAGTTCAAGGCCATCTTGGCATAGACATTATCTTAAAATAAAATCCCCATGCTCAAAATAACCCAACTTATTAAGATATAAATAATTTGCTGTTTGTCTGAAATTAGCTGGATGTCCTAGCTTTTTTTGCTGTTGTTGTTAAGTTTCGTGTGTTCTGGCTAGTATACGAGGCCCCAGGAGGCTGGAACACTTGTTACCCATGACACGCTGATGGGCCTCCTCTCTGTCCAGTCTCCTCGCCTGTTCAACATTATACAGACAAGCACCCTAACAAACGAGCAGGGACCCTGTCTCCCTCTGCCGGGTGAGTGTGAGGTGGAAGTCAGGGTCTGGATGTCCCCAGAATGTGGCTTCTTATCATGCTCCCCTTTGCCTCGCTGGTCCTCCAGGCAAGCCAGGACCTACTTTGCCTGCATGTGTGGGCACTCTTTTAAATCCTGCTGTTTTCTTTGTCCTGGCCCCAGCCAGCTGTCCAGGTCCTCAGCTCCACCTGCTCACCATGGGGGCTGGAAGGACAAGTGTCTTGGTGGCTGCTGAGCAGATGACGGCTCCAGTCTCCTTAGTCCTTCTTGCCCTCAGAGCAGCAGAGCCATGGTGCACCTGCTCCTCATGCTCAGTACCTGGGAGGCACCAAGGATCTTGACTCCGCACAGCTCTTCCCCAACTCAGAGCCTGTCCTAGCTTTTAACCTCTGAACCAAAGACTGTGCAGTCTTGTTGCTGAGACTGACGAGAGACCGCTGCGTTCTGCCTTTCTACTCCGCTGTAGTCTGCCTGCTTCATAGCAAATGCTGACACTTGCCTGCTCAGGGGAAGTGAAAGACCTCAATTACTGGCCACAAGGAGGTGAGAGAGGCCAAGTGAGACTTGCTGGAGGACTGACTTTCCAGTGGAAAGGGGAACTGAGAAATATTTCAACCCCAGCACTCGCTCCCACTTTTTCCTGCACGATCTCAAGATGAACACGGCCCTCTGTTCACCGTGATCCGTTGGCTGCCAGTGTCGTAGCCCACTCTAAATCCTCAGAAAGACCGCCAGGGGGCTGGGGAGCTGGCTTAGCAGTTAAGGCGCTTGCCTGCGAAGCTTAGGGACCCAGGTTCGATTCCCCTGTGTCCACATAAGCTGGATGCACAAAGTGGCATGTGTGTCTGGAGTTTGTTTGTAGTAGCCACAAGCCCTGGTATGCCCATTCTCTCTCTATCTGCTTCTTTCTGTCTCTCAAAATAAAAACAAACAAACAGATAAATAAAATATTTTAAAAAAAGGAAAGACTGCCAGGTAGTAGACTTCATCTCTGCTTAGCAAGTGTGTGGGCCAGTGAGCGCAGAGGTGTGCTTTCCAAGATCTTCGGCACTGCTGAGAAGCCGCAGAACTGGGCTGGGACCTGTAGGTGCCTGGTGGAAGTCTGGACTCTCCCGAGTCATTGTGCATCCACTTCTTTCTCACTCAGCCCAAGACTTAAGCTGCAGAGTGTGGGGAAGGAGCCCTGGGTGAGGAGTCCAGAGCTCCGTGTATTGATCTCGGTGAAGTTTTACAGAATTTCATTGTTATCCGTACATTCATCTATCCATCCGTCCAATCACCTACCATCCCACTATGGTGCTGGAGATGCCATCCTCCCATCTACTCACCCATCCACAAGCCCACTATCTCCCTTTCTCCCTTCCTTTCTTCCTTCCTCCCTCCCTCCTCCTTCCCTTCCCTCTCCTTCCTCCCTTCCACAGTCCAACCATCCACTCAACCATGCATCCATCCACCTACTTATCCATCTACCCCACCCATCCACCCACCCACTCATCCATCTGCCTACCCACTACTTCACTGTGGTGCTGGAGATGCCATTTACCTGTCCTTCATCCATCCGTCTACACATTCGTCCACTCACTCATCCGCTCTTCCATCCCACTCTGCTGAGTATTAGGCAGCTATGGTAATAGGACTGAATGCCTTCAGAAAGCTCCCTGGCTCACCTAGGGAGTTTAAACATCCTCATATCTCCCATGGGTTAGGCCATAAGCCCTTCTCAGCTCAATCCCATGGTTGGCAGCTTGGCCAAAACCCAACATTGATGAGAGACTGGGGATTCTTCTCATAATGAGCAGTCTATTGTTTTTTCTTTTTCTTTTCAGCCGGGAATGAACAATGTGCTGGACTACGGCCTGGACCGTGTGACCAATCCAAATGAAGTTAAGGTAAACCAGGTATGTGAGCTGTGTTCTGCTCAGGGCCTGGGCTATGCTCTGAGTCTGTGAAGGTGTCCCCATGTCCTCCTGTGTCTGTTGTAGCAATGCTGTCTCTCCGTTGGAGACTGCTTGGTGCAGAGCCAGGAGGAAGGGGGACCTTGGCAAGGGTCCTGGGGAAAGAGAGGTCTCAAGCAGAGAGGATGGGGAATGACCAGTGCGGGCTGGTAGCTGGTGTTGAGCTTGTCCACTGTTGCAAATCTGACGAGAGCTATGAACCAATCCTGCTCAGAGAGATGCAGACAGACATTGTACCAGTAATTGTAACCAGTTCCCTGGTCCCGGGCTCAAAATCTCTGTGTCATCTTCATATTAAAATTTTTTTTTTGAGGCAAGGTTTGCTATGTAGCCCAGGCTGGCCTCAAACTTGCAGTTCTCCTGCCTCAGCCTCCCACATTGACAGGGTTAGAGGCATGCGCTGCTACGTCTGGTTGGATTTAAATCTTAGTCTGTAATGGCAGGGACCAGAATATCCATTGTCTTTCAAATCCTAGTGGGACAGGGTAGTGCAAAGCTCCTTAACCACTTTATTCCAATAAGACCCTTTTTCTAAATGGGACACATTTTTAAACAAATGGCCTATTTTAGGTTTTAAAAAATATTTTTATTTATTTATTCGCAGCCAGATTGGGGAGGGGGAGAGAATGCGAGAAGGAATGAGTGCCCCAGGGCCTCCTGCCACTGTAGAGGCGTGCACCACTTTGTGCATCTGGCTTTACACGGGTACTGGGGAATGGAACCCAGGCCGTCAGGCTTTGCAAGCAAGAATGTTTAACCGCCGAGCTATCTTACCAGCCCAGTTTTTAAAATTTTATTTTAAAGAATTGTAGGGTATAAAGACATGGGTCAGTGGATATTATGTTTGCTGTGCAAGTGTGGGAGCCAGGGTTCAGATCTTCAACTTCAACAATGCCAGGCAGGTGTGACTCCAAGCCTGTAACCCCAGGAGATCCCCAGGGCAAGTTGGCTAGCTAGACTAAAGGAATCCGTGAGCTCTGGAATCAAGTGAGAAACCCTGCCTCAGTAAATGTGGTGGAGAGCAATTAAGGAGCACACTTGACGTATGTGCGTCTCTGGCCTCCACATGCGTATGCACGCATGCTCATGTGCACATGTGTGCATACAAACATGGATGCATGAACACACACCACACATGCAGAAAAAGAAAAGGAAAAGACATGCTGTTTATAAGCTGCTGTGACATTTTGGGCCACATAATTCTTTAGGCATTGTCTTGTGTGTTGTTAGGAGGTTTCGCAGCATGGCTACCCTTGCCCTCCGAGATACCTGTGCATGCATTCCTCTCCTGTTTCTCACGTCCTCAGTCCTGACAGTCAAAAATGTCTCTAGATGTTGCCTAATGTATTCTGGGGAGGAAATCAAAGTTGGATAGGTACCAGCCTAAAGCCTGCCTGATTACTTTACATCCAACATTACCTTTGGGCAACAAGGGGCACCTCGTTCGCCTAGTGTATCTACAGTAAGGCTTGGCAGTGCCTGAAGGCAAGAGGGGGCCACCTAGAGGGGTGCGCTAGAGAAGGCAGGAAGAGAAAAGAAAAAGGGGCAGCTTTGGGACGTATAGAGAGGGCTGTGGAGTCCGCAGCCCGCATTGCCAGGGGAATTGTTGGGGCCCATGTCCAAAGTGACCCTTCCTTTGATGCATTCACGGCAAGTCAGCCTGCTTCAGCTGCCGTTTCTACAGCACGATCGCTTGTCAGATAGCAGATCATTGCTGAGCCCTCGTAGGCTTTGGTTACCATGGAGACAGAATCATCGAGTAAAATACAGAATCCGGGTGGGGGAGATGCTATTTTTTTTTAAATTTTTTTTCATATGCTCTGGAAACCTGTCTCCCGTGGAGGAGGGGCAGGTGGAGGCGGCGAGCACGTCACTGGCTGTGACGTGGGTGAGGTGCGGGGAGTGACTGAGACTCAGCTGCATGTTTGTGTGTGTGATGGGGAGTGGGAGGGGGCGACTGAGGAGCCACGCTGCTCTGTCCTAGGTGCCAGGGTCGGGATGACTTCTGGGCAGCACAGCCAAGAAGTGTCTGCATGCTTCCTGGCCATGCACATTGGAGGGAACCATGACTTCTGCCTTTCAAAACCTGGTCGTGGGTTGGGGAGATAGGCCCATCTGGAAAGTGTTTGTCCTGCAAGCATGAACTGTTGAATTCCATCCCTAGAATCCACATACAAAAGCAAAACAATCTGGGTGTGGTGGTGTATGCCTTTAATCCCAGTAGAAGTAGGAGGGTCACTGTAAATTCAAGGCCACCTTGAGACTCCAGAGTGAATTCCACGTCAGCCTGGGCTAGAGTGAGACCCTACCTTGAAAAAACAAAACAAACAAACAAGTGCTGAACATAGTTGGCAAACAGTCCCACCACTGGGGAGGTGGAGATGGGCTTGCTGGTCACCAGTCTGGCTTACTTGTTGAGGTCTAGGCCAGTGAGACAACTTGTCTCACAAAAGGTGACGTTGCCTCAAGTATGGCACCGCACACTGGTCGTTTGAATAACGACCCACTAGATTCAGGAGTTTATTAAGATTTCTTGGATTTCCAGCTGCCCAGCTAGAGGAGGTGTCACTGGGCAGATCTTAGGGCCCAGCCCTGAAGTGTGGGGGTAGATTTGAAATTCCAATCTAAAGGGATGCAAAGTGTCTGGAGTTCCGGAAGTGCCCTTGTTTGTGGTGTGGTTTTAAGGGATTTGTCTCGTGGCTTTTTCTCTCTCTGCTTGGACCTGTGAAAGCTGGCCAGCTTCTTCTGCCATTGTGGAACTTACCCTGGATCTTTAATTTTCAATAAATATCCCTTCCCCCATAAGTGTGCCTGGTGTGGAAGTTCATCTCAGGGACCTGAAGCCGTCTGCTAGTACTATGCCACGCACGCACGCACTCACACGCACACACGCACACACACACCCTAGTCCTGCTAGTGATTGCTGGCAGAGCTCTGAGTGGGGAACCAGCGCCTTGACTGTACGCAAGGCAGAGCATGGCTTCACGTGGTGACTTCTGTCCGGACTGACCCACCTCTGCTGTTTACTCACCATCTTCTCTTTCTGTCTCTCCCACCAGCTCTCTTTCTCTTGTGGGTGCGTGCTGGCTGCACGGAGCTGGAAGAAGAAAGCCCAGGGCTCTCATTCGAGCGGTCCCTCAGTCTCCCTCAGCCACCCAGGACCTGTCAGAGCCTCGGTGCGGGGAGGGGCTGAGGCCATGTGGGATGTCAGCATTGCCTCTGTCCCAGTGTCCAGTTTCCCTGTTGACCTGCCGTGAGTGGAGAGGGCCGCAGAGGATACGGAGCAGCTGCACAAGGCCTTGGGAGGGCAGAGGTTTGGTGCTCGTCTCGAGTCAGAGGAGAACTCAGGGTGCTGGCTCCCTGTTGATTGGCAAGGTTGTCAAAGCGGAGAAGACCTGGCATGAGCCAGGAGCCATACCCAAGTTGTGTGTCCCTTCTCAGTTCCCGTACCTTAGAGCAAACAAATGGGGTGCCAAGTGTGGATGTCTGACCTCCTTCCTTGGGTAGAGGGCTGGACACTGACCAGGCTGTGAGCAGTGACATGTCCTGGGCTAGCCCTTCTGCTTTGTCCCCTCCATCCCAGGAGGTCATACTGTCATCCGGTGATGAGGGGCAGAGCCCTGTGCTGAAGGGACCTGTGACAGAATTAAACCCAGCGCGGCTACTCCCTGTCTGTGTCAGCCTGGAGAAGCTCTTGAGCCCCTCAAAACCTCAGATTTATCATCTATAGAATGGGAATAATATAAGTTCCTTAGGTTCCCAAGCATGATCATTTATATGAAGTATCTAGAGTGGTTAATAGCATTTGAGGCACTCCAAGAACAGTAGCTGTTATTATCATCCTAACCATAACTGTATTGTGAGGGAGATGATGTATGGAGTCTCATAGATATTTAAAGTGTTTTCAATTATGTCTTTGTTACTGTTTTATTTTTAATTAATTTTTAAGTTAACCTACCAAGAGTTTGGTTACATTATCACATTTTTTTCTAAAAAAATTATTTTTGAAAGAGCAAGAGAGAAGAGACAGAGAGAGAGAGAGAGAGAGAGACAGAGCAAGAGAGCGAATTGGTGCATCAGGGCCTCAGCCACTGCACTAGAACGCCAGACGCTTGCGCCACCTAGTGGGCACGTGTGACCTTGCGCTTGCCTCACCTTTGTGCATCTGGCTAACGTGGGATCTGGAGAGTCAAACGTGGGTCCTTAGGCTTCTCAGGCAAGCATCTTAACCTCTAAGCCATCCCTCCAGCTCTCATTATGGCATTTTTATACATACACGTCATTCTACTTAGTTTTTATTCATTCCCTTCCCTCCCATTTATTACCCTTACCCTCCTGTTGCCATTCCTCCTCCAAATAGTGTGCTCACTTTTTTTTCTTTTCTTGAGACATTGTCTTTTGTGCCCCAGGCAGACCATGAGCTCCTGTTCCTCCAGCCTCTACCTCCCAAGTGCTGGAATTGCAGGCACGTGCTGCCCTGCCTGTCCAAACGATGCCTGGTTATACTTTCATGTTATGGTCAACTTTGACCCCATCTTGGGGGCTGCACTTAGCCAGTCTCCTCTGTCCTTACCCCTTCTCATACTTCTGTACTCGTGGGAGGCAGGGGGAGGAAATTCACACTGTACCTATGGGACCAGCACAGTTTACATGGCGCGGGGACATTGCTCTCTGGGGAAAAAAGGTGGAGGCGTGGCTCTGGGAGTGTCGCATCCTGTGTGGTCAGCCGCTCAGTCAGGGTCCCATCCGCAGAGCCACATCACTGCCGTCTTCCTGTGGCTCCTTGAACGGCGCTGGCCGGAGGATACAGTGCAGCCCTGACGTTTACTCCCGATTCACTGTGCCAGGCACCGGGCTGAGTGTTCCACACCTAGTCCTGGCTCAGGAACAGAATGGCAAGGCCATGCCCATTTCCTACTAGAGGAAGCAAGCCCTTAGGGAGTGAGAACGCTTCCAGCCACCGTGGCCTGTTCCACATCCTGCCTGATGGTCTCTAATGCCTATTACGCAAGAGGTGGCTTTTAGAAGCTTTACTGAATTTCATTAAATCCATTAAGAGAGATAATATCAGTTTCATTTCTCATATGGCAAGATTGATTCAGGGAAATTTGACTCTTTGCCCAAGGTAGCCCAGCCACCAGTGAGATTTAGATCTTTCCAGTTTATAGCTCAGTACCCCTCCTCCTCTCCCCCAGGCCTAAGTCTTAAGCCCAGAGCCACCCTCAGGTACAGATAGCCAAGGCTCCACTTTCAGAAGAGCTTTGCTTGATTTAATTAATGTTCTATTGCCATCTTAAGAATTCTTGACTCAATTTTTTTTTTTTTTAATTGGAGAAGGGTCTCTGCATTTTTATTTTTCAAATTGTGAATTGCCTCTTACTTGTTCAGGAAGTAGCTGGCAGAACAGTGGATCAGTTGTTTTCTGATTGTTGGGACAAAATACCCAACCTGAAGCAGTTTAGGGAAGGAAAGGGGTTACTTGCTCACTGATTTATCTCAGCTTATAGTTTTGAGGTCAAGGCCATCATGGCAGGAGCAGGAAGCTGGCCTCACCTCATCACAGCAGCAGGGAGAGTGGAGACAGAGTGGTAAATACTGGTGCCCACTTAGCTCTGTCCTTTTTATACGGCCCAGGAGCCCCAATCCATGGGATGGTACCACCCACAGCTAGGGCGAGTCTTCCCACCATGATGAATCTAATCCAGAAAAAATCCCTAATGGACACGTTAAGAGTTGCTGCCATGATGATTCTAAATAATCCTGCCAAAGTATCAATCAGAGATGAACTGTTACTACAGATATCTGCTTCAGATGATCACAGCCTCAGATCCCTGTCCTGGGACAGCTGCCTGCCCTCTCCCCCTTTCTGTCTGTTTTGCATCAACAGTTTCTGGATGTCCCTATCTCCAGCTTCCCCTTGTCTCCGCTGTCAGCGCTGGCCCCTGGCTCCCCACGTTCTCCCATCTACCTTTGTGCTCCTTCTCTCTCTTTGCACACTTCCTCCTGGCTACTGTCCCCCAAGCTCTTTGCTTCCCCCCCTCCTCTGGCTTCTTGTATCCTGTCTTCCAGAGGTCCCACGACGTCTCCTCTCTTGCTTGTGGCAGTTGTTCCCAGGCTCTGTCTAGTTTTGGCCTCAGAGATATATAAGCAAGTCTAGATGTTCCTCTGTTTGGGAAACTGCAACTGAGAAGTAATGAGATGTTAGAATTTTAGGAATGCAGAGTAAAGATTCCTCAGTGAGAATATATTTTTTTCAAAAAATTTTTTAAAAATATTTTTTTTGTCCATTTTTTATTTATTTATTTGAGAGTGACAGACACAGAGAGAAAGACAGATAGAGGGAGAGGGAGAATGGGAGTGCCAGGGCTTCCAGCCTCTGCAAACGAACTCCAGACGCGTGCGCCCCCTTGTGCATCTGGCTAATGTGGGACCTGGGGAACCGAGCCTCGAACCGGGGTCCTTAGGCTTCACAGGCAAGCGCTTAACGGCTAAGCCATCTCTCCAGCCCTTTTTTTCAAAATTTTTTATTGACAACTTCAATACTTACAATAAACCATGATATCCCACCCTTTACCTTTCACAATTCTGCTCTCCATCATATCCCCTCCTCTCTCCATTAATCTCTCTTTTATTTATATGTCATCATCTTTTTCTACTATTATGAGGGTCTTGTGAAGGTATTGCTAGGCACTGCAAGGTCATGGATATTGAGGCCAATTTCTGTCTGGACAGTTGCATTGTAAGGAGTGATACACTTCCTTTGGCTCTTACATTCTTTCTGCCACCTCTTCTGCAATGGACCCTGAGCCTTGGAGGGTCTGATAGAGATGGTTCAGTGCTGAGCACTCCTGTGTCGCTTCTCAGCACTGTGGTGCCTTTTGGGTCAACCCAGTGGCCACTGCCATCTGGAAAGTGAAACTTCTTTAACCAAAAGTGAGAGTAGCATTAATATATGAACATTAAGTGTAGTGTTTTCGGAGAAGTTTTGTGAGAATAACATGCATTTAGCCAGACAAGAGCAGGCTTTATACCTCTAAGGCTCATGACCTCCCCTGCCATAGGCTTTTGATTAGGTTTTCAGTACCAGGCACATATTCCCTCCCATAGATGGGCCTCCAGTCCAATTAGAGAGCAGTTGGTTTCCCCCAGAACAGACATGCCACTATTGCACATGTTCGGTCATTTGGCCTGTCTGACCAAACTTGAGGCTTCCAGTGTCCACCGTTTTCACTGCTGATGACTTCTGTCTCCCATAGCGCTGCATACAGTGCAGCTTTTTCCAGATTTCAGTTGGCTGGGCTACAGGGAGAAGGTTTTCTGCTCAACACCAGCTTGATTTCTCAGTGAACTTGCTGCCCACGCGTGTGAAGTCTGCAACAACAGGGTCTTACCATCTGTTACTCATGGCAAACCAGGGGCCTTGGCAGTAGCCTGTAATGTTTTGGAGGCAACAGGGACCTCCCTGGCCAGCAACTCATCAGTGAGAATATTCTTACTGTGTGTCACTACATGCAGGAACAGAGAAGTAGCAGCTTTTGGGAGAGCAGTGGATTTGTGTGTGAATTCCAGGGTTAAAAAACTTTTATTTTCCTCCTGTTTTATCATGAGGTAGTTTTCTTTGAATCACAGAGCTGTGTGTGGGTGTGTGTATTTCTTAACAACCTCACTTTAGAATGTTTCTTATGACCTGTCTAAGTAATAATATTGATAGTCGGCGTGTAAGATGTAGCAAATAAAACCACAAGATCCCAGTTAAATTAGAATTTCAGATAAACAGTGACAATACCTTTTAGCATAAACATGTCCCAACTGTAGCCTGTCACCGTATTTTATCTTCCAATGAGGGCTAGCATGCCAAATGCATGTATTATATTTTTAGTAACAGTGCATTAACCCTGACTAACGTCCATTACCCCGCAACATACCGGTTGCCTATGTACGCTATCTCATTTAGCCCCATCTTCCTTTGATACATGAGAAACCAGAGGATGTGAGGTGTTAAATAACTGCTCAGGGTCACACAGCTGGTGACAGATACAACCATGACTTTAAAACCTTTGTCTGGCTCTTCCCCGAACCATTCCTCACCTCACAGATCAAACTGTTTCTCCGCCTTTTAGAAGAGTCTAGAACTCGGTTTCCCTACGCTGTGTCATTGTGCACACATCTAGATGGCAAACAGTGCCCGTGTGTGACTCGTAAGGAAACTGATCCCATGGACAGCTGAGCTGAAATTCACACAGACAAGCCAAAACAGAGATAACGAAAGCCTCGGATTCAACTGAATCTTGCCACAGGCTGAGCAACCCCAATCCCCAATTCTCCCAAACCTGAAACTTTTGGACTACCAACATAATTCCACAGTGGAAAAGCTTGCACCACAAACTTTGCTGTATGCACAAAATTACTGGAAATTCTCTCTAGACTCACCTGCTTGCTGTGGGTATAAGGTGCAGATGCAGAACACATGTATTGTGTGTCTAGATTTGATACAATCCTCAAGACATCTCATTATGCACATGCAAATTTTCAAGACATCTCATTATGCACATGCAAATTTTCAAGACATCTCATTATGCACATGCAAATTTTCAAAACGTGAAAACTGAAGCACACAGAGTTCACATCACTCGGGGTACACGATCCTCACCCTGTGTCAGTTGGAGTGCGCACCACAGGCTGGAGCCCCCCAAATAGTTGGTCATCCTCGGAACCTGAAAACAGACAGCAAAACACACCAGAGGCAGAGTCCCCCCCAAAACAAGATAATAAAAGCCAATAAAGTAGATGAAATGGAAAAGAAAATTAATAGTCTGGAGAGATAGCTCAACAGTAAAAGGCACTTGCTTGCAAAGCCTGCCAACCAGGGCTCAAGGCCCCAGTGCCTGCACAAAGCCAGCAGCTCAAAGTGACTCGTGCACCTGGAGTTCATTTACAATGCCAAAATAAAAAGTATTAAAATTGTGAAGACTGATATACTGGCCCCAGAAGCAAAGAAAGACGCACACCTTATAGTCACAGCGCCCTGAGGGGCCCCCCGAGAATGACAGGGCGGCCAGAACCCTGCCGCACCCCTTTGTGCTTGTGGGCCTGAGGCTGGTCATGGGACCATGGGTGACAGATAGGAAATTTAATGTGGGTCTTGGATCCTTTGAAAGAGGGTGTCTACGACACTGGCTGGTGACCATGAACCTCGTCCTGACATAGGTCTTTAGCATCATTAGGGTTAATTAAAGATTATTTCTTATGTTTGTTTTTCATCCTGTGATTGGGGCTCTTGATCTCCTTTTGTTTTAACTGTAAATTAGATGTCCTGACAGTCACTCTACCCTGTAACAGTCTTAGCTTCCAGGCAGGGAAGGCCAGGGTGATGAGAGCAGGTGGAGAGAGGAAATGTACCGTGTGATTTCCGATTTCTCAAGGCTCACTCCTCAGCTTTGCGCCATGCAGAGGCAGGTTTGAACCATGGTTCAGCTGATGACTGGCCAGAACAGATCAAGAAAGATTCCTACAACCTCCCAGAACCTTGGTTTTCCTCTGCAGAAAAAATCATGGCATAAAACCTTCCTCCCCTAAGCTTTTTTAAAGCTCTAAGAAGTATAAACTGACTTGCAGCATTGCTGGGCAGTTATTACTACATAAAAGTCCAGCTTCCCTTCTTGCAGAGATCCTAGATCATGAGATGCTATTCAGGACACTTCCTTACTTGAGCAGAAAGGTCTGATTAGATTAGATTTAAATGCAAGTCCACTCTGGCCTGGCCCCCAGGAGTCACCATTTGAAATTTTTTCATCTAAAACATAGCCCTCTATTCAGAGAGAATGGGAACAGATGACTCGATGTGGTTGCCAAAATGTCTACATTATTGGAGTGACTGTCTTCAAGTTTTTTTTTTTTTTTTTTTTTTTTTTTTTTTTGGTTTTTCAAGGTAAGGACTCACTCTAGCCCAGGCTGACCTGGGATTCAATATGTAGTCTCAGAGTGGGCTCCAACTCACAGAGACCCTCCTACTTCTGTCTCCTGAGTGGTGGGATTAAAGGCGTGCGCCACCATGCTCAGCTAGTTTAAAAATTTTTTTTTTATTGAGCTGAAAATGTTTTATTTTATTTTATTATTATTTAATTTTATTAATTTATTTATTTGAGAGAGGGAAAGAGGTAGAGAAAGAGAGAGAGGGAGAGACAGAGAGAGAATGGGCAAACCAGGTAGTTTTTAAATTTTTAAGGGGAAGATTTCTGTCTTAAACTAAGTTTAGAAAAAGTCCTCATCTTTCCAAATCTCCAGGCACGTCAAAGACACGACTTAGATGATAGCATCTACTCTGTGTCAGGCAGGAATTGCTGAGGAGGGGAAGGGCGGGGTTCCACATGGCCCCAACTTCCTTCCCTTCATGGTGCCACATGTATTTTTAAGAAGTCACATAAATATGTAATTAAAATTGTCAGGAATCTATGAAGGAGGAGACCAGGATGTGTGAGTGCAAACTAGAGAGACACCTAAACTTTACCTGAGATAATTTTCCTTATTCTTCTACTTAGGAAAAAAAAAAAATTCTCCTTAAAACCAATTCCAGTAGGGAAAACGCTAGCCTGCATGGGTTAGAGAAGAGGGGTGAGGGCATGACATCCCACTTCTGCCCCCTTGAGTGGGTGCTTGGGTGCACGAAGCAGGGCTTTTCTACTTGGCTCGAGGGAAGCAGTTGCACCCTCACATTTCTGTCCCTTTGTAGGGAGTATTTGGCATGGATGTTAGGTAGCCAGGACTTATGAAGCCTGAAGTAGAGAGTTAGCATGGCATCAGATTAGAAGGCTGTCTGGGCCAAGACTTTAATAGGATAAGAGATCTTTTATACGAACAGAATGCCATTGTGTAACATCAAGGAGCAAAGAGAAAGCGTTAGCACCAAGCAGCCCATGGGCACAGCCACACCTAGGGAAGCCAAGCCTGGAATTGCCAGCCTCAAAGGACCGCACGGGGGCAGGAACATGGCACCCTGTTCCTTGCAAATCATAGAAGATCTAAGTATTTCAGGGGAGATGGATCTAAGTGGCTCCCAGGGGCTTCTAAGAGCCCAGCACTGGGGTGCTAGGCATACGGCACTCTGCTCAGGGGTTGGCATGGGTGCTGGGCATCCCAGCACAGGTCCTCATGCTTGCATGTCCGGCACTTCACCCACCGGACATCTCCCCAGCCCCTGACCTTGGACTTGAGCAGCAGCGCGGAGCTCAGGTGGTCAGCAACACGTCTTGGCTGACGTTGCTCTTCAGGGTTGCGGGGAGCAGGGTGGAGGCGGCGGAGACGGGAAGGTCTGTGGTAAGGATGGGCTGTTTCCTTATGGGCCAGGGTTTTTATTTTTCAAATGGGCATTTGAACTGTAATGGTTTAATGGCACCAGTTTAATGGTTTCACTTCTTTGTTTTACAGAAACAAACAATCACAGCTGTCAGAAAAGAGGTAATTAGTCTCCCAGTTCCAGCAAAGCTCCGTTTAAAACCCTCTAACCAATTAGATGTACTTTGGTTTTATGCTCTGCACTTAGTAACGAAATGAAAACCATGTGCAATGTTCAAACAACTGTTTCCAAATTAATGGAATTGTATAAGGTCCGGAGAGAGCAGATGCCCCTTGAAGTCACATATCCGAGGGATGGCCAGAGAGGATTGTGGGAACAAAGGCTGTAGTGCCTACACTCCCAACCTGGACCTAATTTTTTAAAAAAATATTTTATTTATTAATCAGAGAGAAAGAGAGAGACAATGGATGCGGCAGGGACTCCTTCCCCTACACATGTGCTGTGGATGCATGTGCCATTTTGTACATCTGGCTTTCCATGGGTACTGGGGAATTGAACCTGTGTTGTTAGACTTTGCAAACAAGTTCCTTTAACCACTGAGATCTCTCCCAGCCCTCCTGGGCCCCAGCCTTACAACTATAGGGCCATTTTGAGTCTATTCAAATGACCTATTTTGGTAAATCTTCTATCCGGGGCTTTAAATATTTATTTGTTTATTTTTTAAATTATTTATTTATTTATTTATTTGAGAGTGACAGAGAGAGAGAGAAAGAGACAGAGACAGAGAGAGAGAGAGAGAGAGAGAGAGAGAGAGAGAGAGAGAGAGAGATTGAGAATGGGCGCGCCAGGGCTTCCAGCCACTGCAAACGAACTCCAGATGCATGCACCCCCTTGTGCATCTGGCTAACGTGGGTCCTGGGGAACCGAGCCTCGAACTGGGGTCCTTAGGCTTCACAGGCAAGCGCTTAACCGCTAAGCCATCTCTCCAGCCTAAATATTTATTTTTTAAAATTTTTATTTATTTATTTGACAGAGAAAAAGGGAAAGAGAGAGAGAAAAAAATGGGCATGCCAGGCCTCCAGCCACTGCAAATAAACTCCAGATGTGTGCACCCCCTTGTGCATCTAGCTGACATGGGTCTTGGAGAATTGATCCTGGGTCCTTTGGTTTTGCAGGCAAATGCCCTAACCACTAAGCAATCCCTCCAGCCCTATATGGGGCTTTAGGTAGAGCGCCGGACAGCACTGGCCGTTGAGGTGGCGCCGAGATGGGTGTCTGGGTGGGGAAGGAGTGGTTGAGGAGAGGCATGACTCACTTCTGGGCAAAGGGCATAACTCGGATGGTAGAGGATGGCCCTTGTGAGGGGCAGGCACCACTGCTGTGTCAACCAGAGGCCCGTGAAGAAAAAGTCAAGCATCTGTTCCCTTGGGACATTTTTTAAAAATTTATTTATTTATTTATTTGAGAGCGACAGACACACAGAGAAAGACAGATAGAGGGAGAGAGAGAGAATGGGTGTGCCAGGGCTTCCAGCCTCTGCAAACGAACTCCAGACGCATGCGCCCCCTTGAGCATTTGGCTAACGTGGGTCCTGGGGAACTGAGCCCCGAACCGGGGTCCTTAGGCTTCACAGGCAAGCGCTTAACCGCTAAGCCATCTCTCCAGCCCCCTTGGGACATTTTAAAACGTATCATATACCTTTTTCCCAGGCCAACATGCTGGGCTAAGGAGAGCACTGGCTTGGATGTTGAGACCGTCTGTCTACGTGCTGTGGGTCTGAGCCCTGTTGGCATGGCAGTGCTGGCTTGAAGGAATAGAGTGTTCTGGTTCACAGCCGTGTGTCATGTTAGTGTTAGTGGGGACTGGGACACCTTCTAACGACCATCTCTCTTCCAGATCATGTATTACCAACAGGCCTTAATGAGGTCCACAGTGAAGTCTTCGGTGTCCCTTGGAGGGTATGTTCCTGATCTGTTGTTCTTGTTAAAGGATAAGAAATAAGTGTGTGTGTGGGGGGGGGGGGGGAAGAACACACATGTCTGACTTAAGGCAAACTCGGCAAGTCATGGACAGGTTGACTTAAGATCCTCAAGACCTGCGTGGTATCTGTCCAGTTTCTTGGGAGTTTATTCCTCGTTCTTCACTTCTGTCTACAGGCCTTATCTTTATCTTGTGTTGGGCCAAGTCAGGGGTGGGTGAGGTTCTCTAAAAGTCCATGGAGTCCACTAGTGTGTGGATGAGGAAGGTGGGAAGAGTTGCATGTCTAGGGACTGGATGGGGAGGGGTTGAAGGAGCCCATATTCTGGTCACTGCCCATCAGGTCATTGAGGAGTTACGTGGGTTTTGTTTCCTGTTTCAGTATGCATGCCCGTTGCTGATCTGTGATGGAAAAATCCAATGTGGAGTCAGTGGAAACTTATGTTTAATTTCTTGAAACCTCACCCTGCCTGTTCTGTATGGTCTCCATAGTGTATTTCCTGGGAGACACAAATGGGCTTTTGAACCTCCCACATGCAAGCAGTTTTCTCTCTGCGGCGTGCACTTTACTTCAGGAAGACATTGCTGGCTTTGAGATTTTCCTGCATGCATTGAAGGAAACATGGCTTATTCCTCTTATCATTTATTCTGATTGCGTGAGAATCTAGAAACAACACTGCATACCACTGGGCCTGTGTTTGGTCCAAGTGTCTTGCTTACAATATGGCAAAGCATCAGGCTTTTGCAAAAATCTTCAAAAATAGGCCACAGCTTCCCAAATTCATTGCTTTCAAGAATACCATCTCTTCTGAGAAAATGTCCCAGGTTTGGGGAGTTCACGGCAGGTACTTGTGGACCATTCCCCACATATTGATACAGGCTTTCTCTATTTCTATTTTTTAAAATATTTAATTTTTTTTTTTGAGGTAGGGTTTCACTCTAGCTCAGGCTGACCTAGAATTCAGTATGTAGTCTCAGGGTGGCCTCAAACTCATGGTGGTACTCTTACCTCTGCCTCCCAAGTGCTGGGATTAAAGGTGTGCGCCACCATGCCCGACTTTTAAAAAAAATTTTGTTTATTTGAAGGGGCATGGGCACACCAGGGCCTTTGGCCACTACCAACAAACTCCAGATGCATGTTCCACCTTGTGCATCTGGCTTATGTGGGACTTGGGGAATTGCACCTGGGTCCGTAGGCTTTGCAGGCGAATGCCTTAACTGCTAAGCCATTCCTCCCCTCCAGCCCGGCTTTTTCTATTTCTAAGATATCAGGAAATATGTCAAGTCTGGCTTCACTGGAGAGAATTTGTTTTTGTCTTGGATGGTGGATTTTTGGGGTCACACTTCAGCTAGGTGAAAGGTTTTGTATAGTAGATTTAAATTCCCAAACTTGGGCATTATTTTGCCACAGAGATAACAGGAAAGCAGAGCTTCAGCAAATCCTTGGCAACCTTGAACTTCTAAGATGGGAGCCAAGACATGGGGAAACAGAGCCAGACCTGCATTCGAAAATCCCTTCAGGAGGTGTGGAGAAGCCATAGTTTGACCTTGGGACAGAGAGTTGGCAACGGGACTGGATTGAGAGACCACACTCTGTTTCACAAGCAGAGTAGGACAGAGCTCGCCAAACCCTTGCCAACGCTGGGCGCTACTAGGACATTTTCCAGGGACGGTAGTGAGCACGTGACTAAACCGATTCTGGGAAGGAGAGCGCGCCCGTCCGAGGAACCTGCGCATTGCTGTAGCGGCTGGTGCTGAGCTTCCAGGAAACCCTTTTTCCATCTGCTTTTCAGGATTGTCAAGTACAGCGAGCAGTTCTTGTCCAACGACGCCATCATGTCTGGCTGCCTCCCTAGCAACCCCTGGATAACAGATGACACCCAGTTCTGGGATTTAAATGCCAAATTGTATGTATTTAAATGATGTACTGTTACTTTTAAGGGGAGCGTTTGCTCCCTTTTTATTGACTTGTAATCCATATACCGTACAGCTGACCCCCTTAAAGCATCCCGTTCCATGTTGTCGGCAAAGCTACGCGTGTGCGCCCGCGTGCCGTGGCGCGTGTGCGGCCCGGGGCTCTGGTCTCCTTCTACCTCATTTGGACAGGCTGCCTTGTCGTTTGCCGCCGGGAAGGCCGGATGAGCTTGTGAACTTGGCCTCTCAGACCCCTGCCCTGGGCCACCACACGTCCATCTACTTCCCACCTCTATGTTTTACCTATTCTGGGTCTTTCCTGTAGACGAAAGTATACAATAGGTGCTGTTTTGGCATGAGCCGTGTCTCATGCAATGTAACTTTTCAAGCGTGTTCATGTACTGTGAACGAGGACTTCATGTCCGGTTATGGTTGGGAATGTTCATCGTGTGGCTGTGCTACATCTGTTTCCTCTGTCAAAGGTCACTTGGGTGTTTCTGCCTTACTTTTTTGCCTCTCTGTGAGCGGCGGCGGCAGCAGTGGCCGTGTGGTGTGTGCATTAGTGCATGCACGCGCGTGTGCAGATGCGTGCGTCCTGCTGGCGTGCGTGCGGAGGCCAGAGGAGAAGGCTAGGTTATTTGTCTTCAGTGTTCCCTGGAGACACAGTCTCTCTCGGAACCTGGAGCTGCCGCTTTTGGTCAGGTTGGCTGAGCAGTGAGCTCCAGCGGTTTTCATCTCTGCGCTCCTCCCCCGGGGCTGGCGTGACAGTCGTGCGCGGCCATGCCTGGCATTTTTGTGTGGGTGCTGCGGGTCAAACCCTGGCTCTGGCTCTCTCGGGCCTTCATGCTCGTAAGGCAAGCGCTCTTACCCACGGAACCATCGCCTAGACTCTATCTCTGCCCTTTACCTCTCATGAATAATGCTGCTGCAAACCCTCTTGTATGTTCAGGGTAAAAGGGAAGGCACAGTGGGTGTCAGGGGCCGACTGGTGGCTGGGATCACAGCCTCTCCCACCCGCTCTGCTGTCAACTTCTCTCCGGCCGGGGGCTGGCAGCCTGACTCTTCACTAGGTAGTTTTTGGGTTCAGTTCCATTTCTCGGAAGGCTACTAGAGCAGACCTGGGTATGTGGTGATCCCTCAGGCCTGGGAGGCTGTCTCCTGGGTGTGAGCCCAGGGAACTTATCTATGGCTACCTCTTTCTAGAAAGTGTCTTCTTGCATTATGTGTCTAAGCAAAAGTGGGTGGAGTCTTGGGCTCCCCCCCCCCCCCCCCCCCCCCCCCCCCCCCGCCTCCCGGCCGCTTAGGCCACCACTGAGCACGGAGTGACGCTTTTATGTCATTGTCCTTGCAGGGTGGAGATCCCAACCAAGATGCGGGTGGAACGGTGGGCCTTCAACTTCAGTGAGTTGATTCGAGACCCCAAGGGTCGACAGAGCTTCCAGTACTTTCTCAAGAAAGAGTTCAGCGGTAAGTCTTTTTATTTTATCTTATTTATTTTTTTGGTTTTTCAAGGTAGAGTATCACTCTAGCTCAGGCTGACCTGAAATTCACTATGTAGTCTCAGGGTGGCCTCGAACTCACGGCGGTTCTCCTACCTCTGCCTCCCGAGTGATGGGATTAAAGGCGTGCGCCACCACGTCAGGCTTTTTTTTTTTTTTTCAAGACAGTGTCTCATGTACTCAGACTAGCCTCGAACTTGCCAAGGATGACCTTTAACTTGTAGTCCTCCTGCCTCTACCTCCTGAATACTGGGATTGTAGATGTGCCCCAATACACTGGGTTGGATATGGCGCTGGGATTGAACATCATGCATGCTAAATAAGCATGCTGCCAACCCAGCTATAACTCCAGCCTGAGTCTTTCTAAAGTAGTGTTTACTTTCCTTTTAGTAAGTCTCCTTTTATTTTATTTTATTTTATTTTATTTTATTTTATTTTATTTTATTTTATTTTACACTTAGTTAAAAAAAAAGAAACCTAGCTTCTCTGCAACGATTTCCATAACTTGCTAATGCTTTTAAACAGTGCATCCTCCTCGTACAGCTTAAGAGGTGGACTGGCCCAGGACCGGTTCTTTTCATAGGTTCACAGACCCCAAAGTCTGGGGGGAGAACTGCATCTACCCTCAGAATCTGCATTAACCCTCTTCACATTTCCCAGAACCCGACCCATCTTTACCGCTCTCACACCATCACCCAAGAGCTCCTTCCCTCCACACCCTCCTTGCCTCAAAGGACAGCTTTTCAGGGAAATTGAGGGGACAAGGTTAAAAACAAGCAAGGTTCCCTCTTCCTTGTCTCTCAGCCTGATTTTCTTTTTTTAAATTTTTTGTTTTTATTTTTATTTATTTATTTGAGAGTGACAGAGAAAGAGGGAGAGAGAGAGAGAAAGAGAGAGAGAGAGAATGGGTGCGCCAGGGCCTCCAGCCACTGCAAACGAACTCCAGATGCGTGCGCCCCCTTGTGCATCTGGCTAACGTGGGTCCTGGAGACTTGAGCCTCGAAGTGGGGTCCTTAGGCTTCACAGGCAAGCGCTTAGCCGCTAAGCCATCTCTCCAGCCCCTGATTTTCTTTAGTTAATCCACTTGAGGATGTCGTCTATTAAAGTAGTTTTATTTGTTTATGTGCACGTGCATGTGTGTGAGTGCACATGTGCGCACCAGGGCCTCTTGCTGCTGCAAATGAGTTCTGGATGCATGTGCCACTTTACGTGGGTGCTGAGGAATCAAACCCAGGCTGGGAGGATTTGCAAGCAAGTGCCTTTAGCCACTGAACCTTCTCTCCTGCCCCTTCCCTGCACCTGAGAATATCTTAAAACACCTGCTTGCCTGGGCCCATCCCTAGAGATGGTGTTTTAATAACTTGGGTGGGAATCTGTGGGTTTGGAAAGTCCCCAGGTGGTTCTAAGAGGTAACTTCTTGCTTGGCTTCTTCAGGGCCTTTGAAGTGAGTGAATTTTTAAAAAAATAATTTATTTATTTATTTATATGAGAGAGAGAGAGAGAGAGGAGAGAGAGAGGCAGATAGAGAGAATGGGTGCGCCAGGGCCTCTAGCTACTGCAAGCAAACTCCAGATGCATGCACCACCTTGTGCATTTGGCTGCATGTGGGTACTGCGGAATCAAACCTGGGTCCTTTGGATTTGCCAGCAAGCGCCTTAACCACAAACCCATCTCTCTAGCCGGAGGGTGTGTTTTAGAGGGAGGTGGCAGAACCACACTGTATGTCCCAACTCTGGGTGGACGAGACTTAAATACACTGCATGGAGGAACATCAGGGGACACGAATACAGATTGAAACCAATAGCACTAGATTGTACATTTGTTTGCTTCACAAACTTTGCTGAAATATTTACTCTCATAAGATTCATTTGCTTGCTTATGATGTCCCCAGCCCCGCAGACCCAGCTGCTCTCCTAACCTGTGTGTCTATGGGATTTGCTCCTAAAACAAACTGTGCTGGACATATTTTTAGTCTTGTTGACTGCCTGGTCCAGAATATTACATTACAACACGAATTTCTGAAAATCTTTCTCTCTAAGCAAGCCTAATTGTCATCAACAGAATAACCCACAGGTGCGTGTCCTTGACTAAATGGAAATGGTGCCATCTAGTGGTCAACAGGTGAATTACATGTCAAGCTTATTTCATCCTTGGTGCTAGAAACCAGAAATTTCCTTCTATCCCTGAGCCGTATCATCAATAGTCTCCACATGAGATTCCTGAGGATTCATCTGCGAACCACACAAAGAAGGCACCGGTTTTCTTATCTAATTTAAAATTTAAAATTGTGGTATGATACATCCCATGCACACAGCGTGACCTCCTTCCCTTATTTTATCTTACTGTGAAAGAAGCCTAGGGTGGCCTTAAGTTCACTGTGTAACTGAGGAGGGTGGCCTTGAACTTCTGATACTCCTGCTTCTGCATCCCAGGTGTAACTGAGGAGGGTGGCCTTGAGCTTCTGATACTCCTGCTTCTGCATCCCAGGTGTAACTGAGGAGGGTGGCCTTGAACTTCTGATACTCCTGCTTCTGCATCCCAGGTGTAACTGAGGAGGGTGGCCTTAAACTTCTGATACTCCTGCTTCTGCATCCCAGGTGTAACTGAGGAGGGTGGCCTTAAACTTCTGATACTCCTGCTTCTGCATCCCAGGTGTAACTGAGGAGGGTGGCCTTAAACTTCTGATACTCCTGCTTCTGCATCCCAGGTGTAACTGAGGAGGGTGGCCTTGAACTTCTGATACTCCTGCTTCTGCATCCCAGGTGTAACTGAGGAGGGTGGCCTTAAACTTCTGATACTCCTGCTTCTGCATCTCAGGTGTAACTGAGGAGGGTGGCCTTGAACTTCTGATACTCCTGCTTCTGCATCCCAGGTGTAACTGAGGAGGGTGGCCTTAAACTTCTGATACTCCTGCTTCTGCATCCCAGGTGTAACTGAGGAGGGTGGCCTTGAACTTCTGATACTCCTGCTTCTGCATCCCAGGTGCTGGGATGCCAGATGTATATTACCACAGCAAGCAGAATTTATCCAGACTCACAACTGAGTCCACCTTTAAAACAATGTCTTTGTTTTGTTTTCAGACAGATCTTTCTGTGTAGCCCAGGCTGGCCCTCAACTTCTGCTTGTCCTGCTTAGCCACTTCCCACAGTTGGGATCATGAATTGGGGTTTGTTAATACACCAGGCTCAATTCAATGTGCTTTTAAATGAGCATGTGTGTGTGCTTACATGTGGGGTGCTCATGCCTTCGTTCACATGTGTGTGGAGGCCAGAGATTGGTGTTGGGTGTCCTCAGTCATTCTCTTCTAAGTTGGGAACCCATCAACACTGTATTTCTAGAACAATTTCAACACCATGAATGGAAACCCCTTACCCATTGGAAATCCCTTTCAGGCCGAGGCGATGGTTCAATGAGTCAAGTACTTGCTGCCCAAGAGCCTGAGTTTGGACCACCCCCCACCCCTCACCCATGCAAATGCTGTGCATAGTGGCGTGAGTCTGTAATCCCAGTGCCTGCTAGGAAAAGACAGGTGGATCCCTAGAGCAAACTGGCCAGCTAGGGCAGCCAAATCGGTGACCAGCTCTTGGTCCAATGAGCAACTGCCTCAATAGATAAGGTGGGGAGTCATTGAGGGAAGCGCTGTGGGCTCGGCATTAAGGTGGCTCAGCGGGTAAAATGCTTACGGAAGAAGACATCCACCCATCAGCCTCCGGCCTCCACATGTGTGCACATGCCTGTATGCGTATTACCCACACGTATGAACACACATACACACATCATGCACACACATACAAAAGGGAAGTCCTTTTTTTTTTCGAGGTAGGGTCTCACTCTAGCCCAAGCTGACCCGGAATTCACTATGGAGTCTCAGGGTGGCCTTGAACTCACGGTGATTCTCCTACCTCTGCCTCCCAAGTGCTGGGATTAACGGCATATGCCACCACACCCGGCCAAGGGAAGTCTTTTTTTATTCTGCCTTATCCCCTATCTGCTACACACCACTGTCTTCCCTAACCCTAACCCAAGTTCTATGCAATCACAAATCTATTTTTAATCCTTATGGATTTGGCTATTTTGAAAAAAAAATTTGTAATAGGAGAAAAAAAAAAAGGAGAGAGAGATTGAGAATGGGTGCAAATGATACCCAATGCACATGCCTTCTTGTGTTTCTGGCTTCACATGGGTACTAGGGGAATCAAACCTGAACCACCAGGCATTGTGAGCAAGGGCCTTCAACCACTGAGCCATCTCTTCAGCCCAATTCTACATATTTCTTAGGAATGGGATTATATGTTATGTGACTCCTTATCACTTAGCATAGTGTCCTCAGCATTTGTCCACGTAGAAACACGGATTCCCGCTCCATTCTTTCTTTGGCTGCACAGATTCCATTGTATGAGTGAACAACATTTGTTCATCCACCCGTTAGCTCATGGGCCTCCGAATGGTTTTGACCTCTGGCTATCATGAGTCACACTGCTGTGAGCATTGGTGCATTTGCTTTTATGTACACATTTTTTTTTTATTTTTTAGAGTGAGAAATGAGAGAGAGAGAATGGAAGCACCAGGGCCTCAGTCACTGCAATCAAACGCTACATGCTTGCGCCACCTAGTGGACATGTGTGACTTTGTACTTGCCTTCTGTGTATCTGGCTTATGTGGGGTCTGGAGAGTTGAACATGGGTCTTTAGGCTTTGCAGGCCAGTGCCTTAGCCACTAAACCATCTTTCCAGACCACATTCATTTTTTTTGTGGTAAAACATTATATACATGTATATATTACAATTGACCATTTTAACCATTTAAGTGCATACTTCAATGACAATAAATACATTCACATGGCTGTTTGTAAATCACCCCCACCCACTGGCAGAACCTTTTCCTCTTCCCAAGCTGAAACCGTGTACCCATCAAATGCTAACTTCCCATTCCTCCCTCCCTCTGCGTCCACCTTTCTGCCTCTGTGAGTGTGACTACTGGGTACCTCATACAAGTGACATTGTACATTAGCTGTCCTGGCTCATTTCACTTAGAATAATGTCCTCGAGGTTCATCCACATAGCATCGTGTCAGAATCTCTGTTTTTAAGGCTGCATGGTGTCCCATGACATGTGTATGCCACACTTCATTTTATCCACTCCTTCACCTGTGGACATTTTGCGTTGTTTTCACATTTTAGTTCTTGTGATTAATTTTAAAACTCTTAGTGATTCCCTCCCCCTTTTTTTTTTGCTATGGGCATGGTGGCATGCACTGTACTTGATGTCAGGTTAAGTGGTGATCAGCGAGGGCAGTCACTGGCTTGTCAAAGGAATCTCCATCTCTGTAGAGTCACGGGGCCAATGCCAAGTAGTGTGAAATTGCGCAGCCTTTCCCAATCTGAAGCAGCTGGAGTTACTCTTGCCATTTCCCTGCGCCATGGCCTTGTGGCGCTCCCAGCTTCCTGTCTCTTGCTTCCACTCCCTGCCCTCGCTGGTACAATCGCCTTTATTTTTCCAGGTAAAACCCACCACTTGAGATCCCTGTACCAAAGTATTCCCCAAGCCTCTGGGTGCTGTAGACCATGGGAAGAGAACTTGAATTTGGGAGAAACTAAGGATTTTGATGGTCTGGCTTTTCCCCCTCAGTCCGAAAGACCACAGCCCCTCCGCCTCTGGGGTGACAAATGCCCCTGGGGCCAGGGGCTCTCCGCGCACCTTGAGTGACGTAAAGGCAGGACCCCTGGGCTAGAGGACGCCCTGGGGGAGGTTACAGAAGGTGGGCGTCTCTACGCACAGCCCAACAAGAGGGCCGGAAGTCACAGTCGTGGGGACACAAGTAGTGTCCATGAAGAAAGACCGATGTGGAGTCAGGCAGGCTTATGAGCCTCAACATACCTGCCTTCATTCGGGAAATATTTTCTGTGGGCAAATTCTAGAGTAAAGTCATGGCAAGCTGCGAGGGCGGGTTAGTAGGAGCCCCAACCTGCGTGGCGGAGGAAGAAGGGCTCCCACACTGAGCTGAGCACACCGTTTATTGCAGAGGACGCTTGCAGTACGGGCCGCTACCTGGTCCCCGCTGCTTTCCCGCATCGTGGAAGTGAGACATGGCTGCTTCCCTGTGGTCTGTTTCATAGAGAAGGTACTCACCAAGCGCAGCTGATCCCACCAGACTTACCTCCTTGTTTCCTCTTTCCTCCTTTCTCTCATGCTTGCTCCCTGCGCGCCTTTCATCTGCCTGGACCGTGCTCCTTGCACAGGGGAGAACCTGGGATTCTGGGAAGCCTGTGAGGACCTCAAGTACGGAGATCAGTCCAAGGTCAAGGAGAAAGCGGAGGAGATTTACAAGTGAGCATGGGCTGGATCTTGTGGCAAGCCTCCCTGTGTGGGTGGGGATGGAATGGATGGAATGGGAGGCCCCACACTCTTGTGGCTTGCTGGGCTCTGGTCAGCATCAGCCACTGGACCTGCCAGGCTATAAATGCCTCCCTGATGTTATAGGAGGTTTGGGGATCCTCTGAAGCAAGCCAGGAGAGATGGGTGATGACATTCTCTTGCTTTCGTGGGAATGTGTTCACGGTTTGCAAATGTAAGGTGCGCTGAGCTCCAGTGCAGAATTCAGTGTTTAACCAGAGGCGGTTTCAGGTTTGCCATATCTTATATGCAACCACAAGATTCCTTGGTGTCATTACCTTGGGGCCTCCTGGCCTGGATGTTCACATGTCTAGGTGCTGGGGTTTTTAGCTACTTCCCTTACTACTCAGCACTGGAGATTCCCAACCCAACCTGTCTTGGTTGAGCCATGGGCGAGGAGAGGTTTGATGTGGAGGGGTTTGCCTGGTTCCAGGTTAGTCCTAGAATCCAGGTAAGGAAGAAGGTTAAACTACAAGTAGATTCTGCACTGTCATAATGGAGGCCTCACCCACCTGGCTGACCCCAGCCCCTCTGGCTCTCATTCCCAAGGCTTATGTGGCCATTTCCCTGCTTCTAGGCCTCTTGACCAGTGGCCTCTGCCAAGTTCAAGCTCTTACGCATCGCCTAGCGATCCTGGGCCTGTTACGTCAGCCACTTTCCCGGTCAGGCACCTGTGCACTGGGATGGCTCTCTGACAGATGTCTTCCTCCCTCTGCAGGCTGTTCTTGGCCCCAGGTGCGAGGCGGTGGATCAACATAGATGGCAAAACTATGGACATCACAGTGAAAGGGCTGAGGCACCCTCACCGCTACGTGCTGGACGCGGCGCAGACCCACATTTACATGCTCATGAAGAAGGTAGGTGGGGTCCGCACTGACCATGTGTAGTGGCCCAGGAGCTCTCCGCCAGGCCCCCTCCCCCAGCTACCTGGAGAGTCCCTAGATTCGAGCCAAGGAGACCACACGTGGGTACTGTTCTGCTGGTAGTCCTCTGGGCCTGACCCTCTGACCTTGGAAACCACCTGCAGAAGCTCTTTGTACCTATGGATGACAAGTGACATTAGTAATGAATTGCTATCGAGCTAACAGCCGTCATTTGCGGAAGGCTTACAGGGTGCAGTCTTTGTGTTAAAGAATGGAACGTGGTTCTCAGAAAGCACCGCGATCCTCTGGAGCCTGCGGTTTTTCCTGATTCCAACGGATCCAGAGGCTGAGCTCGTGGTTTGTGCCGTGTGGTCCTGGGCAAATGTAACGCTAGAGAGTGTGGTGTCACAAAAGGAGTCAGATTGACAGCAAATCCCTCACCCGCCAGGTCCCAGCAAACACTAGAGCAGTCTAAGTCTTGGTCTTCTTTTTTTCTCGTGTTCTCTTATGTCCTGAGCACTGGGTAGAAATGGGTGCTATGGGCTCAGAAGTGGACTTCATACTGGTGGCCACTTGTCTCCCTCGGGAGAAGACCCGGGGTGGAAGAGGTCAGCGTCATGCCGTTTCTTGCTGGCCTCACCACCTCACATATGACTCGGAGCAGGGTTTTGGTGTGGGGGTTACAGGCTGTGATCCTAAAGACTCGGGTGGTCTTCTCCACCTTGGAGTTCCTATCATCCCTGGACTTCATGGTTAGGTTGGGACTAAGAACATGGATTTCTGAATTTCTTGGGTGAACTTGGCTCTGCTGGTATGGATCTGACGCCTGAAAACTGTTGCTGTCAACACCTCCCTAAACATCTCCCTTGCACAAAAATGGATTCTCTTTACTTCGCCATCCTACCACTGAGGGAAGTGGCAAGTGTCCTCTGGTTGATCTGACACATCCCCTCTCCTAATCATTGTTTCTTTTCTTGTCCCACCAGGATTCTTATGCTCGCTATTTGAAATCTCCAATCTATAAGGAAATGCTGGCCAAAGCCATCGAACCACAGGAAACCACCAAGAGAAGGCAAGTGGCGTGGTCTGCAGTCGCTGGCTGCCTGCTGTTTACAGAGGCATGAGGGCCTCTTTTAGCCAAATGGCTACTGGGGAGATACTTGCTTAATGGCAGTATTGGGAACTGGGGAGGATCACTCAGTGAATGAGTGCATTACAGTTTCAAGTTACTCTAGCAAGATCTCCCCAGTAATTCCCTCCAGCAAGCCTTGTTCCCTAATTCTGCCCCCAAAGATTTCCGATTATCAGACTGATAATTATACTTATTACAAATGGAAACGTCACTGGTTTTCTTTAATGGTCTCACTTCTCTAGCCCCAAACTGATGAAGGGGAATGAATTTAACTTCATCTTCATATTTGTGTTGTTCCAAGACCCTGGAGAGATGGCCAGTTGCACACTGGGAGAAAATGCTTCATGGTTGGCCGTGTCTTGCTGCCTCCAAGGACGATGATGTAGACGTCCGTTATCTTGATCATTCTTGCTTGTTGGAAATGTTGGTCACCTCATCTTATAGCAGCTCCGGGACAGTGGATGGCGTCCTGTTCTTGGTGGGGGCGGGGTGCACAGCAAACTGAAATCTTTCTTTGGCGGGGGAGGGAGAGTCTTCAGGGATTAAAGATTACAAAGAGTAACCAAATCACATTTTGAACGAAGTCGTGGGGCTCTGGCAGATGTCTTTCAAAACATAGCCATCTGAGGGTCCTGTCTCCACCACACTGCTCCTGTCTGTCTGTCTGTCCACACTGAGCTCCTGCAACATCTCTAGTCCATTCAGAATGGGAGAAGGCTTGGGCTAGAGTATTGTCAAAGGAGTTTAAGCAAGATTCTGCAATTTGGTCTCATTCTTGAGGAAAATGGCCGTATTGTGAGCAGGAGAGAAAGGAGGTCTTTGTGGAGCTGTTCTAGGTTCATGGAGTAAGGAGGGGAGTGCCATGTTCTCAAGTCTTGAAACCG
The DNA here is from genome assembly GCF_020740685.1 of Jaculus jaculus. Classification (NCBI taxonomy): domain Eukaryota; kingdom Metazoa; phylum Chordata; class Mammalia; order Rodentia; family Dipodidae; genus Jaculus; species Jaculus jaculus. The sequence goes on from NC_059110.1 coordinate 130,453,199, forward strand.
TTTTCACTAAGCCACAAGAACGGGCTTTAACAGAGAAGTTCTACCAGAAAGTATCAGGAGTAGGAGGCTACGGTGGTGGTGGGGTCTCATATTTCTTTCCAAATACTTTATAAGGTGGGTGGTGGACATGAAAACTCAGATGGGGTACTTCCTGGGCAGCTGGGTGCCCACTGTGGCAGGAAACCCCGGTGGCACATTTGTCGTTGGTGTGAGGTGTTGCCGTTTGAGGGTGCTGTCACCACTGCCGTGAGCGAGACCCACACGTTTGGGTGCTTTTGTGCAGTGTGAGGCTTGGCTTGCATTCAGGAGGGGACTGCAATGGGCATGGACCTGTCCCATGACTCACACAGGTAAGAAAGTCTATCAGAATTTAATAACTTAGGGCAAGTGAAACCCGAGGCCCAAGTCTTACCATGAGAGGGCTGGTGGGATCCCCAGTGCCAGGCATTTCTTCTTGGTAGGGCAGTCTCTGCCTCTTTGGTATAGAAGCGAGGGTTCCAGGGGCCCACGCAGTCCAGTCTGCTGTTAGTGCGCAAATGTTGGCTTTCCAGAAGTACCTGAGTGAGGCCTCAAGGCAGGTGCCTCGGGTGTTCTCCTACGTCTTCCAAACACTTCCAGATAACAAATGGATTTCTTTTGTTTTGGCGTGTGTATAGTATGTGTGTGTGTGTGTATGGGTGTGTGTGTGTGTGTGTGTGTGTGTGTGTGTGTGTGTGTGTACATGTGTATTTCTGATGCCCTGTGTGCTCGCTTGGGACAGCCAGAGGAAAACATCAAACGCCCCTCTCCATCACTCATCTCCCTGTTTTCCCTTGTGATGGAGTCTCTTCCTATTTCCAGAGCTGCTCCTTATGAACCCCAGTGATTCTCTAGTTTCCACTCCCCCACAGGACTGGGGTGCAGGGGTGTGTGTGTGTGTGTGTCTACACCCACGTGTTCTGATGTGAGTTCTAGAGATTCACAGTCAGGTGGCTCAGGCCCTTCTGGGCCCTTGAGGCTGGTGCCGGAAGTGTACTTACTCACCCAGCCCTCTCTGCAGCCCAACAAATTGCTTTCTAAGCACCAGAGAGGGTGTGTCTGACATCATTGCCCAAAGAGCCTTCCCAGGGCCTCACCTGATATCTGGTGTCAGGGTACTCATTCTGGTCCCACCCTCCAAAGGAGGAGAAAAGAGCCACCGTTGCCTCTGGCTCTGAGGACTCCTTGTGACTTTCTCTGGGGAAAGTGAGGGAACAGACCCGGATTTTGACCTTCCAGCTGCAGCCCCCACCGCGAGCGCCAGCGCCTCTGGGCGGGCAGCATGGTTTCCCGCCGCTAAGCTGGGCCTCTGTCCTCTGTTGCAGCTCCACCCTGCCCTTCATGCGGCGCCACCTGCGCTCCAGCCCGAGCCCCGTCGTCCTGAGGCAGCTGGAGGAAGAAGCCAAAGCTCGAGAGGCCGCGAACACGGTGGACATCACCCAGGTCATGAGCAAGCTGGACCGTAGGAGCCAACTCAAAAAAGAGCTCCCTCCTCCTAAATGAATTTCTTATTCCCAAGATGGGGGTGGGGTGGGGGTAATGTCCTCGGGAGAGGCAAATCAAGAAAAGTAGGATCAGCATCTAGAAGATTCCGTCCTCCGTGGGTAGAACCGTAGGGTCAACCTGTTTCCCTGGAAAAGTCCCGGGACTCGAGAGCGGGTTTGCGAGGGTGGGGAGGTCATCATCTGACGTAGTGGCCGTGTGTCTTGCTGTCTCCCTTGTAGCCAGAACGAGGGGGGAAGCAATGCGCCGTGCAGCACCACTGACTTTGGAGGGTTCCGGAGAAGGTGCCCCTCTGCCCGCGTAGTTTGGCTCACAGCTGGGGATGCAGTGGTGGTGGCTGTGCTCCATCTGTAGTCAGGAATCAGAGAGGGATGGACTCTGGTGCTCAGCCCCCTTCCTTCTTTCGATCCGGTCGGGGACCCCGGCCCACATAGGACAGGGCTTCTCCCTTTAAATAAGGCACTCTCGAAACTCCTTCACAGACATGCCCAGCGTTTTGTTGCTATGGAGATTCTAAATCCCACCAAGTTGACCATAATGGTTAGCCGTCACAACCCTCAAGGGGCATTTGTTTAGGTTAGCTCCATGGAGCTCCTCATCCTGTCTCTCCAATGTAGGTTTTGCTTCTAAAGCACCTGAGAGCTCCCCACCACCACCCCACAGCTCATCCCAGGTCTTCCCCGGAAGGAAGCACTTCCCCAGACCCTCCACCTCTCCTTCCTGGAGAGGCATGGCTGGCATTCCTGTTCTGTTGAACTTGTTCTTTGCCACAGGCCCCTCTTTTCTTCCTGATTCCCCCTCCCCTTGTGCATAGCGTGTGAATCAGTAGCTTGTATGAACTAAGGACTCAGGCCAAAGCAGGCAGTGACCCTTTGGGGTTTATCTCTGTGGCTAGAGAACAGAGGTGCTGGGGCTGGGGAGATGGTTCAGTGGTTGAAGGTGCTTGCTTACAAAGCCTGCTGGCTTGGAGTCAATTCCTCAGGACCCACACAAAGCCAGACACAAAGGGACACATCTGTGATGTGCACGTGCACCACACACACACACACACACACACACACACACACACACAGAACAAAGGCACTGCTGCTTTCATTCACGGGATGGGGACGATGGCGGACGTTGGATATACATTGAAGAGTATTTCTAGATACTAGCTCTTCCTGTCTCTATAGCTATGGGGAAGGCCATATTTGTGGTCAGAAGTAGGGGCAGAGCACCACTCAGAGCCTGGCCTGAGACAGCTAGGAGGTGACTCTTGAAGACGGGCTTGCTCTACGCACCTGCACACCACGTAGAGGACGAGAAGGTGGGCAAGAGGCCAGCCGTATGGAGCAAGCACGCTCACCCTGTGTGTCTTATGCAGCACCTACTGTGTGCAAGGCATTGTTGAACAAAAAACACGCTGCTCTTTTCTCACCGGGCTGATAGTCGAAGGCTGACGAAAACAATGAAACCATCAGGCGGCTCTAGCGTAGTATTGAGCCACAAATGGGAGTGGCCTGCCGTAGCAGGTGTTTGTCTTCCACGCACATCGGGTCGCCTCTGTAGCTCTGTTGGTCTTGGATTGGCTCTCTCACATAGCTGGGGACGGAGAGCCAGGCTATAGAGTTCATGTGATGAGTCTGCTCTCCTCGGGTGTCCCTTGTCTTCCTGGTTCCATGGCAATGGCAGGTTTGCAAGGGAGTGAGAAGGAGCCCGGAGCTGGGAGAAAGCTATTTGACCTGAGAGATCGAGAGAAGCTTTGAGGAGACGTGTCTGCGGTGTGTCTAAGAGGGGACCAGGTGGCCACGAGGTAGAGACTGAGGAGTGTAATACCACAGGTTGTGTGGACGGAGCCCAGGCAGGTGCCGCTGTCTCGGACACTGCTTGTGGGGGTGGAAATGGCTCCCCCTGCAGGCAGAGTCAGTCCTTACCGCATCCTGCTTGCCCCTCAGCCAGAGCTCCTGAGCAGGCTGCTCTGGGGATGTGCCTTTAATTATGTAAGCATTTGCTGGTCCAGGCAAGTGCATGACGCAGATCTGGCAGAGCAGGTTGAGGTTGTACCATGGATGGCGGGGCTGGAAGGTGGGTTCCTTTCATCTGTCTAGGGGGTTCTGCCAAGGGCTTTGGTATCAAGACCAATGTTGTGCTAGGAGGTAGATCCTGGCAGCGTCGTGGTTCTTGGTAACACTGCCCACCTCATCCCTGGCTGCTTTGGACACCCTCTTTATGCCTTGCTCATGCCTAAGCCTACACGAAGTTGAAACAGCACATTTCATACACACCTCTCCTCCACTGGGCTGTCAGACTCCTGAAAAGGAGAGCCCACATCGGGTCAGCTGACGCGGGGGATGGGCGTGCAGGTGGCACGTGTGTGTGTGTGTGTGTGTGTGTGTGTGTGTGTGTGACAAGCTGCAGTGGAGCGGATGGCGAGGAGCTGGGGAGAGAAGATGTGCGGAGAGGCTAATGCTCTGGTGTCCCCCAAGAGGCAGGTCAGGAGGAGGTGTGTGAGCCAGCTCAGGAAGGAGATGAGACACGCGGGAGGCAGTTTAGATAGGATCTGATTGCAACAGGGTGATGGGGGAGAAACAACTGAAGAAGACGCAGAGACCGTGAGCCTCCAAAGCTAAGAAGCTTGTAGGCATGGGAAGAGGGCCCGGCTTTGCGGTAACTGTCGGGGGCGGGGGGACCAGGGGTTCTGAAGTGTCAGATGGAGCCCTATGAGCCACTCCTGGGAGACACATTGCTGAGACCCTCTGCCAGGCTCTCAAGAAGCCACAGGTTAGAAAAGAGGCCACCGTGGTATAACTCACAAACGGGTTATCCGAACTCTCACAGTGACACAAACAGAAGGGAGGACCATGTTGGGGTAAAAGTGGCTGGTCCTACCTGGAGCCCTCACGGAGAGCGCACCTCACAGGTTAGAGAGTTTCCTAGGAGAAGGCGGGCGCTGCGGCGGGCAGCTGAGCTTCTACTTCTCCAGCCAGGGTTTGAGTTGACGTGTAATACAATTAACCTCACCGTGGAGGTGGAGCTTCCAGAAAGATGTGTACAAAACCAATTTTAAAAATTTTTTCATTTATTTATTTGAGAGAGAGAGATTGAATACAAGTGGTCACTCTCACCAGGGCCTCTTGCTGCTCCTGCAAATGAACTCCAGACCCACTGCACCACTTTGTGCATTTGGCTTTATGTGGGTACTGGGGAATTGAACCCCTGGCCTTGCAAGCTTTGTGAGCAAGCACCTTTAACCACTGAGCCATCTCTCCAGCTTGAAAACCATTTTTTAAAATTATTTTTATTTTTTTTATTATTTTATTTTTATTTTCATTTATTTATTTGAGAGCGACAAATAGAGAAAGAGGCAGAGACAGAGAGAGAGAGAGAGAGAGAGAGAGAGAGAGAGAGAGAATGGGCACACCAGGGCTTCCAGCCACTGCAAACGAACTCCAGATGTGTACGCCCCCTTGTGCATCTGGCTAAGGTGGGTCCTGGGGAATTGAGCCTTGAACCAGGGTCCTTAGGCTTCATAGGCAAGCGCTTAACCACTCAGCCATCTCTCCAGCCCACCATTTTTTTTTTGAGGAAGGGTCTCGCTGTAACCCAGGCTCACCTGGAAGTCACTGTATAGTGTCAGGGTGGCCTAGAACACATGCAGTCATCCTCCTACCTCTGCCTCCTGAGTGCTGGGATGAAAGGCATGTACTGCCACACCTCGCCTGAAAACCAGTTTTTAAAAAATACATCTGTGCACAGGGTACCTGGGCTGACTGGGTTATCCTAAGTGAACATTGTGCACTTTTAAAATACTAACTTTCGGTCTGATGTTTCTGACAATTACTAAGTCAAAGAGAAACAAATGGTTTGATAATTCTATTATGGCATGATATAGGGTTCTTCTTGACATAGATTGTCTCCCCACTTCCAGGTCCCCACAGGAAGTTCAATTGTGTTTCTGGAGAGAGATTATTTATTTGTGTGTGTGTGTGTGTGAGCATGCCAGGATCTCTTGCCATTGCAAATTGAATGCCCGTCCACCTCCACGTGGGTGGTTGGGGAATTGAACCTTGAGCCGGCAGGCTTTCCAAGCAAGTACCTTTAGCCACTGAGCTATCCCCCAGCCTCCTGGAGAGAGATCTGTACACCACTCCTCTTCAGACGTGAAGGAAACAGAACCGGACAAAACAGCAGACTCTGTTTTCACCAGACTTACATTTTAGCCAAGAGAAACAGACAGCAGCCGACAGAGAAAGGCTCTGGAGAAAGAAGGCCAGCTTAGCAATTTTGAGCCACGGAAAGGCAGTAATTTTAGAGGGATTTATTTGCCTACAAGTAATTGTGGAAGATGTGAAAATGGGTGAGAACTCAAGGAGAGAGGACAGACGGGGAGAGAAGCGAAGGCAAAGGAAGAATCTTGGAGACCTCACTTTATTTATTTATTATTTTTTATCTTTTTTTTTTTCTGAGACAGGGTCTTGCAATGCAGCCTAGGTTGGCTTTGAACTTCCACTGTCTTCCCGCCTCAGCCACAGCGCTGGCACGGCAGGCGTGTGCTACCGCGCCCCGAGAGGCCACAGTTTGAAAGCACAAGGGGAGTAGGGAGCACTGGCCAGCGAGCCCTTAGGAAGGGTCACGGAGGAGTACCAGCAGGCGCTCAACAATCAGGACGTGGTAGAGTTACGTAGACTCAGCCAGTGCTCATGAAATAGACTCAGTGCCCTTCCACTTTAGGGGTGGTCGAGTGACCCGTTCTAGCCAGTGGCCTGAGTGGAGGCTAAGAGCTTGGTACTCCGCTCTATCTCCTGCTCCGCTGTGGCCTTAAGAGTCACCTCGTCTTTGAGGTGCGCAGCCATGGCAAGCGAGCGCCTGCTGGGCCTCACTGGCCTCCGTGGGAACACACGGTGGAGCTTTATGACGAGAAGGCAGTGAGGGTTGGGGACATTTGAGGGACAACTCAGTAGGATGGCAGGGGGCAGACGCCAGCTTTTATGGGGCTGAACGGAGAGTGTGTTGGAGGTGAAGAGGGTAGGCGATGTCGACGGCCACTTCAGAAAGTTCGGGATGAAGGTGAGGTTGTAGTTCTAACCTAGAAGATTGGGAGGAGACATAAGCACAGGGCAAAGTGGGTGTGTTTGCCGAGGGAGGGAGCAATCCCGGGGAGCCGAGAGCGGAATGAGCGTCTAGAGAAAGCCCGCAGAAGTCCAGACTGGTCCTGGGGGGAGTAGTTCATTCCCTCATGTTGCAGCTCAGAGGGGTTTTGAAGTGGAGGAAGGATTCTGAAGGGTGTCGCCCACAGGGAAGTCATTTTCCTGATCAAGTAGAATTGGAGGCATTTGGTGAGAGTGTGGTTGCAAGATAGAATGTTCTTGAGAGTCCCCGTGGGGCAAGGATGGTGGAATGTTGAGCCAAAAAGGAGTGAATAGAAAGGTTGTCAAGCCAAGAGAGGGAAGTATATCATCCACCCCCCCCTCCAGAATCTTCTATATGTTGGAAGATGGGAAAAAGAGAGATTGATTCATTTCATAGTGTCCCTTAGTCAGCTAAGCAGCATTTTTGGAGAAATCCTTGAAATTCCCAGCATGTTTTAGTGGGAACTGCTGGGGAGCTTCAGTGGGAATGAGAGAGGAGCTGGCTTCCAGAAAGCACTGACTGCTTTCCATGCTAAACTCGGGGACTTGTTTTTAGCTCCCAGCCCGACCAGTGTCCTGAAAGGAGCTGGTCCTGAAACATCATCAGATGCACAAAACTGTTGTGTTTCTAGGAGTTTGGGTTCTTGAAGGCATGTGACTTGAGAATAGTTATTCCTACAGCTGGGCTTGGCTGGCCGGGGTTGTGGACCTTGGAGTCCGGCAGACCCGGTTTTGGTATCTACAAGTTCTGTGACTCCCGACCTTCAACTTACCTGAAGTTGTCATTTCTCTTAAAGAGTTATTGAGAGCAGAGTGTCTGGCTCAAGGTAGGTGCTGGAAATCTTTTTCTCTCCTTTCTGTTTCCCCGTCTCTCTTTTTTTCTTGCTCTTTCTGGCATCTTCTAATTTGCCATGACCCATGAGTTCTAGCTTCTGTGATTGGAGGGGTCAGTCGTCTTTCTTCTATGTGACACACCAGTCAACATTCCACAAAGGTTCTCAGACGCTGGTCCAGGCTAATCGTCCAGTCAGTCAGGCGCTGCAGGTCAGCAGTGACAGAGAGAGCTCGGGTCGGGGCAGGGAGGGGAGACCGAGGGTAGAAAGGGAGAGGAGGGGAGAGGAGAGGAAGGAACGGTGAGAAGAGAGGAACAGAGAGAACCACCCTTGCTTTTGAAGGGGGGGGGGGAGGAATCAGAAAAGACCAAAGGGAGGCTGAATCCCCTGCATGCTGAACCTGGGCGTCCCTCTGCTCACCCTCTGCCCCTGGGGAGGGAGCTCAGGGGCCGCCGGTCGTCCACTTTCTCAGCCAGTTTCTGAGGACGGCAGGAGGAACCGCCTCTGTCGACGCACCATCAGCTTTGCCTTCCATCACACGGTCTGAATGTGCTCTGTCGTTGACGATCCTGCTCCATGTCACCCCCCGCCCCATCTCAGCCCCCCGCACAATAAAAAGGCCACATGCAACAGAACCGAATCAAGCTCTTCTTTGTCTGTGTCCTGCCGTGTGTCTTCTCCATGTGTCTTGCCACCGCTTTGCTGTCTCACACCCGTGGCACGTGGGGCAGGGGCTGGAGGGTTGGGGCTCCCAGCACAAGCCCACGCCTCTGTGGGAGGGAACAAAGTGGGGATTCGTGACCTCTCGGCGAGAGGAGGGAGAGAAAGCATCCTGCCTACAGGGTCCTGCGCCAGCCGGACCAAGAGAAGGGACCACCGCGGGCCAGGTAGGTGAAGAAGGATAGTGGCCACTCTCCTCACCTGTCTTGTCCATCCTGCAGGAAAGAACGTTCTGGGAGGGGAATGGTATATGGAAAAGAGGGAGAGGAGGAGGAAGGAGAGGGGGTAGAATAGGCTATATGATCTTGGCCAAGTTGCTTCATTGCCATGAGCCCTGGTCTTGTTCATTTATTTATTTATTGTAGACAGAAGGAGACAGAAGGAGAGAGAGAGAGAAAGAGAGAGAGAGAGAGAGAGAGAGAGAGAGAGGGAGAGAGAGAGAGGGAGAGAGAGAGAATGGGTGCACCAGGGCCTCTAGCCACTGCACATGTACTCCAGGTGCATCTGCCTTACATGGAACCTGGAGGATGGAACCTGGGTCCTTATGCCTCACAGGCAAGTGCCTTAACCACTAAACCCTCTCTCCAGTCCTTGGTCTTGTCTTTAAAGTGGAGTGATAAGCAGGGATTCGTGACAATTCTGAGGGAGTGTGATTCAGTTTAAGAATTCAAGGGGTTCCACTTTGTTAACTCTCCGTCTCTCTTGATGAAGCCGAACCCCTCATTTAGATAGTTTCAGCCCACTTTCCAGGACCCCAAGTCCTACTGAAATCTCGTAGGCAGTAGGATGGCAACGTGTGTCAGTAGGAACAACAGGGGTCTTGGGGTTATACAAACCTAGGCTCAGAGTCTCATTGCCACTGTCTTGACTTTTTTATTGGTATGTAACAAATGACCCCAAACAGCAAGCTCATGGGACTTGGCTGGTGTTCTCGTCCCTTGAGGCCATTATAGCTAAATAGAAGAACCTGGATAGCTTGTAAACAGTAGAAATTCACTAATCCCATTGATAATCACCACCCCAGGGCCCTATCTCCCAATACTACCTTGGAGGCGAGAATGTCAGTTGGGGAGACACAGATCTATACAGCACGTCTGGCAGGCGAGCTTCCTGGGTGGGGTTCGTATGCAGTGACTCAGCGCGGCTCACGTGGCTGCCACCTGGAGGCTTTGGAGATGAGCCCTTTTCCAAGCTCGTTTAGGTGTTGGTAAGATGCCGTGCCTTGTACTCCACTTCCTCACTGGCCATGAGAGGAGGCTGCTCTCAGCTCCTGGGAGCTGTTCTCTCAGCCTGCGGCATGGGCCGCCTATCCTCAAAGCCAGCAATGGAGCGTTTCTTCCTCATTGAACTCTCGCCATGTTTCCCATCTCTCTGACCTCTGCTCCTGGTCTCTAGACTCGGGTTTTTACTTTATTTATTTTACTTTTGTGGTATGGGGGATTAAACCCATGGTAGGCAAGTGCTCAGCTGCTGAGCTATATATCTCCAGACTCATTTTCACTTTTTATTTTGAAGCACAGTATCCCTAAATTGCCCAGGGTGGCCTTGAACTCACGGTTAGTCTACAGCAGGCTTTGAATTTGTGATCTTTTTGCCTTAGTTTCCTGAGTAGCTGGAGTTATAGGCCTTGCCACAAGACCAGGCTTTTATTCTTAGATTTCAAAGGCTCCTGTAATGAGATCAAACTCACAAAGCACTCTCTCCTCATAAAAGTCACTACTTTCTCACATACTCTGACCTTGAAAGCAACCGTCCCTCAACACATACATATAGTTCACAGTGACACTCATGAGCAGTAGAATCTTGGAGATGAGATTAGAATTCAATATGCCACATCACTTAATAGTCACGAGGTCCAGAGACGATGATGAACCCCTGTGGGCCTCGGTTTTCTATTCCCTAACCTGGAGTAGTTAGAGATTCATAGACCAGCATGTGAAGGAGATGCTTAATAAATTACTCAGGCTGGGTGTGGTGCCCACACTTGTAACCCCAGCATTTAGGAGGCAGCAATGGGAAAATCAGTAGCTCAAAAACAACTTGGGCTGCTTGAGACCTTGTTTCAAAACAGCAAAAAAGACAAAAAGAAGTATTCAGCTGTCCCCCAAGATCTTCAGTGAGATCCCAGGTTTCTCCCCCACTGTAATTTTGCTTCCTGGCAGATTTAGCAGAGGACTCCCCAGGAGGAGACCCACCTCCCTGACTGCAGAGCTCCTCAAGTTTATGGGCAGAATAATTTGGGGTCGCCCATGAGAACACACTTCCCTCGAGGAGACCCGGTGACAGTCTCCTCCCGGGATGGGCAGGGCCAGGGCCCGCCTGTGCCGTGGGCGCCCTGCGGGCTCTGTGGCGCCACCTTGACGCAGCCAGGCAGCGCCTACTGACCCGGACCCTGGGATCACTGAAGCTGGTTCCCAGGTCTGCTCCGCTGTTTCCAGTCTCTGTCTTCTCAAAGATAACCTTCCTCATTTGTAAAATGGAGATGTTTTAAAAGCTTTTCTATTGACAACCTCCATACAAATACACAATGCACCCTCATCATACGTCCTCCCTCCGCTCTCCTGACCCCCTCCACTGAGCCCCTTCTTTCCAACTGGTCCCTCTTCTATTTTGATGTCTTCAATCTGGAATTGTTTTTTCCCCCTCATATGCAGGCCTTGTGTAGGTAGCATTAGCCACTGTGAGGTCAAGAATGTGATATGTAACGGCCACTTTGAGTCTGGAAAACACTGTTCCAAAGCACTTTTCACACTCCTCTGGTGCTTACATTGTTTCCAGGCACCTCTCCGGGTAATGGTCCCTGAAGCTTGGAAGGTGGGACAGAGTTGCCTTTTAGTGCTGAATGCTTAAAGTAGAGCGTTTTGTTGTTGTTGTTTATTTGCTTTGTTTTTCAAGGTAGGGTCTCACTCTAGCCCATGCTGACCTGGAATTGAATGGATCTTAATAGCTGCCTCATTGAGTGGCTCTTGGGAGAAAGTACAGTCACGGTTATGAGCAAGGCTCTCAGCGCACAACCTCACGGTTGCTAAGCTATCACTGCACTTAAAAATATTTTTATTTATTTATTTATTTATTTGAGAGAGAGTGAGAAAGAGGCAGAAGAGAGAGAGAGAAAGAGAGAGACAAAGTGAGAGAGAGAGAGAATGGGAGCACCAGGGCCTCTAGTCATTGTAAACCAACTCTATATGCCTGTGCCCCTTGTGCATCTGACTTACATGGGTCCTGGGGAATCAAACCTGGGTTCTTTGGCTTTGCAGGCAAGTGCCTTAACAGCTAAGCCTGCACTTTTTCTTTTTTAAAGAGAGGAACTCATGCATCTCAGGCTGACTTAGAACTTGCATATACCCAAGGATAATGTTGGGATTACAGAAATGCACCACCACAAGGAATCAAACCCAGGGCTTCATGCATACTAGAAAAGCATTCTGCCATCCAACCTGCATCCCAAGTCCATGTCACTGCATCTTAATGACCATTAGTATAATAATCCAGTGGTCCCAAGCCTGGGGCTTGGCTCTGGTTCCTGGCCTGCAGGAATATGTGCGGTGGAGTAACAGCCCTGTTGCTGGTTCAGAACAGGATCTGGTTTGAACTTTGGCAAACAGGTGGGAGAGGACGGAGACACTGCATCTCTCTCAGCCCTCTGTGACCTCTGGTCTTTCTCTGCCTCCAAAAGCTGTTCTTGGATAAACCCGACTTTAGGTAGGGCCAGGCCCACTTGAATGACCTTGAGACCATGTGGGCTTCATTTCTCAGAAGTCGGCCACCTCCTAAGACCTCACCTCGGGGCTGCGCTGGCCCCGGGGGACCACTGCATGGGACATCCATATGGCTGTTTCCAAGAGAGTCTGTTCCTCACTGCAGTCACTTCCAGGTCTCTCTCGCAGCAGCTGTTCCTAAGATGCCATCCTTCTCACTTCAGGACCTCTCTCCGTGCCAGGCTTTGATTGGCATGGGACCGCAGCCGGTCAGTACCAGGGACTTAGCAACCCATGTGTCCTGCAGAGGAAAGAAAGAGGTCCTAGGAAAGCGCCTCAGTGGCGATGGCAACTTTCACTGCCTTGCTTGGCTTCGGCAAAGCCCTCCAGTCTCCTGATCCTGCCTGGCACTGCGGGGCTGTGGTGGCTGAGAGGAAGAGATCCTTCCTCTTCACCGGTGGGATTACCTCAAAGTTGCCTACTTTCACCTTGCATGCCACCCAGCTTCCATACCCAGCCTTTCTTCCCAGCCTCCCTGGCCCACTTACCCCAGGGGAAGCCTGGGCACATGCTGGGGCTGGACCTCTTAGGGTGTTATGTGGGTGGACATGGGTAGGGGTCAAGATAAAGTGTGGTCTCAGGCCCAGAGGCTCAGCCAGGGTTCAAGTTGTACTTTTTTTTTTTTTGAAGGGGGTTCCAGGTAGGGTCTCATTGTAGCCCAGGCTGACCTAGAAACTCACTACGTAGTCTCAGGGTGACCTTGAACTCACAGTGATCCTCCTGCTGGGATTAAAGGCATGCGCTACCACACTCATCTCAAGTTGTACTTTAAAAAATATTTATTTTTGAGAGAGAGAAAGAAAGAGAGAGAGAGAGAGAGAGAGAGAGAGAGAGAGAGAGAGAGAGAGAGAGAGAAGAACAATGGGCACATGAGGGCCACTGGAAACAAACTCCAGATGCATGCACCACATTGTACATCTGACTTTACGTGGGTACTGGGGAATCGAACCTGGGTCCTTTGGCTTTGCAGGCAAGCATCTTAAATGGCTAAGTCATCTCTCCAGCCCTCCAGCTGCACTCCTTGCCCCTTCCATTGCTGTTACTGTTTAATGCCTTTAGGCATTGGGAGTGTGGCCCAGTGTGAGCAAGATCCTGGGTTTGATACACACATACACATTAACAAAATAGAGTTAAATTACCCAATGCTCAGGCCGAGGCCACCGATGGAGCAAAGGTGACGTGGTGGCAGGGTGAGTAGAAGGCGTAGCTCATCGGGAAAGGGCTTAGGGGTAGTTGAGCTCAGCATGGTCACATTTCAGCACTGGAAGGTCAGTCTGTCTTGGGTACCAATGTCTTGACATGGGTGCTCGTAGGGACAGATGAGGCCTGGCAGAAGGTCTCTGTGAGGCTGTGCTGGAGTCGTAGGTGGGCTCTGGGCTCGCTTCTCAGTCCCTCCCCTGGAGGCAGCCAGACTAGACCTGCCCCCTTGCTGTTGGAAGGAGACTGACTTAGTCCCAGCGTCCTGGCAGACAGGGTCACATGACTCACTGCTGAATTTTTCCCTTTTTTCCTTCTCTACAGCCAGGCCAGCACTTGGCTCCCAGCCCCCACCTGGCCGTGTACACCGGGACCTGTGTGCCCCCTTCTCCTTCAGGCCCCTTCTCCCCATCTTGCCGCTCCCCCCGGAGGCCCTTCCCCTCGCCCAGCCGCTTCATCCGGCGGCCCAGCATCGCCATCTGCCCCTCGCCCATCCGAGTGGCCTTGGAGAGCTCCTCCAGCCTGGAGCCCAAGGGCGAAACCAGCTGGTCTGGTGGCCACTGTGGGCCTCTGGTGACCAGCGATAGCAGCGAGGCCTCCCTAGAGCCCCCCGAGCCCCGGAGCCAGCCCAGGGCCCGGGCCAAGCCCCGCGCGGCCCTGTCTCTCGGCCGGTTTCTGAGACGAGGATGCCTGGCTTCCCCGGTCTTCGCCCGACTTTCACCCAAGTGCCCGGCTGTTTCCCACGGGAAGGTCCAGCCCTTGGGGGATGTGGGCCAGCAGCTGCCACGGCTGAAAGCCAAGAAAGTAGCGAAGTAAGAAGGAAGGGGCTGTTGCTGCTGCTGGTGGTGGTGGTGGTGGTGGTGGTGGGTGCATGTGTATTTTGTGTATTGTGTGGCTGAGGGTGTGGACGCTGACTCCAAGGCATTATCGTGCTCGGGAGATGAGGAACCGAGGCAGGGCAGCAGGAGAATAGAGGAGAGCCAGTACCACAGTCAGCGGATCATGTCACTAGGCAGCTGGAAAGCCTTCAAAAGCTCTGCCCATTCTTCCTCGTGTCCACGGCAACTCTGCAGGTCCACAGGGGGTCAACACAGGAGACGAAACCCTAAGGCGGGGGTCCCAGGGTCTCCTGCCCCTCTACTCCCTTAGGTGTCCTGGTCCCCTCTGTCCCCCTGGATATCCATCTCTCCCAGCCTCCTGCATCCACCTGTCCCTGTCTAAGAGGGCCTCACAGGGACGCTTGCCCTGGCCAGTGGGCTGTGTGTCTGACCGCCACCTGAGCTGTAGCCCCTGTCAACTCCATTTCGGGTGGTCCTGCAAGGCTGACATCAGAGAGCCCAAGAGCCGGGAGGCAGCCACTGCAGGCAGAGTGGAGGCTTGGTGGAGTCTTTGGTAGTGCTGGATGCATGGCAGAAAGCAAAGTTAGAGACAGTGTGAAGCCGAGAACCAGCCTCATCGTTACTGGGTTTTGGAGGTGATAGTCAGGGGCACCTCAAAACCAATTAACATGCTCCCGTGGTTGATGCTGCCTGCCCTTAGAGGGAAGTGATAGACAGAAGTCTTAGGTTGCCATGGAGACCCAAGGAGCATGGCCTCTACCAGGATAGTGTGTGTGTGGGGGCGAGGGGGGGGGGTGACAGACGCTGCTGGCCCCTTCCTGCCTGTGCAGTTTGGAGGAGGAGTAGGGAAGCTGACTGTTGCCTCTGGGCAGGGGTGAGGACCCAGTGTGTCTGTTGATTCTTCCCAGCTGGCCCACGGCACCACTTGTTATGTGGGCCTCGGGCTTTAGCAAGTCCCCCTTCCCAGTGGCCACATGAGGCAGCTGAAGGGGGCTGAGGATTACACACTGGGATGTTCTACAGGGGCATTCTGAATTCCCCCAAGCCATAAAGATTGAAAATGAACATGAAATATGTTTGGAATCATGTTTAATTCAGCAGAAAAACACGAGTTCCCAATAAAACCGATGCCCAGAGCCAATGGCTGTCCATGTCACTTGGGGTCAGTGTCCCCGGTGAGCAGGGTTCCGCTGCCTTCCCACCCTTTCGTCACTTGCTTTCTGATTGTGCCTGAAGCTTCTTCCAGATTAAGATGGATGTGCCTACGGACAGCGGGTCCTGCCTGATGGACTCGGACGACACTGGAACCGGGGAGTCTGGTGACCGGACCACAGAGAAGGAGGTCATCTGCCCCTGGGAGAGCCTGGCTGGAGGGAAGGCAGGCTGAGCAGGGCCCTGAGCCAGGAAGAACTTCCTGGCAGCTGCCATGGGACAGGGCCCCAGGGCACACTGGCTTTTCAACCCAAGTGCATTAAGATGGCATTGGAGGGCTGGCGTGTGGGGAAGTGTGCTCTGGCTGACTTCCCCAGTGGCCACTCCTTCCCTTGCCTTGATTTCCCCTTGCCCTGACTTTTCCTTGCTTGGCCAGAAAGGCATGTGGGCCAGAAGATATCCCTTGCTGCCTTAAAACCAATAAAAGGGTTGTTTGGAATCTTCTTGAATTGAAATGTTAACATATGTCCTGCCTTGTTGGTTTTTCATGACTGGTTTTTTAAAAAATGCTTTATTTATTTATTTTATTAGAGAGAGAGATAGAGAAAGAAGTAGAGAGAGAGAGGAGAGAATACAGACAAAATGGGCACACCAGAACCTCCAGCCACTGCAAATGAACTCCAGTTGCATGCATGCGCCACCTTGTGCATCTGGCTTATGTGGGTAATGGGGGGATCGAATCTGGGTCCTTAGCCTTCACAGGCAAGCGCCTTAACTGCTAAGCCATCTCTCCAGCCCTCATGACTGATTTTTTTTTTTTTTATATAGGTTAAATGCACTTCTTCTGTTGTGTGGGCAAGGAGACACTGAGTTGCTTCCCAGAGTTCCCTTCCTGTCTGAAGGGGTTTACACGAGATGCTGCCACTGGCTGAGCTCTGGGTGGAGGCGGTCTCTGGGTGTATAATACCACATAGGAAGGGGAGCACAGGAGAGACGGTCACGCTTTTAGAATGCCAGATTCTCCAAGAAGCCCGCAAGACAGGATCTGTTGGGGGACCACACTTGTGGAGGATAAAGCGTTGCTTTTCTGGTTGTTATGACAAAATACGTAACAAAAGCAACTTCAGGAAGGCAAGGTTTGTTCTGGCCCACAGTCTGAGAGTGCAGTCTGCCATGGTAGGAAAATCAAGGCAGCGGGAGCATGAGGCGGCCGGCTCCACTGCATCTGTGATCAGGAAGCAGAGAGATGGATGCTGGTGGTCAGCTCACGTTCTCCTTTTTATTTAGTCTGAGACTTCGGCCCATGGCATGCATGCATTCAGGGTGGGACTTCCTTCTTCAGTTAAGCCTTCTTGGAAATGCCCTAATGGACATACTCAGAGATGTTTCCATGGTGAGTCTAAATCCCATCATTGTGTTGGAGCTGGAGGAGAGGAAGGGGGACTTCAGGGCCTGGTGATGATCTGACCTCTGGGGGAAAGAGGTGAGGGCAGTGAGCATACCAGAGGGTAGGGCAGTTTTAATGAAATTTTGTCCAGGCATCGTTAGGGTGTCTTTGAGTCAAAGTCATTATCAGAGGAAAACTATGAAGCAGGGAATGGTCCTGCACCCCAACTGTGCATGGTCATTAGGTGAGATCCCCCCCCATTGTAAACCCCTGGTCCTGTAAGGATGTTGAAGGACTCTGTGTTGCAGTTGCAGCAAATAAGCCCTCAATCATCTGCTTGCTGTAGCAGGAGCTCCAAGCGCTCATTTTTCTTCCAGGGCAGGCAAACAGGCGCTTCCAGGGGTGTGATTCTTGGTGTGCTTCTTCCCCACCATCTCCCGTGTCCTCATGCAGCCAGCATTTATTAATCTGACACTGTGCCAAGCCTGGGGAGTTGCCTATGAGTCGGACTCCTTGCTCCATGGGCTCATCTTGTGATTCTCAACCAGTTCTATTTTTGTTTCCCATGAGACACTGGGTAACAGTTTTGAAGGTCCAAGACTGGAGTGGGGAATGAACATTGCTACTGGCACTCAGGGTTGTGGTTCAACATTCCACAGTGCACACAGCTCCCCACAACAAAACACTGGTCCAGAATACTAGGGGCACCACTGTGAAGAAACCCCGGACTAGAGGTTCATGCTCTGCCTTTGTCTCTGGTTTCAGACAGCCCTGAAGCACATCCTCACAGGGCGCATCTGGGTTGGTCACTGGGTTTGACTGTCAACGGAATCAAGAGCCATGTGGTGAATATAACCGTGCTTGAAATTGCATGGAAAGTCCCTTGAAGAAAATTCCAGCGGTTTGCTAAACCGCTCATTATGCTGCACCCCTTTAAACTCCTAGTGTGTCAGAATTCAAGGAGTAGATAAGAGCCCCCCAGTTTGCTTTTAGCCTCTGATAGCTTATCTTATTTAGCTGGGGGTTGCTGAACCATACCTCTGCACACTTCTGAAAATGCAGATTTGGAGGGCGCATGGCCAAAACTCAGAGCTGTGGGCCAACCACACATGCATCAGTTCATCAATAGCGTTGCTCATTTTAAATAGTTGTATTTACTTTCTTGAGACAGAGAGAAAGAGTCAGACTGAGAGAGAGTGTTTGTGTGGGTGTAAGGGTGCACCAGGGTCTCCTGCCTCTGTAAACAAACTCCAGATGCATGTGCATCTGGCTTTACATGGGTACTGGGGAATCGAACCTTGGCCATCTGGGTTTATGAGCAAGTTCTTTTAACCATTGAGCCATCTCTCCAGCCCCATTGCTCATTTTGGATGCTACCAATCTGATTCCACTGGGCTCACAAAGAAGTTATTCATCAAAGCCCAGGGAAACTGCTGTCCCAGGAAGTCAGTGAGCAGTCTGGGCCTTTCTTGGAAGGTGAAAGAACCACTGGCTATTTAGCGCTTTTATTTGCAAAGCTGATCTAAAGTGAGATTATAGGAGAGGGCGACAGGCCTCACACGTAGCCTACAGCCGTCCAGTGTGCACAGAAACAAGGGGAATCTCAACTCTGGATTTGGACACTTGTGTTTATGGCTCCTCTTTAAACCCTCAAGGTCCCAAAGATGGCTAACCTCACCTGGACCCTGAGAACCAAGAACAAATGGCTCCAGGATCCATTCTTTGGACTGGGTAAAGTCTAGGCTGAAGTTCAGATCCCAGGAAAAGGAACTGACTCACGTAGGAAAGCATTTCCAAGTGTCGTACAGCTGCCCAGAGGAAGGAGGGTGGCTGAGGCTGGGCAAAGTCGAGGGAGATAAGAAATGCAGGGGTGGCTCCACTCATCCCTAGCTGTTGGTTCCATGAATCTCCTCTTGTCTGGGTATTAGAATCACTGGGGAAGCTTGCACAATCTGATGCCCAGGGCACACATTGAGTCCAATCCGGCCAGAAGGTGAGGTAGGCCTGGACTGTGTTAACTTTTCCTGTGAATCGTGAACAAACATCTCTGTACCCCAGATAGGTCACAGGACCGACCAAAGTAACAATTCCTCCAAAGTCCAGCTTGCTGAACCAGTGAGTTTTCACTGGGGTTACTTACAAGAGCACGGACGACTCCAAAACGGCTGGAACGTCGGACAGCCTGCCCAGCATGACCGACCGCCTACAAGAACCGCATCCCTGGAGCTGCGAAGAGCAGGCAGCTGGATGGGTCCAGTGGGCGAGTCTCCCCCACCCCTAGCTATTGTTACCACGTATGTAACCCCAAGGATGGGCTCTGTGAATCTTGGAAGGTTCAAGAACTTGCCCAGCCTTGTTTATTTTCAGAGTCTGTAGGGAACTCCCACCAGGATTGAAATGATGCAATTTGGAGGAAATTTCTGTGTAACAACCTGGTGTTAGTGGTCAGGGCGGCTCAAGAGCGTTGTCAGGTGATTTCAATGACCAGGTGATGCTAATAGCCACTGCCCTGGGCTTGGGCTTGAGGCTGTTTCCATGGCCACATCCGGAAGTCCCGGGAAGGTAGCTGCAGCCTCTTAAATTCACAACCCAGCAGTCAGTTGCACGGTTTCCCTTCACCCATTAGTCAGCACTTGGTCACATGACCACATATAGCTGCAAAGGAGGCTGGGGCATAGAGTCTTTAGCTAGGCCAATTTATGAGCCACTCAACTTGTGGGCGTCCAAATTTCTGAGAAGCAAGGCGATGAGAGTGGGCATAGGTGGATGCCTGCTTTCTCCCACACTGGCACTAAGTACAGTCTTGGTGGAAATGGAAGTATGATCAGGGCAGAGAGGATGCAGGAGGTGGGGTGAGGGGAGACAGGAGGGCCGGTTCGGTTTTGTTTGGCCAAATATTTAATAAAGTGCCTAAAAATGCAGCTATGCCCTGTTCCACGGCTGGTTGGGTGGCTTTTCATGAATTCGGGGTGCAAACGTACTTGCTGGAAGTCAAGCGCCGAGTGCTCAAGGTGCTGGGAAGGGCACACCCTCGTGGTACGGCCAGCCTCACTCTGAAACAGACTGAGGAACTCGGATCTGTGAGTCTCTGCGGGGTGTGACTTCTCATCAGCGTGGGACAACACTTTACTTTGCAACTTCCCCATGGGTTTTTTGGGAGTAAATACAATAGGATGGGACCACGAAGATGAATGCCCCTGGGAAAGTCCTCACAGAGCTTAAGAGGGAATGAAGCACTTGTTTCCCAAGGGCTGGATTTGTGAGTGACCTCTAGACCTCCACCTTTGCTAGACCTGCTCCTGTGTGAGACAGGCGCCGGGCACCTCCTGTTTTGTTTTTATATTTTTACTTGTTGATTTGAGAAGAGAGAGACCGACAGCCACAGGTACAGAGAGAGCACGCATGGACGTGCCATAGCCTCCTGCCACAGCCCTGCCTCCCGCAGATAAACTCCAGATGCCTGTGCCGCTTTGTGCATCTGGCTTTATGTGGGTACTGGGGAACTAAACCCAGGCATCAGGTTTTGCAAACAAGTGCCTTTAATGGCTGAGACAGCCCCGCACGTCCTGTTTATTCTTGGTTTCCAGATCCAAGCTGAAGGCGAGGCCGAATCTCATCTTAGCTTCTAACCACAGTGTAAGAGAGTGCTGTGTTCTTCCTCTGACAATTTACAAGCGCAGCCTACTTCTCCAGGGGCCCTGCGGTCTGCTTGCTCTCTGGGAAGGGGACCAGTGGCCTGTTAGACTGAAAGGAAGCTATACTTGTTTTGTAGGAAAGAAGAGAAAGACGCTAAGACCTTGTCTTGGCCATATATCGGGGCTAGAAGGGCTAGAAATGGTGAGGGGAATGAAGTCTCCTAAACACCCCTGATGCAGAGGACCAGCCCTTCACACTGGTGGCTGGCTCTTCCTCACAGTTCACCAGAAGAGGGAGTCCGGGACTCATAGATCTCTAAAGAGAGGCAACTCTCTTTAGATTTTTTTTTTTTTTTCTTCCTTCTCCCACCTGAATGCCTGTGCTGGGAAGGAAGGAAGGGCATGGAGAGGTTTTCCTTTCCTCCTTAGAAGGCCTGATGGGTGACAGGGTCAGTGACAGGGCTGAGCCTCGGCCGTGCATTTTGTCCTCTGTCCTTGGCCCCGAGACCCTGGCAATAGGCAGTGAAGAACAGCTTCTTGCTGCCCTGGTAGGGCTTCCTGGCTGTTTTGTGCAGATGGGGCCTGAGGGAGAGGCTCTCTCCTTGGTGGTTTTGGGCAAAACCTAAGTCCCTGGAAAAACTCCAGCAGAAAGGAAACTTCCTCTTCTCTTTCCAAATGTACTGTGGCCAGTAGAATCCCAGCCCTGGGGGCGTGTGTGTAAGTGTGTGTGTGAAGCTCACACTGAACGAGCTCCTCATGAATTCCTGTTCACATGTAACCCTCACTACAGGGCTGGGGGCCACAGCATCCCCATTCTTATTCTGAAGTTCTGACCTTCTCCATTTGCAAATGGTAGAATGAAGGTTTAAGTCACATTATATATACTTTCTTTCTCAATGTTGCAATTTAAAGATATAGAAAAATATAGACAATAGTGTAATAAACAACCATATGTACATCACTTAAAATTGGCTAGTAAAATAAAACAGCAACTCTATTTTCTTCCCCCATCCATCTTCCCTCCCACCCTCTATATCAACAAAAAATTTTCATTATGGCCAATTACGAAATATTTCAGATCATCCAAGACACATTTATTTTAAATATTTTACTTATTTGAACTTATTTTAGAGAGAAGAGAGAGAGAGAGAGAGAGAATGAGAATATGGGTGTGCCCAGGCCTCCAGCCAATATAAACAAACTCCAGACGCATGAGCCACCTTGTGCATCTGGCTTACATGGGGACTGGGACATTGAACTTGGGTCCTTAGGCTTTTCAGGCAAGCACTTTGACCACTAAGTAATCTCTCTAGTCCCCAGGACACTTTTAGTCTTGGTCTGTCCCCATCCTGTGACTCCTTCTCTTCCCTCCTCCATTGAGAAATGAAAAATCCTTTTAAACATATGATATGGGGTTACATCCAGAATATATAAAGAATCCCTCAAACTAATGAGATAAAAACAACCTAATTTAAAAAATGGACAAAGGTCTTAATAACCATGTTTTTTCCAGAGAAGATAAGCAAGTTGCTAGTAAACACACAAAATCACTAATCATTAAGGAAATGTGAACCCAACTCACATGAAGTCAGGCAGGATGGCACACGCCTATGATCTCAGCACATGAAGTCAGGCACATGCCTATGGTCCTAGCACGTGGGAGGCAGAGACAGGAGGATCCAAACTTAAGGATAGCCTGGGCTACCCTGTTTCAAAACAAACAAACAAACAAACAAACAGACAGACAAACAAACAAAAACCCAGCAACAAAAACTCATAGTGAGGTATATACTACTTCACACCAATTAGGGTGGCTATTATAAAACAAATAAACCAGAAAATAGCAAGTGTTGGTGAGGGTGCAAAGAAATTGAAATCCTTGGGCCAGGCACTGAGTACATGAAATGGTGTAGTAACTGTATGGTTGCTCATCAAAAATTTAAAAGGGAATTATCAAGTGACCCGATAATTCCACTTGGGGCATATTCCGTGAAGAACTGAAGGCGGAGGCTTGAAGAGATACTTGTGTCCCTAAGTCCATAGCGACGTCACTAGCAATGGCGTGGAAGAGGAAGCACGCCAGCTGTCTGTTGAAAGGGGAACGGATTTTTAAAACAGCACAAAGGCGTGTCATTCAGCCTCAAAGATGAAGGAAATTCTTGCAGTGCTACAACATAAATGAGCCCTGAAGACATTATGCTAAGTGAAATAAGCTGGTCACAAAAGGACAAACTCTGTATGACTCTACTCACACGAGACTTATCTTTTTGTCAGCTAATTTAGTAGTAGACAAAAAATTTCCTCAGTTCAATATAGCCATACATCTCTATCTCCATCACCCATCTACCATCCACCTACCCATCTGTCCAAGTTTCGCAGAGAGCCAATGAGGCATTTGGTGTGCTTTCATGAATAAACTTGGGTCCTGATCGTAAGAATGCTACTTTTCTTTATGTTTTGAAAAATATTGTATTTATTAATTTGTGAGGAGAGAGAGAGTGTGTTATGGGCACACCAGGACCTCTCGCCACTGCAGACAAAATCCAGATGCATGGCTGTAGGTGAGTACTGGGGAATTGAACCCCAGGACCAGCAGACTTTGTAAGCAAGAGGCTTTACTACTGAGCCATCTCCTGAGCCTAAGAAGTTTACTTTTAAACCAACAATACCCTGTGTTACGAGGAAGTACATAGGGTGGGAACCTAGAACACACTCTCTGGCATGTCTCTGCCTTGGGCCAGATCCTTGAGCCTTGAACATCTTCTTGGAGGTCTCCAATCTTCAGTTCTCTCATCCAGAAACTTGGGATCTGTGAGACACCATCTCCTAGAGGCTGTGTGATGATTACAATCTAACTTATGGAAAGCCAAGAGCAGCGCCTGGGAGCTGGTGACTATTTGGTGAACACTTGCTACAGAGGAGCCTTGTGGAGGTGTGGTTGGCTCCAGCACATGCACTGCCACACATTCCGTGTGTATTATTGGTTTCTCTGAGGAGCATTTATTAGAGATATCCAGAAACTCCGGAAAATAACCTCACAACGCAGCCCTCAGCTGGGGATGTGCAAGGCTCTGGGGGGTGATCTTTAGCACTGAGACACATGTACACACACATACACACTTAGCCTTCAATAAAATGTAAATTAATGTATAGAGATAGCCACATGCAATGAGAAAGCACAGAACTAAGGAGACAGCCAGTTTAGGAAGAAGCTGACAAGATATCTCTGTGTTTCAGTCCCGTCTGAGCAGACTACAGCCAGTGGGGAAGCAGGCCTTCCTATTCAGGAGCCAAGCTTCACATCCAACACCATGTAAATGCCAGAAATGTCATTAGTTTCTATTGTGCATGTTACTAATTTGATGTCAGAAGGACGTCGTGTTGCGGTTTGAATGTAAAACGTGTCCCCTAGCTTTACGTGTTTGAATACCTAATCCCCAGTTGGTGGTGCTGTTTGGGAACATTGTGGAGCCTTTCAGAAGTAAAGCTTTGCTGGAGGAGGTGTGTCACTAAGGGCAGGCCTTGGGGTTCTGTAGCTCAGCCCCACTTGCCACATTCATCTCACCCTTGTTACTTCTCCCTGGCTGATGTGGAGATGTGTCGCCCAGCTGTCTGGTCCTGCCATGCTTCCCCGCCACGATGAAACCTTTCCCAGAAACCAAAAGCTGTAAGCACACTCTTTACTTCTATGGGCTGCTTCTGACTGGGTGTTTTATACCAACAACGAGAAAGTAACTGCCTCCCCTGGATTACAAGGCTCTCTGCTTTCCTCTGCAGAGCATTTAGCCCTGGTGTCTCTGGGCTGAACCTGGATATGCCCATGTAGGCCAGATGCACAAGGTGACACATGCATCTGGAATTCATTTGCAGAATGTGCGCCCATTCTCTCTCCTTTCTCTGTCTATCTGCCTCTCTCTCAAATAACTAAATAATAATAATAATAATGATAATGATAATAATAATAATAAAAGAAATAGAACAAGACTCCCTAAAGCTGAGTGTTGCAGTTGCCCTTGCATTGCTGGGACAAAGCACTTGACTAGAAGCTAGTGATCAGACGAAAAGGCTTATTTCAGCTCAGTCTCAAAGGGTAGTTTCAGCACACCAGGGAAAGGATGGTAGGGCAGCATCTGGGCATCACGTCTTGCCACAGCAGCTGGCAGAGGGCAGCCAGGATGAGCTGAGCCCTGGAAAGGGGGTAGCTGGCTATAATATTCCCTAAACCCACTACTACCAACACACCTCCTCCAGCAAGGCTCCATCTCCCAACTTTCCACCAGCTGGGGCCCAAGTGTTCAGAACACGTGAATTGATGGGGGACATCTGGTTCGAACCACCACAGTTGATCATGTGGAAACATGCGCTGTACTGGACTAGAGTGGCTCATAAGCCCTAGGGCTGGAGTCTTATTTGGAGAGGAGAGGTCACACCAGCACACAGGAGGAAGGGCTCTGTGGGAAGATGGAGGCAGAGACAGGAAGGATGCAGCTACATTCCAAGGAAAATCATGGAAAGTCAGGCACCACTAGGAGCTGGAAGAGGCACCAAAGGGACCTCCCTTAGAACCTTCAAGGGGGGCATGGGCCTCTGTCAGTGTGGTTCCCTCCGTCCTTCTGAAGTGTGAGAGAATATCTTCCTGCTGTTTTAGGCCTCTGTGGTACTTGTTGTGAGCAATTCTAGGAAACCAATGCAGTATCTGTGTGGCATGGTCTTATTTTTCTCCCCAAAGGTGAACGTTAAGTTGTTCCCAAGTTTCCATGAAAACAAATGATGTAAATGAATCATCTGGCACATTCCTCTGCATCTTCCCAGGATAGAAATTGAAAAGAACCACTGGGTTATGAGAAGTCTGCCTATTTTAGGACCAATCTAGGACTGAGGAGATAATTCGCTCTGTAAGGGCTGAGTTCGGTTCTCAGAAACCAGCATATGAAAATGCTGTGAGTTAAAGAAAAATGAAAAGTTGGTTATGGTGTCATGTGCTTATAATCTCAGTGTTGGGGAGGTAGAGACAGAAGGATTCCTGGGGCTTACTGGTCAGCCAGTCTAGCCTCCTTGGTGAGCTCCCCTCCAGTGATAGGCCCTGACTTAAAAAAGTGTAGGGGTTAGAGAGATGGCTTAGCGGTTAAGGTGTTTACCTGCAAAGCCAAAGGATCCCGGTTCAATTCTCCAGGACCCACGTAAGCCAGATGCACAAGGGGGCGCATGTGTCTGGAGTTCGTTTACAGTGGCTGGAGGTCCTGGTGCACCCATTCTCTCCCTCTCATTATCTCTGCCTCTTTCTCAAATTAATAAATAAATAAAATATATTCTAAAAAATTAAAAAAGTGTAAAGCACATGTGAGAAATGCACTCATATCTTTCCTATAGTCTCCCTACACACATGCTTATATACTTGCACACACACATGAACTTACCCACACAGGTGCACGTGCTTAAAAGAAGACCAATCCACCATACCCAACTGCCCTTCTGGAAGTCTATACTAATTGAAGGTGCTCCCAACAAGGTCTGCAAGGGTAATCATCATTATCTCTCATCTTGGCTAGAACTGTCACTAAGATTTTGACATTGTGCCAGCATTTATTGCACCTGGGTCTGGGCACATCTGTCTAGGAGCCAGCAATGCTGGGGTCCTGATCCCCCTGCCAATTCATACCTCTGGGAGGACAGGAACAGTGGGCGTGACCAGAGAGACGTGTGGGCATGCGAATCCCTCTCTGGCTTCCAGGAATGCCAGTGTGCAAAGGTGGCCACGTCTCCGTGGGACTCTGGGTGTTTGGCCCTGCTGCCATCATTAGTCCCTGCACAAAGCATTGTGGGAAGTCCGAGAGTCTCTATTATGACATCAGTAACATTGCACATTGTGTCATTGTCATATATGCTGTTTAACGCTTGTGTCACTTGATGGTTTGTCTCCTGGAGAGAACATGAAGTCATTGCGATTGAAGACTGTCATCACCTTTGCATCTTTGGACACAGAAGAGCCTGTCTTTTGATGGTAGAGGAGTGGGAACATCTTTGTTAGGGTTCTGCCCTTGAGGCTGCTGGCACCCCCGTCCTCCCTAGTAATTGATCTATCTCGGGAGGCATACATATGACATTCCCTCCCCTATCCAATCAGCCCTCAGATGTCAGCCATAAGGTGGCCTCTTCTGGCCCTTGAAAATGCCTTAGATGCCTGGGGCACACCCTGGTCCCTTGTTGTGGGGAGTCCCGCCCGGAGTGAGTGGCTGGCTCCAGGGCTGCTGAGATGGAAGAGGCAGGCTCTACCAGAGACTGCGTACAATTCATGTTGCCATAGCAGCATGGCACTATGCCGCGCGACCCTGCTGAAGGGAGCTTTGATCTCAGGGAAGGCAGGTTTCTCCTTGCTCTTTGGTTAGCTCTGAGGGGACACTGCCTGAAGGACCAAGCTTTGCCTTTGTTCCAGGGCTTGAGGACCATCTTAGAAGCTGGGGACAGGCAGAAGAGGCCCTTAAAAGTTAACTGAGCCCTGAGATTCTAATCTGAGAGAGTTGGCATGGAGCCCTTGAGGGTGCGTGGCTGGGTGTGAAGAGAGGGGGGCAGACGGCTCTGTAATGGTGCAGTGATGAGAGACAGGGGCAGATGGGAAGGCCGCGTGAGGGGGAGCAGCGCCCAGGAAAAAGGTGGCTTACAAAGCCCTGCGCCTAGCTCAGCAACTCTCAGCACCGCGAACCCTTTACAGATTCATTTAGCGCTTACTTGCTAAGGGCATGCTGCGTGGTGGGGCTGGAGGCTACCCATGGCTTTCGTGACTTCAGCCTTCAAGGATTTTCCCAGCAGCACGAAGGCACATCCCAGAAAGACATCATACAGAATGCATTGTCACAAAGCAGAGGACAAACCCTGCCTGCACCCCGGTACAATCGGGGTGCAATTGGGGTCTTCACCAGTTTGGGTTGAACCTGAAATTACAGAGAAGGAAGCATTGTTATCACCCGGAACATCTAAGATTCAGTGCGGTCAGCTAGGGAGGGGTTGTGTTCAAGAATAACAGGGAGGGGCTGGAGAGATAGCTTAGCGGTTAAGGCACTTGTCTGCAAAGCCAAAGGACCCAGGTTTGATTCCCCAGGACCCACGTAAGCCAGATGCACAAGATGGTGCATGCATATGGAGTGTGTTTGCAGTGGCTGGATGCCCTAGCATGCCCTTTCTCTCTCTCCCTCTGTCTGTCTCTCTCAAATAAAGAAATAGAAGGGCTGGAGAGATGGCTTAGCGGTTAAGCGCTTGCCTGTGAAGCCTAAGGACCCTGGTTCGAGGCTCGGTTCCCCAGGTCCCACGTTAGCCAGATGCACAAGGGGGCGCACGCGTCTGGAGTTCGTTTGCAGAGGCTGGAAGCCCTGGCGCGCCCATTCTCTCTCTCTCCCTCTGTCTGTCACTCTCAAATAAATAAATTAAAAAAAAAAGAAATAGAAATAAAATATAAAAAAAAGAATGACAGGGGGCCTCATGTATTAGGGGGCCATAGGAGAGAATGCCATCACTAGGCCAATCCCAGATCTCAGCTTTGACAGGTGGGATAGGTGACGGGGTACCAAGGGGAGCTTTTGAGCCTGACAGCGGCGGCTCTGAGCCACACTTTTGCAAAAGGAATCAGAAGCAAGATAAGGGGTGGGCTGAGAAGTGAAGTAATAAGAAGTTTGAAATCTCTGTATAACCAAAGAGGGAAGGGACTGGCGTGCCATGCTGGGCGTCGTGAACGACAGGGTGTGCTAGGGCAACATGCTAAGCCTGGCATAGGAGAGGGAAGATCAGTTAGAGGCAGTGGTCAGGCCTGGAGTGTGACCTCCTGGAAAAGAACGGGAAAAGTTAACATGAGGTGATGCTGTGAGACCCAGTACATGAGGGCGCGGTGCTGTCCTTCCATGGGGCCGAGGAAATGAGAGCAGGAAGGAACCGGGGAGATGTCTTCCTGGCCTTGAGTCTGCGGATGCTGAGTGTAGCATCAGTATTTCTTCCTGAGCCGAACTCTTGCCTCCCTGTGGTATTTCACGTAGTGAGGTGCACTGACAGGAGGGGTGACATGCGCAATTCCAGCTCAAAGCTAGAGAACCAGAGTTGGGGTACGTATTGTGGAATTTAGACAGGTTACCTTTTGCGGTGAGCGTCTGACACACATGTGCTGAGATCGGCAGCTGCTCTCATCCTTGGCGTTCTCTTGGCTTAGCACATGCTGGCTTGGCTAAGTGCTGACATAAGGGGGAGCAGGTGAGTGGGGGCCCTTAGCTCAGCGTTCTGGTGCCAGTGTGGGGGGAGGGGAGGATGTACGCCTTCGCCTGGTGGTTCCCACAGAATTCAGGTGGGCTCACACACTGTATCAGCTTCCTCAGATCGTCCTGTGCCAGTGTGTGTGAGAAGCACTTCCCTGTGCCCATTGGTACAGGTTGGTTCAATTGGGTGCCAACTTGCAGTAGCTTGGCACCCACTCTCCCTGTAGAGATGTTACCTAGCTCACACCACGGAAGCTGGGCACGGCCACGCGTGTCTGCAACCTCAGTTCTATGGGGAGCAGAGACTGCAGGATAGCTGGGGGTTCATAAAATTTGCAGTTTGGAGAGAGACTTCATCTCAAGGACATATACAGATGAACAATAGAGGAAGGACAGCCAACGTTCTCCTCTGGCCTCTGCCTGCTTGTGAGTGCATCTGAGACTAAACATCCTCATGCACATCCCTAACACGCATGCGCACACACACGCGCACACTCGCGCACACACACACACACACACACATACACACACAGAGGGAGGGAGAGAATGCATGCAAAAAAATACAATGGGAAAAAAGAGCTGAAAAGTCACTTTACAAAATAAATCCAGCAATGGCCAGTAAGTTAAATTTTTAATATGATGCCATTATAGGCATCTTAAAATGAAAAAAAATAATAAAGTCAGTTTTGGAAGAATATAGAACAGTTTGAACTTTCACTCACTGACTGTGGGAGTGTAAAATGTCAATCATTTTGACAAGTGTTTGGAAGTGTCTCAAACGTTGAACAGTGTGAATCAGGAATTCCATGCCTATGTTTCTATTGTAGGGAAAAAAAGCCTATGTCTCCCCAAAGCTTATATAGAACGTTCTTATGTTCTTAGCAGCTTTTCCCACAACCACCCCAACCTCGAAAGCCTCCTGGGTGTCATAGCCAGGTCCTTGTTGGTGGGATGAACATTCAGGCAAACACAGTTTATGGGAGAAATTGATCTATTTCAAGCTTACAGATCCAGGGGAAGTTCTGTCAGTGGCAGAAGAAGCTGGCCCCCTTTCACAGGTCCAAGCAGAAAGAAACTACCACCAGCCAGCAAGCACCAGAAAGCAGCCAGCTGGACCCCCACCCAAGCTCACACTGCTCCCCACAGTTTTGGGCTAAAATCCACCTCAGACGCATCTTTGAGCTGGATCACAAGATCCGCTCCAGTGACACCTCCTCTAGCCAGGTGGCTGGAGACCCAAGTTATAAGCTTAATAAAAGCACCTATGCCTATGGGGGGCATGCATTTACATTTAAACCTGCACACTGGGATTCATCAATAAGAGAATCAGTATTGGTTGCTCCATGCAATGGCACAGTGCTCAGTAATAAACATTAACAAACTACTGACAAACACAGCAGCATTAAGGAATAGACCACTGGATTTATAGCCTTCAAGAGGTTTCTTGGTGATTTCACAGAAATGTAACATTATTTACTAAAGCATCCCCCCACACTGAGTCATCAAATACAGAGATGGGATAAGTGAATCATAGTTCTGCAAGCATGTAGACATCCATAAAGTGATTTTAAAATATATTTGTATTTATTTGAGAGAGAGAGAGGTAGAGAGAGAGAGAGGTAGAGAGAGAGAGAGAGGTAGAGAGAGGGGGGAGGTAGAGAGAGAGAGAGAGAGAGAGAGAGAGAGAGAGAGAGAGAGAGAGAGTCGGGTAGAGGGAGAATGAACATGCCAGGACCTCTAGCTATTGCAAATAACTCCAGATGCATTACATTGTGCAACTGGCTGTAAGTGGATACTGTACCAGGGAATGGAACTCAAATCCTTTGGCTTTGCAGGCAAGCACCTTAACTATTAAGCCATCTTTCCAGCCTTCATAAGGTTATTTCTATGAATGGCATTTAATGATGTAAAAATGCTCATAATGTGATAAATGAAAATGAAATTACAAAGCTTTTGTACACTAAAGGACACTGTGAATAGAACAAAGAGGCAACCTGCAGAATGGGAGAAAAATTTTTTGCCAGCTATACATCTGACAGAGAATTAATATTCAGGATATACAAAGAACTCAAAAAACTAAATATTAAAGAAATCAAACAACCAAATTAAAAATGAGCTATGGAACTAAATAGAGAGTTCTCAAAAGAAGAAATACAGATGGTATATAAACATCTAAAAAATATTCTACATCCCTAGCTATCAGGGAAATGCAAATTAGAACTGTTCTGAGATTCCATCTCACTCCTCTCAGAATGGCTACCATCATGAAAACAAATGAACATAACTGCTGATGAGGATTCAGGACAAGAGGAACCCTTCTACACTGTTGTGTGGGAATGCAATCTGGTTCAGCTAGTGTGGAGGTTCCTGAGACAGCTAAAAATAGATTTACCATATGACCCAGCCATGCCCCTCCTACACACATATCCCAAGGACTCGTCTCATTACCTTAGAGATACTTGTTCAATCATGTTTATTGCCGCTGTATTCACAATAGCTAGGAAATTGAATCAGCTTAGATGTCCCTCAACTGACAAGTGTGTAATGAAGATGTGACACATACAATGGAGTTCTACTCAGAGGTAAAGAAAACTGAAATTATGAAACTTTCAGGAAAATGGATGGATCTGGAAAGGATTATACTTAGTGAGGTAACCCAGGCCCAGAAGACCAAATGTCACATGTTCTCTCTCATATGTTGATTCTAGCTACAAATGATTGGTCTTCTATGTGAGTTGGAATAAAACTCAGTAGCAGAGGCCAGTAATCTAGAAAGAAGATATAAGGGAAATAGAAAGGGAGGGAGGGGGGACTTAATAGGATGGTATTGTATATATGTAAGTAGAAGAACAGGTTATGGGGGTTGAAAGGCCTAAGTGAGGTCAGGGGAAGAGATTGAGTAAGGGAAAGGTGAGGGGAGGGCTACTCTAAATCTAAGAGGGTATGGATAAGTCATATGGAACCCTACTTTTTTGGACAATGGAAACTCATGGGTTGAGTCTGGTTTATGAACATAGTTTTGTCTCAATGTTTTCAAAAGAATTAGAATTTATTTTTAATATGTAATCGAGATAGCTCATACACAAATTCAGATTCCCAGACTAGCTTAAAAGTGAGAAGATATGGGCTAGGGCGATGGCTCAGTGGTTAAAAGTGCTTGCTTGCAAAAGCCTGATAGCCCCAGTTCTGTTTACCAGGACTTGTGTAAAGCTAGCTGCACAAAGTGGCGCATGTGTCCAGAGTTTGTTTGCAGTGGCAGGAGAGTCTGGTGCACCTATACCCAGAACTCTCATTCTCAAATTAATAACTAGGTATTTGTTTAAAAATTAGAAAGTCTAGCCAGGCACAGTTGTGCATGCCTTTAATCTCAGCACTTGTGAGGCAGAGGTAGGAGGATTTCCATGAGTTTGAATCCACTCTGAGACTACATAGTGAATTGCAGTTCATCCTGGGCTAGAGTGAGACCTTTCTTGAAAAACCAAAATCAAACTAACAAACAAATATGTAGTGAACAAAGGCTTGAGAGATGGTTCAGTGGCTAAAAGCACTTTCTCTGCAAGCCTGACGACCAGAGTTTGGATTCCCAGAACCCATGAAATGCCAGATGCAAGAGGTTGATGTATGTGTTAATATACCTATGGCAATGGAAGGGAGGTTCAGTAGAACCCTGATGCACATGGGTCAGGCCCTGTCTGAAACAAGGTAGAAGGTGAGGACCCATATCCTAAGGTTATCCTCTGACCTATGCCTGCATGCCTAGCATGTACACTCTCCCCTCCCCTCGCACATACATGAGGAAAAAGTAATAGTATATGACTACCTGAGGAACATCTAAGGTTGTCCTCTGACCTCCACATGCATGTTCACACACGTGCCCATGCACCCCTTCACATGCACGCATGCATGCGCTCACATGCACACGCATACTTAATAAAGAATGGCAGGATAGGTCTTGAAATAGCAATGGTAATGTCTTATGTCAATGGTAATGAGGATTTGTATGCAGGCGATTATTGAAGAAGAGCTTCTGGGAGCAGCCAGTGAGGGAGATGCTGATGTGGGAGCAGAAAAGAGAAGGAAGGATGAGGTGGTGTGGGAGCAGAAAAGAGAAGAAGGAAGGATGAGGTGATGTGGGAGCAGAAAAGAGAAGAAGGAAGGG
Source organism: Jaculus jaculus (assembly GCF_020740685.1). Classification (NCBI taxonomy): domain Eukaryota; kingdom Metazoa; phylum Chordata; class Mammalia; order Rodentia; family Dipodidae; genus Jaculus; species Jaculus jaculus. The sequence goes on from NC_059110.1 coordinate 130,485,745, forward strand.
TGAGGTGATGTGGGAGCAGAAAAGAGAAGGAAGGATGAGGTGATGTGGGAGCAGAAAAGAGAAGAAGGAAGGGTGAGGTGATGTGGGAGCAGAAAAGAGAAGAAGGAAGGGTGAGGTGATGTGGGAGCAGAAAAGAGAAGGAAGGATGAGGTGATGTGGGAGTAGAAAAGAGAAGGAAGGATGAGGTGGTGTGGGAGCAGAAAAGAGAAGAAGGAAGGATGAGGTGATGTGGGAGCAGAAAAGAGAAGAAGGAAGGGTGAGGTGATGTGGGAGCAGAAAAGAGAAGGAAGGATGAGGTGATGTGGGAGTAGAAAAGAGAAGGAAGGATGAGGTGATGTGGGAGCAGAAAAGAGAAGAAGGAAGGGTGAGGTGATGTGGGAGCAGAAAAGAGAAGGAAGGATGAGGTGATGTGGGAGCAGAAAAGAGAAGAAGGAAGGGTGAGGTGATGTGGGAGCTCTCACCTCCCTCACAGGTGACTCTGGAGTGAGTGGCGCCTCTCAGGGTTCTGTACCACATCATCATCTGTCTACCAGCCATTTTCTCCTCTTGGCACATTTGGGCAAAGCTGCTCTAGAAACCCAAGAGAAGTCCAACCAACCATCAGAGAGCTGGGTGGTGGTGGGCAGAAGGAAAATCAGGTTGAAGCTGGTGGATGTCCTGCAGAGATGGGAAAAGGGGACCAGGGCAATCTGGACTGAGGACCTCAGCATACATTTGCCAGTACTTATTTCTGACAAGTGAGAATATGGGTGGTTTTTATCCTTTTTTTTTTTCTTTTTTTGGAGTCAGTCTCGCATGTAACCCTGGGTGATTTTGAAGTACTGATCCTTCTGCCTCAGCTTCCTGAGTGTTATGACTTTAGGAGAGACCACTTTGCCACCCTCTGGTCATTATACCTTAAAAAAAATATTTTATTTTTATTTATTTATTTATTTATCTGGCAGAGGAAAGAGGGAGAGAGAGAGAGACAGAGAGAGACAGAGAGAATGCGCACACCAGGTCCTCCAGCCACCGCAAATGAACTCCAGATGCATGCACCCCCTTGTGCATCTGGCTAATGTGGGACCTGGAGAGCCAAACGTAGGTTCTTTGGCTTTGCAGTCAAATGCCTTAACTGCTAAGCCATCCCTCCAGCCCCATTATACCTTTTAATACAGTTGTGCATGGTCAAATTTTCCACATAATTGGGCACAGGATCTTAATACTCAAATGAAAACTAAAATAAAATATGAAATCATCCCTTGACCCTGTGTCTTTCTCTAGCTATTCCTCCTTCTTGCCTTGTGGGCTAAGCATCCCTCAAGAGAAAAGCTAAGTTGAATTTCACTTTACTTTCCTCAGAAGTACTTCACATTCACTGTAGAGAAGCTAGAAAATATGTATAAGTAAAAAGTAAAATTCAAACCTCTCAAATCTTGCCCTCACAGATAGCTATTGTGTACCACCTTCAGTTATATTTTTCTAGGTATATGTGTCAAATAAAATGTATAACGTGGGCTGGGGAGATGGCTTAGCGGTTAAGCTCTTGCCTGTGAAGCCTAAGGACCCCAGTTAGAGGCTTGATTCCCCAGGACCCATGTTAGCCAGATGCACAAGGGGGCGCATGCGTCTGGAGTTTGTTTGCAGTGGCTGGAGGCCCTGGCGCACCCATTCTCTCTCTCTGTCTCTGTCTCTCTCCCTCTTTCTCTCTCTGTCTGTTGCTCTCAAATAAATAAATACTAAATTTAAAACAACTGATAACATATTTACATGCTTGATTTAAAAATATGTAAGTAAGCCGGGCGTGGTGGCGCACGCCTTTAATCCCAGCACTCGGGAGGCAGAGGTAGGAGGATCGCCATGAGTTCGAGGCCACCCTGAGACTACAGAGTTAATTCCAGGTCAGCCTGGACCAGAGTGAGACCCTACCTCGCAAAACCAAAAAAAAAAAAAAAAAAAAAAATATGTAAGTAAACATTTCGTTGGAGAATAGTTTTGGTTTCAGAAATGTTGTGAAGATAGCGTGAAATGGGCCCGTATGCCCCTCACTCACTGTAACGCAACTTGTCACTTTCCTTTGCTAGTATATTTTCTTCCCAACATCACTCCTATTTATTTATTTATTTATAATTAATTAATTTATTAATTTGTGAGAGAGAGAGAGAGAGAAAGAGTGAAAGAGAGAGAGAGAGAGAGAATGGGTGCCGCAGGGCCTCTAGACACTGCAAATGAACTCCAGACTCATGCGCCGCCTTGTACATCTGGCTTTACGTGGGTGCTGGACAATCAAACCTGGGTCCTTTGGCTTTGCTGGCAAGTGTGCTACCTACTAAGCCGTCTCTCCAGCCCTGTTTTTGTTTATTGGTCTGTGCATGTGTATGTTTGCACATGTGTGTGTGCGCGTGCTTATGGAGGCCACAGGACGTGTCACCCATCAGAAACGCTCACAGCTTTTCCTTTGGAGACAAGGCCTGTCGTTGGCTGGAGCTCAGCGATCCCGCCCCTGGCAGGCTCCTGGTCGGCGAGCAGCCCGCACCCTCTGCCCACTGCCCTGGTGCAGAGGGCCGCCGGCGTTCTGTGAGGTTTCTGGACATGAAACTCAGGTTCCTTCTGACTGAGCATCTTCCGAGCCCCTAGTCTCAACATCGTTACTTTTTGCATTTGACCAGAGCCTTCCTGGGAGTTTTGGCCAGTGTTGGTCACTATATTGTGGTGACTGCTCCATGGAGGCCGGAGGAGACTGTCAGGTGCTCTCCCCTTTACCGTTCCTTAGGACGGAGTCTCCCCGAATCTGGAGCTGCTGTATCATGAACCCTGGTGAGTCTTGTGGGTGTGTGCCACACAAGGCTGTGGTTATGGGTGTGTGTGGCTCTGCCCGCCGCTTACATGGTGCTGGGGAATCAAACGAGGTGAATCAGGCCTTCTCCTGACTGCCCTCACCATGATAGGTGCTCTTACCTACTGAGTCATCTCCTTAGTACTCCCCATTATTTTAATTATTTTTATTAGCATATATTCATTATCCATAATGGGGTAACATTAAACAATTTTCAGTATATTTTTTAATAATGAGGTTTTACTATTTTATAGGGATGTAGCATAATTTTTTTAATCACTCCCATTTGGAATTTCTGTTTTTTTTTTGTTTTTTTTTTCTTTCATGGGTATTGCTTATAAAAAGTTCCTACAGGCAGAATTGCTTCATCAAATAGCAAAGTGGTTTGAATACAAAATGTCCCCCATAGTCTCATGTGTTTTGAATACTTGGTCCTCAGCTGGTGGCAACTTGGGAAGGCCGTGGAGCCTTTGGGAGGTGGAGCCTTGCTGGAGGAGGTGTGCCACTGAGGGCAGATTTGGGGTTTATTAGTCCAGCATACTGGGTGTTCAGAACTGGCTCACTCTGACTCCTTCCTGCTACTGTGACAAGATATGATGCCCTGGCTGCCTGCTGCATTCTGCATTCCCTGCCATGAGGAAACTTTCCCTATCAATTGTAAGCCAAAATAAACCTTTTCCTGCTATAAGCTACTTCTGGTGCAGAGTTTTGCCCCAGCAATGAGATGGTCACTACTTCAAGTGGGAAGGAAACATTCAAGACTCAATGTAGCCGCCGATCATCTGGCTTTCAGAAGAATACTCATTGTAGCTACACTTAGTATTACAGCCCCATAAGCATACTCCATGTATCCCCCTCATGATGCTTGTCTGGTGATGGTTCTCTGTCGCAGAGCCTCTGGCTGCTCTCTAGGCTCCCTACTCCAGTTTTTTCTGCTCATCCTCCACAGCCACTGAAGTGGGTTATTTTTAAAGCCCCCCTTTTAAAAATATATTTATTTATTTGCAAGGAGGGAGAGAAAGAGAGAGAAAAATCGAGCATGCCAGGGCCTCTAGCCACTACAAAGGAACTCCAGATGCATGTGCCACTTTGTGCATCTGGCTTACACTGGTCCTGGGGAATCGAACCCTGATCATTAGACTTTGTAGGTGAGTGCCTTAACTGCTGGGCCATCTCTCTAGCGTGGAGGTGCTTTTTAAAAATGTTTTATTAATTTATTTGAGAGAGAGAATAAGAAAGAATGGGCATGTCAGGGCCTCTAGCCACTACCAATGAACTCCAGATGTATAAACCACTTTGTGCATCTGGATTTATGCGGGTACTGGGAAATTCAACCCACATCGTTAGGCCTTGCAGTCAAGCACTTTAACTGCTGTGCCATCTCTCCAAGTCAGAAGTGGCTTTTTAGAAATATTTTATTTAGTTACGTGTGTGTGTGTGTGTGTGTGTGTGTGTGTGAGAGTGAGAGAGAGAGAGAGAGAGAGAGAGAGAGAAGGAGAGAGAATGGATACACCAGGGCCTTCAGCCACTGTTAACAAACTCCAGATGCATGTGCCACCTTGTAGATCTGGCTTATGTGGGTCCTGGGGAATCAAACCTGGATCCTTAGGCTTTGCAGCAAACACCTTAACTGCTAAGCCATCTCTCCAGCCCTGAGATGGGCCTGAGCATGTGAACATCCTGTTCTCAGACCCTTCTGTGATTCCACAGTGGAACCCAAACTCTTAGGAATGCATCTAAGGTCGTCCCCAAGCTGATTCTTGCCCATCAGAGACAGACTTTGTTCTTCCCGTATCCCTCTCGCAGCCTCCTTCTGTTCAGGGAGCGCACAGCTGCGCCCATTCCCTACACTTGTCATGTGGCTCCTGCTTCCTGCTCAGGTTCAGTTCTTCAGCAGCTACGAAAAGCCAAACGCACCAAGTGGCACAAGCATCTGGACTTCCTTTGCAGCTACAAGAGACCCTGGCACACCTATATACACACATGTACAAATAAATAAAACTATTTTTAAGCAGGTGTCTTCGGGGGGTTGAGATGGCTCAGTGGATAAAACACTTGTCATGACAGTGTGAGTACCTGAGCTCAGAATCTGGGATCCCAGGGCCCATGGAAAAGTTGGGCACTGTGGTAGGCTGTCACCCCAGCATGCCTGTGATGAGAAGGGAGGTAGACACAGGAGAATGCCTGGGAGACCCCAGGCCAGCTGGCCTGGCAAATGCAGCAGTGAGCAATAGTGACAGTCTTTTCCTCAAATAAGGTGGAAGGCCAGGCTCAACAGCTACGGTTGTCCTCTGATTTCCACACTCATGACATAATATACATGTGCCCACACACATCACACACACACACCGCAAAACTCCTTCAGTCCCTAAAGGGATGTCTAGTGGCTTAAATGTGGAAGGTCCCTAATAGTCTCACATGTTTGTGATTAAGCCTGATACTCAATCCCCAGCTGCTGGAGTCTTCGGGAGGTGGAGCCTTGCTGGGGGAGGTGTGTCGGTGCGGGTGGCCCCGAGGATTCTGAGGACGGCCCTGTGGGGCATTCATGGCTAATTTACTCTCTCTACCTCCTCCCTGGCACGGTGACACCTGCTGTCTGCTTTTGCCACGCTTTCCCCATGGTGGTGACACATCCTCTGGAAATTGTAAGCTTAAGTAAGCCCTTTCCTTCTCTAAGCTTCTATTAGTTGGGTGTTTTGCCCCAGAAACAAACAGGTAACTTCCATAGGAGGAGAACGTCCAGTCATGGGCTCCTGCTATGGTCCGGGCAAAATGTCACGGTGTCGATTCTGGACATGTAAAGGTGGTGAAGTGACAGGTTGGTGGCCAGACTGAGAGGAGGCGAGGGTAAGTGACCAGAAAACTGGACACAAGGCGTAGCCTCTGCCCTAGTGATGACCAAGACACACCGGTTTTCTCATGGGCTCCTTTTGCTCGGCTTGGTCTTCAGATCAGATATGCATCCCAAGACTCTATTCCTTACCGTGCCAGCACGCTGTCAAGACCCCAGACGCCACAGCTTCCAGGTCTAGTCACATGCAGTTGAGTGGCTGGTCTCGTTGACTTACAGGGTCGTATGCCAACGTGACTAACTTGTGAGGTTCATGTGGTGAGTTTGTACATGTAGTCACTATGAAATTTTCTTTCTTTTAATGTGTGCATGTATGTGTGTGTGTGCATTTCCCTTCCCTTCCTTTCCTTTCCCTTCCCTTCCCTTCCCTTCCCTTCCCTTCCCTTCCCTTCCCTTCCCTTCCCTTCCCTTCCCTTCCCTTCCCTTCCCACTTCCTTTCCTACCTTTTCCCATCCTTCCCTTCCCTTCCCTTCCCTTCCCTTCCCTTCCCTTCCCTTCCCTTCCCTTCCCTTCCCTTCCCTTCCCTTTCCTTCCCTTCCCACTTCCTTTCCTACCTTTTCCCATCCTTCCCTTCCCTTCCCTTCCCTTCCCTTCCCTTCCCTTCCCTTCCCTTCCCTTCCCTTCCCTTCCCTTTCCAACCTTTTCCCATTCTTCCCTTCTCTTCCCTTCCCTTCCCTTCCCTTCCCTTCCCTTCCCTTCCCTTCCCTTCCCTTCCCTTCCCTTCCCTTCCCTTCCCTTCCCTTCCCTTCCCTTCCCTTCCTTTTCCTTCCCTTCCCACTTCCTTTCCTACCTTTTCCCATCCTTCCCTTCCCTTCCCTTCCCTTCCCTTCCCTTCCCTTCCCTTCCCTTCCCTTCCCTTCCCTTCCCTTCCCTTCCCTTCCCTTCCCTTCCCTTCCCTTCCCTTCCCTTCCCTTCCCTTCCCTTCCCTTCCCTTCCCTTCCCTTCCCTTCCCTTCCCTTCCCTTCCCTTCCCTTCCCTTCCCTTCCCTTCCCTTCCCTTCCCTTCCCTTCCCTCTTCCTTTCCTACCCTTCCCTCTTCCTTTCCTACCTTTCCCCATTCTTCCCCTTACCCCTTCCCTTCCTTTTCCCAACATGACCTTTTAATCTGGTTTGGCGACCCACTCACGGGTGCCCGGCGGCGGGTACCACGTCAAGGAACACACCGGCAACTTGAGAGCGGAGGGGTCCCTGGGGAGGCGCAGCCCGGGCGGGGCGGCGGGGAGGGCTTCCAGCGGCCTGTGGGCGCCTCCGCTTCATTGAATTTCAAACTGACACTTCTTGTCAAGAGGCTACTTCATTGGTCTCTGCTGACCGTTTTGGCACGAAGCCCAGTGGAAACAATGCTGCCCTTTTCTCTGAATAGTCCTTTGGGTCACCTCAGAGAAGACCAGGGCCGGGGACTGAGGGTGCACAGAGCAATTAGGAAGGAGGAGGAGGAGAGGTGGATTTTCAAAGGTCAGCCTGAGTATGATTAGTGATCGCCTGGAGAATTATTCCAAGTGTCTTTCCTGACTAGAAAAACAACAATAAAGGGGGGAGGGAAAAAAAAAACCCTCCCTGTGCCCACAAGTGGGGAAAGAAGTTGAACACTTGAATTCATAAGGAAAAGGGCTTGAATAATTGATACTGCCGCCATGCCAAAGATAATTTCAGCTCGCTCTCTCTATCTCACAAAGACATTTAGCATTGATTGAGATCAAAGTACGAGGAACCCCTGCTGCTCGGCTGAAAGGCAAAACGCGCAGCGGCCTTTCTCTGCTCTGATAATGTCGTCTTTATGTAGTTAATAAACTGCACACTTCAGTCAAACTGTGTCATTACAGAAGACTTAGGGAGCTAATAATTTAAAAGCCAAGAATTGCCTCTGTTCTTCACTTTGAACTAAACAACATTCTGTTGAATGAGGGGGACATCAAAGTCTTGTCACTATTTCCAGTGTGGCTCGAGCAGAAGGCCTCACAGAGTGGGTACTTCAGTCATCAAGGGTGGGGGGAAAGAAAGGGAAAGAAAGAGAAAGATTAAAGATATTGGCTTATCAACCCAAAGGCGGTACCAGGTATTTTGATTATTATTATTTGTAATGGGCCAGCATCAGGTGGCTCTCATCTCAATGCATGCTCTTGTCAAAGGGATCCGCTGTGAGCCAGGCCAGACCGCTCACTTTTCACCTCGGCCCCGCTCTGAACTTTGTCCTGAGGACTCTGTACGGCGTCAGCCCACCAGCCCTGCCCAGGTGCCACCCTGGCCTCCCCCAGTACTGTCCTGGTGGCTTCCTTATCTCCCAGTGTTCAGGCCAAAGGTGTTACACCCCCCCCCAACAAGGATGTATCTACCATTGTGTGATTCATCTGCCCTTACTTCACCCCTGAGATCCGTGGGCTTGCTGGGTGAAAGCATATACTGCGCTTGTGTTTGGGGACATTTTGAGTGGGGTGTTCTGGGATGGAGAGCTCCATTCCAGCAGCACCCCACCCCTGTGCTTGCTGCTGGCCTGTGATACTTGGTACATTGAGTGTTCCCTTAGCCTCACGTATTGTGTTCATTCAGAACAGGGATTCTTGGGGGTTCAGCAAGGGTTTGGGGTGAGATGCTTGCACAGCCGTGAAGGAAGAAGGATGGACGTGAGGAAGACCCAAGAAAGAGGGAGCTCTGTCCAGGTCAGGTCTTCACCCAGCCCCATAGGAGCCATGGGGTATGAATGGCATCCAAAGTGGCCCCCTTGAGACCAGAGGGTTGGCTTATAAACTCCATGTCAGTTGGCTGATGGCTGTGGCTGCCTGTGGGAGATGGGCTGATATTTCAGACACGCCCCACCCAAGTGGCTTCCACTGCCCAAGGACCATTTGCTGTTTGCCGTCAATACTCCCCAGCAGCTGGGGGACGATGCATCAGCCCACAGGGGAGATTTGGTCAAGGTGATGCAGAGCACAGAGTGAATTATTTAACCCAGAAGTTATGTCTTTAGGCCTTTATCCTGAGGGGGGGATCCTCATGGATTTGGAAGAAATTCTGTTATTTGCTGAGTGCAGTGGCCTAAGAGTTTGGAAGGTGGATGTAATTCCAGCCCTTGGGAGGTAGATGTATGAGGGTCAGGGGTTCATGCCCAGTCTCAGACTACATGGGGAGCTGAGGTGAGCTTGGGCTGCATGAAATACTATTGCAAAAAAACTGAAAGTAAGAATAAGAAGAGGAGGACTAAGAGGAGGGAGTGAGGCCACGCAGGAAGCCCAGCAGGTAAGAGCGCTCACCACACACGCACGAGGGCCTGGGTGGTCCTGACTGGCCCTGAGCTGCTGTGGCAGTTGCTTCCTTGCTGCTGGGACCAACCGCATGACCAGAAAGCAGCTTATGGAGGAAAGGGTTTCTTTCAGGCTTACAGTTTCAAGGAGGAGGTTTCATCATGGTGGGAGAGGATGGCAGGAGATAGCTCACATCTTGTCACATAACTGGGTTTTAATAGTCTCAGTACTGGGCTTGGGGCTGAGATGATACATCTCAAGGTCCGCTCCCAGGGACACACCTCCTTCAGCAAGGCTCCACCTCCCAAAGGCCCCACCCACTGTGGGACTGAGGACAAGGCTTCATCACAAACTCAGGAGGCTATGGGGGCTGCTCTTCATCTAAAAGACCACCGCTGTATTCCCCAGCACCCACAGAAACAGGCAGATGGGTCACACATGCTTGTATCCTCTTAGGAATAGATACTGGGCGGATCACCGGGGCTCACTGTTCAGCCCTTCTGATTGAAAAACCGGCAGCTCCCAGCCAGTGAGGAACTCTGTCTTATGAAAACAAGTGAAACAGCTAGAGAGAAGGATGAGGTTCTCCCATGGCTTCTGCATGGATGTGCAAGGAGCCTCTGTATGTGTGTACACAGTGCACACACACTTGCACAAGCATGTGCATACACCACACACATAGCACAATACAATATGCACACATGCAGGTGCAGAGAGAGAGAGGGAGGGAGGGAGAGGGAGGAAGATGAAGAGGAGGAGATTCTGTCGTTCGCACTCACCATATTCATCTTCATCAACCACAGCTGAACATGCATTTGCTGAGCACTTTCAGATATTTTCTCATTTCGCTCTTTCAGCAATTCTGTGCATATATGTCTTTCCTTTGTCCTTGCAGTTCTTTAAAATTTTTTATTGAGAACTTTACTATACAAACATATTGCATGCTGGCCATATTCCCATTGGGTTATCCTCCTAAGTCCTCCTGTCCCCCATTTATTCCACTGATGACCCTCCTCAGTGGGGGTTACTGGTATTCACTGCGGGGTCATGAATGTACCAGCCAGCCTTGTGGCGGGGACCATGCCTCAGGATATGGCTTCCTGTTCTGGGGCTATTACATGTCCACATGTCTTACATGTCTTCAGAGTCAAGAAACAGGTTGAATGAGAGTCTTATCCCATCTTGGGACCTATAGCTTGAGAACTTGTGTCCAAGAGATGTTTTTATTTATTTATTTATTTATTAAATTTTTTTTGTTATTTTTATTTATTTATGAGGGGGGGGGAGGGGAGAATGGGCGCGCCAGGGCTTCCAGCCACTGAAAACGAACTCCAGACGCGTGCGCCCCCTTGTGCATCTGGCTAACATAGGTCCTGGGGAATGGAGCCTTGAACCATGGTCCTTAGGCTTCACAGGCAAGTGCTTAACCACTAAGCCATCTCTCCAGCCCAAGAGATGTTTATTGTGGTGTTATTTATGGTCATGAAGGCTAGGAGACAAGTTATTTCTCTAGTACTGGGCACAGCAAGGTGAGTTGCTGCCCCCATAAACTAGCATGATTCACACTTGAGAAGATGCCGTAGTGACACAGGGACGGGCTGTAATTCGCTTCTAAGTGGAGCAGTGAGATCACCCAGCATTATACCCAGGGCTGGGGGTGTGCACATGCATGTGTGTTTGTGTGCACATGCGAATGGACAACAGTTTGAAAACATCAAAGGACTTGTGTATGTGTGTGGAGCATGTGTGGTGTGGCGATGTGGCGTGTGTGTAGTGCATGCATGTATATGTACAGGTGTGCGTGCACTATGTTCACACAGGGAGAGGCCAGAGGGGAACAGCAGGTGCTCTCCTCTTTCCACGCATCCACGTTTCCTTGAGAAAAAGTCTCTCTCTCAACCCAGAGCTGCCATTTTCACTGTTCCTTTTTTTTTTTTGTTTTTAGTATGCCCTAGCGATTCTTTGGTTTCCCCCACAGACATGCATGGCCATACCCAGCTGATTATGTGGGTGCTATGGAATGAAACTGGGGTGGTCTCAGGTCTTCTCACACCCTCATGTTTGTGCACCAAGTGTTGTTAACCACTGAGCTATCTCCACTGAGCCATCTCCCCAGAACCAATGAATGGGATGTTTTTCTTTTCGTTTCTTTTCTAGAGAGAGAGAGAGGGAGAGAGAGAGAGAGAGAAAGAGTATTGGCACACTAGGGCTTCAGCCACTGCAATTGTATGCCAGATGCTTGTGCCACCTAGTGGGCATGTGCAACCCTGTGCTTGCCTTACCTTTGTGTATCTGGCTTACTTGGGATCTGGAGAGTTGAACATGGGTCCTTAGACTTTGCAGGCAAGCGCCTAGCCACTAAACCATCTCTCCAGCCCAAGGGATGTTTTAAAGTCTGTATTTCCTTTTAACTTTTAATCAATCCCCTCACTGCCCTCCATCCTTTGAAGTAACATTGAGCTCTACTGATTTTTAAACATATATTTTTTTAATTTACTTGTTTAAGAGGAGAGAGAGAGAGGTATATATATATATATATATATATATATATATATATATATATATATATATATATATATATATATATGGAGAGAGAGATAGATAGATAGGACATTTCAGGGGATGTAGCACTGGACACATGCACCACCTTGTGCATCTGGCTTTACATGGGTACTAGGAAATCAAACCTGGGCCTTGGCTTTGCTGGCAAGTGCCTTAACTGCTGAGCCATCTCTCCAGCCCCAACGCTGCCGATTTTTGACTCCTGGACAGAAAGTGAAATAGAAAGCAATGGAGGAGGACCACTCTTGGGGGAAGAGGACAGGGAAGATCTAGGGGACGTGGTCCATGGACCTCTGCATCCCCTGGCCACTAACTCCTCCTCCTCTTTTTTGTTTTTAATATTTTTATTTGTTTATTAGCAAGCAGAGAGAGATAGAGAGGAGATAGAGACAGAAAGTATGGGCACACCAGGGGCTCCAGCCACTGCAAATGGACTCCAGATGCAAGCACTACTTTGTGCATCTGGCTTTACGTGTGCACTGGGGAATCAAACTCAGGCCCTTAGGCTTTGCAGTCGAACTCCTTAACCACTGAGCCATCTCTCCAGCCCCTCCTCCTCCTGTCTACAAAGGAGGGGTGAACCAGAACAATTTCTGCCCTCAGTGAACAATGGGCTCAAAGCGGGTGTCAAGCTGAGGCTGAAGAAGTATAAAGATCCTGTCTGTTGCCCACCTGAATCTGTGGACTGGAATTTATGCCCACAACCTGTGCCCAGACAGAGAAAACGGAGACAGCCTGAAACACAGCTTCAATGCTTATCACAGAGTGATTCACTTTCCTTCTTGGTCCTTTCATGTGTGTTTTATATTTTCTGAAATAAAACATGATAATTTATGTTGAAAAAGAAAGCCGATTTGAAATCTTTCTTCTCCTCCTCTCTCTCTTTTCCCCTGTCTCCCTTCTTCTCCTTCTCTCCTCGTCTAGCAACAATGGCCACAACAGTAATGCTAGTTCACATTTATTAAGGAAACTTCACATGGCCTGGACACTCTTGTTAAATTGTGTCTTACAGATAAGGCATTTGAGGCTCAGAGAAGTTAAACAACTGACCCAAAGGGACAGAATGTGGTAATAGTCAGGTTGATCTGATTCTAAGTGCTCTGCTTTCTCCACTTTATCCTACTGTCTGTCAGGGGAATTTTTTTTTTTTTCCTGCTAAACACAGAACTAACCAAAGCATTTGGAGATGGGGTTAGAAACCGCAAATGAGCACAGGTGCTGAGCAGAGCTGGCCCTGCCAATAAACAGTACAGTCCACACAAAAGGCTGGCCAGCGTGGGGCCCGAGGACACAGCTGTCTGTACAGTGGGAAGGACAGACGTGCTATAATGGATCACACCGAGGCCACAATGAAAGAACAGAGCTGTTATTCAAAGGCAAAGGCCCCAGAATCAAATCAACGCTGATCTACTCAGTGTACTTTCTGAGCAGAATTTTTAAGGTACATTTTCATTGAAGTTTGGCAGAAAGAAAAGCACATAGTGACCATGGTTCAGCCTGATGAATTATCACAAAGAGAACACTCCCAGGTCAGCAGCTCAGGGCTCAAGAAGCGAGAGTTCCGAGAAACCAGGAGTCCCTTCATGTCCTTAGCCAGGGATTTCTTTTTTCCTTGACAAAGGTAATAATGACCTTGACTTCTAACACTTTAGATTAGATTTGTCTGGTTTTGAGCTCATGGAGATGGGGCTTTTTGAATAATAGATAATGAATCATATGCTATGTCAATGAGACTTATTCATATTTATATAAGGTTTATTCATGCTTATTGGGTGGATCTGTTTCTCATACACATGTAAAGCAAAAGTTGGTATACCATGGCCTGGATCAAGTTAGCATTGTATTACACATATATATAATATATGTAATATATGTATATGTATATAATATATAGTGTGTAATATATATAATATGTAATATATATTACATACATAGAAGTCAGTAAAGTCAGAAGTGAGTATATAGAATAGTTGTTTCTCCCTGTTCCATTTTCCACCCTTCATGTTGCTTAGAGAAAGACATGTTCTTTTTTTTTTTTTTTTTTTTATGAACACAGACCTAAGAAAGGAATTGTTCAGTTGTGGGATGTATATATATATATATTTAAAAAAAATTTTTTTTCTACAGTAGTAGTTACCATCAAAAGCTTTTCCAGACTCGTTGTAGCAAGTTACATCTCTACCAGGTGTGTGTAGGAATTTCTTGCTTTATTTCATTGCCAACACTTGATATTTTCTATTTTTGTGGATATGCTGTGTATGTCGTTATCTTAATGAAGTTAAGTATCTGAGTATCTTTTCATGTGCTTTTTGGCCATCTGGACATTCCTTTTCTATGAAGTCCTGTTCAAGTTTTTTGCAGGGAGCCCTGTTTTGAAGAAGAGTCACTTTTGCCCTTTGTGGATAGCAGACTTCTGACTTTGCTCTTGACTGAGTTACATACAGTGGTCCATGTGGTGTCATTTTTCCCCTCTGCTCAAAAGTGCAGGCACCCATAAGGCTTTTCACTGAGGTACAAAACATGTACACCAGAATCTCTTGAGTTAAGATGTTAGCTACTGACCCGAGCATGCACCTGTTCAATGGGGAGCAGAGTTAAGTGTACGATAGGTTCCTTAAAGTTGTGTGGAAAGAGAGCATGCTCAGGCTACAACAATTATGAATGTCTGTGATGTGTTGGGCTGGAGACATGGCTTAGCAAAAGCCAAAGGACCCAGGTTTGATTCCCCAGGATCCACATAAGCCAGATGCACAAGGTGGTGCATGGCTCTGGAGTTCATTTGCAGTGGCTGGATGTCCTGATGCGCCCATGCTCTCTCTATCCCTTTCTCTCTCTCCCTCTTTCAATCTTTCTCTCTCTCTCAAATAACTTAAAAAAATTTGAGAAAAGATAAAGTTTTTGATGTGGGTGTACAAGGATTTGAGAGAGTCAGAGAATGTCACAGCCGCCCCAGCCAGGGCTTGTGAAGAACTGCAGCATCTCACAACATGTCAAGCCAAGTCTATCAACAAGCACCTCCGTCATCCAGAGGAATGCTGCTTGGACTATTGCCTCTGGGCCAAAAGTATCAAGGGTCAGCTGCTTGGCTGGTGGACTCTTGATACTGACCGTGTAGAGCTTGCTTTCTCCCCTCTTCCTGATGCACTGTAGCGAGAGGCTCCCACACTCTCAGAGAGTCTCTGTGCAATGCGTTCTCTCCACGAACATCCCCATCCCATCAGCCACATTACCTATTTCTCTGGGGGGCATTGAATGAAATGTGCCCCATAGGCTCCTGTGTTTTGAATACTTGGTCCTCAACTGGTTTCAGTTTGGGAGGTGGAGCCTCACTAGAGGAGATGGGTCACTAGGTTTAGTAGTCCATCCTGCCCCCTCTCTCTCCCTCCCTCTCTCTCTCTCTCTCTCCTTCCTCTCTGTTGGTATGTGAAGTTGCAAGCCAGCTGTCTGAACATACCATCCTTTCCTGCCATGAGGAAGCTTCACCTCAAAACAGTAAGCTAAATCAAACTATTCTAGGAGATGCTTTTGGCTGGGTGTTTTGTCCCAGCAATGAGAAGTTAACTGCAACATTCCCCAACCCTCCTCTTCAGCAAGGGTCACGTGGCTATCTAGTTTCCCCTATACCATTCGTTGAAGAGGTTTTCCTTTCTTGTGTGTTCTTGGCACCTTTGCCAAACATCAGTTGAGGTCATTTGCCTGGCTGCCCGTACTACTTACGGGTGCGTGCATCTACCCTGCCACTGGCATCTTTCACGGGCATTGGAATCTGTCTTCGTCAGCCTTCCAGCACAGACTGGAGACCAGCAGCTCTCCACGAATCCTCGGGAGCTCTGGGGCCGGACTGGGACTGCTGAGGACTGAATAGCTTCTGGGCTCCTCAACTCTGCAGCCTGTAGGCAGCTGTTATTGTACTGCCCAGCTCATCAACCACAGCATAATCTATGAGATCCTCTTCACAACGCAGAAAAATCATCAACTAACCACAACACTTGGGAGGCAGAGGCAGGAGGATTGCCACGAGTTTGAAGTCAGTTTAGGTTACATAGTGCATTACAGCCAGCCTGACCTACTGTGTGAGACCCTGTCTCAAAAACCAAAAGCTGAAAATGCCACAAAGCCAACAAAAAACCCAAAACTCGATCGGTCATACATGTGCGAACTTATTTCTAAGTCCCTATTGTGTTTTTGTGTCAATATCATGCGGTTTTGATTACTGCAGCTTTGTAGTAGTGTCTGAGTGGCCGTGTGATGCCACCAACTTTGTTATTTTTGATTGATTGTTCTCACTCACCAGTATCTCTTTGGGTGGCATACATAACATAGGATGGCTTTTTACAAATATTTTGTGGAAAACGCCACTGAACTTTCGGCAGGGATCAGCCCTTTCAGCCAACAACCATGTTGAAAAGAACTGGCATCTTTCCCAGTAGTTACAGCTAAAGTCCCAAAGCTCACTCACTCTATTGGCCTGGCTTTGGTCTGGTGCCCATTCCTGAACCAATCACTATGACCAATTAACTGGAATCGATGTTGTGATTGATCAGGACAGGCCAATGGTGATGGCTGACTGAGATCATCAATCACTTTAGGTGTTCGTATGGACATTTTAACAATATTAAGTCTTCCAGTCTGTCAATATGAAATATTTTTCCATTTATTGGTGTCATCTTTAATTTCCTTAATCATTTTTTCAGTGTATAGATCTTTCACCTTCTTTGTTTAATACGTGTGCATGTATATGAATGTGTGTGTGTGTGTTACTAAGGAGTGAACCCAGTGAACTCATATTCACACTAAGCAATTACTTTACCACTGAGTTCCAATCCCATCGCTCCTCAGTTAAGCTTATTTCTAACTACGTGTGGATTTTGTGAAGGTACTTGTGTCCCAGGGAGAAGTGGAGGAAACACAGGTGTATTCTAGTGTGGTGGATTAGGCAAGTGGGTATAGTGGTCCAGGGGCAGCTTTCTGTACTCCATGTCTCTCTTTCTGGATACATAGTCTTCCCTTTTCACTTTTGCTAACTCAGGCAGCCATCACCATCAACCTGTCCTGACCGATCAGATTTCCAAGTACAAATGATGGGTCATAAGGATTGGCTCAGGAATGAGCACTTGACCCCAGCCAGGCCTTCAGAGTGATCCCTGGGACTTTAGTAGAAACTACTTGAAAAGATACAAGTTCTTTTCACCACAGTCATTGGCTGAAAGTGCCAAGGAAGCTTGGAACTACTTAGTGTGAGGCTTCTGCCTGAGAGTGAGCCTAAACTGAAGATAGTCCTTTTCTTCTTAAAAAAATTTTTTTGAAGCAAGCTCAACAGACTGACCTTTTTTTTATGCTAGAGAGTGAGAGCAAGAGTGAGAGGGGGGGGAGGGAGGATGGAAGAGAGAGAGAGAGGGGAGGGGGAGATAATTGGTGCTCCAGACCTCCAGCCACTGCAATCAAACTCCAGACACTTGCGCCACCTAGTGGGCATGTGAGGCCTCACGTGCTTCTGTCACTGTGCGTCTGTCTTGCATGGGATCTGAAGAGTGAACATAGGTCCTTAGGCTTTGTAGGAAAGCACCTTAGCTGCTCTGAGACCCTTAAAACTTTTAAATTTTTATATTCATTTATTTATGAGGGAGAGAGACAGAGAGAGAATGGGTGCACCAGGGCCTCCAGTCACTTGCTACAAAGGAACTCCAGATGCATGTGCCACCTTATGCAGAAAGAAAAACTGGCCCAGCTGCCTTGCAGAGTGAGATTTCCAACCAGTGGGACCCTGGGGAAGGCCAAGTGCCGGCAGCCCCGTGGAAGGCCAGGTCGTTCTGCCCCAGAGATGTTTCGCTGACTTTTCTTGCTTCCAGAAAGGAAATTGCAGGCATGCTTGTGCTTTTCTTAGGATAGGGATTATGGAGCTTAAACTCTCCTCCAAGCCATGTTCAAGTTTTTGACTTAAAAGGGAAGTGTTTCATTTCGGGCCAAATGCGTTCCCCTCTTTCGCCCTTGCTGGAAAGAGAACAAAACAATTCAAAGCTGAAAACTGAGGGAACCCCCACCTCGCCCAAGGTCCACAGGGACCCGGCTCCCAACTGGATCCCACGGTGTCTGATTGAAGTACAACGGAATCCCTCCCTGTTTGTTCAAATGTCACTTAAAGGGAAATGTTTCAAATCTCTGCCAAGGAACTGCCCAGGGGGTGCCGTGGGATGAAGTTGGCCCTCATGGCTCTGCGGGCAGCTGAGGGCCCAGACTACCCAGGAGGGGACCAGGCCAGGTGGATCTAACTCACTCAGAAACAAAATGATGAAGAAAGGGCAGAGAGGAGAAGGAGGAAGGAAGGAAAGAGTGCAAGGGAAGATTCTGGGCAGATTTTTACACTACAGTTACAAACGATAAACAGGGGGCTTGCACTCTGGAATATTCTCTCTCTGTCTCTGTCCCCCTCTCCCCTGCCTCTTCCTCTTCCTCTCCTTCCTTCTCCTCCTTTCCCTTCCTCAGTTTCCTCCTCCTTCTTTTGTCATTCTCTTCTCCTTCCCTTTCTCCTTCTTGAAAAAAAAATAAACAAATTCCAAGCCTTCCTTCCTTCCTTTTTTCCTTCCTCCTTCTTTTCTCTCCCTCCCTCCCTCCCTCCCTCCCTCCCTCCCTCCTTCCTCCCTTCCTTCCTTCCTTCCTTCCTTCCTTCCTTCCTTCCTTCCTTCCTTCCTTCCTTCCTTCCTTCCTTCCTTCCTTCCTTCTCTCCTCCCTCCCCCCCCCCTTTCTTCCTCTCTCTCTCTTTTCGAGGTAGAGTCTCACTCTAGGCCAGGGCTGACACGGCACTGTGCTATGGTCCCAGGCTGGTCTCTAATTCCCAGCAATGCTCCTACTTCTGCCTTCTGAGTGCTGGGATTAAAGGCGTGCACCACTATGCGCAGCTTGCTTGCTGCCTACCTTCCTCCTCCTCCCTTCTTCCTTCCTCCCTTCTTCATTTTACTCTAGCCCAGGCTGACCTGGAACTTACGCTATATCATATGGCTCATGGAAATCTTCCTACCTGTCTCCTGAGTACTGGGATTCTATGTGTGAACCACCATGCCTGGCTTTGATTTCTTTTTTTAAAATATATTTAATTTATTTATGAGAGAGAGAGAGAGGAAGAGGCAGATAGAATGGGTGCGCCAGGGCTTAGAGTCACTGCAGACAAACGTGACACATGCTCCACCTTGTGTGTCTGGCTTATGTGGGGGCTGTGCAATCGAACCAAGGTCACCAGTCTTCATAGGCAAGCGCCTTAACGACTAGGCCATCTCTCCAGCCCTAGTTCATTTTATACATGTATGTAGCACATTTTGATAATACTCACCCCATTATCCCTCTTCCACTCCTGTTTCTCATTGAATCCCCTTTCTCCTGTCATGTGCTCATGTGTATCCATGCGGGTTTAATCAGGGTCACTTGCGTGAGCATGGGTGGAAGATTGTTCACTGGAGCCTAAGCAAGTTACCAGTGGCTACACTGCTGGAGAATATGACCACTCAGGCTGGAGAGATGGCTCAGCAGTTAAAGTGCTTGCCTGCAAAGCCTAAGGATCCAGGTTTGATTTCCCAGTACCCGTGTAAAGCCAGATGCATAAGGTGGAGCATGCATCTGGAGTTCCTTTGCAGCGGCCTGAGGTCCTGCCATGCCCACTCTATCTATCTGCCTCTCTCTCTCTGTCTTGCTCTGTCTGCCTCTCTCATAAAATAAATAAATAGAGCTGGAGAGATGGCTTAGCAGTTAGGGCATTTGTCTGGGGGAACCGAAGGACCCATGTTTGACTCTCCAGATCTCATGTAAGCCAGACACACAGGGTGCACATGCGCCCAAGGTGACACATGCGTCTAGAGTTCCACTGCAGTGGCTGGAGGCCCTGGTATCCTGTTTTTTTCTCTCTCTCTTGCTCCCTCTCATAAAAAAGGTCAGTCTTGGGCTGGAGAGATGGCTTAGTGGTTAAGCGCTCGCCTGTGAAGCCTGAGGACCCTGGTTCAAGGCTCGATTCCCCAGGTCCCACGTTAGCCAGATGCACAAGGGGGCGCACGCGTCTGGAGTCCGGTTTGCAGAGGCTGGAAGCCCTGGTGCGCCCATTCCCTCTATATGTCTGCCTCTTTCTCTCTCTGTCGCTCTCAAATAAGTAAAAATAAACAAAGAAAATTTAGAAAAAGGTCAGTCTGTTGGGCTTGCCTCAAAAATAAATAAATAAATAAAAAGAAAAAGAATATGACTACCCTTCCTCTAGCAACCATGGCAACCATTAACTGTCACTTGCTCCTCTGGTGGAATGGCGTCTCCTGAGCCCCTCCCTCCCCCCTGAGGGAAGGCTGACAGCTCTGGTCTTGTGCGGAGATCACAGTTGCTGGGAGTTCATGAATGCGATGACTGTGCTATGTCCACAATTGACAACACTCCTCTCTTCGTGGTTTCCTTACCACACATGCCGTGGTCTGGGCTCCGAGGTGCTGCTGGTACCCAGTCGTGGGACGCACCAGCTGTCCTTGCCAGTGCATCCCCTGGGGACGTCCAGCACAGGCGTCTGGTCACTTGTGCATCTTCCACCCAGCTATCTAAAGACTTGCCTTTCACCTGATTGGCAGTCCTAGGTGAGAGTTCGTGGCCAAATACACAGGACTTATAACAAAGGAGAATCAGTGAAGTAGGTGTTGCCAAGGGCGATGGTTCTGAGCCTCTGTGCGATCATCACTGGAACGAGGGGCCTTTTCTTCACCCCTGGAGATCTGTTAACATGGGCCAGACTTCGTCTTCTGCATCAGGCTCTCCTCCTCAAGGCATGTCGGATGGTGTAGACCTACCTGGCTCTTGCAAAACCTGCATGCCTGCCAGGATGTGACACTGAGCAGCAACTTCTGCAGTTTTGACTCGTGTCAAGCCATTGTCTCATGATGCCTGTCTGTCTGTCTGTCTCTCTCAGCTGTTGCCCATGGGAAGCCCCTACAGCAATGCCCCCCCATATTTCTCAGGATTAGAATAGTTTTTCAAGTATCAGAAGGTTCATGTGGAAGCTCACAGGTTGGACTTCCTTCTCTGCGGGCAGCGATCACACATGAGGAAAAGTACCCACTATGAGTGTAAAGATTCATCAAGTCAGCTTGTATTTTACTACCACATCTACATGCCTTTGAAAAGCCATTGCGCACTTATGTAATAACGGACAGCCAAGTACAAAATTCTCCATATGCTGATGCACATGGGAACAGCCACATCATTAAAAATTGGTGCACGTGCGTGCGTGCGTGTGTGTGTGTGTGTTTACACTGTGACAGATGTGCCACTCTGTCAGCCTCGTCAGCCTCTGTGGGACAATTGGCCAGAAGGGCATGGCTTTATTCCTGCTTCCACTGCTCTAGGAAAGTCTCCTTACCTGTCCACGGTTGTTTCCTTTCCCTTCCAAAGAAAAGTGGATCCTAGGATTGAGGTAGAAATATCAATTTCCATGTTCTCCAAAAACTGACATTCTGATCAGAAGAGACCATGCCATTTTAAAATATATATATTTTTATCTATTTATTTGAGAGAGAGAAAGAGGGAAGAGAGAGAGAGAGAGAGAGAGAGAGAGAGAGAGAGAGAGAGAGAGAGAGGGAATTGGTGCGCCAGGGCCTCCAGCCACTGCAAACAAACTCCAGATGCACGCGCCCCCTTGTGCATCTGGCTTACGTGGGTCTTGGAGAGTCAAACTGGGATCCTTTGGCTTTGCAGGCAAACAACTTAACTGCTGAGTCATCTCTCCAGCCCTGATCATGACATTTTAAAAGAGAAGAATGAAGAATGAAGTTGGAAGGCTTATTCTTTCCTTATTCCAAGATTTAATACGATACAATTGAATGATAAAGATTGTGTGGCACAGCTCAAGTATTGACCAATGGAATAGAACTGAGAATCTGTAAATAAACTCATGTCCTTATGACCAGTTGATTTTAGACAATTGAGTGAGGATTGGTGGGAACAATAATCTTATCAACATGTGGTGCTGGGTCAACTGGATACTCACAGGCTCAAGTGTGAAGTTGAATTCTTGCCTCACACCATGTTTAAACATCAACTCTGAATCGATCAAAGACCTAAATTTAGTAGTTAAACCTTTCATGGAAAACACAGATGTAAATATCTATGGCCTTGTATTAGGCAATGGTTTCTTAGACATGACATCAAGTTAAACACACACACACACATATCACACACATACATACACACACACATATACATACCTACACATACCTACATGTACCTACACATACACACAAGTATACACACACACACACACACACACACACACACACACACAAAGTGGGTAAAGGGCTGGAGAGATGATGAAGTGGATTAAGTACTTGCTGTGCAAGTGTGAAGACCGAGCCCACAACCCTAGAGCCCACACAGATCGGCGTGATGGAGTGGGCCTGTGGTCCCAGCACTGAGAGGGGTCCTGGGACAAGGTGGTCAGCTAGACTGCTTGAATAGGTGAGTGAGTTCTGAGTTCAGCAAGAGACTATGTTTTAATAAATAAGGCTAAGAGCAGTAGAGGGAGACCTGTGATGTCAAGTTCTGGCCTCCATGAGCACACACACACACAAACAAACACCCATGTGTGCACCCATACACACATGCACACACACCATGCACATGCAAGAAGGAAGAAGAAACATAGACAAAGGCTTCAAATAAACCTTCTCCAGAGAAGGTGTTGAAATGACCAGGTAACACACAGACAGAATCTCAGCATGAGCAGTCAGTAGAGAAAGGCACATGAGAATCCCGGGGGGACATCACTTCACATCCACCAAGACGTGTAACAAGAAAGATGGACAACTGCCGTGGACTGGCGCTCTTGCACGCTGCTGGCAGAAAGGTGGGATAGTATGAGAGCTTCCTGGTTCCTCCAAACATTAAACTCAGAGCTAGCACAAGATCCAGGATTCTACTCTTAATACTTAGGAGAATGAAAAAGAAATGCCCACACAGGAACTTGCGCATGAAAATTCATAGCAACATTCTTTGTACTGGCCAAAAGATAGAAATGCCTCAAATATCACCAACTGGTGAATCAGCAAGATGTGGCATAACTTGTAATGAAACATGTTTTAAGCCATAAAAAGAGAAAGGAGAGCTGGTTAAGGCACTTGCCTGCAAAGCCAAAGATCCAGGTTCAATTCCCCAGCATCCACATAAAGCCAGATGCACAAGGGGATGCATGTGTATCGAGTTTGTTTGCAGAGGCTGGAGGCCTGATACGTCCATTCTGCCTCCTTCTCTTTCTCTCTCCCTCTCTTTCTGCTTGCAAATAAATAAAAAAAAAATTAAGAGACAAATGAAATACATGTGTCACACACACCTTGGAGGACTTTGTACACACATGAAGCTAAAGAAACTAGACACAGAAAATGCCATCTATAGGAAAGATCTAGAATAGCCAAATCCCTAAAGACTTCAGTAGATTAGTAGTCTCCAAGGAGTGACTGCTAAAGGGCATGGGGTTCCTTCCTTTCCTCCCCTTCCCTTCCCTTTCTTTTCTCTTTATTTCTTCCATCCTTTCTTCCTTGTTCTTTCTTCTTCTTCTTCTTCTTTTTTTTTTAGTTTTTCAAGGTAGGGTCTCACTCTAGCCCAGGCTGACCTGGAATTCACTATGGAGTCTCAGGGTGGCTTCGAACTCACGGCGATCCTCCTACCTCTGCCTCCCAAGTGCTGGGATTAAAGTCGTGCGCCACCACGCCCGGCTTCCTTGTTCTTTCTTTCTGTGCATAGTATGTGTGGTGTGGAGGCCAGGGGAAGATGTTGCATGTTCCTCTCTGTTGCTCTTCCATCTTATTTCCTAGAGATAGAGTCTCTGACTGAACCTGGGCATCCCCAGTTTTTTGGTGAGACTGGCTGACAAGAGCCCCAGCGATCCTCTAGTCCCTGCTTCCCTCAGCACCAAGGTCACAGGCGGGCACAGCCATGTCCAGCTGTTTGAGTGGATTCTGGAGATTGAACTCCGGTCCTCATGCTTTCGAGGCAAGCTCGTTACCAGCTAAGCCACCTCCCCAGCTCAACAGCACAACTTTGTTTTTTAAATATATTTTTGTTCATTTTATTTATTTATTTGAGCATGACAGAGAGAGAGAGAGAGAGAGAGAGAGAAAGAGAAAGAGAGAGAGAGAGAGAATGGGTATGCTAGGGCCTTTAGCCACTGCAAAAGAACTCCAGATGTGTGTGACCCCTTGTGCATCTGGCTAACGTGGGTCCTGGGGAATTGAGCCTCAAACCAGGGTCCTTAGGCTTCACAGGCAAGCGCTTAACCGCTAAGCCATTTTTCCAGCCCCTTAAATATATTTTTTTATGATTTATTTTTATTTACTTATTTATTAGAGACAGAGAGAGAGGTGGGAGAGAGAGAGAGAGAGAGACTGAGAATGGGTGCACTAGGGCCTCCAGCCACTGCAAGAGAACTTCAGATGCATGTGCCACCATGTGCATCTGGCTTACCTGGGACCTGGAAATTGAACCTGGGTCTTTAGACTTTGCAGGCCTTCACCTTAACTGCTAAGCCATTTCTCCAGCCCCACAACTGTACACTTTTAATGGCTGAATTTGATGAAATGTGAATTGTACCTCAGTTTTTTAAATTTTATTTTTATTTTATTGAGAGAGAGAGAGAGACAGACAAAGGGAGAGAGAGAGAGAGAGAATGGGCACACCAGGGCCTCCAGCCATTGCAAATGAGCTCCAGACTCATGCACTACCATGTGCATCTGGTTTACACGGGTTCTCAGGAGTTGAACCTGGGTCCTTAGGCTTCACGGGTAAGTACCTTAACTGCTAAGCCATCTCTCCAGCCCCAGCCAGTTCTTAGAAAAGTTCATGGAGATGAATTTGGACAATACATTTCGAGTTCTGCCAGGA
The DNA here is from genome assembly GCF_020740685.1 of Jaculus jaculus. Classification (NCBI taxonomy): domain Eukaryota; kingdom Metazoa; phylum Chordata; class Mammalia; order Rodentia; family Dipodidae; genus Jaculus; species Jaculus jaculus. Next base: position 130,510,099 of record NC_059110.1, read on the forward strand.
ATGCCTGAGAGCTTAGGATTCTTTGAGACTCATTTTTCTTCGTCACAGAAGGATTTTCCTTAATCATCAAATATAAGTGGTACATGTGAGAGTTACTTGTCCGTAGTGTCCTTGGCCAAGACTGGTGTTTTGGTCTCATTCTTTCTTTGCTGGGTAGTGTGGCCAACGGGCACCTCATGTTCTCCTCTGCATGCAAGCCCTCTGTGCAGACAAGAGAACCATTCACGGGCTCCAGAAGCGGGTTGCCGAGTGCTGGTTCTGCCCTCTACTCACCTGAGAACTCTGGGAAAGTTCCGTGCCCTCCTGTATACCCATTTCCTCATCCATAACTGAGGTGGGTGGGAGAACTCAGTGTCAAGTTTCAGGCAGACAGCACATATACCACGTTAGTCTCTGGCTTTTCCTTTCCCGTCTTCTCCAGCAAACGTGCTCGTGAGCCAGCTCGAGTCGTGGAGGAAAGCTGGTTGAAGAGGCGGTCAGTATTTCCCCTCTTTGCTCACTCAGGGCTGGACTTTGTCTGAGACCAGCTCCCTACGGGACCACCAGGGATGCAGTTGAACTGTATCATGAGGCGCTGGGTGAATTTCTCAAGCCAGGCAACATCAATGAGTTCCCAGCTACACCCCCCATCCCTGTTACTCTCTCTCCTTCCCTTCAGAACTTTGGACGGAAGGTAGAACACCTAAATCATTTTACCATTGTGTGGTCTCACCTGGCTTTCCTAGGGACCTCCCTGTCCTGTCCTTTCTCATCCTTGAATAGAGCCTTCAGCAGAGGCGGAAAGCGCATGCTGTGGTCAGCTCCATGTTGCTGGGACGAACATCCAACCAGACAGTTTATGGGAGGAAGGGGTTTATTTCAGGCTTACAAAATCCAGGGGAACACCATCAATGACAGAAGAAGCTGGCTGCCTTTCACAGATCCAACAAAGGAAAACAACCAAACAACCAGTGCCACCAGCAAGCACAAACATCCTGACCTCAAACTGCTCTCTGCACACCGTTGGGCTGGAATGACCATCCATCCCACTCATTAAGGTTGGACTCTAGGTCTGCCCCAGTGACACACCCCCTCATAGTGGGGATCTGCCTGCTAGGAAGTTTAATCAAAAGTCACTGAGTCTGGACTGGAGAGATGGCTTAGCGGTTGAGGCACTTGCCTGCGAAGCCTAAGGACTCATGTTTGACTCACCAGGTCCCACGTAAGCCAGATGCACAAGGTGATGTAGGGGTGTGCAAGGTTGCACATATGCACAAGGTGGTGCACGTGTCTGGAATTCACTTGCGGTGGCTGGAGGCTCTGGTGCGCCAATTCTCTCTCTCTCTTTCTCTCATAAAAGAGACCAGTCTGTTGGGTGTGCCTCAAAAAATAAATGGCTAAGTCTATGGGGCCAAACATTCAAACTATCACATGTGAATTACCTCACCAAGTCACAGGCTTCCTTCTGGAAGCCAGAACTGTCTCTCTGTCCCTTCTCTGTGCTCTGACTCATAAGCTGCCTTTTATCCTCCTTGTTTCTCAGGCTGCAGAGTCTTCCTAACACTTGTCAGAAATTAAAGGGAGACCTGTCTTCAAACTGCGTTTGCTGGTCAGGAAGGCAAGTCTGTCGCCATATGATTTGCATTGATTCCAAATATTCACTTGTGCTAGGATGAAAGAATGTCATCCTACTTCAAAACTTGGCTTGTCATGACCTCTGGATTTTAACAATTTCAATGGTGTCACCTGACCATTGCACTGTATTCAGAACGAGGAGACAGTGGGCAAGCGAGAGTGGAACAGGCAGACAGAGCTCAGGAGCAACTGCCTTATCTTCTGTGTTTGCCCTTTATTTGATTTAAAAAAAACAGCTCTATGCAGCAATTATCGTTTTCAGTTTTAGAATTTAACTTCTGCTTTGGCTAAGAGGGTCAAAAGGAGACTTCTTAAGAATGAAGAATAAAGGGAGAAAAATCTTTTCTAGCTTCACAACGGCAGGGGATTTGTACTTGGAACACATAAGAATTTTAAAAAAGAAGCTAAATACCAAAAAACCCCAAACATCCCAAGCAATAAGCTGGCAAATGAAATGAATGGGCAAGTTTCAAAAGACAAAGTGCAAATGTCAAATAAACATATAAAAATATGCTCAACTAAAGTCCCCTGAAGTTCCATGTTACCCCATTCAGAATAGCTATCTGCATATATATATATATGTGTGTGTGTGTGTGTGTGTGTGTGTGTGTGTGCATATCCCATTTATATATATATATATACATACACACATACAAATGCTGGTGAGAATGTGGGACCTGGGAGCCCTTATACACTTCTCGTAGCAATGTAAATTAGCCACTATGGAAGTCAAAAGCCTAAAATAGACGTTGTACAATCCAGCAGACCGTTCCTGAGGCTGCACCTAAGGGGACCTGTGTTAGTGTGCTGCAGAGATACCTGAAGCCCACGTTCGCTACGGCACTAGTCACAAAAGGCATGTTATGGACTCAGCTTAGGTGCCCGTCCACACATGAACAGATAGACAGTGAGCTCTATATACAACAGAGTTGTATTCAGCTATAAAGAATGAAATTACCCCCTTTCAGGAAAAATGAACGAAGCTGCAGATGACTATAGTAACTGAAATGAGCCAGACTCAAAAGGACAAACATTGCATGTTTTCTCCTATGTCAATTCTGACACATACATACACCTTACATGTGTTACATGATAGGGGAAGTGGGAGGGGAATGAGGGAGACAGGAGAAGGCATAAGGAAGTGAATGTGGTCCAAGCACATGGCACACTGGAATGAAAATCACCTTATAAAACCCATCATCTGGCTTAGCAGTTAAAGAGCTTGCCTACAAAGCTGAAGGCCCAGGTTTGATTCCCCAAGACCCACGTAAGACAGATGCAGAAGGTGACACACGTGCCTGGCGCTCGTTTGCAGTGACTGGAAGCCCTGGAGCACCCATTCTCTCTCTCTCTCTCTCTCTCTCTCTCACTGCCTCTTTCCCCCCCCCCACCTTAAATAAATAAATAAAAATAAAAAAAAAACATCATCATTTAGTGAAAAGAATGAAGACCAATTATTCTTTGTTTCCTGACACCATGACATCCCCAAGAAGTCATTCTTGGGTCTCTTCCCATCTCTCCCATCCAAGTCAACATCCTCGCATTCCCTCATCTCAGGAGAATCTGGCCACGGTCAAATACTCTAGAACCAGGCTTTGCCTGAGGTCCCGGTTCCGTCAGTCCTGAAAAAATGCCCGAGACTGCTCTTTGCCGCCGAGCCACGTCGAACAGTGGGGATGCAAAGATCCTTCAGTGCTGGGCTCAGGTCACCCTCAGAGAGGAGGCGCAGGGTGCAGCCCTTCCCGTGGCCAGGAGGGGAGTGTCTTGTGCTTCTAAAGTTCCTGTCGGGCCTAGGCTCAGCTCTCTCTTCTCTCCGCTTGGAAGGCTCCGTCCTGATGAATGTGTGGCTTTCCTTCCAGGACAGCCCTGAAGATCAGCTTGCCACAATAATCAACGCTGCCCCAGGCCGCGCCACCCGGGTCTGTTTTACTTAGAAGTCAGTGGATCAGTGGGACTTCCCGTGACAGCCTCACTCATCACACGGGCAGGCCTGTGGGCCCAGGATGGGGCCGGTTTACACAGATGCCTGCATCAGGGCACCCCGAGCAGGTGTCCACTAACCCCACTCAGACCACCCTCCCAGTAAAGAGCCACCCTTGGGTTTGAGGTATGTCAGGTCAGTCTTTGGAGTGGCCTTCAGGGGACCCCGCTACCTGCCTGTCACCCAGGGCCTAGCTAGAGGGTGAGGGTTTGAGCAGATGCTGGGGGAATAAAGTCCACTGGGAACTTTGCACAACACTGCACTGGCTTGTCGTGGCCACCCCGGAGGAACTAACATACCCATTTACACACAGGAAATAGGCCCAGACCAATGATATGCTTTGCCAAAGGTCACAGAACCAGCAGGTGGCCGAGCAGGGGCCTGCAAGGAATGCCCCCACCTGCACAAACAGAGGGACCCTTGGCGGTTAGAGAAATATTCAGCCACCATCCGGTGCTTTAAATGTTTTGCTTTTGAAAAGCTTTTTCATGTCTACTTTCGTTATCTTTTCGCCTTCTCCCAACAGACCTCTGCTGATATAGATAGGGAAGATACAAGACCGAGTCTCCCTCAAGGGAGCCCACCGACCATGGCAGACAGCCCACTCCCAGGAGTAGGTAGGTGGTTGATCACACCTCCAGCCCACCTCCCTTGGGCTTCATGGCACTGTGAAGGAGAGAACTCACCTGTACCAAAGAAAAATGGGAATATGTCCCTTTAGAACACATGGAAAGGTGACCGCTTGGCTCTTGATTCTTGGTGCTTCTAGAAGCTTCCATTTGAATGCCTTCCAACATCAGAGGGGCGGGAGAATGTTTGAAACTTCCTTGTTACCTGATAATTTATTTTTTAAAAGTTCATAAAGTGATGCAGGGTGGGCACACCTTTAAACCCAGCACTTGGGAGCCAGAGGTAGGAGGATCGTGGTGGTTTGGAGCCACCCTGAGACTATATAGCGAATTCCAGGTCAGGCTGGGCTAGAGTGAGACCCCACTTCAAAAAAAATAGTTCATGGAACATTACATTCCATGTCCTAAATTTGTGGCTTTCTTATCTCTCTCTTTCTTCTTCCTCCCTCCCTCTCTCCCTTTCTTCCCTCTTCTTCCCTTTAGGGTCTCACTACATAGCCCAAACTGGCCTTAACTCACTGTGTAATCTAAGTTGGGCTCAAACTTAAACGTATAGTAATCCATCTGCCTCAACATCCTAAAAGTGGAATTATAGACCTGAACCACCCTATTTCATTTAAATAAAACACATTGCTACTTATTAGTTAAATGGATTATTCACACTATAATATAGTACTGGGTTCAACAAACCTCACAAAATATTTTATTTATTTATTTGAGAGAGGGAAAGAGAGAGAGAGGAAGAGGCAGATAGATAGAATGGGTGCATCCGGGTCTCCGGCCACTGCCAACAAACTCCAGATGCATGCACCGCTTTGTGCATTTGGCTTATATGGGCACTAGGGAATCAAACCTGGGTCTTTAGACTTTATAGGTACATGCCTTAACTGTTAAGCCATCTCTACAGCCCAACAAACTTAAAAAATTTTATTTATTTATTTATTTATGAGAGAGAAGGGGGAGAGAGAGATATGGGCTTACCAGGACTCAGCTATTGCAAACCAGCTCCAGACACATGTGCCACCTTGTGCATCTGGTTTACACGGGTACTGGGGAATAAAACCTGGGTCCTAAAGCTTTTCAGGCAAGCGTCTTAACTGCTAAGCCATCTCTCCAACCCAGAAAGCTTTTTTTAAAAGACCCAGAAGGTGAATATCTTAGGCTTTATGAACTGTTTAGTCTCCGTGGCCGTCACAAGCAGAGCAGCTGCTCTTGCAGCAGTACAGCTGCCACAGATCGTGTGGATGAACGGTGGACATGGCTGCCAATAAAACTTTATTTACAAGAATGTGGACTCCATTCAGCCGGGGCCCAGTGATTTGTAGACCCTCTTATCTAGGGGACCAGTATAGTTGGTATAGCATGAAAAACATAGGCTGTCCTGTCAGTGGGCTGAATTTTGCCAGTTCACTCAAAACTAGTTGTAGGTGGGTGGTGATAATCACAGATAGTCCCAATACTCTGGAGACCAAAGTAGGAAAATGGCGAGTTTGAGACCATTCTAGGCTATGTGGTGAGATCCTGTCTCAAAAGAAAAAAAAGCAATCAATCAATCAATCAACCAACTAACATTTTCCCCTTCAGCATCCACATGTGTACCTGGGTTCTTTTCTAAATGTTTTATTTATTTGCACATATGTGTGTGGGGTGGGGTGGGGTGTGTGGGTGAGACAGAGGTCTCTTGCCACTGCAAATAAATGCCAGGTGCTTACACTACTTTTGGCATCTGGCTTTACATGAGTGTTGGGAATTGAACTGACAAAAGCTAGCTAGCTGCTGGCGTGGTGGCGCACACCTTTAATCCTAGCACTCAGGAGGCAGAGGTAGGAGGATCGCTGTGAGTTCGAGGCCACCCTGAAACTGCATAGTGAACTCCATTTCAGCCTGGACTAGAGTGAGACTCTATCTTGAAAAACAATAAAACAAAACAACAACAACAAAAAGCAAGCAAGCACCTTTAACCGCTGAGCAATCTCCCCATCAGGGCTCTTGAGCACCCTGTTCTGCCCAGAGTGACCCTTGCCCTGCCCTTCAGACTCTGCTGTTCAATCTGGCTCCTCTGGGCCAAACTCCTTCCAACACGGCTGATGGTGTCTTGCAGGACCTCGAAGTCACTGTTAGCCCCAGCACCCCAAATTTGCCCACGAGGCCCTTAGTTCCTATTGCAGCCCAGATGGGGAAGGGGGGAATGACGCCCCTCCAGATGATGTGCGTCGCCCAGCTCTGTGACCTTACCTTCTTGGAAGGCATTTTTATCCAGGACACTTGATAGTTACCCTGGGGTCCCAGAGGTGCCGACTCCAAACCAAGAATATGTGCATCAGAAGCTACGTGTCTCTAGAGCAATAAACACGAGCTTGGGCTCAAGGGAAAATATGACAATGGTCCAAGGGACGATTTCTCTCTTCTCCTTCTTTAATAGTGAGACATTTTTTTCTTTTTCTTTTTAATTTTTATTAACATTTTCCATGATTATAAAATATATCCCATGGTAATTCCCTCCCTCCCCACCCCCACACTTTCCCATTTGAAATTCCGTTCTCCATCATATTACCTCCCCATTACAATCATTGTAATTACATATATATAATATCAACCTATTAAGTACCCTCCTCCCTTCCTTTCTCTTCCCTTTATGTCTCCTTCTTAACTTACTGGCCTCGGCTACTAAGTATTTTCATTCTAGTGAGACATTTTAAAAGACAGTTTTATTGAGGTACAATAACCATAGTTAGCATAGAAGGTGTACAGTTTGACAAATTTTGACATGTGCTGATTAAAAATATTTTGTTCATTTATTTTTAAATTTTTATTTAATTTTTAAATTTGTGTGTGTGTGTGTGAGAGAGAGAGAGAGAGAGAGAAATGGAGAGAGACAGAGAGAGAGAGAATGGGCATGCCAGGGCGTTTAGCCACTGTACATGAACTCCAGAAACATGTGCCACCTTGTGCATTTGGGTACGGAGGAATCAAAGGTGAAGGGTCCTTTGGCTTCACAGGCAAACGCCTTAACTGCTAAGCCATCTCTCCAGCTCCAAATTTTTTTTTTTTCAAATTTATTAACAACTTCCATGATTATAAAAAATATACCATGGTAATACCCTCCCTCCCCCCCACTTTCCCCTTTGAAACTCCATTCTCCATCATATCCCCTCCCCATCTCAATCAGTCTCTCTTTTATTTTGATGTCATGATCTTTTCCTCCTCTTTATGATGGTCTTGTGTAGGTAGTGTCAGGCATGGTGAGGTCATGGATATCCAGGCCATTTTGTGTCTGGGGGGAGCATGTTGCAAGGAGTCCTACCCTTCTTTTGGCTCCTACATTCTTTCCACCACCTCTTCTGCATTGACCCTGAGCCTTGGAAGGTGTGATAGAGATATTACAGTGCTGAACACTCCAGCACCATGATACCTTCTGAGTCGTCCCAAGGTCCCTGCCATCTGAAAAGAGAAGATTCGCTACCCAAAGTGAGAGTAGCATCAATATAAGGGTATGAACATTAAGAGAAGTGCTTACTGGGCAGTTTGATAAGCATAGTGTATACACTTATCCAGACATCAGCAAATGTTACATCCCTAGGGCTCATGACTACCCTGTTTTAAGTTTTCAGTATCAGGGATTTATTCTCTCCCATGGAGTGGGCCTGTAGGCCAATTAGTGGGCAGTTGGTTTCCACCATGACAGACATGCCACTTTTGTACCTGTTGGTTCATTTGGCCTGGCTGGCCAAATCTAAGGCTTGCAGTGTCCACTGTTGAGTATCTTCATTGGTGATTTCTCTTTCTCCCATTGAACTGCATGCAGAATGGCTTCTTCCAGCTTTCTGTTAGCTGGTCTACATGGAAGAGGCTATCAGCTCAGTTCCAGCAGGATTTCTCAGTGGCCTTGAAGCCCAAGTATGTGGAGTCTTCAGCAATAGGGTCTTACCATCTATTCCTGGTAGGAAACCAAGGGCCTTAGCAATGGCCTATACATTTTGGGGCATCAGGGACCTCTCTGGCCAACAACTCACTAGAAGGTATCCCATCTCTGGCACTGAAGATTTTCTAGCAACAATCTATGGCTCCTGGGTGTTCCATTGTCCAAAAAAGTAGGATTCTATATGATTTATTTATATCCTCTTAGATTTTGGTTAGCTCTCCCTCCACCTTTCCTTTACTCAATCTCCTCCCCTGACCTCACTTTAGGCCTTTGTGACTCTAGCTTTATGTGGGTATTGAGTCATTGAATCTGGGCTGGCAGGTTTTGCAAGCAAGCAGCTTTAACCACTGAGTCATCTCCCCAGACCCCTCCTGTAAAATTTTATTTTACATTAAAATATATATTTGTTTTAATGTTTTATTTATTTGGGAGAGAGAGAATGAGTGTCCCAGGGCCTCTAGCCACTACAAATGACCCCCCGATGAATATGAGATCTTTTGTGTCTGGCTTTACGTGGGTACTAGGGAATCGAACCTGGGTCCTTTGACTTTGCTGGAAAGCACCTTAACCTCTAAGCCATCTCTTCAGCCTGAAAATATTTTTATTTGTTTACTTGCAAGCAGAGGTGGAGAGAGAGAGAGAGAGAGGGAGAGGGCGAGGGTGAGGACGAGGGCGAGGGAGAGGGAGGGAGGGAAGGAGGGAGGGAGGGAGGATGAGTATGAGTGCACATGCCAGGGCCTTTTGCTACTGCAAATGAACTTTGGATGCACATGCTACTTTGTGCATGTGGCTTTAAGTGGCACTGGAGATCCAAACCCAGAGCATCAGGGTTTGAAAACAAGCACCTTTAACTGCTGAGCGTCTCCCCAGCCCCTCTCCTATAAATTTTTTAAAAAGTTACGTCCAGTAACCTCCAGTGACAGAGTAACATTATTGCAGAGGAGGAATGAGAGGACATCCAGAAAAGAGTGGCCAAGAACAAGACTAAAACCCAGCAGGGCAAACACCAAACCCTGCAGCCCCGTGCCCAGCAAGTGAGGTTTATAATGCCATCTTCTGGACTCCAGTGGGCCGGGGCTGCCCTGTTCTTCAAGCTCTGTTACCTTCAGTGCAGGTGGCCACTCTCTTAGGCCAGCTACACTCAATGCCCGTAGCCTTCCTTGGAAGATGCCCCATGCTCCTGACATCTCCGCTATCCTAGGGTTTCCCCTCTAACATCCTAGGGTCCCAACTCAGGTTTCATGTTCCCAGCGTCACTCACATCCCACTCAGGAGCTGTGTGCAGGGAATTCGACCCTGCTACCCATGGGATGGCCTCAGCAGCTCCCTGATGCCTTGACAAACGCCTTTGTGCCTCCTTTGTCTCGCGTCTTCCGTGCCTGCGAAAATAACATCATGTGGACGACACTAAGGTAGCTACCAGCTCAAGGTGCAGCTTGGTGCCCTTGGGCTACAGGCCTAGGAGCCTCTAAGCCCCTTTCTTTTTCCAGGGAAAGCGTTTTCTTAAGAGGTCCTGCTTGAGCAGAATGACCTGGAGACTCTCTGTTCAGGAACTCTCTTTTCAAACCAGAGCTTTCCAAATGAGTGTGCACTGTGACTCCCTGGAGCTGTCAGTGGGAGAGGCCTTGCTCTTTCCTATGGTGCCAGTGCCAAGCATGCCGTTTCTCTTCGACTGTGCTAACCTATAACCGTGATGTTACATTGCCAAACTTGTCTTGAACGTCCTGCCTACAGCGTTAGCTTTGCACCTGCTCCTTTCCTTGCCAAGCTGCACCGTTTTCCTCATCTCTCTGCTCCAGTTTCTGATGTGAATTCTTACTATAAACCTCATTAAATGTCATGAGTGATAACCACACCACACCATGGATGTTATATATATCACCTTCAAATTTTTTCATCCAAAAAACTTAGTCCATTCCCTTTGAATTCAGTGTCTCTCAGATTTTTTTTTTTTTTTTGAGAGAGAGAAAGAGAATTGGCACACTAGGGCCTCAGCCATTACAATCAAACTCCAGACGCTTGTACCACCCAGTGAGCATGTGTGACCTTGTGCTTGCCTCATCTTGTGGGACTGTCTTACATGGGATCTGGAGAGTTGAACACCATGGTCCTTAAGCTTCACAGGCACGTGCCTTAACCATTAAGCCATCTCTCCAGCCCCTTTCAGATGTTTATGTCACAGAAAAAACCCAGCCAAATTCTATGAATGGCCTCTAGTCAGACTCCTGACGGTCTTTCTTCTGCACTAACCTCATGAGCCTTGCTTCACTCTCTGCATTTCCCTCGGCATTCTGGCCTTCTACACCCCCACTAGAGTGATCTATTAAGCTTGACTTATACCACTCTGGGACTTCTTAGCCTGCCATTCCAAACTCTCCCACCTTTTCCCCATAAACCAACTCCAAATATTTCAAAAACACATGGCTAGCAAAAATCTCACTTCTCAGTACCAACTTTCCTTATCTAAATTTATTTTTTTTATATTTTATTTTTAGTTATTTGAGAAAAAGAGGGGAGAGAAAGAAAGAGGGGGAGAGAGAGAGAGAAAGAGAGAGAGAGAGAGAGGGAATGAATGGGCATGTCTTGGCCTCCAGCCACTGCAAATGAACTCCAGATGCATGTGCCACCCTTGTGCATCTGGCTTACATGGGTTCTGGGGAGCTGAGCCAGGGTCCTTTGGCTTTACAGGCAAGTGCCTTAACTGCTAAGCCATCTCTCCATCCTTAAAATTATTTTATGTGTTTATTTGCAAACAGATAGATGAAAAGAAATAGAACGATAGAGGGAGCATGCCAGGGCCTCTTACCACTGTAAACCAATTCCAGTGCACGCACCACTTTGTGCATCTGGCTTTGTGTGAGTACTGAGGAATCCAATCCAGGCTGCTAGGCTTTACAAGTAAGATACTTTAACCACGGAGCCATTTCCCAAGCCCCAGTCAGTACAAACTTTGTGGGTTACTATTCTTGTCACTGTGCCCAATGACAAAAGTCACTTAAAAGAAAAGAAGTTTTCTTTTCTTTTTATGTGAGTGCTCATGTTTTGATGATGCATTCCATCATGGTGGGGGAGGCCTGGTGGTGGGTGGCTCCTTGTTGGTGGCAAAAGCATGTGGCGGCTGGTTGCATGAAGTTACACACTCAAGCAAGCAGACACTGGGCTGGAACCAGGGCCAGGATGTAGCCACAAGGACCTTCCTTGCAACATCCCACTTCCTCCAACTGGACCCCCAACTTCAAAGGCTTCCACCATCTCCCAAACAGCCCCACCAGCTGGGGACTGCGCGGTCAATACATGAGTCCATCTGAGCTGTAAGGATGGCTGAGAAGCATTTGAAAGAGAAGTACCAGAGTCTCCGCACAACGCAAGCTCGTCTCTCACTGCACTGCTGCCGGCTTTTTCTCCAGGTACTTCAAAGCTCTGTTATCGGGAGCATACATGGTTAGGATTGTTCTGTCTTCCTGTTTTCTAAAATATTTCATTTATGTATGTATTTGTTTTCTGGTTTTTAAAATTGTTTATTTATTTATTTGAGAGAGTGAGAGAGGGAAAGAGAGAGAGAGAGAATGAGAATGGGTGTGCCAGGGCCTCCAGCCACTGCAAATGAATTCCAGACGCATGAACCACCTTGTACATATGGCTTACATGGGTCCTGGGGAATCCAGCTGACGTACTTTGGCTTTGTAGGCAAATGTCTTAACTGCTAAGCCATCTCTCCAGCCCTATTGTGTATTTGTAAGGAGAGAGAGAGACACAGAGAGAGAGTGAGACAGAGACAGAGACAGATACAGAGAGATTAGGCATGCCAGGGCCTCTAGCCACTGCAAACAAACTCCAAATGTGTGCACCACTTTGTGCATCTGGCTGTATGTAGGTCCTGGGGAAATGAACCTGGGTTCTTAGGATTTGCAGGCAAGCGCCTTAACTGCTGTGCCATCTCCCCAACCCTCTTGTTTAACAGATGCTTTTATCATTATATAATGCTCACATTCAACCCTAGTTCATGGCCCACAAGGCAACATTCTGATTGCTTAAGATTAGTTTTACAGGTTAAAATCATGGGAACCCATATGAGTTCAGTCCATTGTAAAAGGCTGAGTCACCCTTATGCCTGATGCACTCTGACTGGGCTATGTGATATATCATCTCCATTTCCTTTCCTTTGCTTCCTTCCTGGGAGGGGCTTAGCGAAGGCCAAGGACATCTTGGAGTAGAATTAAGGTCAGGAGCCTAGGATCTGCAATATCTTATTTTATCACTGGTCACATGCCCCAACTTAGTGAGGATCTAGGATGGCAAAGGAGTAAGTCATGATGACCTCATTTAGACCTTACAAATACATATTTTTATATTTTATTTTTACTTATTTATTTGAGAGAGAGAAAGGCAGATAAAGAATGGGCACATCAGGGCCTCCAGCCACTGCAAATGAACTTCAGATGCATGCACCACCTTGTGCATATGGCTTACATGGGTCCTGGGGAATTGAACCTGGGTCCTTAGGCTTCACAAGCTAGCATCTTAACCACTAAGCCATCTCTCCAACCCTCTCAATATATTTTTAAAAGACAAAATTGGAAGCAGATCTCAGAGTGTTCAATGTGTTCTGTGATGGTGTTAAAAGAGTCTACTGTACAGGGGCAGTGTCCTGGGTTTACAGTTTCCTGACTAATTCCACCATAAACTTAATTGCCTTTGCTTTGGCTTTGAAGCTCAAAGACTCCATTGGCACAAGACTCTCTCCGCCCCACACACACCTAGACTCCTGGCAGGAAGTAATGACTCAGTACCCAAATGCCAGGGCTCCTTGACTCATTCTCCAAACGGTTACTTCTGCCTGGCCAGGAGCTGGGCTCTCCCTCTTTGGAGGATGATGTCAGGACAAACCATTTTGCCAACTACACATTGGTGCCTTTGGAAGCCAATGTTCAGGAGTTGCTGCTTCCAACCTCTGTCCTGAGTGCCACCCTGAACACTATAGTTTCCAGCTCCTTGCCTCCACCTCAAACCCACCCTCTGCGCAGGAGCTCTGCCAGCTCTCTTACCAGCATGGTTGCCAGTTTCTGACTGCATCTCATTCTTACTCCAATCCTGAGAGCCAGAAGAAGTGCACACATCCCACAGAGGAAGACACGGAGGCTTGGGGGAAGAGCAAGGAGTTGTGAGGGGCCCACAGCTTCAGAGCGCACAGCCAGACCACAAACGTGGGGCAACTGATTCTAAGTACGGGTCTGGTTCCATTGCTCTGCAGAAGTTGGTGTTCGTTTTCTAGGCCCGCCATAACAAATTACCACAAGCTTGGTGGCTTGGAAACAACGGGAATTTATTCTCTCGGAGCCGCGGAGGGCCAGAAGCGCAACTTCAAAGCATCGCCTGGGTATGCCCGGAGGAGAATCTGTTCCACACGTCTCTCCAAGCTTCTTGCGGCTGTCTGCAAGCCTTGCTCATTGGCTTGTAGATGTGTCTCCAGACCCTCTCTGTCTACACAGGTCTTTCCATGATCTTCTTTTGATTGAAATGAAAGGAGTTAGACAGTTGGAAGCATGGGTTGGAAAGGTGGCTTACAGAGGAAGGAAGAAGACCTAGCGTCAAGAACTGCTGGGCTGCATCCTGACTAGTCAACAATGCATTCTATTCTTGAGCTTCCTCACCATGAAGTGATGGGTGAGGATGAGGGTGGCCATGGTCTGTCTGTGGAGTCGTATTAGACATTTGTGCTTTGCCCGTGTCTTCCAAAAACCCTATGAGCACCAGTTATGAACACCTGTGATAGAGCCCCTGCCACCCAGCTCGCAGCATCACTTTCCACTGATTGGCCCATGTTTTTCTGGCCATGTTGCTGCTGTCCCTTGTGCCCACCCCTTAGCATTCCTGACCCCTCAGTGTACCTGCTTCTGCCCAAGGCCTTTGAATTGTGATTCTTTTGTGCTTTTAAATTTTATTTTGATTTGTTTATTTCCGAGGCACCGGGGACGGGGGGAAGTGAGTGAGTGAGCATGGGCGCAGCAGGGCCTCTTCTTGCTGCAAGTCCCATGCATCGTTTTGTGTGTCTGTCTTGACGTGGTTCCTGGAGAATTGAACCCAGGGCAGCAGGCTTTCTAAGCAAGCACCCTCTAACCAATGGGCAATCTCCTCATCCCAAATTGTGTGTGTGTGTGTGTGTGTGTGTGATTTGTTTTTTCTGTTTGACCTCCTCTCTTGCATTTCTGCCTGCCCTGCTCCTCAACTTAGTCTCCTCTCCATTTAAAACTTGTTCGACTTGAGGCCTTCCATGCAATACCTGCTTAAAATGCCATGTTTAAGAGCCAACTTACAGAATGGGAGAAAATCTTTGTCAGCTATATATCTGACAGAGGATTAATATCTAGTATATACAAAGAACTCAAAATACTAAATAAAAAGAAATCAAACAACCCAATCAAAAACTGGGTTACAGAACTGAATGGAGAGTTCTCAAAAGAAGAAATAAGATAGTCTCTAAACATCTAAAAACATGTTCTACATCCTTCCCCATTAGGGAAATGCAAATTAAAACTACTTTGTGATTCCATCTCATGCTTGTCAGAATGACTATCATCAAGAAAAGAAATGGCAATAAATGTGGGCAAGGATGTAGAAAGAGAAGAACTCTACTACACCGCTGGTTGGAATGTAAACTGGTCAAACCATTATGGAAATCTGTGTGGAGGGTTCCTGAGACAGCTAAAATTAGATCTGTCATATGACCCAGCTATATCACTCCTAAGGACTTTACTCATTACTTTAGAGATACTTGCTCATACACATTTATTCCTGTTCTATTCATAATAGCTAGGAAATGGAACCTCCCTAGATTCCCTTCAACTGATGAATGGATAATGAAGATGTGGTACATTTACATAATGGAGCATGTAATTCGTGTAATGTAATTCGGTATTTCAGTGGTAAAAAGAAGTGAAATCATGAAATTTGCAGGGAAATAAATGGATCTGGAAAGGATTATACTAAGTGAGGTAATCCAGACCCAGAAAGCCAAACTCGGCATATTCTCTCCCCTATGTGGATCCTAGCTACAGATGCTTAGATTTGCACGGGAGTGGGAGTGAAACTCAGTAATAGAGGCTAGAAAGTTAGAAAGGAGCTATGAGGGAGGGAGGCAAGGGGAGGGCTTAAGTGTGGGGTATTGTTAATATGTAAGCAGAGGGGCAGAATACTGGGTGTGGAACGGTCTAAGTGAGATAAGGGGAAGGGATAAAGGATAGGAGGAATGTTAATCAAAATTTAAGATGTTATGGATAAGCTATATGGAAATTATTTTTGGCTAGCCAATAATATATATGTTAAAAAAGAGATAGCTGCTAGCCAATAGTATAAGTGTAAAGAGAGAGAGAGAGAGAGAGAGAGAGAGAGGGAGAGAGAGGGAGAGGGAGCTGGAGAAATGGCTTAGCAGTTAAGGTGCTTGCCTGCAGAGCCTAAGGTCTCATGTTTGGCTCTCCAGGTCCCACATAAGCCAGACACAAAGTGACACACGCATGCAAGGTTGCACATGCACACAAGGTGGTGCACACGTCTGGAGATCAACTACCGTGGCTGGAGACCCTAGCACATCAGTTCTGGTTCTTTTGCATAAAAGTCCAGTCTGTTGGGCTTGCCCCAAAAAACAAATATATATAGAGAGAAAGTTTAGGCAGAAATATCCAACAGAGGTGTATAACAATGTACCCAGAAGCCACAGATTGTTATTAGGAAAAATTCAGTGCCAGAGATGGGTTACTTTCTAGTGAGTTGTTGGCCAGAAAAGCTTCTGGTGCCTCTAAAACATTACAGGCCACTGCCAAGGCTCCTGGCTGCTCACCACAACTAGAGGGTAAGACTGTTCCTCAAGACTTCACATGCCTGGGCTGCATGTGAAATTAGGCTGGAGCTGAGCTAAACGCCCCCTGTTGAGTAGCTGCCAGAGCTCTGGAAGGAGCTATGCAGCATGCAGCCTTCTGGGAGGCAGAGGTCACTGATGATGTTACCCAGCAGTGGCCCCTGCAAGCTTTATGGCTGGCCAGGCCACATGTACCAACTGGTGTTATAGTGGCATGTCTGTGATGAGGGAAACCAACTACTCTCTGCTTGGGCTGGAGGCCCCCTCTACAGGAGGCAACGCATGCCTGGTACTGAAAACCCCGTAAACAGCTTATGGCTGGGCAGTCATAAGCTCTGGGTGGGGGGTAATGACTACTGTTGTCTGGCTAAATGGATGTATTATACTCAGCAAACTTCCCTCTAGACACTTATGTTTATGCCCATATACTAATGCTACTTTCACTTTTGGTTAGACAAGCTTTTCTTTTCAGATGGTGGTGACCACTGGGATGACTTAAAAACTCGGCATAGTGCTGAGAAGAGGTGACTGTGGAGTGTTCGGCACTAAGAGACCTGTATCCCATCCTCCAAGGCTCAGGGTTCATTCATTGCAGAAGAGGTGGCAGAAAGGACATGAGAGCCAAAGGAAGGGGAGGAGTGCTTACGCTACTGTCTTCCAGACACAAAGTGGCCTTGAAGTGCCTGACAGTACTACCTACACGAGACCTGTACAGTAGGAGGGGAGAAATGATGACATCACAATAGAGGACAGACTAATTGCAAAGAAGGAGGGATTCATTGGAGGGTGGATTTGGGGGGGGCACTGGGGGTGGTGGGAAGGAATTATCATGGTTTATTGTCTGTACTTACAGAAGGTATCAATAAGAAGTTTTTAAAACATGACACCTTTGTTCTTCCTTGTGTCTATTTTGTCCCCATACACCGATTTACTTTTTCTTTGTACTCCGTCATTAATTGGTTCATAGTTACTTGTCCAACTATTTATTTCAGTCTCCTTCCCCCAGGGTTCAAGCTCCATGGGGCTTTGATTTGGCTCATGGATGAATCATTAATGCCCATGACAGGGATTGATAGATAATAGTTGCTTCAGTAACTATTTGCTATATGAATGAATGGTTGAGTGCAATTTGACTACTATATTTCAGTTGATAGTAAGGTCTGTGCATACAATCTTTTTATATATTTATTTTTATTAAGTTAGAAACTTTGTAGGGGTACATCCAGCGTTGGCACCATCATTTCACTCCTCTCTGCTCCTACTCCACGTAGGGCCCTCCTCCCTGGGGCTGCTGGTGTTCACATGGGGTGGTGGGTTATGAGCTGTGACAGCAGCCGTCAGTCATTGTGGGGGGGTGGGGGCGATGTCTCTGGATATTCCCTCCCACTCTGTGGCTCTTACAATCTTTCGGCCCCCCCTTCTGCAAAATCCCCTGAGCCTTGCCTTGGTGGGTGTGTTTGACGTCTGCTTTAGTGTTGAGCTCTCAGCCAGCTGCAATGCTCTTTTATTTTTGAGCCAAGCCCAATAGACTGGCCTTTTTATTTGCAAGAGAAAGAGAGGAAGAGAGAGAGATAGAGACAGAGAGATAGATAGAAATAGAGAGAGAGAGAGAGAATTGGCACACCAGGGCCTCTTGCCACTGCAATCAAACTCCAGACGCATGTGCCACCTTGTGCACATGTGTGACCTTGCAAACTTGCATCACTTTGTGCACCTGGCTTATGTGGGACCTGGAGAGTTGAACATGGGTCCTTAGGCTTTGCAGGCAAGCGCCTTAACTGCTAAGCCATGTCTCCAGCCCTACAATCATTTTTAATGCATGTACACGCGTGTGTGCGTGCTTGTGTGCGTGTGTGCATGTGCTCATGCACATGTGTGTATGCCTGTGAAGGCCAGAGGATAACCTGCAGAGTCCTTCCTCAGGTATGCCATTCACCTCTTTTTGAGGGAGGGCCTCTCACTGGTCTGGAGCCTACCAATTAGGCTAGACTGGCTGGCCAAGGAGCCCCACGTCCCCTTCTTCCCTGCCTCACTAGTCCTGGAATTAAAAGCACATGCCGGGGCTGGAGAGATGGCTTAGTGGTTAAGCGCTTGCCTGTGAAGCCTAAGGACTCCGGTTCGAGGCTCGGTTCCCCAGGTCCCACGTTAGCCAGATGCACAAGGGGGCGCATGCGTCTGGAGTTCATTTGCAGAGGCTGGAAGCCCTGGCGCGCCCATTCTCTCTCTCTCCCTCTATCTGTCTTTCTCTCTGTGTCTGTCGCTCTCAAATAAATAAAATAAAAAAATATATTTAAAAGCACATGCTGCCATGCCCAGCAAACATGGGCTGTAAGGATTGAATCCAGGTCCTTGGGCTTCAAAGGCAAGCACTTCACTGCCAAGTTATCTCTCCAGCTCTCCCAGCCCTTCTTATCAGCCATTCAGGAAGTGGCTCAACATGTCCTCTGTGAATCACAAAACACAGTGGTCCTGCTGGGTGTTCTCACTAGGAGAGCACGAACAGTGAGCATCTTCCACACCTGCCTCACACTGTACCCTGCATCTTGGTCCATCTCTGCATCCTCTTTTACAGAGGAAGAAGTTGGCTCACAGCGCCCATCGTTTCCCACAACCGCACAGCTCATAAGGGTGGAGCCGAAATTCAACCGTGTGGGTACTAGTTTGCCACCACCTCAAGCTGGGGGTCTCCCTGACTTTTGACATCCAGAGGAGGAAAATATGGGTAAAGATGGAATTTCCCCCCATCAGGGGGCACCATGGGAAATTCTCCACCCATGGCTTCCAGAAGAGGGTCCTGGCCTCTGGCATTCTTGGCAGGAGTCGTGAGATGTGCCCGGACCCTCCTGTCACTGGCCTTGAGGAAACGTCTTGAGAAACTCTTTTAATCTAAAATCCCCTGCAGCTTCCAGCCACCCACATCTTGAATCCTGTCAGCAGAACCCTCTCATAGTTGACATTCTTTCCCCGCGTTTCTGACCCCAGCATTCTGAGGGGAAGCTCTCTCCTGCACCCCCACCTCTGCGGTGAGGGGAGCGCTGTGGCGGGGGGGGGGGGGGTTAGGGACAGCAGAGGCTGGGAGCCGTGGGCCGCTCCGCTGTGGATGGGAGCCGAGGTTGTAGCCCGGTCCGAGAAAACCTGTCCCCAGGAGTGTTCCCAAAATTTCTATGAGCTGCTGGGATCCTTCTAGAGATGTCTAAGACAGGAGTTATGCGCAGGTTCAACTTCAGAGGCAACTGGACCACGCTTTAAGCCAAAGTCATCTTCCTACTGTGGGCGAGTCTTTGGTCAGACCATGCCACACCCTGCCCCCCATCCTGAGCCTCTGATTCTGTCTATTCCAGAATGGTGCTTCCATTAGAAAAAAGTTGAACGTGTTTGTGGGGCCAATGAACAACTTGGAATGTCTCTAACACCTCCTATGCCCATCCTTTGTCTGTTCAGATGTCGCTCAGGTCTTTTAAATGTACCCAGAAACCGTCCCAGGTTAGGACCCATCTCAGAGCTCTGGCCCCAAACTGAGCTCCCTGAGGCAACCACCATCTGCTTAGCACATGCATGCTTGACAGCCTGAATCTTCCAACATTCCCGGAGAACAGCCTTGCTTCTTTCCCAGCCTCATCGTTGCTTCTTGGGTCCTGACGGAGACTCTCCCCCATTTGGCACCATCTTTAACTCACGTGGTTCTCCCCATGTCTTAGGTTATGTTCTCCTTCAGTTCCGTTTCTTAAACTCAGGCTGGGACCTCGCTGGAAGTAGGGCTGTTGTATATGGAATGAATTAAGGTGGGTTCAGGCAGTAGTAGGGTAAGCCCTTGATCCAATATGGTGTGAGTCCTTAGAAGAGGGGACGCAGGTCCTGTGGGGTGTGGGAAGAGAACGACATATGGATGAAGGCAGAGATGGGGATGGCACAAACAGAAACGCAAAAGACCCCCAAAGACTGTGGACCCCATAAGAAGCTTAGAGGACGAGGACGAGAAGGCTCCTCCCTTAGAACCGTGGTGAGAGCATGGAGCTACGGATTGCTTCACTCCACGCAGCCAGGCTCAACAAGGAAAGACTTTCTGTTGTTTAAAACCAATGAGTTGGAGTATTTTGCCATGGCATCCGTAGGCTAACCACACCAAATAATAAACTAAAACTGGCTCTCCTCTCAACGACACTTCTTCAGTCCCTAACCCCACACATTCACTCCAACTCCTTGTGCACCCCCCCTCCCGATCCTGCAGCCTCACACTAGACACCCCTTCTCAGCACTCCCACTCCCCAAACCAGGTCAGGTTCTCCCAGAATGCATCACACTTCCCCGCACGGCAGTAACGTTTTCTTCACGTGATGCTCGTCCCGATGCCCTCACCCTTGGCTGTAGCAGGAAGTGTGGCGCCGATAACTTCTCCAGCCGGATCTGAATGTGTTCTCCAGGTCATCACAGAGAGAAGGTTTCTCGAGATGGTTCTGTGATTGTGTTAGCTGCTCACCTCCCCTGACCGTCTCCTTTTCCCCCCTCTGGTCTGTTGGGTAAGTTCTCCTTTTCCCAAGTGTGAGGCATCCCTTCCGTCATAAAATCTGGGGTGGTCACCAAGGGGCAAGATGATGAGACTGGGTGGGGGGGGGCTCAGCTGTAATTTACCAGTGTGATCTAGGAAGGAGCTGGATGGTACATTCTCATTTTCTGTTTGAGGGAATGTTCTGGAGAAATACTATGGGTTTAGCAGGCACACAGCTGGGTGACCTGGCTGTCTGTTAAGTTAACCGTGTGGTGTACGTGTCCACGTATGTGGATATGGGACATGTGCACATGGGTTGCGGGTGTGTGTGCACACTGTGTGCTTGTGAGTGGAGGCCAGAGGCCCATGTTTGGTGTCTTCCTCAGTTGCTCTCAGTCCTACTTTTTGAGACAGAGTCTCGCTGAATTGGGAACCCACCAGTTCAAGTAGTCTGTCTGGCAGGCAAACCTTGCCCCCCCTCCCCCCCGCCTCCTCATCTCTAGGCTCCACCGTGCCGGGCTTTCTATGGGGGTGCTGGGGAGCCAAACGCAGGCCCCGCTGCCTGCGTATCAAGCTCTTTACTGCCTGCGCCGTCTCCCCGGCCCTGGCAACTTGCTGTAAAGACGTCATAGAAGCTTCTCGTTCCCCTTCCTTTCCTTTACTTGCACTCCCTGGGTTTGCTCCTCGCACCAAAGATCATGTTGGTATTTTCATCAGTGCTGCAGACTTTACTTTCTAGAAGGCCCAGTCCAAAACCGCGGCCAAAAAAGATTAGGAAACAATATGTGCTTTACCTTGCTCCCTGCTTAGAGGGTGAGTCACAGTGAGTTTAAACTGGTCAAAGACTGAAAAGTTCGGCAGTGAAAAAAAAAAAAAAAACAAACTCTCCAATGTCTATTTGATTTACCAACGAACGTTTATTGACTGCTTGCTTTATGATAAGCATGACCAAAGCACTCAACATATATTGCTTCTATTAAAATTCCCTCCATACCCACCTGGAGTAGGAACCATTATTTTCTCATCTCATACATGGGGAAACTGAGGCACAGGACACTTCAGTGACTTGTAGCACACGTAGCAAGCAGAGAAGGCTTCTTTTGCTGTTTTTTATATTTGTTGAGGCAGGCTCTCACAACTTAGCCCAGGGTGGCCTCAAACCCATGACCCTTTAGTTTCTGTTGCCTCCCGAGTTGTCATTACAGGCATGTGCCGCAGTACCCAGGAAGAAAGCTCCTAACCCAGAAACTGTGGGTACGGGTAAGGGGCTGCAAGCACTCGGCTGGAACTCTGAAAGGCTTCTTTTCCTTATTCTTTTTTTGGATGGTGGTGTGTTTTAAATTGAATCACCTATAAGTATCAACCTAACTGGCTCTTACCAAAAACAGTTTGCTCTAAGTTTTGGCATTATTTCCTGAAGAGATGTCCACACAAGCAATTATCTTTCTGCCTTTGTCCACGCAATCACCTTATGAGCTCATAGTTGTGCTGCAATGAACACTTGTAGGAAGGGGAGGAAGGAGAAGAGGAGGGAAAGGTTATCTTTATGAAAGACCAAGGGACCTTTTAAAAAAATTTTATCTCTATCTATTAGAGAGAGAGAAGAGAGATTGAGATGAGAGAGAGAGGAAGAATGGGTGCACCAGGGCCTCCAGCCGCTGCAAACGAACTCCAGATGTGTGTGTCCCCTTGTGCATCAGGCTAATGTGGTCCCTGGGGAATCAAACCTGGGTCCTTTGGCTTTGCAGGCAAACACCTTAACCACTAAGCCACCCCATAACTCTTTTTTAAAAATATTTTTATTTCCTTATTTATTTGACAGAGAAAGAGGGAGAGAGAGAGAGAGAGAGAGAACCAAGGGTCCTTTTGTTGCATGCATAGGTGTGTGTGGTGTTGGTGTATGTGGTGTTCATGTGTGTGTGTGTGTGAGTGTGTGTGTGCATGTTTGCATGAGTATGGATGCACTTTTGTATTTGTGCTCATGCCAACTGGAGGCATCTTCCCTGGTCACTCACCAGGCTATGTATAGAGATAGGGTCTCTCTCTCAAACCTAGAGCTCACTAGCTGGCCAGTTTGCTCCAGGGATCTCATAGCTTCATCTCCCAATTGTTGGGATTACTCGCATTTACATGGACTCTGAGGGGTCTGAACTCCTGTCCTCAAGCTTGAATGGCAAGTGTTTTACTGACTGAACCATCTCCCTAGCCCCAGAGACCTATTTTAGTGGAAGAAACTTTGAGTTGAAATTCAATGGCATTTGTAGTTCCAATAACAATTTTAATCCTTTGGTTATGGCTCCCAAGTTGAAAGTAGAAGCCTGCTTCTAGTACAGCCATGGTCAACAACTGCTGTACCCTGTGGCTTCTAAGTGTGGCCATGACCAGGAATAAAACTAGGAAAGGATGTGATGATAAAACAGTTTCCTAGTTTCTGGGGGATTAATGCATAGTTACATAGGTTGTGCGCTTTAATACCACAGGAGGCGCTGTTCACAGGATACTCAACGCAACACACACCCTACATGGGAGCCACATTTTGCAACCTCAGAGGGCACTGTTCCCAGCACTCTATCCAACAGCCACCCTGCGTGGGAACACTTTATGACCATGTGTGTGTGTGTGTGTGGGGGGGGGGTGCTGCTCACAGGCTTCTCTTCCCAACATACGCCCTGCATAGGAACCACATTTTATAACAGGGGGCGCTATTCACAAGATTTTTTTTTACCCAACAGTTGTAGTACACAGGAACCACACTTTCCAAGTAGGGGCGGGTGACTGCTCCCAGGATTCTCCATCCAACAGTTATCCTGCATGGGAAGCACACTTCATGACCACAGGGGGCGCTGTTCACTGGCTTCTCCACTCAACAGTTACCCTGCCGGGGAACCACTCTGGATGACAGCTGCCAGGTTGAGGCTGGGTGGGGTGGCGTGAGGGCAATTGCAGTACTATAATCATTGCTAACACAATCTGGCTTATCTGAGTGGCTCAGTACCATATCACAAAGCACCAGGAAGTTCTGACAGTGGCGCCTGGACGCCTGCCCTGTCTGACGCGGGAGTGTCTGCAGAGGCATCGCCCTGTCCACATGGCACCCAGCACCCACTTCCTTCGGCACTGTGGGGAGCTCTGGCTTTCCTGGTGATCTGGTAGACTGGATCACTCCCAGTTGTGGGGGTTTCTTTCTGTGCATCCCTCGATCTCTACCAGCAAGATGCCAATAGCACCCACAGGTTGTGACATCCCAAACTGTCCTTAGGCATTGCCCAGTGTTCCCCGAGAATAAAGTTGCCCCCCGGTTGAGGAGCAGCGCTGCAGAGGTTAGCTCTGTGCCGTCTGGCATGTGACACACGCAGCAGGTCTGGCCTGAACTGTGGTGTGCTGTAAGCACAACATGCATACAGATCTGAAGTAGTCTGTGAAAACTGCAAGCCATCTCAGAGCTAATGTTCACGCATTGATTCCATGTTCAAAACGATCACATTTTGGATCTGTTAAAATGACCATGTTCTGTATCTATTGTGCTAATCTGAGTATTCCACAACGTTGATTTCATCTGCTTCTTTTTAAGATGTGTGCGTGAGTGTGTGTACATGCAGGCAGACATACCTAGGTGTGTGTGGGAGCACATGTGTGTGCTTGCAGGTACAGGCGAAAGTCAACTTTGGGCACCATTTCTCAGGAGCACCGGCCACCCTCTTTTGAGACAAGGCCTCTTGTTGGCATGGAGCTCACCCATCAGGCTAGACTGGCCGGCCAGCTCCAGATCGTCCTGCTCTGCCTCCGTAGTGCCAGGGTTACAAGTGTGTGCTACCATGCCCGTGTTTTCATGTGGGTACTAGAGATTGAATTCAGGACTTCATGCTTGCAAGGCAAGTACTTTAACAACTGGTCCATCTCCCCAGTGTCTTCTAGAAGGCCTTGGATGCCATCTATGCCCTGAACCCTATTTTTGCCAGAGGGCATAGTCAAGGTGCCTCCATTTAGGTCCAGTCCTCTTGTGCGCCTGTCTGCTCAGGGCAGGTGGTACTACAGTGCCCACCCCTGTCTGACACTTCACCCTGTCAAAAGGTCCAGGGAGGAGCTGTCTGACAGGCTTTCTCCTCCAGAAAACAGCGCATGCAGGCTTGCTCCACAGCCACCTACATTTCTTTGTCAGCTGGTCACATGGGACTACTGTGTAACGGCCTTAGGGCCAGCTCCCTCAGCTGTTTAGCCCAGTTCCTGACTTCCTCTTTTCTTTCTGGGAACCCTCCAGGCACATTGCTAAGATTTCCATCAGCGAAACATCTACAGCTACCTCATGACATCCTGACAGTCCAAACTCCTCCACTAGGTCCTAACAGCCAATTGCAAGCTCCCCCAGCCTGTGGCTTTTGGAGGATCATTGTCACAGGATAAGCTTACTTTTCCAACCAAATAGGTAAATGTCCTCCCGCTGCCCCACTCCTTTGGCAGCCTCCCTGCTTCCTGCCTGTCAAATCCACTCACCCAGGAACACCTTTTACATCCTTCTTCCTCCCCATAAGCCTCCCTAGTGCCCAAGGTGACCTGAGTCATCATGACTGGGAACAGTCTTCTGATTGTCTTGAGGAGACTCAGGAATCAAACCATTCTTGGATGGTGGTGCTCCCCTGGTTTCTGTCTTGAATCTCCTCTTCTCCTGAAGTTAGCGGAGGGCCTTCGTGTGCTCTGAGAAGATCTATGAACAGCCACTCACAGAGCCTTGGTGAAGGGCTTGTCTTTATGAGCACATTCACCAGCGCTAGACGGGGGGTGTGGGAAGGCATCATGTTTAAGCTTCCTGCTATTTCTCATACATCGGAGAGCCTTCGACTTTGGCTGCCTCATAGGTTAGTGAGTTCCTGGGATGCGTCTGTCTTCCTGTCTCCCTGTCCCTATTCGCCTGAAAGCCCAGCATTTGAACTAACAAATTTGGTCAACCAGTTAACCAGGATGGTGGGTTTCATTTCTCTCTATCGCATGTATTGGATACTAGCTCACGGGGAGGGAGAGACGTGGCAAGCTAAGGGGATGGTCCCTCCATCAGAGTACAGGCTACATTTGATCTGTCTGCCCTGAACCATTCCTTTCTCCAATTAGCATTCTAGAAAAAAAAAAAAAGCCACCCTTTGTTCATATGGCTGTTGATGGCTCTGTCTGGTGCCTTCTAAGCAATCTGGCTCATCTGTGATCAGCCTCCTGCAGTGGCTGATGCTCTGTCCTTGAAGCTGTCCCTTCCCTTTGGCTTTTGTCTTCAGGGCAGAATGGGCTCTCCTATCTCTTCTTAGCCTGGGCTATAAGAAGGAAGAACCAGGAGGAAGTTCTGTGTACCAGGTCATGTTCCCAGGGGAGAGGATGCCACAATGCTCCTTTTAGGTTCTAGGGTCTTCTAGGTTCTGTGCTTAGGGTAGCCAGTAGGTGTCTCTGCTACACACTGTTAGGGGGACACAAGCCCTAAAGCAGGCTGTCAGCAAGCTGCCCAGGGATGCTCTGAGGAACCTTCAGGACTGCCTTCTTGGGAGGAGAGAGGAGCAGTTTGGGGCTGGGGTGGGGGGTGGGGAAGGCGAAGACTTAGAAGGTAAAACAAAATGTAAAGAAACAGAGGGAAGGGAGGGAGGACAGGAGCACCCAGATGGGGAGGGCTCCTTAACGCTCCAGCAGGAAGCTTACATATCCCAGCCACAAAGCCCTGAGAAGAAGGCAGGCTCTAGAATGGTTTCTTCTCTGTAACTCTTTCTAGCTGAGGGGCTTCAGACAAGTGCCTCAATCGCTCTCTGTCTTCTTCACTTGAGAGTGGAAGGGATAATCCGCATGTGGTTTTGGACCTTTTACTTGAGCATCCAGGACACGACAATCCACATGTTGAGGGCACTCACTAACTCTTAGCCATGTCTTATGCCATGGAGCACGTGTTTAGGCCAGACGCTGCAGGCCTGCACTGGCTTCTGCTCCCCTCTTGCCCCAGGTCAGCTGAAGAAGCGCCTGGAGCATCTGGGAGCCAGGTCCAGTCAAACCAGCAGGCTGTCGGGAGGGACTGTCGTAGCTTACCACCTGGGACAGGAAGCTGTGGCCACAGTAAGCTGTGCCCAGTCGCTCCACTTGGTTGAAGGGTAGGAAGCAAGCCAACACCCTAGACAAAGACCAGTGGCTCCTTTTTCTGGGAAGAAGCGAGCATGAGACCCTCAGTCCTCTGGAGGGTCACTGTGGCTTAGAGGAGAAGAGCAGAGGGGCCCCAGGGCCCAAACTCTAACCCTGTTACCGGTTCTATGGCTGTAGCACAAGTGACTTGAACCCCTCCAGTGCTCACTCCCTGACTTGAGGGCGTTGTTAGGCTCCTGTGTGAAGTGCCCGGTGAAGGGTGACATCACCACGAGGGGAGGGATTAGATGAATGATGTAAGGACAGACCACAACACACACGGATTTCATCTTCACTTTAAGGGAATACTTGGCAGGTCAAGACTATAAAGGGAATCCAATCATTTTACTAAACCAGGCCACATCCAATTATATGTTATACACACACACACACACACACACACACACACACACACACACACACAAAGGGGGGGGAGGAGAGGGAGGGAGGGAGAGAAAGAGATACAGTTGTCAAGGTTATTAGCTCATGGGGAACAAAAGAAGGTGGTCTTTCCTCCTCTTGACTGTAAGACAAGCACTTCTTTTGTGATGTATGTGTGTATGTATGTGTGTGTGTGTGTGTGTGTGTGTGTGTGTGTGTATGTATGTATGTATATGAGCCTATGTGTGTGTGCAGGTACCTGTGTATGTGTGTGGTATCCAGAGGTTGACAGGTTTCTTCCTTAGTCACTCTCCATCTTATTTTTTAAGATAGAGTTTTATTAATTTATTTATTTGAGAGAAAGAGGCAGACAGACAGACAGAGAGAGAAAGAGAGAGAGAGAGAGAGAGAATGGGTGTGCCAGGGCCTCCAGCCACTGCAAACGAACTCCAGATGAATGTGCCCCCTTGTGCATCTGGCTTACGTGGGTCCTGGAGAATCGAACTGGGGTCATTTGGCTTTGCAAGCAAACACCTTAACTGCTAAGCCATTTCTCCAGCCCTCCATCTTATTTTTTGAGACATTCTCACACTGAACCTGGAGTTCATTGATTGGGCTAGGTTGATAGTCACCAAGCCCCATTTTTCTGCCTCTTTGCCTCCCCAGAATGGGGATTATAGGCACACACCACCATGACAAGAAATGCGTGTCAGTGTTGGAATCTGAACCCGAGTCATGATGTTTATGTTGTGTTTATTATTATTATTATTTTTTCTTTTTAATTTTTATTAACATTTTCCATGATTATAAAAAACATCCCATGGTAATTCCCTCTCTCCCCCCGGACACTTTCCCCTTTGAAATTCCATTCTCCATCATATTACCTCCCCATCTCAATCATTGTACTTACATATATACAATATCAACCTATTAAGTTCCCTCCTCCCTTCCTTTCTCTTCCCTTTAGTGTTTATTATTATTCTTTATCCTAGTCTTCAAGATATAATTTATTTTTGAAAATATTTTTATTTTTATTTATTTATTTGAGAGAGAGAGAGAGGGAGATACAGAAATAGGCAGGTAGAGAGAGTAAGAGAATGGGTGCACCAGGGCCTCTAGCCACTGCAAATGACTCCAGAGGCATGTGCATCTGGCTAACGTGGGTCCTGGGAAGCCCAACCTGTGTCCTTTGGCTTTGCAGGCAAGCGCCTTAACCACTAAGCCATCTCTCCAGCCCCAAGCTATAATTTCCAATAGCATTTCTTCAAATGTTTAGAGGCCACTAACATTTATAAAAGCACAGTGTTAGGGATAATCAAATTTGGATTGTATTGAGTTTGAAAACAAAATTGGCATGGGATATTTATCTACTGTAGAAATGAAAAGAGCCTTGAATACAGTGTATATCCATGGTGATGCTCCTAGAATCCAGTCTAGTGAAGTCATTCTTGAGGAATTAATCATGTTCTCTTCCTGCGTGCATGGACCATCTCATGGAGCTAGTGTTTAGGTTCCCAATGTAATCATTACATGGAGAACATTTTCTCTTAGTGTTTAGGTTCCCAATGTAATCATTACATGGAGAACATTTTCTCTTGGGATATCCATGTGGCAGTCAAGTGTGAATAACTAGTTCTCTGGTCATGCTACATTATTGAGTCCGCAAATAAGCATGTCAGGGTACAATGCATGCCACTTAATCCATGCTGATTAATGTATACATATTTTACAAGGATCCATACCAAATGACAGGTTTTACATCGGTGTGGTGGGATAGCAAATTATTTTTACTTTCTTCTTAAGCTGATCTGCACTTTACGACTGCTCCCAAATGAACACAGAAGTCTAAAAAATAAAAAATAAAAAACAGCTCTCTCCTTGCATAATCAGTGATGAGGAATCTTACTTGAAAGAGTGCCGCTTCTCTGGGGATCAGTTGCTGGTCCTATCGAATGCCTTAAAACAAAAGCGCTGGGGAAGGGCGGGGTGCGCATCAGGGCTTCACATGATGCTAAATTTGGTGGGATGGCTCACACTGAGAGAGCCAAGAATAAACTCAAAACAACCGCGACAAATTGAAAACACGACCCTACAAAAACCGGATGAAATTCAATAGTACAATTATAAGGTGACATGGTCAGAGTTAAAAAGAGGCTCCCATGAGTTTAGGATGCAAATAGGTCCAACTTCCAATACGCCCACAAGTAGCAGGTGAGTTTCTCCGAGGCTCGGAGCTACGGGTTGGCACAGGTACCATAGACCGAGGACGTGAGCAAGGCATTCTTGTTTCTGAGGAGGACATCCTACCAGAGTGATGTGGTCTTCTAAGTTCACAGAAGTATCAGAGTACTCTTCCTATAACAGGAGTGTCATCAAGTGACCACATTAGGATGTCAATGGTCCCCTACCCAACTAGGGGAACGTTTTGGTGCCACATGCAAACTTTGTAAGAGGCACTCTGAACCTCGAGAGAAGAGAAGTTAGAACTTCTGGGACAACTCACTGGTTGATGAGGACGATGAGGTACAATATTTGAAAGCTGAAGCATCTCAGACAGCCTGCCCTAGGAAATCCGGGGCATCTGGTCATCGTCAGTGAAGCGCCATGCCTACTTCAAAGCCGGCTGGCTTCCACACACATAAAAGGCCTGTGACATGCCACGAGCCCCAAGTCATCCCCTTCTCAGGTCCCGGGTTAGTCACTGCACTGCGGAGTGGAGTCTGTGTCACTTCCTCCTGCAAAGGACTTGAAGAGGCTGGAGTGGGTCCAGCCAGGCAAGAGCCACAGACATGATCAAAGAGATGGGAGCTCGGCCCCATGCAGAAAGGTTAAAGGAATGGGAATCGTTCTGCCTGGAGTTAAAACAGGGAGAGTCTGAGCAACCCATGCCAGAGCTGAAACCTGCAGACTTCACCTCTGCCGGGACTCTCACCCGTCTGCTGCCTGTTGCCCACATCCAAAGAATCATCTGGAAGTGTTACCTGGGAGTGAGAGCAGATAGCATCCTTGGATTGTGCCCTGTTGTGGCTTCCAGCTTTCGGTAGAGGGCTTTCTTTGGTGTTCTCATTCAATCTGTCACTACAGTCCTGTGATTAGACTGCCTTTCAGATGAAAATGCCGAGGTCCAGCAAAGAGTGAATGGAATTGCTGGAATTCATTCCACTGGCCTTAAGTGTGAGTGGTTTGCTGCTATTTCAGCCATATCTCCAACAGCAAATGTCCGTGAAGGGTGGCCCACATCACCCTGCATAGCATGCCTCGGGGAGGGTTATGAGTAATGGGAACTTGGATTTTTTTTTTTTTTTTTGAGACAGGGTCTGCTATATTCCAGGCTGGCCTTGAACTTGCTAGGTAGCCAAGGATGACCTTGAATTTCTGATCCTCATGCGTGGGCCAACAAGGCCAGCTTGAGAACTGTCAAGTGACCGAGGCCCAAGCCACAAGACTCGGTCTC
Organism: Jaculus jaculus; assembly: GCF_020740685.1. Classification (NCBI taxonomy): domain Eukaryota; kingdom Metazoa; phylum Chordata; class Mammalia; order Rodentia; family Dipodidae; genus Jaculus; species Jaculus jaculus. The sequence goes on from NC_059110.1 coordinate 130,540,559, forward strand.
AACTATGCGGCACGTAGCCAGTACCCTACGTCGTGCCAGGGTTTCAAGCTGGGTTGTGACCCATGTACTGAAGTCTCAGCCTCCAGGACCGCAGGTTGTAACTGCGTCAGGAGACAGAGTCTTGCAAGGCATAATTAAGATGGGTGAGGGGCAATGGACTGAGTCCTGGATGTGTGAAGCCAGAGGGAGAAGATGGCCAGCCAAGCCCAGGCAAGAGGCCCCTGAAGAGACCAGCCCCATTAAAGGCTTTGACCTTGAGCTTCCAGTCTCTGAACTCTAAGACAGTACAGTTCTGTGGTTCAAAATACCCAGCCTGTGGTGCCTTGTCAGGGCACCATGATGACACAAACGACATAAATGAGAACCCCTCTAATAACCTCTTCCCATCCCCTGGCCCCACCTTAGAAAAGGAAGACACCTAGCCCTAGAGGCCTTGCACACAGCCAGAAGCCGAGAGCCTGGCAAAGTGCGTGTAGAGCGCGTGTCTGAGACAGCTTAACCAGCTCCTCTGGGCCATAATAAAAATAATAAAGCAGACCGGAGTGTGGAAGCACAAATATAGCCCGTCGTGAACTCCAGTAGCATTCTTGCAGATCAAAGAAGAACTCTCTGGCTATTGTCAAGCTAGGGAACATGTGGAATTAGGTTTTGGTAATCGGTGCTCCACTTTAGTTCAGGGACTTGATTATCACAAAATGAATGGAAATAGAGGATTAAGTCCCACAGGCTTAGCCCCTGCTCCCCAGGCAGAGAAAGGGATGATGGGAGTTTGCAGGAGAACACAGCCTTAGGTCCTGGGAGAATCTGCAGATATCCAAAGATAATCAAAGCCTGAGGTCTCTGGTAGAAAGCGGACTTCTGGTTGGGAAGCAGTGTTAAGAGGGAGCTGTGGGACTTGCTTACGGATCCTGGACCAGAGCAGGTGCAATGTTCTCTGACTTCTGCCTGTGGATGGCATAGGCTGTGCATTCCGTAACAGAGGCTTCTACCTATGCTAGGGGCTTTGGGCACCAAGTCCTTGTTTGGAGGGTTTGCAACATTCTAAGATAAATAAATCTATTTTCCATGGGGACAAATGGAAGCCCACAGAAGTGAAGCATGTGATCCAAAGCCCTAAAGTGGCAAATGGAAGTCTGGAATCCGGGTTGGCTGTTCTGACACATGCTGCCTTCTTCCAGCCTTCTGCTTTCTTTTTGCTTTCCAGAGTTCCCAGTGTTCAGCCTGGCACTCTGTACCTAGTCTGGGTGCCCAGTTCTGCTGGATTAGATGGCGGTTGTGGTAACAAGGAACCCTAAGAACCCATCTTCTCCTCAGACCACAGCATTACTGACCATTCCTGTCTGTCACTGTCATGGAATGTTCCTGGTGGTTACTGCTGTTGACTGTCACTGACCACTGCTGGCTGTTGTGGAATGGTACCAGTGGTCACTGGCTGTTCCTGACTGTCAGTGGTAGTTACTGACCATTATTGGCTATTACTCGTTCTCTGAGTATGTGATGTGATGTGATGGCTGTTCAAAGAAAAATCCTGTGTTCTGAGGAAAGTGGGGCTGTCAAAGAGCCGCCGCAGGTAGTGATTCACAGGACACCTGTCTCCCCACTGTGTCCCCAGTTTCAGTACTTGGTCCATTAGGAGCTTAGCCGCAAGGTTGACTAAGAAATGAGTGGATGAACAGATGTTGTTGGTTTGAAAACCATTTTCTTGGTTTAACAACATGTATTGTTACATGCTAGAGCCGCTGTAACAAAACGATAGAGGCCGGGTGGCTTAGATAAGAGAAACTTAGTGGGATGCAGTTTTGGAGGCTAGAAGTCCATGGTCGAGACCCAGCATGCTTAGTCCAGTGAGGGCTTTCCTGTTGAGCCGAAGACGGCTGCTTTCTCAGTGTGTCCTCACAGTACAGTGCGAAGACAGGAGAGAGAGGGGGAGGGGAGAGAAGGGGGAGGGGGAGAGACAGGGAGGGAAGGAGGGAGGAAGGGAGAGAGACAAAAAAGAAAGAATGAGAATGACTGTACCCTCAAACTGCGAGCCAAAATGAGCTCTTCTTCCCTCCCTCCCTCCCTTCCTTCCTTTCGGTCCTCTCTCCATCCCTTGCTCCCTCTCCTCTCCTTCCTTCCTCCCATTGCTTTCATCAAGTACTTTTGTTGTAGCAGCAAGAAAAGTCATGAATACAAGGAGGCTGCCTGATGTTTCTTCTTACAAACAAACTGACTTGAGAAGTTCAGGGCTCCATCCTTAAGACTTCATTCAGCCTCAACTGCTTCCTCAGAAGCCTCATCACCAAATATGGTCACACTAGGGGTTAGGACATAAACGTATGAACTTAGGGACCCAGACACTCAGCCCATAACACTCAGTATCTGCCTAAATAGTTTCTCCACTACATGGAGACATATTTCCAGAAAGACTGATCCAAGTTGACACTGCCTGATGGAAGGCACACAGTAAGTGTGCTGCTGTGGTCAATTCCTACAGGGCTTAGAGAGCCTTCTGGGGAAGCATCAGGAAATAAGAGCAGTGTGTAAGTGTGATCTAAGGTTGTGAATGTGGAAGGGGTCTAGATTCACGTAGGAGACCATGTCTGTGAGGGGGTTTCTAGATGAAGCTCATTAAGATGGAAAGTCCCACCCGAAATGTGGTGGCTCTGCTCCCTGGGATGAGGTCCCACACTGCATGAGACAGGGAGAGCTGGCTGAGCACCAACATTTACGGCTCTTTGCTTCCTGCCTGAAGCTGGGATATGACCAGCTGCCGCACCCTGCTTCTGCTATGACTTCTCTGGCATGCTGGACCGTGCCTTCAAACCGTGTGCTGCAACAAACCCTTCCTCCTTTCCTTCCTCTGCTGCCCTCCTTGCATTGCTTTTGTCATAGCAATGAGGAAAGTCACAAATGCAATGAGGTTAGGAGTTTGGAAATTCACACGCATCCAGATGCTGTCTGGGAGCCAGAAGAATGGGGTGGGGGGAGTTAGTAGCTGGGAGGCAAGATTTAGCTAAGAAAGTAAGACAGAATTCAGAGCCATTCTTAGGTCAAATTGCAGGTAACACAGCCAAAGTGTCTTCCCCTGGAAGCTGAGAGACCTAGAATCCATGCCCGCGCATCCAAACCGCCACAGACGGTGCGTAAACAGGGCCATGCCTTTCTCCTGGCTTTGGAGGCTGCAAAGCTCTCCTTCCTCTCTTAGAAGGTCGAAAATCTCGTCAAGAAGGCCCAGTCTCAAAGGCCCCCGTCTGCAAGTGCCAACCGTCACCTAACGGATGGCATCTCACCTATAAGGCTGGGAGAAGGGCGGCAAGCCAGCAGTCTGCAGCAGGCAGGGTGTCAACACCCTAGTTCCCTTCAGAGGGGTCGGCAAAGGCTGAAGGCTGCAGTCTCATTCTCTCTTAGCAGCTCAGCCTGGATACCCGGGGGCACAGCCGCCAGGCTCTGTGGAGGCGGGTCAGCCTCTACAGCGAGGGCAGGATGCAGAGAGCTCTGTGGGAGAAGATCTCTAAAAGCTTGCCAGACCATGAGAACCGAAGCTAGAAGCTGGACGTGTCCAACCTTCATACAGCAGAGCTGCTGCTCGGGTTTGGCAAGATGGAGGCTCAGTGTTACGGTAACAAGACACCTACCAACATCAGAACCCCGGTGTGCTGTTAAAAAAAAATATATATATATATATATATATATATATATATGTGTGTGTGTGTGTGTGTGTGTATATATATTATATGTATATATTTAAAAAGAAAAAAGAACCGCAGCGTGATTGCAGTGTCACTAGGACTGTCGCTTCCTGGGAGAGATGTGTGCTTGGGCCCAAAGAGGTTTGGCTTAGTTCAGCTAAGAGCCATTGGTTTGGTCTGATTCACCTTTCTTGGTCCACTCTGGTCTGTGTTTTTTTAATTTAATCATGTTTATTTCTGCATAAAATCTTTTCCAAAGGGAAAAAAACCCAATTAATTTCTAAATATTTGAAATTCAAGATGAAAATTATTTGTGTTCATGATATAATCGCTATTTACTTGCATTTCATTGCTTTCATTTTTTTTAAAATTTTTTTTTATTTATTTCTTTGAGAGCGACAGACACAGAGAGAAAGACAGATAGAGGGAGAGAGAGAGAATGGGCGCGCCAGGGCTTCCAGCCTCTGCAAACGAACTCCAGACGCGTGCGCCCCCTTGTGCATCTGGCTAACGTGGGACCTGGGGAACCGAGCCTCGAACCGGGGTCCCTAGGCTTCACAGGCAAGCGCTTAACCGCTAAGCCATCTCTCCAGCCCTGCTTTCATTTTTAAAAAGCTTTTTTGAACATATTTTTATATATTTGAGAGACAGGAAATCAAACCGAGGCAGTCAGGCTTTACAAGCAAGCATCTTTAACTGATGAGCCACCTCACCAGTCCCTTTTCAAAGCAACTTAGTTACAGTTTCTATATGAGCATGCAGAAATGCATTTTTACCACCCGTCACTTTTGCCCCCAATCCTCACACTCCTCCCATTGAACCCCTTCCCCCCTCCAAACAGTCCCTCTACTTTTTTTGATATCTTTATTTGGCCTTCCTTCATCGTCCCTGAGGACATGTTGGTGGGTGTGACACTGCTCGGGTCATAGCCTCTGCCGTGAGGTCACGAATGTGATGGCCACCACATGTGTGGAACACAGTCTCATAGCGCTCCCCCGTCATCTGGCTCTGATGTTCTTTGCACCTCCTCTTCTTCGCACCGTGATGACTTTGGGGTTCTCCAGTAGAGCCATTGCCGTCTGTGAAAAGCAGCTTCTCTGATCACAGGTGCTCACTACTGCGGGAGCGTTAGTGCTTGGAGAGCCGTCTGATGAGAAGCTCTTGGGCGCTGGGGGACACCCACCACCACTGGCCTCAGCTTTTTGTCTGCCCAGCGCCCCTCTGCCAGGTCCCCTTCGACGCTGACATGCGTCTCTGTGATTCTGGATGGGTTGGGGGGAGCTGCCGCAGTGTCCCCTTCCTTTCCTCCAAAGCAGGAGCCCAGGGCTGTTGAGCCCACGGCCTCATGGCAGAGTCAATTTGGAATATTTTTGTTCCATTCATGGACCTCTAATGGAATCAAGACCAAGCTATTTATACTTACACATGGTGCAAACGTCAGTGGAACATCAAATGAGCCACATGTCGTTAGGACAGAGGAAAATTAGCGAAGTTGGCTAAGAGGAATCAAAGAGCTGCGGGCCCCTCTGAGGCGTTCTGGACTCGGGACGCCTGGGGCCTCAGCGGTGAAGATGATAAGCAACGTGGGGTTGGAGACCATGTGATGCTGCATGACTTCTCTACCCAGCAAGCAGAGTTTACTGGAGCCTGTTTTGCTTCGGGATAAAACAAAAATGTAGTCATTGTCTGTCTCCATTGTTTCTTCCCAGAGATGCTGCGGACCAAGCAGCAGGCGTTTTCATCTCCTATTATTTTCAGCCAAGGGGGTGGTGAGGGTGGGGGGGGGGGAGGAAACAGATGGTAAATAGCACTGAAAAAAAATTTTTTTTTAGAATTAATATTAATAAAAGATGTGTTGGAGGTTCTAAGTGAATTCCCAGAAACCAGGGCCAACCTGGCATGGGGAGTGGGACAGGGGCGAGTGCCCAGGAAAAGGAGAGGAGGATAGAGAGGCAGGCCAGTGGATCTCCAAGGGAGCTCCAGGTACCCAGGACGTGGTGGGTGGTGCTGACCCCTTGAGAACACAGCATCTGGTTGAGAGCTGGATCCCCTGGTGCCACGTGGTGCCTCTTGAGGTTCTGAGCCCCGCGGGGGAGGAGGGCTGTGGGGCTGTGGGGCCGAGCTGGGGGCGGCCCTCTCTCTCGCAGAAGGCGCGCTGGCGCCTCGGGTCCCCTCGCAGCCCATGTGGCCCAGATGGCTCTTGGGTGCAGCTGCAGTGCAGAGAGGAGGCAGGCGGGTGTCCTTACCTCCCTCCCTAGCCCACGCCAGCCTCTGTCCCCACCCAGCTCAGCCAGTACCCATGTCCATCTGTCAGCAAGAGCTATCGAGTGTCCATGAGCTGCCCAGCTGTCCTCGGAGGGCTTGGATTCCACATTGAAGCAGAGAAAGGGTTCTGGCCTGGTCTAAATGTGAAGAAGCCACAGGGGCAGGAAGGCCCGCCGCAGGCCCTGTAAGGGGGGGGAGAAGCCGCTGCCGGGGCATGCTCGCTGGTTAGCAAACACCCTGGGGCACTCTGTACATGGATCACTGAGGGCCCCAGAGAGACACTGAGGAGTGCACAGATGAGGCTGACTCAACAGACGCCTACCCACCCATGGGTGGGGAAGGGACCGCAACAAGGACGTACACAAGTGCATGAACCCATCACTTGCCAGGGCGTCTGGGGCTTCTCCTAGCTTCTGGGGCTTCTTCCTTTAGCCCTCGAGTCCTATGGAGGCATGGGCTTGGAGAAGAAGCTGAAAAGAGAGTATGTGCTATGATCAGGAACTGTGAACGCTAACATTACAAAGAAGAAGCAACCATAAGACAGAAACTCTCAACGGGGACCATTCTGCTGTCCCACTCATTGGAAGGAAGCTTACAGGCAAAAGTGTTTACTTATATCTGCAAACACTGAGGGACTTAATAGTATGTCTTTTGAAAGACATTTGTCTCCGTTAGCTTTTCTTCTCTCATGTCCTGACTATTTCCTTTTTTTCTTTCTGTCTTGTTTTTTCTTTTCTTTTCTTTTTTTTTTTTTTGAGATATGGTGCCATGCATCCCAGGCTGGCCTCATACTCACTGTGGGTATAGAAGAGAGTTGTCTTGATTGAATCCTCCTGGCTCCATCCCCCAAGTGTTCATATTATAGACGTATGCAACCGTGCTGGCTCTTCTGGTATATTTTTGTTTGTTTGTATTTTATCAGATCTTTATGTCTTTTTTTTTTTAAAATCCTTTCTCAATTCCAGTGCAAAGTATATTTAATACACAAAACAGAATGGAATTTGCCAGGATTGGGCTAAGGCCCAAGGATCACCTTGGCTTTATGTGACGCTGGGCAGATCATACACAGGAACAAGAAGACAGACGACTGTGCTGAAGGATGAGGGGTGACTGGTGAAACTGGAACACAGGCTGTAGACAGGACCAAGCGTTGTCTCAATGGAAATGTCCCCAATTCAGGAAGGGGCTGTGGTAGGTACGAGGATGTCCTTGTTCTCTGGAAAAGCATGTCAGAATATGAAGAGGTAGGTGACATGATATAAACAACCTTCTTTCAAATGGTCCAAGAGAGAGAGAGTGTGTGTATGTACATTATGCACCATGGTCGGTCTGTCTGTCTGTCTGTCTATCCATCCATCCATCCATCCATCATCTGTGTAATTTACCTGTCAACCTATCTACGTCTATCGACCTATCTATGATCTATTATCTATCTAACTCTCTATGCATCATCAGCCTATCTAGCATCTATCTACTCATCACCCATCTATCATCTGCTTTCTTTTTAATTTTAAAATTTTATTTATTTATTTTATTTATTCGAGAGAGAAAGAAAGAGGCATACATAGAGAGAGACAGAGAGAGAATACACATGCCAGAGCCTTCAGCACTGCAAATGAACTCCAGATGTATGCACCACCTTGTGCATCTGGCTTCCTGTGGGTACTGGGGAATTGAACTCTGGCCTTTTCAAAGGAAGTTTCAAAGAGCTGATTTTGGGAGCTAGAGATGTAGCTCAGTTGTCAGCGTGCTGACCAGGCACACACAAAGCTCCAGGTCTGACTCCTGGTGCCGTATAAACTAGGGGGGGTGGCAGAGGCCTATAATCCCAGGAGGTGGAGGCAGAAGGATCAGAAGTCCAAGGTTATCCTTGGCCACAAAGGGAGTCTGAGGTCAGCTTGGGCTACAAAATAAATTAACTAATTAAAAAAATAAAAACAAGTGCTTCTGTCCTCTGTGCGTGCTGCCTGGCCTCGCCGTCCCTCTCCTTGGGGCATTCCAACTGCCTCTGGAATGCTCAAGGAAGAATGGAGTTTCCAGTGACTCTGGGAAGAACTGTACTCAGACAATTAGGCATGGTCTGCCCTTGCCTCTGGCATTGCTGTAGATAGAAAGCTTCCATCTGGATCATCAGTGAGGGCTTAGGCTTCTGAGCATTTTCTTTTGGGAGCTCTTATTAATCCACGAGAGAGACGGCCTCGACCTTTCTCCTGTGGCCTCTCCTTGTCGCGTGCAATCCGACCACACTGGGCTCCAGAAGAAGGGGCCCAGAGTGTTGGCAGCAAGAGGACTCACTGACCAGGGTAAAAAATGAGTGCTTTTCCCTCTTGGCTACAGGTGGCCTCTACTTAGCAGTCCCTCCAGGCCACACCCTCCTCTCTTATACCCACCCTAGTCAAAGAGGGCTTAGCTGCAGGGGGGGGGGGGAGGTGAACCCCCACTGCAAATGATGCTCTCAATAACTACAGCAGGGGCTCCAGACATCTTCCCACTCTGTTTTTATTCCATGGTGTCGAGATGGCCACCCAAGGAGCTATCTTTCTAGAAAGGTAGGGTGTAAGCACACCAGGATCCCAGGCTGCCTGGTAGAGTTAGCTGTGGTCGATGCCACAGAACCACTGCTGAGACCTCAGGATGAACCCCCGTGCCTTCCCAGCTACTCCAAAGCCAGCGGAAAGGACCCTAGGCTGTGCTCATCAAAGAAAACATATTTTGTTTTCTTGCCTTACCAAATAATTGGAAGACTTCTTTTTCTGTCTTTTTCTTATTAACAGTTTTTATACATGTATATAATGTATTATTTATTTATTTTTGAGGCAAGCCCAACAGACTAGCCTTTTTTTACGAGATGAGTGGAACAAGAGGGAACGGTGGGTGGGGGGGGGGGGAGAGAGAGAGAGGGAGGGAGAATTGGCATACCAGGGCCTCCAGCCACTGAAATTAAACTCCAGACATGTGTGCCACCTTGAGTGCATGTGCAATCTTGTGCATGTGTCACCTTCTGTGTCTGGCTTACATGGGACCTGGGGAGTTAAACATGGATCCTTGGGCTTCACAGGCGAGTGTCTTAACTGCTAAGCCATCTCTCCAGCCCTATAGTAGATTTTGACCATAATCACCTCCCATTAGCTTCACTTCTTCACTCCCCTTCCCCACTGAGCTTTCTTCCCAGCTTGTCCCTCTTTTACTTTAAAAAAATAAAGCATTTTAACTTATTTATTTGCAAGAGAGAAAGAAGGAGAGAGAGAGAGAGAGAGAATGGGTATGCCAGGACCTCCAGCCACTGCAAACAAACTCCAGATGCGTGTACCACCTTGTGCATCTGGCTTACATGGGTCATGGGGAGTCAAATCAAGGTCCTTTGGCTTTGCAGGCAAGCACCTTAACCACTAAGCCATCTCTCAAGTCCCATCTTCTACTTTTAAAAAAATTATTTTATTTATTTCTTTGAGAGAGAGAGAGAGAGAGAGAAGAGATACAGACAGAGAGATTGATGTGCCAGGGCCTCAAGCTGCTGCAAACAGACTCCAGATGCATGTGCCACCTTGTGCATCTTGTGGGTCCTGAGGAGTCAAATTCTGGTCATAGGTTCTGCAGGCAAGTGGCTTAAACTGCTGGGCCATCTCTCCAGCTCTGCCCCTCTTCTACTTCGGTCTCATGTGTATGTTTGCACACATGTGTGTTTACTTGTGACTCGCTGAGGTTAGTAAGGGGTGCTGGCATGAGTGTTGGTGGGGGTTACTCACCAGAGCACACGTGATTTACCAGTTGCTGCACCACTTACGAACATGTCGCCCCTTCCCTGAGCAGCCCTTAACTCCCAGTAACTCCTCAAGAAGGAATAGGAGCCTCTTGCCCTCCTCCCTGGCAGATTTCTTCCTCCCTCCCTCCCTCCCTCCCTCCCTCCCTCCCTCCCTCCCTCCCTCCCTCCCTCCCTCCCTCCCTTCCTTCCTTCCTTCCTTCCTTCCTTCCTTTCTTTTTGGTATTTCGAGGTAGGGTCTCACTCTGGTCCAGGCTGACCTGGAATTCACGATGTAGTCTCGGGGTGGCCTTGAACTCATGGTGATCCTCCTACCTCTGCCTCCTGAATGCTGGGATTAAAGGCTTGCACCACCATGCCTGGATCCTGGTGGATTTCTTATTGTTTCAAATTCCTGTCTATTGTTTCCTATCTTTCTTTTTTAGTTTAATTTATTTATTAGAGCGAGAGATAGAGAGAGAGAGGGTGAGAGAGAAAAATGAGTGTGCCAGGGTTTCCTGCCACTGCAAATGAGCTCCAAATGCATGTGTCACCTTGTGCATCTGGCTTATGTGGGTCCTGGGGAATCAAACCTGGGTCCTTAGGCTTCACAAGCAAGCACCTTAACTGCTAAGCCATCTCTGCAGCCTGGTTCTCATCTTTCTAGAGGACTCCTGCATGCCCTGGACTTGCTGCATGAGTGATGGTTGATCTCTGTCTAAAGGTTGTCAACATTGACTAGGTTAGCTCACAGAAATCCTGTGTGCTTTGGTTGGGGGGAATGAGGTGTTTGCCATACAGTGTTGATGGGTATGGAGGAGATGCGTGGGCAGGGAAAGGGAGGGAAGAAAACAAGGCTGTCGTGGAATCTTGAGAATTAAAGGGTGACGCACGCACATGCACACTCCAGAACACAAGTTCCTCGGGACAACACTCCGAAGTGGCCCTTTATCCCCATGGTCCATTATTTTGCCCCTTTCCAACACTCTTCTTCAAAGCCTTTCATCCATGCAGTTCAAAGTGTTTTTCCAACTCTCACTCTTTAATCTGGGCAATCACTCTAATGACGCAGCAGATGGCCACAGTGATAAGGCCAGGGAGGCATCAAGCCCCAGCAAACAAGGGGCGGGAGTCCAGCACTCGGTCAAGTTGGCCTCGGCCATCTCACAGGCTGGTCTTGGAGGGCAGGCTGGGGCGGGCTTTTCAGGACAAGGGGAGGCTTCGGGAGAGTCCAGAGCAGGGGAGGCGCTACGCACAGTCCTGGACGGGAAGCAGAGGCTCTTCACCTTGAACTCTGCACTTCAGTCTCCAGCTGTGACCCCAGCTCTGCCCACTGTCCCTGCATGCCTTGGGTTGTCTTCAAACCACTATGTTAACGTTTTAAGTCTTACAGGCCTGGGTTCAAGTGCAGTCTCGTTTTCGGCTGACTGACAGATTGAATGTGGCTGGGTACTCTGAAGTCCCTGGGACGGGAGCTGCCTGGTCTCTGGGAGGTGGTCCAACCTTGACTAAGTTGGTCTCTGTGAGGTGGTCCAACCTTGACTAAGTTGAGGATTGCTGTCCTCAGAGTTCTCTGCTCTCAGCCTACAGACCCACTGATTGTGAGGCTGGTGCCAGCTAACTGGGGGCTGCGGTCCTCCTTCCATGCAAGACATCTGCATTTAATTCAGACCTTGAGAAGCACACAAAGGAGATGATTGGCATCTGGGAGGGCCCTGCAGGGACGTGTTGGGACCATCTGTCTCCCCGCCCCAAGATAACAGCCATGAGACGACCTGCAGAGATTGACTCCAGCCTGCCGCCATGCCTACCTGCTCCCGACTTTTAGGACAAGCTGGGATTGTGTTCATTTCATAGAAGACTCCAGGCCCAAGGAGGCTTACGCCTGGGGATGTAGGCAAGCCATTCCCAGACCTGCCTAAATCCTGTACTCTAAGTCAGAAATACTACAAAGAGTCCGCAGCATGGTCCTCAGCAGGATTTTACTGTTTTAAATTTATTTATTTGTGTGTGTGTGTGTGGGGGGGAATCAGCGTCTCTTGCTGCTGCAAACAAGTGTCCATCTGGCTTTATGTGGGTGGCTGGGAAACTGAACTGTGGGCTGGCAGGCTCTGCAAGCAAGCGCCTTATTTTCTGGTGGTACGGGGACTGAACCCAACAGTTTCATGTGTGGTGGACAAGTCTTCTACCACTGAACCCCAGCTCTCTGAAAGGTTTTTAAAAGCTTGGGAGTTCTTTTGGTCATCCTGGGCTGACTCTGTAGATCAGCTTGACCTTGACCTCAGTGTGATCATCCTTCTTCAGCCTCCTGAGAGCTGGGATTAAAGGCATACACCACCACAGCATATTTATAGCCCTTTCACTTAACTTTTTATTTCTATTTTGCTTTAAAAATATTTTATTTATTTACTTGAGAGAGACACAGAGAGAATGGGCACACCAGGACCTCCTGCAAACAAACTCCAAGTGGATATACCACTTTGTGTATTTGACTGTACATGGGTACTAGGGAGTCAAACCTGGACCACAGGCTTTGCAATCAAGTGCCTTTAACCACCGAGCCATCTCTCCAAGCTCAATTTTTTATTTTTTAATCTTTAAAATTTTATTTGTGTGTGTGTGTTTATGTGTATGGATGTACCAGAGTTTCTTACCACTGCAAATGAATACTAAATGAATTTGACACTTTTTGTTGTATCTGGCTTTATGTGCATCCTGGGGAATTGAACCTCGGTAGCAGGCTTTGCAAGCAAGTGCTTTAAATTGCTAAGTCATCTCCCCAGCACAAAAGATGTTTTATTTTTTTAAAAAATATTTTTTTCTGATTAATTAATATATGTATATGCACTTGTGTGCACATGCATGTCAGGGTTTCTTGTCACTGCAAATGAATGTCAGATACAGGCATCGTTTTGTGAAGGCGCTAGGGAATTGAAACCAGGCAGACAGGCTATGCAAGCAAGTACCTTTAACCCATAAGCCATCTCACTAGCAAACTTTTTTTTTTTTTTTTTTTTTAATTTTTGAGACAGGGTCTTCTCAGGCTGAGCTTGAACTCACAGTCCTCCTGCCTCAGCTTCTAGAGTTCTGAGATTACAGGTGCTCACTGCCAGGCTCGGCTTGCCGCATTCTTCAGGTACTTCCTGTACACGAATCCTGATCTCATCCTCAACCAGCCCCGCGAGGCAGCCATTATTATTATCATCCCTACTTTACAGGGAGGAAACTGAGGCATGGAGCAGTTCAGGAACTTTCCCAAGGCCCCTTGGAAACAGAAACAGAGCTGAGGTTCTGGCCAGCAGCATCGCAGCCCAAGCCTCCTGGCCGCCGAATCCTGCTCCTCAACCCGGTCCCATTCTGCTGTTCGAAGAGCATGACAAGACCTCACAGGTCTCTCAGGGGCCAGGCGCTGCAGCAGCCCCCATGTTCTCTCTACGCGGGGTGGTTTGTGTCCCCTAGCATCTCCATCAGAATGACAGACATGCCAGGGAGAGCACCGTGTACCACAGCCAGGCAGAGGGACCTCCTGCATCAAGTGACCAGCACTGGGAGACCAGGTCCTCCTGTGGGAAAATCAATGATGGACATTTGTTTGCAGCAGCAAGAGACGCTGATCCCCCCCCACACACACACGTACAAATAAATAAATTTAAAATTAAATTTAAAATTCCCCCGCCACGAGAAACCTACGCTTAAGCATGACTAGACATGCTTTCTGCAGAGGAAACACCCCATGGTTTAACCAAACATGGGGCACCCTCTCTCTCCCAAGTGCTGCCACAGTGGTTTATGTGGGGTATACTGTACTGAGCCTAGCCCAGGATTATTAGGCTAAGTTCCAGCTTTTTTTTTTTTTTCCTGGCAGACCAGGCTGCACTGTGTCAAGCAGAAGTTGGGGCTATGGAGGTTCTGCCTCTGAGGATGGGCACTGCTCAGGGCTGGAGGTGGGAAAGCGCCCCCCCCCCCACCCCCCCCACTGGCTCCTTTCTGTGTCTCTGAGCTCCGTGGGCTGACCTTCCACTTCGCCCTTCAGAGACTCGGGGGCATTGGACTTGCCTTCTCCACGAAGAAGCGTTGAGAAGATAGGCTTTTTCCCAGGTAAGAAGAAAAGACTACAGCCCGCCTCTCCATCACACTAGGCAACAAAAGGAACTGGAAGGACTTTTAAACTCACCCCTGCTCACCATCCCGCCCCCAATTCAACTCAGAGACAATGGTTTCCCAAGTCACTAGTTCCCCTTCTCCACACAGGGGGAAGGAAGAAAGACACTCTGCTCTATTTCCTGATGATGTGAATTCCCACACACCCACATAAGGATCTGCATGAGGGCTTGGAACAAGACCCAGTCTAGATAAGGCTCTTGCCCACACAAGCATGCAGACCCGAGTTTGGGTCCCCAGAACTCACATAAATACGGGGCATGGCAGCGTGCACCTGTAATACCACCACCTGGGAGTTGGAAATAGGCAGATCTCTATTCAGGCTGGCTATTTAGACTAGCCAAATCCGTAAACTCTGGGATCTGTAAGAGACCCCGTTTCAATAGATACGGTGGGGAATGATTGAGGAAGACATTTGATGTCAACCTTTGGCCTCCAGAGACATTGTCACACATATGCTACACATTCATGCATCCACATACAAACATGCATACATACGTGCATGCACACCATACCATGCACAAACAAGACAAAGTCCTGCATTAGAGATGATTGTGTGATGAGGAGTGAAGAGAAACAGAGAGAGATTGAGAGAGAGACAGAGAGAGAGAGAGAGAGAGAGGGAGAGAGAGAGAGAGAGAGAGAGAGAGAGAGACTCTCACACATTCACACCTCCAGGTTCTGTAATTAGCATACCATAAAGGACAATTCTATGACTTAGAAAATTCCAGCCTGGATCCTGGGTGACACAAGGCAGAACATTTAGCTTCTCTCTTTGTGGGAGAGATCTTTTAAGCTACTGCTTGATTGCCTGGGCAGATTAGGATGGCTGTGAACTTCCCAGGGGAAACGTGCTCCTTTCCCCAGCTCTGAGACACTGACTCGCCCCCCCCAACCCCCCAGCGATAAGGCATCTGTAAACACACTCTGAAACTCTTGGGTTCACCACTTTGAAGCAGAGCTGCAGGAAGACCTCTGTCTGAGATGAAAATGTCTTGCAGACTGATAAAGGAGGCAGCACCCAGCTGAAATCCACTCAGTAGCAGGGATTAGTGAACCCGAGAAGGTTGTTCTGGCTTGAAGACTGGCTTGAGAAATATGAAGTTTGGATTTAATCAAAATGAACCGAACTTCCAGTTTCCCACCTCCCACCCTTGTCCCCGAGGTGGGGTGCTCAGCCAGACACTGAGGGCCCCTACTGTCAAATTCAGAAAGTCCTTCAGTTTCAGAAACAGTTGGTGTAACTTTTTCTCCTGTGGTGCAGCTGGGATGGGTTAATACAAAATACCCACGATAGCCTCAAGTATTTATGATTCAAGCTTCATGCATAGGCACCAGCTGGTGGAGCCCTGCTGGAGGAGATGTGTTGCTGGGGATGGACCTTGAGGCGGATTGGTCCAGCCCAATCAGATGTTTGGAGCTAACTTGCTTTTTTGCTGCTTTCTGTGCTGAGGCTCTGTGAAGTTGTGAGCTGGCTGCCCAGCTTTCCCTTGACATTGTAAGCCTGAAATCAAACCTTTCCTCCCATAAGCGCCTCTGGTCAGGTGTTTTGTCCCAGCAATAAGAACACAACAGCTATAGAAAATTTCAAGTTTTTTCCAGGCTACAAATCATCTGAAGAGCTTTTTTGCTTATTAAATTCTGGGCTCTACTGTTATAGTCTGCTTTATATAGTTTAGATTCTGGGTTCTACTGCCATAGTCCGATTTACATAGTTAGATTCTGGGTTCTATTGCCATAGTCTGACTTACATGGTTTAGGTTGAGACTCAGCGTTATGTTTTGTATGCGCAAAACATACATAGGCCCATGGGTTTGAATATCCTGTCCTCACCCAGTGGTACTGTTTTGGAAGCCTATTTCTTTGTTTGAGATAGGGTCTCCTGGAGCTGGAGTTAGCCTGAAATCCCGATCCTCTTTTCTCCTCCTCCTGAGTGCTGGGATGGATTGCAGGCATGTTCCACCGTGCCTGCTCCTTCAGTTACCCCTTGTCAAGTATTTGGTCATAGTAGCAAAGAAAAGTAACCAATTTACCCAGTGAAATGGATTTTCAGTAAGCCTTAGGGGCTACTCACTCAGGCCATCTTGAATCAGGTTTTCGAAATCATGGTGATGGGGTTCGAGAGATACTTTTGTAGTTAAGATGCTTGCCTGAAAAGCCTAAGGACCAAGGTTCGATTCCCCAGTACTCAGGTAAGCTAGATACACAAGGTGGCGCATGCGTCTGGAGTTTATTTGCAGTGGCTAAATGCTCTGCCATGCCCATTATCTCTTTCTTTCTCTGTCTCTCCCTTTCTCTCTCAAATAGATAAAATATTTTAAAAAATAAAAGTAATCATGGTGACAAGTGACAGATACAGTGACGCAGGCTCGCGGTCCTGTGGAATCCACTTGTGATGGTGCTGTCATCTTGACCTCACGGGAATTGGGTCCAGGACTTCAGGGGTTCCAACCCCTGTAGAATCTCAAGTCCTTTATACAAGACGGATCAACATTTGCATATAATGTACTCATATCTTTTTAATGCTTCCAAGGACCTCTAATAGCTTTCAATGCCTAGTACCATGTAAATGCCATCACCGGTCCAGATTGTTTAAGAGTGACAAAGAAAATATACATGTATATGTTCAATAGATTTTTTTTTCTTTTTATTTGTGTGTGTGTGTATTTGTGTGCTGTGTCTGCACATATGCAGGCGGGCGCATGTATGGATGCGGGTGTGCACATGTGTTTGGAGGTCAGAGGTGGGCATTGTCTGTCTTTCTCAATCACTCTTCACCTTAATTTTTTAAAATTTTGTTGTTGCTCAATTTTTCTTTCTTTCTTTTATTTTTGGGGCAGCGTCCTATTCTAGCCCAGGCTGACTTGGAACTCAGGGTGGGTTTGGACTCATAGCGATCCTCCTACCTCAGCCTCCTGAGTGCTGGGATTAAAGGTGTGAGGCATCATGCTCAGCTCTCCATCCTATTGTTTGAGTCTCTCACTAAACCTGGAGCTCACCTATTTGGATGGGCAAACTAGCCAGCTAGCCCCTAGGATCCTCTTGCCTCTGTGTCCCAGTGCTGGGGTCATAGGTATGTGCCACCGTACCTGGCTTATACACGGATTCAAGTTCTCATGCTGGTGTAGCAAGTACTTGACTAACTGAGCCTTCTCTCTGCCTTGATCCTTGCTTGGTTATGGAAACACCAGATTCAGAGGGCTGACCACATGAGGATGAAGGTTCATAAATAGCCACAGCCTCTAGTTTCCTGAGTATCTCTAGCCATCCCAGGACTATTAGGCTTTCCTACAATTCAGGCACTAAAATTAATACAGGACTCAGTAGAGGGTCTCCATTTCCTTGCTAAGATTGGTGTCTGCTCTGATTGGCTATTGTCTCTCCAATCCCTGAGTATCATGGCATGGCAGCCAT
Organism: Jaculus jaculus; assembly: GCF_020740685.1. Taxonomy (NCBI): domain Eukaryota; kingdom Metazoa; phylum Chordata; class Mammalia; order Rodentia; family Dipodidae; genus Jaculus; species Jaculus jaculus. Next base: position 130,557,809 of record NC_059110.1, read on the forward strand.
GAGCCACCAGCTCCTGCAAAACATAAGGGTACCACTCTCTGCCACTCACAGCATCTTCTCTTACCCCTTTCTGGTGGTCCTTCCACCCTTGAACTCTTCTCCCTCCTCCATCTCTGTGTTAGTGCTCCATCCTAGGTCCCCAAGTGATGATTCTAGGTACCAATTAAGTGCCAGTGGCTGTCAACAGATGGTTACCTCTCCTGGAATTCCAGAGGATAGTTCAGCATCAGTTGGAAGCTCCCAGGAGTGTCTAGGAACACCTTTAATTCAACATAGACCAAGAAGAATCCATACTTTCTGTGTCCTCCAGAAGGCTAGGAGTTCATCCTTATTTTCCTTCTCCCTCCCCCATCACAATAACTTCTACCAACCTACCCAGAACACATTTGCTTCCCTCCACCTTCCCAGCTGTGAAATGAGAACTTTTCTCTTATCCTCCTGAGATACATTCCCCACTTGTTGGAGAGATAGTTTTACTAAAACATGATCATATCATGTCACCAGCCTGCTAATTTCTTCTTGCATTCGAATTCGACCTGAGTTACTTATTGCAGCATACAGAGGTCCTCTTTGGGACTTGTCTCAACTCCCTTCTGATTACTCTCCCATTGGGCTTCCACAACCCAGCCTTTCTGGCTTTTCTGTCATTCCTCAGAACATCTTAAACTCAAGCCTGTCTCGGGGCCTCTCTGCTAGATAAGTGGGTGGCTTGGAATGTCCTTTTCTCTTCCCTGGTTACTTCTCATCTGTCATTTCAGCTTACACAGAAGTTATCTGAGCTTTCAAGCTCAACCAGCTACCATTACTCTCCATCATCCTATATGAATTCTCTGCAAAACACTTTCCCAGGGGACATTGTAATTGTTTACTGCTTCCTTGTACTCCTTTGTTAACTATATATTCCATTTTCTCCAGTGAGAATGCTAACCCCAGAGTGTTATGGCTTTGGGAATTTTTACCTGTATATATATATATGGACAGGACTCCTATCTCTGCCAGGTTTCATACTGATGACAGGAATTGGGGTTATCTGCCAATGCCCCAATAGGATGTGTCAATGCACCCATATGACATGGGAACTTTTGAGTGCTGTTTGAGAGCAACAGAGCCTTATCTTGGCCCTTGGGTGGTCAGTAATTCAGGATCCGAGGCACTGAGCAGTCATGGTTATACAGAGCTTACACTGAGTCTGAGGCCTTTTAGGGTCCTTGTCTTATAAATTCAAAGAATTGGAATCCACAGACCAGAGGGTGATATTTTATTATTTTTTAATCAGAAATATTCTATTATAGATAGAACTTAAGAGAAGGAAGAGAGGCACAGCTCTTGCCCAAAGAGGCAAAGGGGGTCTCCAGAAATGGGAACACCCACATAGAGAGTCAGATTGGAGCATTTTCTAGTTCTGAATGGTTTCTGAGGAATCTCAGCCTGTCAGGAAGGGTGTATGTAGCCTTCTCAGAAGGGGACAACTGCCTCTTATAAGGAGGGACTCCTTTCTTGGGAGAGACTCATGAGGTCAAGGACAAGTAGATCTAAGGAGAAAACGCTTTACTTCAAGGACAGGTTCAAGAGCATGACTTTTTGTTTGTTTTTGTTTTTAGGGTTCTGTCTCTCCTAAACTATTTCCCTATTATTGATATATCCTGAACTAGGAAATAGAAAAGCAAGCTTATTAGAAATGTATCCAGAATAAAATAAACTTTTCTAAGCAGAGGATCTGAAGAAGAGGAGATGCCTCTAGCTTGGTGTGATGGTTGTAAGTCTCTCATTTGTGGGTATTCCCTAGGGGATAACTAAATGCTGCAGGATACCATGGCTTCCTGCCAGAAGCACCTCTTACTGTAGGTGTGGAGAAGACTGTAAGGGTCTCTGTCGCCACGCAAGTGGGAGGCCTCCCATGCTTTGTACATTTGGTAACTGCTTGCTTGGTACACAGCCCTTGGCAGAAGCTGACATTGTTGTCACCTTCTGTGGCTAAGATAAAGCGCTCAACCAAAAACATCCAATGGAAAGAACGTTTTTGCTTTATTTTTATTTCAACTTGCAGTCTCAAGGAGAAGCTTTATGAGGGCATGGGAAAGGATGGCATGAGCAGAGGCTGGACATCACCTCTGCCAAAGCAGATGGGAAACAGTAGCAAAAAAGTGAGCTGAGCTCTGGCAAGGGGGAGCTACAAATAACCCCTCTAAACCTACCCCTAATGACACACCTCCTCCAGCAAGGCTCTACCTCCCAAATTGCCACCAGCTGGGGCCCAAGCATGTAGAACACATGAGTTTATGGGGGGCAACTGATCAAACCGCCATACCCTGATATAGCGGTGGTGATATAGCCTTCGAGTCCTGCCCCTTTAGCAGAGTTCCCCGGTCTCAGGTGTCACCCCCCAGGCATTGCGGATGTTGTGAGGGGCATACCTGTGCGTCCTGAGACATGTGGCAGTCTCCCTGACCTGCGGCCTCCAGATAACGATTTCCAGATGTAATACTGTGGTGGTTCATCTTGACTGTCAGCTTGACAGCATCTAGAATCACCTGGGAAACACGCCTCTAGGTATGGGTGACACTATTACATGGGCCGGGATCCCCAAAAGAATGAAAAGGCGAGGGTGAGCTGAGCACCAGCATTCGTCTCTCCCTGCTGACCAGGCTTGTCGTGTGCCCAGCTCTTCTGTGCTCCTGTCACCTTCCCTCCCTGCCACGGTGGGCTGTCACCTGCCGCTGTGACCCAGAGCAGACACCCTCCCTTGAGTTGCTTTATTTTTTTAAATGTTTATTTATTTATTTGAGAGTGACAGACAGAGGGAGAAAGAGGCAGAGACAGAAAGAATGGGCGCGCCAGGGCCTCCAGCCACTGCAAACGAACTCCAGACGCGTGCGCCCCCTTGTGCATCTGGCTGACGTGGGTCCTGGGGAATCAAGTCTTGAACCGGGGTCCTTAGGCTTCACAGGCAAGCGCTTAACCGCTAAGCCATCTCTCCAGCCCTTTGAGTTGCTTCTTGTCAGGCATTTGGTCATTGCAACAAGTAAAGTAACAGGTAGCAAGTGCGTCTATGAACGTTGCTGGGTTTTTCCTGGAAATCAGGCTGGTCTCTGGGTGATAACTGTGTTCTTGAATCCCAGCTATGTCTTGGATTGTTCACATGCCCGACAGGAGGCTCTACATTCAGTGGCCTAGAGGAGTCAAGTTATCGAGAACATGCAATGCATGGGCTATTTGGAAGACTGACTCGCTGCTACTGCTAAGTGTATCTGGGCTGGCTAATTGTGTACATGGGAATCAAGAGCAGCTTTTAAGTAATCTAAAAGAGATAGCCTGGCCAAAGCCTATTTGAAGACTGTCATGTTTTAAAACTCGACATGACTTAAAACAGAATCCTCTAAGTTCCTTTGCTAAAATACTTTCAGGATGTATTAGGTATAACAATAGCTTGCTACATGAAAAATGGCTTTGAAAATCTTAAAAGTGTTAGAAAAGAAAAGAGACTTTTTTTTTTGCAAAGCATTAAATTGGATGTGAATATGACAGATTTCAAAGACTGTCAAAATAACGAATTTACATCATAAATGCAGCAGCTTTCTGTATAAAGCTCTCCTGCCACTCGGGAAAGCATTTAATGGTGAGCAAGTTCAAAATGTCGTTGACTCCCACTGGTACAAGAGGAACGCGATTCCCACTAGAGTCTCCGGGCTTCACATAATGTCGGAGCCTTTTTTTTTTTTTCAAGTTAATAAACTGCACTCCTGTCAAATTGTAGATAAATGAAAAAGATGGCACCATTGTTCTCCCACATCTTGCTAAGAAAGATATCTCCCAATATTTCGGGAGGACCAGTATGCCAAAATAAAATAAAATAAACTTGAAATAAATCCACCCCGCCGTGACTTTCCCGGATCAAAGACGACGGGATTTCCACAGAAACGCTTTTCTGAAGTTTCTCTGATAGCAGCTCATTATGGAGCTTCCGATGCATTTGCTTGTTTCAAAGTTAGCCATCTAAAATTTTAATCATGTATGAGTGCACGTCAGTCACAGGGTCGCACCCAAATGCTGCGAAGCCTTTGTATCCTGAAGAGCCGTGTCAATATAGTATTTTCTAGAATCATCAGCAGGTAGGCTTGGGGAGGGGGCATCTTCAAACAGTTCCTCCCTTTGATGGGTGGGTGGACAGCTTTCTGAACTTGCCTTTTAAAGAAAAAATAAGTCTGAACGTTTTGAAATCCGTATTCTTTTCTTTCTGAGAGAGTGGGGCTGCTGGATTATTTTCGGCTCCCATTCCCTTCCTTCGTTTGTGTGAGAGAGGGATAGGGCTTAACTGGGGCCCCGCTTCTCTGGCTTTGGTCTCTGGGATAAGAAGTGTACTCACTTGCTTACCCCTGTGGGTGAGACGTCTTCTAGCGTGAGTCTTTCCTCTCTGACGATGTTGTTTTCCTTTCGCAAGGCTGAGGCATGCACACTGGCCGATCTCAGTCCCATGGATCTCAGTATGGACTCCAGAACCAGCTTCTCCAAGCTTCTGGGAGTTGAGTGACACTTACGATGTGCAGAGATGGAGGAGACCTTGCTAGAGCCATCCTGTAGAAGATCTGGCAAAGGTGACTTGGATTAGAAGAAGGTTGGGAGGCCACGAAATCCATCATTGGCCTTGAGAACAGCTCTTAACCCACTGTGGACGGATCGAATATGCTGGCCTCTGCTCTCAGGGCTTTGCACACATTCACGCACTTGATCATTAGAACAAGCCTATGTTTGGAGGAAATGTCTCTCCAGCATCCATATGGAAAGAATCTGCTGGTTCTGGGATGGCAGCACACCTCAAAGAAGTGTTGCCTAGTGGGAGGTGCTTAGGTCACTGGGGAAGCGCCTCTGGAGGGGCGGGTAGGGTGCTGGCCCTTCCTGTCTCTTGGCTCCTTGGTTCATGTTACAAACACTTGCTTCGACTTGTGTTCTGGCCATGATGTGCTGCCCTCACTAGAGGCCCCAGTTCATGCTACTTCCTGGTCTTGGATCCAAACCTCCAGAACCACGAGCCTCTGTCCTTCATAAGTAATCTGTGTCAGGTAATTTATTTATCATGACACAAAGCCAACAGGTACAGTAAATTTTTTGATCACCCCCACCAGGTAGGTGAAGAGGTGAAAGCACAGAGCTACGAGTTTCAGAGTAGGATTTGAACCAAGGCATTCAGGCTCAGAGGCATGTTCATGATGTCTGGATGTCACCATGGTGGTTGGGTGTCCTGGCCCCCCATAAATTCAAGTGTTTTGGGCACTTGGTCCGCAGCTGATGGTAATTTGGTAGGTGAAGCCTTGCTGGAAGAGGTGTGTTGTTGGGGGCAGGCTCAGGGGTGTTACAGCCAGCTCCCCCTTGCCAGGGCTTGGCTCACACACCTGCTGCTGTTCTCCACCTGCCGTGGCAGAGGTGGTGCCCAGCCTCTGCTCTACCATCTTTCCCTGCCATCATGGAGTTTCCCCTGGAGGCTGTCAGCCAAAATGAACCCTTTCCTCCCATCAGCTGGCAGCTTTTGGTTGGGTGCTTTGTCCCAGCAGCTACAGGGTAACTGCAATATTGCTCTTGGTCAAAACCAAATAGCTACAAAGCTTAGAGTTTCCAGAATGCTATTAAGTTTTGTTCCCTCCTAGGTGATGAAGGAGGCCCTTCTCCCTGGTGCTGAAAACCCTTGAACACAGAGAGAAAGCGAGGCAAGACAGACTTAACATGAGCCAACTCTTTGCTGGGGAGACAGCTCAAGACAAGAGTCTGTTTCCTTGAGGACAAAGGAGCACGAGCATTTAATGTCTTCATTAGATTCCTTCATGTTTGGGGTATTAAGATGCTGCCTGTTGATAAATTGCCTTATGTCTCCAAAGCAACTTTTTAATGCTTGGACACTTTACTATCTCTTACCGAAAGGTACCATTTCATTATTTTGTTGTATAAGAGGAAACCAAGGCATTGTCTCCTCGTAGGCATCATTTACTCCTTTCTTTCATTGCTATTATTTATTTATTATTATATATTGCTGAAGGCTCCCATTGTTTTGGTGCAACACCCAGGAAGGAATGGTCTCCATATTTATTTGTTTGTTTAGTGTATGTTTGTAAGTGTGTGTATGTGTGTGTGTGTGTGTGTGTGTGTGTGTGTGTGTGTACATGTGTGTAGAGGCAGAAGTCCATGTTGAGTGTCTTTCTCAATCACTCTGAATCATATTTCTTGAGACAGGGTTTCTCACTGAGCCCAGAGCTCACTGATTTGGCTAGCCAGCAAAGATTCTCCCGTCCTTACCTCTTCTGATCTGGTGGAAGAGGTAAGGACGGGAGAATCTTTTTTCAAGGTAGGTTCTCACTCTAGTCCAGGCTGACCTGGAATCTACTATGTAGTCTCAGGCTGGCCTTGAACTCACAGTGATCCTCCTACCTCCTGAGCATGCCACCACACCTGGCCCTTCACACTTAGCATTTTTATGTGGATGCTGGGGATCTGGACTGTGGCCCTTATACCTATGTGGCAAGATCTTTACCCACTGAGCCCACTCCTCAACCTGGCCTCTGTTTTAACAGTAATAACAACATTGGATTTCATTTATTAAGTGCTTATATGTCAAGTATTATTGTGGGTATTATATGTACATTGCTATATTGTTTTTAATTATTTATTTTCAAGTAGGACAAGAGAGAGAGAGAGAGAGAGAGAGAGAAAGAATAGGCATGCCAGGGCCTCTAGCTGCTGCAAACAAACTCCAGATACATGCGCCACTTTGTGAATCTGGCTTTTTATGTGGGTATTGGGGAATCGAACCTGGGTTGTTAAGCTTCACAGACAAGTGCCTTAACTGCTATGCTATCTCTCCAGCCCCATATTACCATATTGTTTTAAATATTTTATATGTGTATTGTTCTCTCTCATATGTGGATCCTAGCTACAGATGATTGGGCTTCTGCGTGAGAAGGAAAATACTTAGTAGCAGAGGCCAGTAAGTTAAAAAGGAGACATAAAGGGAAGAGAAAGGAAGGGAGGAGGGTACTTAATAGGTTGATATTGTATATATGTAATTACAATGATAGTAATGGGGAGGTAATATGATGGAGAATGGAATTTCAAATGGGAAAGTATGGGGGTGGGGAGGGAGGGAATTACCATGGGATATATTTTGTAATCATGGAAAATGTTAATAAAAATTAAAAAAATAAATATTTTATATGTGTATGAATACATACACATATGTAAGCACATATACATGCATATTAGCACATTTAATGCCCATGCTAAGTGTATGAGGTCTGGCTGTGAGTACAAAGGGAAACGGTGAATTATAGGGAAGTTAGCGGTACAGCTAAGGTCAGCAATGAGGTCAAGACACATCTGAGAATCACTATATCACACTTCACTTTTGCCTGGGCATTATGAATACATCTTAGGTCCTGTTCAAGAAATTTCAAGCACCTCCCCAACAGCTCACGCCTCCAAGCCCTCTCCTTTGCAGGGGACCCAGGACCTGGGGAAGCAGCCATGCGTGGTGTATAAGAAAACACTTTGGAAAGTCTCTCGACAGACAAGGACAGCTGGGTGCATTTTGCCCTATGCTGGAGTCACTAACCAAGGGATGGGCCGAATCGCGGCCGGGGTGGCAGAGCGGGAGTGAGTTCACATCAGCCCAGCTAGAAGGAGCCCAGGGATGAATGGGCACATGAGTGGGCAAGCATCCACGTGTGCTCCTCAGCTGTTCCAAACAATGAAGACAAAAAGATAATAGTCGAAGTGATTGCAGAATTGGAGAAGGGGCACTCTCATACGCTAGGCGTGGGGGCAAAGTCAGCGCCACTTACTTGTCTGGAAGGCAAATGAATCAACATATAAGGAACCCCAAAAATGTGCTCACTCTTCAATAAAAACCTAACAATTTATCCTAAAGGAAGTGCACACGGATAGAATGATTTAGATATGAGTGTGACCCTTGCATTATTTATGAGGGAAAAATTTGAAACTCCCCAAATGTCAAAAAGGTTTAAATATTGCTCAACAGGTATGCCATAGATCTATACCAAGAACATTCCATGTTAAACACATCATCTGCAATCTGTGGGAGGGCAACGGCACCCAGTGCGGCTCATGTCATATAAACAAGACAAAAGGCGGGTTACCAAGTGAAAGAGAACAGAGTTAATTGTTAGAAGTTAAAAGCAAATGTTTGTGCAGAAACAAAGGCTTAAAAGACTGCATTAGCCAACTCAGGCTGCTATTCCAAGATACCATAGACCCGGTAGCTTAAGCAGCAGGGATTTACTTTTTCACAGTCATGGAAGGTAGGAAGTCCAAGATCAAGGTGCCAGCTGACTCGTTTCCTGCTGAGGACTTTCTTCTCTGCCGTGGTCACTTTCTTGCTGTGCTTCACATGGTCTTTCTGTGTGTGTGCACGTGCTTGTGTGTGTGTGTGTGTGTGTGTGTGTGTGTGTGTGCGCGCGCGCGCGTGCACAAATAGGTGTCTCTTTGCTTTGTTTGGGGTTTTGCTAATGTTACTGCTTCCCCTCCTCCCCCTCCCCTCTTATTTCTTTTCTTCTTTCCTTTTAAACAAGGTCTTATGTAGTCCAAGCTGGCTTCAGCCTTGTTATGGAGCAGAGGATGACCTTGAACTGCTGATCCCCCTGCTCCCACCTCGAACGTGCTGACACCATAGGCCTGTGCCACCCACACGGGCTTTATGTACTGCTGGTGACCACACCCGGGGCTTCATGCTGGCTACAGACAAGTGACCAGCTGAGCCACATTCTTAGCCCTTGTTTTCTGTTTATTTGAGACAGTCTCACCATGTTGTCAAGACTTGCCTGGAATTTGCTGTGAGTGCTGGGATTGACACACGCCTGTATTTCTTCCTCTTCTTTTAAGATTACAGTACTGGGCTGGAGAGATGGCTTAGTGGTTAAGGCACTTACCTATGAAGCCTAAGGACTCAGGTTCAACTCCCCAGAACCCATGTAAGCCATGTATACAAGGTGGTGCATGCACCCAGAGTTCGGTTGCGCTGGCTAGAGGCCCTGGTACACCCATTCTTTTTCTCTCTCTCAAATAAATAAGTAAGTAAATGAATAAATTTTTTTTTAAAAGATTACCAGTGCTATTGAGTTGAAAGTCTACCCTTATCTCTAAAGCCCTATCTCCAAATGCAGTCATATTGGGGATTAGGGCATCAACATATGGGCTTGGGGGGTCTGGGGGAGTCATAAATCAGTCTACAGAAAAGATCAAATTGTTAAGAGTAGGGGATGGTTCAGTGATTAAAGGCATTTTCTTGCAAAGCCTAGTGGTCTGGGTTCAATTCCCCGATAACCAGGTAAAGCCAGGTGCACAAAGTGGCGCATGTGTCTGGAATTTGTTGGCAGTGACAAGAGACCCTGGCATGCCCACATTCTCTCTGTCTGCCTCTCTCTCTTCTCTCAAATAAACGATTAGTCAAATTCAGGAAATTCTGCAGAAGAATGGGCAGAAAGATTGTTAGAGCCAAATTTGGGACATTTTGCATGGAGACATTGCCTCTCTTCCCCATAATGCATGACTCACAATCCCTATGGGGTTGACCTGCATCCCCAATGAGGAAGGCCTCTTCAGAAAAGGGGCAGGGAGGAGGAAAATGATGGTACCATATGGTACATACTAAATATGTCCATAACTAATAAAAATTAAAAGAGTGGCCAATTGATGATTGGATATGCTGTGTTTTCCAAAAGGCTCCTGTGTTGAAGGCTGGTTCCCCAGCTGGTAGATCCAATAATGAATAGATCAAGGAGGGTTCTCGCTTCATCAGTGAGTTAATCCATAGCTAAATGGACTACTAGAAGGTAGAGCCCTAACCCTGTAAGGTGGTAGAGTCACAAGTTCCTATTTCTGCTCAGAGATTTCTCCCCCGCCCACCACCAATGCCATCACAGCAACTTAATTCCCTTGTAGGTTTCCAGGGTGGGGATCCAGTCAGAAGAACTCCCTTTCCCTTCTATCTGAGTGTGAACAGAGCCTGACCACCTCTGCCAATCCATGGGGCGGGGCAGGGGAGAGGGAGGAGGAACACGAAGGGGACAGAAGCCTGATCTCCTTTTTCAGCCAGCAGCAACCCAGTCAGGACCTTCCCTACTCCCATGGGAGCTTTCACTGAAAAGTTTTACCTTTCTGTCTTTTCATCTTTTAATTCTTTTCTGGCCAAAGAAGACGGAGCTGTAAACTAGCTGGTGTCACAGTTCTATTCCTCCATCTGTGTGTAATTTTACCACATCGTGTAGCCCCCCTCTCTCTATCTCCCCCACCCCAAGCTCTGGACAGTCTGGGACATGCTCAAGTAAGAGCATCCCTGTGGCCAGTTTCCTTGTAGGCCCAATCTGGCTGGCTTTTGTCCAGCCACGTGGTCTCTGGCGGTGTCTGTGTGATGGCCAGGACTCGGTAGATGGTACCTTTTCCACAGTGCATTTGGTAAGGTGGTAACTTGAGAATCCAGTGTTTGGACCCTTATTTAGAAGGATTCCAATGAATCCACAGATGAACGTCTGAGCAGAAAAACAAATTCATCAGACTGGAACGGCCTAAGCTTTGGGACAGAACCATGTATGTGATGGCCTTGTGGGAAGCCCTAGACAGAGGGTCTCCACTTACAACTCAGCTCCACCACCCTCAAGCATGGGGCGGAGACGATCACCACAAGGCACTCATTCATGGGTGTTCCTCCCCCAGGCCGAGCTTCTTTCTGGACTCAATCCCACGGGCTTGGTCTAATTTGCATAGATGGGCTTGAAGCACAGTAGTGACCTCGGTCACTTCTCAGTCATTGCGATGCACAGACGGACCCAAGTAGGACTTCCTCACCCTGCACTTGCTGGTCACATCAAGTGCCACTTTGAACCAGCCATGTGTAGCTCTAGAATTGGTTGACTCCACATTCAAGTGGAACAAAACTGTGTGTCTGACAGGAACTTAAATGCTACGCCTCCCTTGCTGACTGTTGTATCCATGGTGGCTCTCATGGCGCCTGGCAACAGGATAAAATGGTTGGGGAAAGAATCCATGGTGATGCAGAAATTGAAAGCACTTTGCCCAGGAGAGGATGGGCCAAGTCACAGTGTTTCAGTTTACTCATTGCTGTGACAAGATACCTGTCAGGAAGCAATTTACGGAAGGAACGGGTTTATCCCGGCTTATGATTTTGAGTGCATACTACCCATCATGATGGGGAAGGGCAAAGTCATGACACAGAGCTGGTCACATTGCAACCAGAGTCAGGGAGAAAGAGGACAAACAGGAAGTGAGACTTGGTTCTAAGACCTCGAACCTTGTCCCATCTCCGTAACCCACTTTTTCCAGCAAGGTGCCAACTTCCTGAAGCTTCTAGAACCTTCTTGGACAGCACCTCCAGCTGGGAGAACCAAGTGTTCAAACACGCGAGCCTATGGGGGACATTTCACATTCAATCCACAAGGAATGGTGTGGGTGGCATGTGTGGCACAGTATCCAGGGATGTGTCTGAAGGGAGAGAGGAGGTCCCCAAGGCCACTCATATCTCACACCAGTGGGTGCTGCATATATTTTGGATGGCTGAAGGAAGAAAACCATGAGCTAGCATGGAACGGAGACTCAACATCTGGTAAACACCTCCTCTGTTCCCTGGACCCACAGCTAGATGGCACTCCCCAGACTGACTCTTGAGAGTACAGCAATGCAGAGGCAAGAAATGGAGAGCTGGGGCGCAGAGAGATGGCTTCCACGGGTGAGAATGTTTGCCACACAAGCATGAGAGGGCCTGAGTTCAATTCCAAGCTCCCGTGTAGACAGCTGCGCATGCTCGTACACACCTGTAGCTCCATTCCTGTGAGGAGAAGAGCCTGGAGAATCCCTGGAGCCCTCTGGGCCAGCCAATATGACTGAAAAAAATGTGCTGCTCTGGGTTCAGTGAGGGACTTTGACTAGCAGCGGTCTTCTTGATGCTGGGACAAAACACCAGACTAAGAGCAGCGTGTGGGAAGCAAGGGTTTATTGCAGCTCACAGTCTCCAGGGAAAGGTTCACTTATGGGGAAAGCATGGCAGAGCGGAGGCCGGGCCTCACATCACATCAGCTCACATAAGCTGGGTAGATATCAGAAAGAGTAAGCTTGCTTTGGCAAGGGGAGCATGGGTCATGACACCCCAAGACCTGAACCAAGCAACATACGTCCTCCAGCAAGGTTCTTCTTCTCAAATGGACACCAGCTGGGGATGGAGTATCAAGTTTAATCACAAACACAGGAGGCTATAGAGCGGGGGGCCATTTCACATTCAAACTACTATACCATCTCAAGAATTTTACTGGAAGAGTGATTTTGAACAACTGATGTCTTCCTGGGGTCTCTGCACATATGTGTTCAGAGTACACACATCTGTTTACACATATGGATACACTACACATCCACCATACTATGCAAGAGCATGCTTGCATGTGCATGCGTGCATACACACACACGAGAAAGCCTGGCCATGGAAACACCGGAGCAACCAGGTCTGAAGAAGGCACGGCCCTCAGAAACAAGAGTCCCTGGATCTTCATTTGAATGAAGCCTGTAACTGACATGTTGAACCTGCTGTGATGTCATTTAAGGAAGTGATAAATACTAATTTTGCTTGAGCCACCGTAAAACATTCAGTGCTCTCTTGACCAGTATGCAGTCTCTGAGGCAATCCACAGTGTTCACCCTGGGGGTTCCCAAAGGCTGTGTGATGATGGGGAAGGAGCCCAAGAACTGTAACCTCAGGGGAGCTGAGCACTTGTAAAAAGGGCTGATACATAGTTTTAAACAGTTCTGATGAAGGTGGAAGGAAGGTGTTTCCTAAAGAGGCCTGCTCACATATGACTGACACATGTGTAACAGAACAAGGTCATATGTCCCCCACAAAGATATATTACAAGGCCACAGTAACAAAAATAGCATGGTACCGGCATAAATACAGAAACACAGACCAATGGAACAGAATTGAAGACCTGGAACGTAGGTCAACTAACTATAGCTACTCAATCTTTGACAGTGGTACCAATAATGTAGGCTGGAGAAAAGGCAGCATCTTCAACTAATGGTGCTGGACAAATGGGATGACCATATGCAGAAAAATGAAACTAGACCCACACATCTCACTATCCACAAAAACCAAGTCCAAATGGATTAAAAGACCTCAATATAAGACATGAAACTCTTCTCCTACCAGAAGAAAAATATTGGAGGAACTTTCCATGACATAGGGATGGGGAAAGACCTCCTGAACAAAACCCCAGTAGCTCAGGAACTTAAATCGTCACTCAGCCAATGGGATCTCATGAAGCTAAAAAGCTTTTGCACAGACAAACACACCGTCATCAGATCCAATAGATTACCCACAGAATGGGAGAAAGGTTTTGCTGGCTACAACACTGACAGAGGCCTAATAGCTAGACTATACGAAGAACTCAAAAAACTAAGCAATGAAAGAATTGAACAGCCCACTCCAAAAATGGGGCAGAGAACTGAATAGAAAGTCCTCAGAGGAAGAAATGCAAATGGCTAACACACTCTTAAGAAAGTGTTCAACTTTCCTAACCATCAGGGAGATGCAAATTAAAACATCTTTATTTTATTTTTTTGCGCTTTTTAGAAGTAGGATCTCACTCTAGCCCAGGGCCGACTGCAGTGGAATGGACTCTCTTGGCTAGATGATCCAATCTCAGGGATCCACTACGATGGTGCCCAGCAAGACCCTAGAGAATAGCAAGCAAGAGGACAGACTTGGAAATGAAAGGTGGATAAAATATGCCCCTAGTTGTCACAAAGGACAGGAGGGCGTCTTTCCACATGCTTGTTTGGTGAACTAATTACCAACGGCTGGTTAAACCACAAAATCCTACAAACAAGGTTTTAAGGATTGTGGTTCTGCTTGGGTAAATGCTGATGGCCAAGAGTGGAGATTCCCAGTATCAAGACAGCCCAAGATAATTGCAGTCCTATTTCCCTAAGTCCCAATACTCTGGCAAATCAAGGAGATACAGTGAATCCAAGTTTTATATAACATTTGGAAAGATTTCTCATAAGACTCAGAGAGAGCACATGGCTTGGGAAATGGCTCAATTAGATGGATTTATAACCAGCTCATAGGTTGTGCCCAAAGGGTACTGATCGATAAGAAATAGAATCCAGTAGCTTGAGACCATCACAAGTGAGAGTGGTATCATCAGTATGCAGGAGCGGGCCATGTACTGGGTAACAGGGGACAGTGGCAACAGAGGCCAAATGGAGAGTCCCTGTATTTTCTAATGACTATTGTCACCAGACATGTCCTAGGTAGACTGTCCAGTCCACAACCTGCATGAGTGTCCAGGTTCTGCTCATACAGACCCAGTGCTGACGTATCTTCAATCTTCCAGGAGCAGCTAATGGTCCAGATGTTGGCAACTCATTCAAAGGTAAAATTTCAAAAAGGAGAAGAAAGAAAACCTGATGCTGGCCAAACAAAACACATCTGCAGGTCTCATTTGGCAACTGGATCATCAATATGTGAGTTCTGGCCCCTAGAAAGATCTCAAAGGACACAGGACCATGTTGTTTCATGGATCCACTTCCATCAACATACTTATCTGTGACTTGGATGAAGCATGAAAATCAAATTGACTATATTGACTCAAAGCCAGAGGGACAGCTGGATGGCCAACTCCAGATTCTGAGTGCCTTCAAGAGACTGAGGGCAGCACCACCAAGCTGGGCCAGAAGAGCTTTTGGGTAACAAACGTTAGATCATGTCTTTGAATCCCAAAAAACATTAAATAAAACCTCAGAGGGGCTGGAGAGATGGCTTAGCGGTTAAGGTGTTTGCCTGCAAAGCCAAAGGATCCAGTTCGATTCTCCAGGACCCAAATAAGCCAGATGCACAAGGGGGTGCATGTGTCTGGAGTTTGTTTGTAGTGGTTGGAGGCCCTGATGTGCCCATTCTCTCTCTCTCTCTGCCTCTTTCTTTCTCTCAAATAAATTATATATATATATATATATATATATATATATATATATATATATATATGTATATATATGTATATATATGTATGTATGTATATATATGTATATATATGTACACATATATAAACATTTATACATTTAAGGGGAAAATTCTATGAGTTGTGTTGCCTGCAGGTCAGCATGAGGCAGAGGTGTGACGTGTGGCTGCCAAAAAGCAAAGCAAGCCTTGGGTTGCGTCAGGACAGGCGCCTGCTCTCTGCTGAGGGTGGCTGCATCTGGAGCTCTGACCCCAGTTCTGGGAAACATCTGGGCATGGGCACAGAGAAACTGGAGCACATCTGGAGGACCTGAGCTAGGAGGGTGGAGAGATTAGAAATGTCAGGGCTTCCTCCCTTACAGAGTGGGAGTTTGGCTGTGGAAATCCTGGGCTTAAATATTTGGGGAGCTGTCACGTGGATGAGGAGTTGACTGTTCTTTAATTAGTAAATTAATTTTTGTGTGTATGCATGTGGGCACATGCATGTGTATAGCTGTGTGTGTATGTAGGCCAGAGGTCAATGTCCAGGGGTCCTCCCTCCCTATTTTTGAGGCAGGGTCTGACCCTATTCAAGGCTGAACAGGAATTTACTATGTATCCCAGACTGGCCTTGAATTCACAGCAGTCATCCTCCCTCAGCCTCCTGAATGCTGGGATTAAAGGCATGAGCCACCATACTCAATTTACCTCTCAGGTTTTTAGACACGGCCTCTCAGTGAACCAGGAGCTGATCAAATTGGCTAGGCAGCAAGTCCCAGTGATCTTCCTGTCTCTGCCTCACCAGCACCGGGATTTCAGGGTTGTGCCACGGCTCCCAGCTTTTCTGTGGATTCTGGGGATCTGAACTCAGGTCCTCATGCTTATGTGGTAAGCACTTTAGGGAGTGAACTATCTTTTCAGTCCTTGGCCTGTTTTTTTTTTTTTAATTTTATTTATTTATTTGAGAGTGACAGACACAGAGAGAAGGACAGATAGAGGGAGAGAGGGAGAATGGGCGCGCCAGGGCTTCCAGCCTCTGCAAACGAACTCCAGACGTGTGCGCCCCCTTGTGCATCTGGCTAACGTGGGACCTGGGGAACCGAGCCTCGAACCGGGGTCCTTAGGTTTCACAGGCAAGCGTTTAACCGCTAAGCCATCTCTCCAGCCCCTTGGCCTGGTTTTTAAGGTGAATCTAATGACAAAAGGGAAATGGTACCAAGAGCCAGAGTCAGTGCAATCCTCAGATATACTTCAAGTGAGTCTGGTTCAGAGAAGAGCTGCCCTGAAAGTGAATGAGTCCTCCCCACTCACCTTTGAGGACAGATATGTGGGAGCAGCAGCAGGTGGTTCCGTCATTGGGTGGAGGGAATTTGATCTTTAAAGGGGTGGCCATGAGAGCAATAGAGGGAATTTGATCTTTAAAGGGGTGGCCATGAGAGCAATAGAGGGAATTTGATCTTTAAAGGGGTGGCCATGAGAGCAATAGTGGACACAGGAACAGTCCAGATGACATTGAGTTGCAATCTCAAGCTACCGTGCTGTGAGGATATGTACGGCCCTGTGGAGAAGCCCACACAGTGAGGAACTGAGTCGCCTTACCAACGTGGGAGTGGTGAGGCATGAGGAAGCACATCATGCAGGTTGAATCAAGCCCTTAGCCACATGCTGCCCATCCGATCTCCTGCGTTCTATCTCACTGCAGACCATGACCCTAGGACCACCCAGCTAAGCTTCTCTGGAATTCATGACCCACAGAAATTATGAAAGATAACACTTTTTTGCATGTGTGTGTGATATGCATGTGTGTTCTATGAATGTGTACACGCATGTGTGTACAAGTGAGCATGCATATACATGCTCATGTATGTGGAGGCCACAGGTAGGCATAGGGTGTCTTCCTTAATCACTCTTCCACCTTCTTGTTTTTTATTGTCAGTGTCTGCACATATTGACAATATAACATGAACATAATCCCCTCCCACGATCCTTCCTCCCCTCCCTTGAATCCTCCCCCCACTGAATCCCTTCTTTCCAACTAGTCACTCTTGTATTCTGATACCTTCATTTTCCCCTCTGAGTATGAAGGTCTTGTATAGGTAGCAACAGCCACTATGAGGTCATGAATCCCATGACCACTTTGAGTCTGGAAGACAGTTTGCGAGTGTTGCCATCAGATTCGCATTGCTGGTAGAAATCGACCAACCAAGAGCAGCTTGTGGGAAAAAAAGAGGTTTGTTTTGGCTTATAGGCTCCAGGTGAAGCTCCATGCTGGCAGGAGAAAACGATGGCATGAACAGAGGGTGGACACCACCCCCTGGCCCACATAAGGCAGCAACAGGAAAAGGAGAGTGTGCCAAACACTGCCAAGGGGAAACCAGCTAAAACACCCATAAGCCCACTTCCAACAATACTCTGCCTCCAGGAGGCTTTAATTTCCAGTTGCTATCAGCTAGGGAGACTAGCATTCAGAATACCTAAGTTTATGGGGGCCACCTGAATCAAACCACCACATTCTGCCCCTGGCCCCTGTAAACTGATAACCATACATGATTTAAAATGCAATGTACTCATCCAACTTTAAAAGTTCCCATAGGTTTTTTTTTTTTTAATCAATTCTAGTGATGTTCAAACTTCCCCATAATCCAAGGTCTTTTAACTGAGCCATAATACCAAAAAAAAAAAAAAAAAATCACCCAAAACCCATAATGGCACAGAATAAACATTCCCATTGCAAAAGATGGCATTGGGTATAGCAAAGAAACATTCAGCTAATACAAGACTTAAAACAACCAGGGCAAACATTAAATTTTGTAGCTTCAAGTTCAATAACTCTGATCAATGACAAATCTCCAAGTCTGATTATCCTAACCAGCAACAAGTCTCTGGAGTTCCAATTCTGCCCCTCCAGCTAGGCTACTCACAGTCCTGGAAAACTTCATTTGGGCTGGTAGGTCTCCTTGGCAGCCATCTTGTGGTCCTGGCATTTCTCCACTGGGTCTCCACTGAAAGCCACAGTTCACCCTCATGGCTCCATGGTATCTCTAAGCAGGCATCCAGCAAACCTGCTTCATACTGCCCATGGTCATTTCCAAAACACAAGACCTTCTTGCAAACTCAATGACCATCTCTTTCCTGCATTTCTTATACTCCACAATACCATGTAGGGTGCCAATTTGTTAATCCAGGGGGTAAGAAAGCAGGCTTTGCAGAATAGGACACTCCTTGAGCACTCAGGCCCCTTCAAAAGAGTCTACATTCTTCCTATTGCAGATCAGCGGGCCCAATATTAATAGCTGTTATCTCTCAAGCAATTTCGGGTGAATGGGCAGCAGTTTAAGCCGAAAGATTTTTTTTCTGTGCCATATCCCTCTGCTCAGTTCATTTCTATGCAAAGCAACCCTGCACAACACAGGCAACTCAGGACCCAGGCATTACAGCAAGCCTCTCACATAAACTGCTCCTAGCCCAGTCCAAACAAAGCTCTTTCTCACTGTCATAAGACAAACCTGACAGTCTACAGTCCATAGTTCTTATTGTATTCAGGTCTTTCAACTCTGAACAGAATAGTCCATCAAGTTGTACTTAACAGCACTGCAAGGCATCTCTTAGGCCCAGGTTTCAAATCCTTCCACATTCCTCTTGAAAATCAGTTCCAAAAGGCCAAAGCCACATAGTCAGGTGTCTAGCAGCAATCCCACTCCTTGGTAACACTTTATTGTTACAGTCAGGTTCACATTGCTTGTAGAAATCACCTGACCAAGAGCGGCTTGTGGGAATAAAAGAGGTTTATTTTGGCTTACAAGCTCAAGGGGAAGCTCCATGATGGCAGGGGAAAACAATGGCATGAGCAGAGGGTGAACATCACCTCCTGCTCCACATAAGGTAGACAACAGGAACAGGAGGGTGTGCCAAACACTGGCAAGGGGAAACTGGCTATAATACCCATAAGCCTGCCCACAGCAATACGCTGCCTTCTAGAGGTGTTAATTCCCAAAACTTTATCAGCTGAGAACCTAGCATACAGAGCACCTAAGTTTATGGTGGACTCCTGAATCAAACCACCACAGTGAGCATTCCTCCTCTTCCTTTGTCTTTTGCATTCTTTCCACCACCTTTTCCTCAATGGTCCCCGAGCCTTGGAGGTTGTGACAGAGATGTCTCACTTAGTGTTTAACACTCCACTGTCACTTCTCAGCACTTTTGTGAGTTTTGAGTCTCCCCAGTGGTCACCACCATCTGAAAAGAGAAGCTTCTTTAACCAAAAGTAAGAGTAGCATTAATATGTAGGCATAAACATAAGTGTTTAGAAGGCAGTTTGGTAGCCATAATATACCCATTTAGCCCGACAACAGTTGTAGTTTCCCTCTTAGGGCTTATGAGCTCCCTGGACAGAAGCAACCTGAGAGCAGTTGGTTTCTCCCACAGCAGGTATGCCACCACTGTACCAGCGTGTATATTTGGTCAGTAATTCCACCTGATTTTTTCTGAAGATAACTTAGCTCACTGAACCCAAAGTCACCAATCTGGCTAGACTAGCTAGCCAGAAAGTCCCAGGGAACTCGCCTCTGCCTCTGCAGTGCTCAGGTCACAGGCCCGTGCCAACGTGCCGGGCGTTCACATGGGTGCCAAGGATTTGAACTCAGGCTCTTGTGCTTCCATGAGAGGCACCTTACTCACTGAGCTATCTTCCCTAGACCAGAGAAAACACTTATTGTTGTTTCAGCTGTTAAACATTTGAGTAATTTACTATGTACCAGGAGGCAACTGACACATCGTTTGGAACTGTGTGGTGCATGGATAAATAAGTGGGTAACGAGTGAATATGTCTGACCATGTGTGAGCATGACTCAGAAACAACTGATTCTCAGTGCCATCAAAAAGACAGCGCTTTCTTACCACAAAACACCTCGGTCCCATTCCATGCAGGAGGAAGAAAGTAGACAGCATCATCTGACTCCCACTCCACCAAACGTGTATTTTCTATTTTCTGGAACCAAACTCATTTCCTACCAAAATCCACTCGGCAGAACATATTTCCCACAGCCCCTTCTACATACCTGAAGCCAGTTTTTTTTTTTTTTTTTCAAACATCAACACAGTGCATGCTCTTTTTTTCCCCTCATTTGGAATGCTTTTCCCTCATTCCTCTCTTGGGTGCCTTCTACTCATTTCTCACAAAACAAGAATGCACACAAAGGAAAACTCCTCCAGTGAACATTGCTGAACATAGGGGTCCATGTACATCCTTGGGGGAGGGTCTGTAGGCCCATGCTTCAAAGCTCCGCATAGTGGACTGTTCAGATAGGGATATTGGGCAGTGGAAAGTGCCAGCCTAGCAGGCGCAGGCCATGGATTCCTTGCCCAGCACTCCAAAAAGGGAGGGGCCAAGGGACGGTGTCGGAACAATGCATACGAGGAAAGATGTGCCTCGGATGTGTTAGCTCAAAAGGAAAAGAACTTCCCAAAGAGCACGCAACCCTTGAGCCAATATTATGTGGCATTTATTATTTTACCTTCTATTTATTATTAGTCTTTACTATTATTAATAAGCATGCTGTTGTCGCATGTGTAGATAGATAAATTGTAAACTACATCTCCATACAGAATTATGAGTCACAAACAGATTGAGAGAGAACGCAGTTTGTCTCCCGTATTAGTGGGTTCTACATCCATGAAATCAACCAACTGGGGAAAGTATTCATAAAAAATTATGATTGCATGGAACAGGTTCAGGCCTTTTGTCTTGCTGCTAATCCCTAAACAATACAATATGCCAAATATTTACATGGCGCTTTCACTGCACTAGGCATTATAAGTCATTGTAAATCCTCTAGAGATCACTGTAAGTGTATGGGAGGAAGTGCAGATGCAAAGGAGGTTGGATACAAATTCTACGCTGTTTCACGAGACCTGAGCACCCGTGGTTTTGGTATCCACAGGGATAAGATTTTCTGGAACCAAACCCCAGTACACACTAAGGGACAACTTTATGCAGAAAATGCTAAGGATTTTCCTCCTTTGATGGGATAAAGCAGCTAATTCTTTTTGAAAAAAAGTATGTGTGGTGTGTGTCTGTGTGTGTGTGTGGCATATGTACATGTATGTAGACATGCTTGCCCCCCACACACATGTGCAAAGGCCGGAAGACTATGTCCTCCTCTGTTGCTCTTCCACCTTATTTTGTGTGGAGACACTCTCTCACCAAACCCACAGCTTTCCCTTTTTTTTTTTTTTTTTTTTTTGGTTAGACTGGCTGAGCAGTGAGCCCCAGTACCCCCCAGTCTGTGCTCCACTCAACACGGGGATTACAGACATGCATGACCAATGCCCGGCTTTTTATGCGGGTGCTGGGAACTGAACTCAGGTCCTTACTTAGCAAGCGCTCTTGCTTACTGAGCCATCTCTCCAGACCCAACATGCATAATTCTTAGAATAATCTTTTTGGTGCTCTGCAATACCTAAATTCCTCCACTGAATACATACACATTGCTTATAATTAGTATAAAGTGAGATTTTTCTTTTCCAAAGAGAGAAGAGACTTAGGTTTGGAACTGGTTGCTCCAGCTCTGGGAGTGACCCCGCTTGTGGCAGCTGGAAGAACAAAGGGACAATGGTGCCCCTTATCCTTGGGGCTCCCTTGTATTCACAGGGTAAGGCCTGACAGAGAGCTGAGGCCTGGCCAGGCTCCCACCGGTGTGTGGCCCAGGAGTGGCCTCAGGGCCACCATCTGGACTGGAAGGTCAAAGTCCTTTCCTTCCAACCCAGCAGGCATGGGACGGAGGAGAGGCTGGGGGAGTAGGAAGAGAGAGTGGGATGTGAAACTAGGTCACCAGGAAACTGAGGAAATAAACAAGGCGTTCCTGTGAAGGAGGGGCTCCCTTTGATCCCAGGATGAGAATGAAAGAGACCAACTCTGGGAAGAGTGACCGTGTCCCTGTGACATCCTCGGTCCCCAGCAGGCTGACACAGCGAAAGCCTCAGAAGCCCACAGCTGGAAAGCGGAGGGCCCAGGAGCTCCCGCCTTTCCTCACACAGACATCACGGCTCAGCCTCGGACCCTGGCTGTCCACTTCTCATGGCCGGGCTTGTGGTCATTTTCATGTTTCTGGGATGAACTTATGGGAGGGATGGGATTTCTTTCCGTTTACGGAGCCAGGGGAAGTTCCGCAAGGGTGGAAGAGGCTGGCCCCCCTTCACAGATCAAAGCAGACAGATACCACCAAACATCCCGCACCACAAGCAAGCACGGCTAACAGCCGGGACCCAGGCAGAGCTCAGACCTCTCTGCAGACTTGTAAGCTGGAAATCAGATTCATCCCCAGTGGCGCCTTAGGACTGGACTCCAGGATCTGCCAGTGACCCCTCCTCTAGCCAGGCAGCTACAGACAGTCAAACACCTGAGTTTAGTGGGGGAGGGGCACACACCCAGCCACACCAAATCCTGGTGTCCCCAACCCTCTGCTGGGCCCCACTTCTCTCAGCACTGTGGGTGAATTACTTTCCTTTAGGAGTTTGTTCAGTTCTCTGGCGGGGTGGTGGTGGGGTGCTGGGGAGATGACTCAGTTGGTAAAGTGCTTTTCCTTGCAAACATGAAGACCTGGGTTTGGGTCTCCAGCACCCACATAAAATGCCAGTGTGTGCCTGTAATCCCAGCGCTGGGGAGGCAGACGTAGGGAATCTATGGGAACTGCTGACTATCTAATGGAGTCAAACAGATGAACTCCAGGCTCAATGAGAGGTCCTGTCTCAAAGAATAAGGTGGAGAGTGACTGAGGAAGACCCCCAGCATTGACCTTTGACCTCCACATGCATGCACATAGACATGTGCATGCCCCTCACACACATACATGTCACAAGCCAAAACTTGGTCAGTTCTCTGTTATCCAGAGCAGAATGATCTGTGCTCTACTTTCTTCTGTGCCTTTATAAACATTTTTAAAAATCAAATTGTAGTAAAATAGGCGTGACACGGAGTTCACCATGTTACCCATTCTTGAGAGCATAGTGACTAACTGCGTGCGTATTGCCATGTGGCCTTCCCTCTCCATCTCCAGAGTTCTTCTCTTCTCCCCACAGCGAAACTGTCCTCACCAGACACTAGCTGCCCACTTCCTCCTCTCTCCAGTCACCATGCGTTCTCTCTGGGACTTCGATTGCTCTGGGAGCCACATGTAAGTGGACTCAGCCTTTTGTCCTGTTGAGGCCGGTTCATGTCACTTAGCACAGTGTCCTCAATGCTCACCTACAGTGTGGCATACGAGAATATCGTAATTCCAAAGGCTGAACAACTCTCCAGTTTCATATAGACTGCGTGTTGTCTAGGCCTCCGTATCTTGGTGGCCACTTGGGTTGCTTGAGCACAAGTCTACACGTGGCTGCTTGACTATGACACGTCAGTTACTTTTCTCATTGTCATGACACAGAGTACGTGACAAAGCAAACGAGCTCTGGGATTCTCCCGACCCCACCTCCCATTGCCATAGGCACGTAGGGCTTGCAGATGTGTGACGCCCTTGGACACAGCTATCTATACGTGGGTTCTGCGGATCTGAACTCTGGTAGACAGGCTTGTACAGCAAGTGCTTTTAACCGCAGGGCCGTCTCCCCCGCCCTCACGTAACTTTAATTGCTGTAGCGCTATAATTATTCTACTTTGCCGTCAGTCTCTCAGTTAAACATATAAGTGTGTATGTGACAGGACAAAGCCGTGCAATACATGCAGGGTTTGGCTCCCCATCCCTCCCTCTCTGCTGATCTCTCTCCCTCCCTGCCTTCCCCTTTTCCTTCTTTACTAGATTCAGTCTTGAGCCTCAGGCCCCCGTTTTCTGAGTACTTGGGTTACAAGGATGTGCCGACACTCCTGGCCGAAGCTCCTTACGTTGGAACTAGAGGGTCTCCTGAACGCCTAACGGGCACTTGAGCTTCTTTGTGGAGGTGGAGCGCCCCCCTCGCTCATACGCCGTCTCCAACCTTTCTCTAAAGCCACCGCAGTCGGAGCAGTGCGGCCGTGGAGTGCAGGAAGATAAATAGGTCGACGCAACAGAAGAGAGTCCCGAAATAGATCCATGCATACCCAGAAACGGCACAACGGGTGTTTAACAAAAGTGTAATTCAATAGCAAAAGATGAGTCTTCAAAAATGGTTCAATTGGGTATCAGTAAAATTAATTAGTATATTGCATGATTAAAAAAAATGAACAAAATTAGCCAAGCATGGTGGCACACACCTTTAGTCCCAGCACTCAAGAGGTAGGGGGATTGCTGTGGTTTTGAGGCCAGTTTGGGACTACAGAGGAGTTCCAGGTCAGCCTGCACTACAATGAGACCCTACCTCTAAAAAAGAAAAACATCCAAACAAGGAAAAAAGTTCACATAAAATTACTCATCAAGAAAGATGAAGTTTGGACAAAAAAGTGAACTTTGGACTCATACCTTGCACCATGCAAAAAAGAAAATCAACAAGTTGAGAATGTAGCTCACTGGTAGAACGCTTGCTCAGCGTGCTCAATGCCCTGTGATCAATTCCTACCATCACAAAAAATTAAAAAAAAAAACCCAAACTGGTTATTGAACAAAATGGTAAAATCTAAGACTAGAAAGCTTCCAGAAATAAACAAAAATTTCTTAAGGATGTCACTAAATGCACAATTCATAAAAAGTTATCAAATTAGATGTCATCAAAATTAAAATACCTGTTCTTTACAAATTAGGAGAATCAAGACACATTACAGATTGCAATAAAATATTTCTTAAGTATTTATGTGATAAGGCACTTTTATCCAGAATATATGAAGAACTCTCAAAACTCAATAATAAGAAAACAAAAATCAAACTATCCAATTAAGAAGTAGGCAAAAGATTTGAGAAATAGATGGAAAATAAGCACATTAGAGGATCCTCAGTTTTAATGCAAATTAATTCAAATGAAAATTAGTGGAATAAAACTATATACCTATTGCAATGGCTAAAATTTAATGCTGACCATATTGCATTGTTAGCAAGGATGTAGAGGAACTGAAAATCTTTTATCTTTCTGTTGAAAATGTAAAATGATATACTATACTACTCAGTAAAATAGTTTGTAATTTCTTTAAAAATAAAACTTGCCGGGCATGGTGGCACATGCCTTTAATCCCAGTACTTGGGAGGCAGAGGTAGGAGGATCACCTTGAGTTTGAGGCCACCCTGAGACTACATAGTGAATTCCAGGTCAGCCTGGGCTAGGGTGAGACCCCACCCTGAAAAACCAAAAGCAAACAAACAAACAAAAATAAATAAATAAAACTTAAACCTACCACGTGAACTGCCCATTTTGTTCTTAGGTAATTACCAAATTATCTGTTCTACAGGCTTTTACATGAATATTTACAGTAGCTTTATTTGGATTAGCCAAGGGGTGACATCAACCGTGTCAGCTCAACAATTGGATCTTAAGTGACCTAAAACCAGTCTCTGTGCCAGTAACTTTAAACTTGCTTACCTTTCTTCCTGTGGCAAACTTTTCGTCTTTCATATCTTTTAGTTCAATACTTTCCTCCACCAAGTACACCAGTCTATTACTTTTAAATTCAACTTTGCTCAAATTCTCAGGACATGGCAGAATGCAGCCAGCCTTTCTGCCGGTAGCTCAGTTCCAAAAAAAGTTCTTTTTTTCCCCCCCTTTTGAAACATCATAAAGCCAAGACTTCACAGTCCACAATTCTCTCTGCATTTAGCATTTTCAAACTCTCACCAGAATAGCTCATCAAGCTCTGCTTATAGCCCTGCAAGGCTTCTCCAGTCCAAAGAACTGAATCTTTTCCATATTCCTCCCACAAACACATCCCAAAAGACCAGGACAGTTAAGGGACTGCCTTGACTCTCATGTGAGACTTTGGACTTTTTATCGGGGTTAAAACTGGTAAAGACAGTGGGGAGTTTTGAAGTTAGGAAGGGTGTATTTTGCAAGATGTTCATGAGTTCATGGAGGCCAAGGGTGGGATGTGGTGGTTTGAATGTAATGTCCTGTATAGCTTTGGGTTATTTTTTTGTTGTTGTTCATTATTTATTTATTTATTTATTTGAGAGCGACAGACACAGGGAGAAAGACAGACAGAAGGAGAGAGACAGAATGGGCGCGCCAGGGCTTCCAGCCACTGCAAATGAACTCTAGACGTGTGGGCCCCCTTGTGCATCTGGCTAACGTGGGACCTGGGGAACCGAGCCTCGAACTGGGGTCCTTAGGCTTCACAGGCAAGCGCTTAACCACTAAGCCATCTCTCCAGCCCTGGGTTATTTTTTATTAAGCTTCCTACTTTGTTTCCAACAGGCAGAGCCTTGCTGGAGGAGGTGTGTCACTGGGGATGGATCTTGAGTCCAGACCACTTTGACAGTTTGAATGTATACTTCCCAATAGACTCAGATGTTTTATTGAAACTTGGCATTTTTAGCTGCCTGGCTAGAAGAGGTGTCACTGGGCGTGGATCCTGGGTTCCAGCTGTAAGGTGTCTTTGAGGAAGATCTGATTCCAGCCTAAAGGTCTGCAGAGAAGTTTGAGCTCTGTCTAATTCTCTGCTGTTTTCAACCCATGTGTGCTTGCTGGCTGCTGCCGGTTCCTCTGTGCTTGGATCTGGGGAGGAGGGCCCAGCCTCTTCTGCCATTATGGAACTTGCCCTGGATCTGTAGGCTCCAAATAAATGCCTTCCTCCCCTTAAACTGTGCCTGGTTTGAATGTTCATCCCAGCAACATGAAGCTGTCTACAACTACCATGTGTGCAGAGCCAGCTTGTCTTGTTCATTCCCTCTCTTCTATGGTCTACAGTGAAGTGAGCCAGCTTCTTCCACCATGGTGAAGCTTGCCCTGACACTGTGAGCCTGAAATGAACCCTTTCCTCCTACAAGCTGTTTCTGCTCAGGCATTTTGTTCCAGTAATGAAAAGGTAACTGTAACACCAAAGTCCAGTCCTTATGCTTGTGCAACAAGCACTTTATCCATTGAGCCATCTCCCAAGGCCATTAACTATTAAGACTTTAATTTTAACTTGAACATATTCCAAGACCCTGGAGCGGTCTTGCTTTCAAAGGGTATACTATGGAGACTGGGGGAAATGTCACCGTGTACGGGTTGAGTATCCCTTGTCTGAAATACATGGAACAAGGGTCCCATTTCAGAGCATGGAGTTTTATGTACGCTAGAATATTTGCTTAGACTTGAAACAGGTTGAATATCCATAACCAGAAATCACAAATCCAAAACTGTTTAGGCAAGTGTGGTGGATCACACCTTGTAATCTCAGCATTAGGAATTCTGAGGCAGGAGGATTGCCACAAGTTTCATGCCAGCCTGGGCTACAAATCAAGACCCTATCCAAAAACAGCAACAAAAAAATTAAAAATAAAACGTGAGGACCTGTTGTTGTATAACTGTTTCCTCTGAACTGAAATATTTCATTATGACTCAGCAAGGAAGCAAACTTAGAGCTCTTGGGAGGCTCCTGAAGCTTACAAACACCACAAGGCCCCTTCCCAGGGTTGTGTAAGCAGTAACAATTGCTGGGGAGACTCTTTGACTTGTCAGACTGCCTGAAAGTTGCACAGGTAATTAATTCCTGGTCCTTGTGAGTGGCTCCTTTTGCATGCACTGGTTCATTGGGTGGGACTCGGTTAGAATGGCCTCTTTGGTCTGTCTGTTATAGGTAGTTCTCATTGCCCCATGAAGGCACAGGACAATACCAACGGTATACTCAAAAATTTGGAGCATTTCAAGTTTCAGGTTTTCAGATGAAGGAGCCTCAGCTTCTACCGGTAAAACTTGTGTAGCAACGACTTTCTTGTTGCTGGGATAAAGTGCTTGACCAGAAGCAGATTCTGTGAGGAAAGGGCTTATTTTGGCTTACAGTTTTAAGGGGAAGTTTCACTGTGGCAGGAGCAGACAGGTGGGTATCACATCTCCATGTCCGCAGGGAGAAAAGAGAGAGCTGAATGAGGCAAGCAAGTCTTGGATATAATACTCCAAGGCCCAGCCTCCAGTGACACCCTTCCTCCAGAAATGCTCCACCTCCCAAGAGCTCCACAGCCTTCCCAAAGAGCACCACCAACTGGGGAGTAAGTACTCAAACACCTAAGTCAATGGGAGACGTTTCCTCATCCAAACCACCACAGCCTGGTAAACACTACCTCGCCGGGGACCAAGGGCCTCATCAATGAGAAGTCACATTGATATGAATAGGAGAAAGGCACTTTTCCTCTAGGGTCTTCCTTAAACACACCTATGGCTCCCATGTAACCATGAGAAAAATATCTAACACATTCCTTAGTGAGGGACAGTCTTCCAAATATTTGGCCAACAGCCCTCAAGACTGTTATCAAAACCAAGGAAAGTCTGAGAAGCTGTCCCATACCAAAGAAGATCAAGGACACATGACAACTAAAGATAATTCAGTGTCCTGGGTGGGAGCCAGAATGAAAAAAGTCCTTCTAGAGCTTAGATCTTAATGCTGTCCAAAAGCCCATGTCTTAAGACTTGGTCTTCAGCCTGACTACTGGTGGAGTCCATTAAGAGGAGAGCTCTTGTAGGAGGTGATTGAATGAATGTCCTTGCACGGTGGGACACTAGTCTCTTCATCTTTCTCTTGCTTCCTCCCAGCATGAGATGAGCAACTTGTCCACTGTTTACTCTGCTGGGATGTAGCGCTTCATCACAGGACCAGAAAAATGGGGCCAACTGACCACGGACTGAAATGTGCAAAGCTGTGAGCCAAAATAAGCTTTCTCTTTATGAACTTATTATGTCAGGTATTTTGTTACTGTAATGGGAAACTAGCATAAAAATTAGTGAGGGACAAAAAACCCACAGTGTACTTCATAGTCACATATCAGTATGTGTGTGTGTGTGTGTGTTTCCAGTCATGAAAAATGTACCTGTTTTGTTTTGGAGGTGCTGTATGCTGGAAGCTTAGTCCTCGACATAGGATTGTAGGGAGGTAGGGTCTGGTGAGAGGTGTTTGGGTCATGGGGGAGGTCTGTATGAATGGATGGGTGTCACTACATTGGGAGTGGGTGGGTTTCAAAGCCTGTCAGCCCCTCTTTCTCTCTCTCTCTCTCTTTTTCTTTCTTTCTTCATTCTGCTACACTATCAGGTGGCACAAAACATGTTGCTACCATGCCTTGTTTGGACTGTCCCATCTCCAGAATCAGAAGCCAAATAAACTTCTTATCTTAGAGCTGGGGATATATCTTAGTGGTAGAGCACAGGCCTAGCATATGCAAGGCTCTGAATTCAATCTCCAGTACCACAGATTAACTTCACTTTGTAAAGTACCTAGTCTGTTGTGTTCTGCAGGAGAAAAAAGGTAGATTATGACCACAGTGCTACAAGAAGTTAACAACAGGAGAAATGGCCTGGGGCACTCATGGGAACTCTGTTACCTTTGTAAATCTAAGATGTTTCTTTGATGATTTTTATTTATTTATCTGCACAAATGTATGCATATGCACCAGGACCCCTTACCGTTGCACATGAGCACCAGATGCTTACATCACTTTTTGCACCTGGTTTTACAGGGGTGGCTTAGAAATGGAACCCTGGCCTGCAAGCTTTGCAGGCAAGTACCTCTAATCACTTCTAAAATTTTATATACATATATATATATATATGAAATATTATTATATATAAAAAATATATATAAAATTATATATATGAAATATATATAACATGTATATGTATGTATGTGTATATATATGTATGTATGTATATATATATATATATGTATACATATATATATATATATATATATATATATATCCTGGGACTAGAGAGATAGCTCAGTGGTTAAAGGCGCTTTCTTGCAAAGCTGTTGGCCCAGGTTTGATTCCCCAGTACCCATGTAAAACCAAATGCACAAAATGGCACATCTGTCTGGAGTTTATTTGCAGTGGAAGAGGCCCTGGCATTCTCCCTTCCTCTCTCTGTCATAAATAAAAAGATACGTATTTTAAAAATCCTGCCCCTCATACATTTATAGTCTGGTGGGTGGGAAAAGAGAACTAACAGTAAACAAATTTCAAAGTTATGCGGTGAATTGGAAGGAAATCAATAGCCTTGATATAATTATGCAAGAGGCGGCTCTTATTTTCCAGATCTTTTGATGGGATGGTTTTCAAGTAAATTGCGTTATAAAGTACTCATAATGGAAGGGAAAGAAAAACAATGCTAGCAGTCTCTGGGTCTCAAGAGGAAGCAAAATTGAAACCCTGCCACAGGCAGCCCACAAACAAGGTGCCATTCAGCACACAGCTAAGATAAATGTCTACGTGTTCCTCTAAAAATGTCCTAAGAAACCAGAGCCCAAGACTTGGGGAGTTTGATTTCAGCATTATTCAGGGAATCTTTATAGCATGTGGGCTGGATATAGCCAGCCTCAAAATAATCCCCCAAGAGGTTATATTGGAACCTATTTTACTGATGAGGAAACTGAGGTGGAGATGCTTCAGAACTTTGCCCTGGGCGCGAGGAGCTAGTACGGTGGGCAAAACTTGCCTTGCCAGCAAGAGGATCTGTACACCCACACACACCCTTGCAAATACATGCGTACCCACACATAGTAACAGGCATACATATATGCACACACATATGTGCATGCACACACCACAAACATGTGCCTATGCACATATGCATGCATAAGTAAAAAACCTTGCCCTAAGTCCTAGAAACACAGTATAAGTGCCATCTATCTCCCTCCTGTTATTCTTCAACATTGGGGACAGAGTACAAGACGATGTCAACCCATTTGCTCTGCTTTTAGTAGCCATGAGAGGCCTGCGCCCCGTACTCCTCTAAGACAGGTGAGCGGGGCAGTCCCCTTCCCCCGCATACCACACACAGCCCACCCAGCACATGCCTGAGAAACCAAAAGCTTCCCTTGATGTGGTCCCACAGGAAGGCTGTGTTGGAAGCACACGAGTGAAACATACACACACACACACACACACACACACACACACACACACGCACACACACACACACACACAGAGCTGCTGCTGGTGACTCACAACTTCTAACGCTCCTTCTTTCTAGCCAGTTGCATAAACTTTTCCAGTGTATTGAAGTCTTGGAGAAACAGGGCTTTCTGGGAGGATATCAAGGAAAAATGTTCCAGGAGCCAACCAGCAAGCCCCAACTGTGGGAGTCCTCGGCCCCCTCTTTGAGGCTTCTTTCTCTCTTCTTCTCTCTCTCTCTTTTCCCCTCAGCAATTCCTTTCAAAAAAATTTTCCCTCACCATTGACCTTGTTAGAGTGGGGAGTACTTTTCCCCTACACCGTGGCACTTCTGTAAATGTTTTGTTCTTTGTTCTACTTCCTGCACTCTTTGAGCTTGGCTGTGATGTCTGTTCACTGAGGCCTTTCTGATCCAACTGCCCCTTGCCTGCACATCTTCTCCCCAGGTATCAAAAACGAGGGCAGCCAGGCCTGGAGGGCTCTCATTAGACAGAGGCGGCACCGCTCACCCACCAGTCACAGGCAGAGAGGGCAAAGCCGACTCCACGAATGACCAGCATTGAAAGGCAAGCTCCACGGGTGAGTGACAGACATAGACTGGCAGAGTCAGAAGCAGAAGGTTAAAAATAAAGAAAAGAGGGAAAAAAGACCACCAAAAAAAAAAAAAAATCTCCTTTT
The DNA here is from genome assembly GCF_020740685.1 of Jaculus jaculus. Lineage (NCBI taxonomy): Eukaryota > Metazoa > Chordata > Mammalia > Rodentia > Dipodidae > Jaculus > Jaculus jaculus. The sequence continues at coordinate 130,589,456 of NC_059110.1, forward strand.
TTTTTTTTTTTTTGACTGCTTAAGCAGCTCCCTTTTTAGCACCTACAGCTTTCTAGAAAGAAAAAAAAAAAGTCCTGTGAAGAGCAGAACCATTTCATGCTGCAAAATCTTCCTGAAGGAGGCACCTTAGGCTCGCGGGACATCTGCTCTCAGGGCTGCTGGCAGTACGTTCCTCTCTGCTGTGCATGCGGATAGGAAGTGCCTTTTATCCCAGAACTTACCATGGCCATCAGAGGGTAGGCTGTTGGTCACATCCAGCAGGACCAGAATCCAGGAATTTTGCTTGGGATCCCCATGAATCAGCTTCCTTGGAGAGAGGAGGATGAGGGAGAGGAGCCCTGGAGAGCTGCCTAGAGGGCCCGAAGGTGCGTGTTAGATGTGGGCAGAGAGACACAGCAGTCTGCTGTGGCCCTGGTTCACTTCCACCAAGCTCAGGGGGCTGATGTGCCACAGAGAGCTCTGTTTACTCTGGGCACGCCAGCACTGGCCTTGGACATCAGAAGACCTGGCTGTGAGCCCCACTGACCCAGAGTAACCTTGAATAATAAGCCTCCGAACTTTATTTTGTCTTCCATGAAATGTAGACCATGCCTTGCCTGCATTTGTCAGAGAGATGGATACATGAACCGGTGAAGAAAGTGCTGTGTGATGCGCTGGGGAGATGTCTCAGTGGTTAAAGGCACTTGCTTGAAAGCCTTCTGACCTGAGTTCAATTCCCCACTGTCCATGGGAAGCTGGATAAAAAAAGTATTGCAGGCATCTGTGATACAGAGGCACTTACGAGGCACATGGATTTGTGATTCAGTTGAGCCTAAGACAATGGGAGGCAGAGCAAGGACAACCAGCTGCTCACAGGCCACCTAGAGTGGCATTCACTTGTAACAGCAAGAGACCCTGGTCTCAAAGGAGACGGAGGAAGAGCCTGATACGTGGTGGTTGTGCCCCACACAGGCACTATGGCATGCACACTCACACACGTACACACACAGGCAATGTGACATGCACACTCACATACACACACAGGCAATGTGACATGCACACTCACACACACATACACACAACGTGGCATGCACACTCACACAGGCACACGCATGCAAATAAATAAAGTTGTAACAACGCTGGGTGAGGAGTGGAGGGAGGGAAGTGTGCGCAGGGTGAGGAAACCACATGGCAGCAGTCACTATTTATTTCTAGGCAGGTAGTTGAGTTCTGAAAGTGAATCTGGGGGTTTGATGGGCAGATGAGGGCATCAGAAGCTGGGGTGGAGCTGGTGCCCAGGCACGGGATGTCTGTCCAACGGCCAAGTGTTTTGTAGAAATGGAGCAAAAGGGTCAAGGTGCGTGTAACGTGTGTGCACGCGTGTGTGTATCCAGGCGTGCGTGTACCTGTACATATCTAAATGCGTGATGTAGCACAGGGACAAGTGAGGCATTTACCTATGGTCCAAAATTCAAGTATAGAACAACAACGAAAAAAAAACACTAATCAAATTAAAATAAAAGTGTACATGAGGGCTGGAGAGATAGCTTAGTGGTTAAGTGCTTGCCTGTGAATCCTGAGGACCCTGGTTCTAGGCTCGATTCCCCAGGACCCACATTAGCCAGATGCACAAGGTGGGGGCGCATGCATCTGGACTTCGTTTGCAGTGGCTGGAGGCCCTGGCGCACCCACTTTCTCTCTGTATCTTCCTCTTTCTCTTTGTGTCTGCCACTCTCAAATAAATAAACAAAAATAAAAAATATTTTTTTAAAATGTGCATATGATTTCAAAACCTCAGAAGTAAGGCTAACTGTCTGTATCCATTACCTTTCTCACTGCTGTAAAAAAATACCTGCCCAAGCAACTGAAGGGAGGAAGGCTTATGTCCTCTTCCAGTTCAAGATCACAGTCTGTCACGGCAGGGAAGGTATAGTAGCATGAGCATGAAGCAGCCTCCACAGGGCAGCTGCAGTCAGGAGGGAGAGAGAGGGATGCTGGTGCTCAGTGCTCTGTCTCCTTCTTGCTGTTGTTTTGTTTGTTGCGGCGGGGCCTCACCCTAGCCCAGGCTGACCCAGAACTCGCTCTGTCACCAAGCCGGTCTTGGGCTCACCGCCGTCTTCCTACCTCAGCCTCCCAGGTGCGGAGATGACAGATGCAGCAACTGCGCAAGCCTGGAGTTTGGCTTCCCACCACCCACATAAAGCTGGGTGCAGGCGGTGCACAGATCTGTAACCCCAGTGCATACGCAGCAATGGGAGACGGAGTCGAGAGGCCTAAAGCTCAGCAAGTCTGACCCTCCCAGCGCCATGGAGACCCACCTCAAACAAAGCAGAAGGAGCAGCGCCCCGAGGCTGTCCTCTGCCTTCCACGCCCAGCAGGAGTCTGGTGGACTTGAACAACGTACTTCGCCATTTGGTCTTAGGGACTTACTGGAACAGAACCAACAACCCAAGTGTATACCTTATTTTACAGTCATTTATGAAAAAAACGTGACTTATAAATAACTATATTTTGGATCAGAAAGTGTCAATAAATTTGAAAGCATTGAAATCATACATAATTCTCTGATCAAATTGCAATTAAGCTAGAAATCAGTAGTAAGTAGAAGAGAAACCAAATGATTTCCGATTGGTTTTGAAGACAGCTCCACAGGAAGGCATCCACGTCTGCTACACTAAACCTGGTCAAAAGCAGCGGCTGGTGAGGTCAAAGGCCCTGGTGGGGAAGGTTTTGTTAAATGGACACAATGTATGTATTGAATTGTCTTCTAAATATTTTTGTTTATGCCCATAGATTAGTGCTATTGTTCACTTTGCTCAGAGAAACTGCTGCTTCTCCTCCTCCTCCTCCTTTTCTTTCAGGTTTTCAAGGTAGACTCTCACTTTAGCCCAGGCTGACCTGGAATTCACTTGTACTCTCAGGCTGGCCTCCAACTCACAGCGATCCTCCTACCTCTGCCTCCCTGGGATTTTCCTTGTAGTGGGTGAAGGTGACCGCAGAGACACATAACAGGTCAGAGTGCAGAGAAGAAATGACAGTTGACTACTCATCCAAAATAAGGCATCCATATCACTATCTCCAAATTTCAGGGAGCATCACAGAATAGGGGAAAGAAGGAATATAAGAGCCAGAGGGAGGGATGGAGTGTTGAAAGATGTTCTTCGGGCATGGCAAGGCCCTTGAACTCTAGAACCTCAGCACCTGTGGTCATCTAGACAAGACTGGGTTTATCAACACACCCCTATGGAAATCTCACGAGGCCCCTCGCTTCTTTGAGAATCTGTAGGCAGCTAATGGTTGATAGGGGTGGGAGAATATTTTCCTCAATGTTGTAGCCATTGGTAACTTGCTCATGCACCTAGAAATGCACCAATATAAATAACCAATAAGTAAACTCATTGGTTCACTAAAAATGATCCATTTTTGTTTTTATTCAATTAATCTCCAAATTTATTAGTAGACTTTAGTTCAATAGTTTAAATAAAACCAGTAGTCTAATAAGTATAAAGTAAACCCCATACGCTTATAAATTCAGTGGTATATTTCTCAGTAGTATATAAATAAAAGAATAAATAAGAATGAAAATCTGAAGCTTTGTTTGGTTGAATGATAACGAAATATTGCATATTAAATTATTTTGGGGGGGGCTGTAGACATGGCCCAGCAGTTAAAGTGCTTACGTGTGAAGATTAAGGACTTAGATTCGATTCTCCACTACATAAGTCAGATGCACAAGGTGGTGCATGTGTCTGGAGTTTGTTTGCAGCAGCTAGAGGCCCTGACATGCCCATTCTCTATTTGCATCCTTATCTCTCTCTCTCAAATAAATAAGTAATTTTTAAAAAAAAAAACAAAAGAATTATTCAGTGTAGGTAAAGCTATGCTTAGAGGGAGCTAAGTAGCTTTAGAAAAGAAAGCCTGAAAAATGTCTCTATGCATTATTTAAGACATTAGGGAAAAACCAGCTCCCTAAAACAGAAAATCATAATTAATGAAATAGGAAACAAACATAGATTTGATAAAGCCAAAAGCTGATTCTTCAAAATGACCAACACAAAGCAAATGAAAAAAGAAAAGATGCAGATAACTACTATTATGAAGAATAAAATTTTAAAGGAGACAAGTAAATCTTAAAGGCCTTTAAATGACAACAAAATAAGATATTATAAATAAATTTATTGAGGCATGGTGACACAAGCCTGTAATGCCAGCATTCAGGAGACTGGAGCAAGGAGTATCACAAGTTCAAGGCCAGACTAGGCTACATAGTGAGACCCAGTCTCAAAACAACAATAAAAAATTTCTTTGAGGGCTGGAGAGGTTGCTTAGTGGTTAAGGCACTTGCCTGCAAAGCCAAAGGACCCAGGTTTGATCCCTAGGACCTATGGAATTCAGATGCTCAAGGTGGCTTGTGCAACTGGAGTTCATTTGCAGTAGCTAGAGACCCTGGCTCACCCATTTTCTCTCTGTCTTTCTCTCTATATCCATCTCTTAAATAAATAAATAAAAATATACTTTAAAACAACGAATTCTTTGAGAGAAGAGAGAAGGAGATATAGGAAGTGGTCTGAGAAAAATATATCTCTTCAGAACATACAGTCAGTGACCTACTTCCTTCAGATAGGCCCCAGATCCTACGTGGGCTCTGAATAGGGCCATCAATTATGAATCTATCAGGAGATTAGTTCATTGATTGGATCAAAGCCCTTCTAATCTAATTGCGTCTGGAAACACCCTTACAGAAACACCCAAGGGTCTGCTTTACTAAACAACTAAGCATTTTTTCAAATCCAATCAAGTTGACAACTCAGATTAAACACCACAGGGCTGGTGAGACAGGTTAGTTATAAAGTGCTTGCCTTGCCAGCATGAGGACCTCGGTTCCAGCTCCAGGACCCATGTGAAATTGCTGAGCAGGGTGGTGTGTGCTTGTGACCTTACTGTTGGGAAAGGAAGAGACAGGAGGACCCGTAGGGCTCACTGGTCAGTCTAACCAAGCTCCAGACCCCTGAAAGACACTGTCTCAAATAAAGAAAAGAAAGAAGGTGGGGGGGGGGGCAAGGGACATGAGAAGAGCAATACCCAAGGTTGTCCTCCGGTCTCCACATACACCTGCGCACACAGAAACATGGACGTCCACTCAGACCACATAGTACGGTCTGTCTTATTTTTAAAGTTGGTACGATGGAACGATGCAAAAGGATCATCCTTTCCCTTTAAGCAGTGCCAGGCCAATAGGACACCCGAATAGAATAAAACTAATCTTGATTCTCCTACTACAGTCAAGGAAAATGAATTCCAGGGACAATATAGATCTGACTATAAAAAGACTACATGGGAAAATGTCTTTGTGATCATGGTGTAAGCAGGGGCTTCTTACATGGGACTCAGAAAGCACCTACTGTCAAGGGAAACTGACAGGACATGAGGTTAAAAGTCAAGGCATTCTTTTTTTTTTTATCCTCAAAGACTATCATCTAGTGAGAAGACAAGCCACGTGGAGGGAAAAGAGTTGTGGTAAATCTAACAATATAGCATTTGATTTAAAATATATGCAGAAGATGTACAAATCTATACCACAAAAACCTCCAGAAAATCTAGTTTACAAAAGTGGGTATTTATGTATGCTTTAAACAAAAATGAAAAATGGTCCATTTCATTTGTCATCAAAAAACACAAATCACAACCACCTCTATGCACCCACAAACATGGTTACCATTAATCAATAAGACCAGTGATTAGTAAGAATATGAAGGTGTTGGAGAGATGGCTTAGTGGTTAAGGCATTTGCCTGAAAAGCCTAAGGACCCAGGTTTGATTCCCCAGTACCCATGTAAACCAGATGCACAAAGGGGTGCATGCATCTGGAGTTGTCTGCATTGGCTAGAGGCTCTGGTATGCCCATTCATTTTTTTTACTCTCTCTCTCTCAATTAAATAAATAAATAATATAAAGCAACTAGAACTCTGGTTCCTGGCCTGTGACAGTATAAGTTGTTACAGTCACTTAGGAAAAGGATTCACTATTACCTACGAGGTTGAAGATGTGCATCTCCTATGGTCAGATCTACTATTAGCATATGGCTAAAAACAAATTGGTACACAAATAGCATGGGACTTACATGACAATGTGCTCATCACCATTGCTAATGTTCAGCCAAAGCAGAAACAAAGCACAGACTTACCAGGAGTAGAACAGATAAGCTGTGTTCACGTAGAAATGCTATATGGTGACCAAAACCAACGCACCTACAGTGAATCTCGAGGGTCAGTCCATAGCCAAAATGTTGAGTAAAAGAAAAGAAGCTAAATGCATGGCCAGGGAGATAGCGAAGTGGTCAAGTGAGCTTCCTGCGCAAGCACAAGGGCCTGAAGCCACCAGAGTTCCAATCTCCAGATCCCACATAAATGGCTGGGCCTGGCCAAGGGTGCCTGGAACCCCAGTCCTGCAAAGGGGAGCAGAGACCAGGGAATCTCCTGGGTTCATGAAAAAAAAAAAAAAAAAGGAAGCTCTGGTATCAGTAAGGGACTTCCACTCAAATAAGAATAGGTGGGCTGGAGAGATGGCTTAGCGGTTAAGCGCTTGCCTGTGAAGCCTGAGGACCCCGGTTCGAGGCTCGGTTCCCCAGGTCCCACGTTAGCCAGATGCACAAGGGGGTGCACGCATCTGGAGTTTGTTTGCAGAGGCTGGAAGCCCTGGCGTGCCCATTCTCTCTCTCTCCCTCTTTCTGTCTTTCTCTCTGTGTCTGTCGCTCTCAAATAAATAAATAAAAATTTTAAAAAGAAAAAAAAGAATAGGTGGAGTCAGGCATGGTGCACACCCTTAATAGCAACATTTAGGAGGCAGAGGTAGGAGGATCACTTTGTGTTCAAAGCCACTTTGAGACTACATAGTGAATTTTAGGTTAGCCTGGGCTAGAGCAAGACTGTACCTTGAAAACCAAAATAAATAGAAGAAGAATAGCTGGAAGAGTGATGGAGAAGGACACATGACATTTAGCTCTGGCCACTGTGAGTGAGTGCTCCTTGCTGGAGGCAAGTGTGCGGGGCACTGAAAGGCACCTCCGTGTGCATATGCCACGCATACCAGCACCAAATATAAAAGCAAAAAACAGTCAGCCAAATGCAAATAGATACATTTTTATGCCTTTTGTTATTTAAGCTATATATAAAATCCAAACAAAGGGCTGAAGAGCTGGCTTAGTGGTTAAAGCGTTTGCCTGAGAAGCCTAAGGACCAAGGTTCAATTCCCCAGGACCCACGTAAACCAGATGCACAAGGTGGTACATGTGTCTGGAGTATGTCTGCAGTGGTTGGAGGCCCTGGCACACTCATTCTCTCTGTCTCTCTCTTCTCTCTATCTGCCTCTTCCTCTCTCTTTCTGAAATAAATAAATAATAAATATTTAAAAACCAAAAACAAGCAAACTATTATTGAATTTAGAAATGCATGCATAAGTGACCTTGCTATCAAAAAAAGCAAGGAGGGCTAGAGAAATGGCTTAGCAGTTAAGGCACTTGTCTACAAAGCCCAAGGGCCTAGGATCAATTCCCTGGGACCCATGTAAGCCAAATGCATAAGGTGGCACACACATTGGGAGTTCTTTTGTAGCAGCTGAAGGCACTGGCATGCCCATTCCCCACCCCCCCGTCTCTGCCTCTACCTGCTTCTTTCTCTCTCAAATAACTAACTAATTAAATAAATAAATAAATATTAAAAGGAAAAACAATGGGCTGGGCATGGTGGCGCACACCTTTAATCTCAGCACTCGGGAGGCAGAGGTAGGAGGATCGCCATGAGTTCGAGGCCACCCTGAGATGTCATAGTGAATTCCATGTCAGCCTGGGCTAGAGTAAGACCCTACTTTGAAAAACAACAACAAAAAAAAAAAAAAAAAGAAAGAAAGAAAGAAAGAAAGCAAAACAAGAAAAGCTTTCCATAAGTTACTTTTGCTGAGGAAGGAAGAAATAATGATGGAGAAGTGACAGGAATGAAGTTTGTAGAGTGATTTTGGTCTGGCTTCATGAGGGTTTACAAAAAAAAAAAACAATGTAAAAAATCAGATTCCACATAATCTGTAAGCACATCTGTATACCAGGTCCAGGTCTAGCTGCTCTCAGTCGGAAAGCCAATGCTTAGGAGATGAGAGGTGGTGGGACAGGAATCAGGTTTATTCCGGGTCTGGCTCCTTGAAAGAGGAAGGGGTTATCCTCCTTAAAACCCCATGGGGCAGGGAAGAGGGAAAGGATGGTGCCAACATGTGCTGTTTACACACAAAATATGCCCATATCTAATTTAAAAAGACCCATGGGGGAGGAACTCAAGTACATGGAGGGATTATGGAAGCTTCCGGGAGCTGGTCTGGTCTTTCTCATCTGCATTTTAAGTCTCGTGAGAACATGGAGGTGGGCCCTCAGCTCCTGGGGCTAGCTCCCCTGGTTCTTTGGACAAACACACTCCTTTTCAGCAAGTGTACCCTCGGCAAGTTACACGCTTGCTGGTGCGTAAGGGTTAAGAATGCGGGGGGGGGAGGGGGTGTCACACATGCTGATAGTGTCCAAATATCACCCAGTGTTCTGGTTCCGTAAATCTAAAGAATTATTTGCCAGTTAAAATTTTGAATCATTTAGGCATAGCTACTCCTTAGAACGTGGAAGGCTGAGCCAAAGGAAGGGCTGTCACCTTGCAAAGGACAACTCCCAAAGGAGTGTCCACTTATATTAGGTTACAATAAAAAAGATATGTGTATGTGTATAAGTGTCATAAATTTTGAGGGCTGGGGAGATGGTTGCATGGTTAAAGGTGCTTGCTTGCAACGCCTGCTGGCCAGAGTTCTATTCCTCAGAACCCGTGTAAAGCCAGACACACAAACATCACAGGTATTCAGAGTTTCTTTGCGGCAACAAGAGGCCTTGACGTGCCCATCATTTTCTCTCTTGCTTAAGTAAATAAAATCTTTGAATAAATGAGTAAATAAATTTTGAAACTCATGTTCAAGTATTCAAAATCATTGACTACTTCTTTGCAGTGCCATCTAGTGACTGGAAATGTAGCTTTAGACAATTGAAAATTAATTCTATGGATTCTCCCCGCCTCCCTTTTTCCCTTTTTCCCCTAGGTGACATCTAACCTTGGGAGGAAGAGGCTTATGCAGAGTCCTAGTGCTTGGAAAGGACGTGGTTTGTCAGCGCCAGGATCCCCTCTAGTGGACGCTCTAATGTGGACCTCCAGAGGGGACACCCCCACACACCAGCATTATCAGCTGCTGCTCCCCCTCTCCCCCTCTCGCTCTCTCCCCCTCTCCCTCTCTCCCTCTCTCTCCTCTCACTTCAAGAGTCTCTTTCATTCACAGTGCCTGGATTCCTTGAGTTTGGTTCTCCTGCACCTCCCCAGGGCCATGGGTGACTCAGTGACATTGTTTGGCTCCTCCTTGGCCCTAGTGTCTCCCTTGGCCACCTCTACTTTACCAAGGAGCCCAGAGCTCTTGCCAGAGCTGCCTCTCCTCCAGCCCTACACCTGAGGCATTGCCCAACGTGTCTGGGGACAGATTGTTTTGCTCCCTTTACTCATTGCCAGTCTGTCGGGAGTGGGTGCACAGTGGGTGCATGGGGAAGGGTGCCTCACATTCATCAGCCCCCCAACCCTCCGCCTCCTCCTTTCTCTGCCCATACAGGGCTTCCGCCATGCTGGTAGGAAAAGCTGGGTAACGAGGGAGCTCACAAACCTTTTGGTCCCCAGCTAGCCTTTTTTTATTTTGTACATAAATGGCACGCTTTTGATGCCTTTGTTCTCTGCTTCCATGGTGACAGCTCTCCCTTAGGGCAACAAGAGGTAAGAAGGAAAAGTGAAGGAGAAGGACATGCACCTGGGCCAACATCACACAATGCCGTCTCTCTGTGTGTGGCTGTGAATGTTGGGAGAATGACCTGGAAAGAAACTCAGTGAACTATGCCGCAAGGCAGGTGAGGGGATGTTTCCTGTGGGAAGGGTCGTGGGCTGAGGCATGATGGCAATGGCAGCAGGGAAAAGGGAGCTTCAGTTCTTTCTTTCCATATATATATATATATATAATATTTTATTTATTTATTTATTTGAGAGACCGAGAGAGAGGAAGAGGCAAAAAGAAAGAGAGAATGGGAGCCGGGCCTGGTGGTGCATGCCTTTAATCCCAGTACTCAAGAGGCAGAGGTGAGTTCAAGGCCACCCTGAGACTCCATAGTGAACTCCAGGTCAGCCTGGACTAGAGTGAGACCCTACCTTGAAAAAAAAAAAAAAACAGAGAGAGAGAGAAAGAAAGAATGGGTGCTCCAGGACCTCCAGCCATTGCAAATGAACTGCAGACGCATGCACCCCTTGTGCATCTGGTTTATGTGAGTCTGAGGAATCAAACTGGGGTCCTTAGTCTTCGCAGGCAAATGCCTTAACCACTAAGCCATTTCCCCAGCCCCTTTCTTTTTTTTAAAAAAAGTTTTATTTATGTATTTGCAAGCAGAGAGGAATAGAAGAGAGATGGACAGAGAGAATGGGCACACCAGGGCTTCCAGTCACTGCAAACAGACTCCAGATGCATGCGCCACTGGCTTTTCGTGGGTCCTGGGATACTGAACTTGGGTTCTTAGGCTTTGCGGGCAAGCACCTTAACCACTGACCTACCTCTCTAGATCCTAATTTAATTTTGTTCATTTTTATATATTTATTTATTTGAGAGCAACAGACAGAGAGAGAGAGAGAGAGAATGGCTGCACCAGGGTTTCCAGCCACTCCAAACAAACTCCAGACATGTGTGCCCCCTTGTGCATCTGGCTAATGTGGGTCCTGGGGAATGAAGCCTCCAACTAGGGTCCTTAGGCTTCACATGCAAGCGCTTAACTGCTAAGCCTTCTCTCCAGCCCCTTAATTTAAATTTCTATCTTATTTTCATTGAGGTAAAGTCTCATTCTGTAGGCCAGGTTGGCTTCAACCTCACCATGTAGTTCAAGCTGGCCCCAGACTCACAGAAATCCTCCTGTCTCAGCTACCTGGCTAATAGGCATGTTTTGTTATGAGTCCGATACCACCGAGTCATCAGATAAGGAAATGGATAATTGCCATTGAAGAGACAGCTGGGCTCATAGGTTCCGAGAGGAAGAGGCACAGTGCCTCACATTGGAGAGGCAGGGGTGTGCTGAAGACATGACCAGGTCTGCTGCACAGTGAGGAGGCGAACCAGGTGAGAGCTTTGCTATGGTTTCCACAGGAGGGGATGGGGTCAGCGAGGAAGGGAGGGTTGGGGCTGGCTGAAAATGTTTTGGGGGCTCTGGGACATAGGAGTCAGGGTGATTAGGGAATAGTGGGTGGATCTGAGGGTGAGACCTTGGAGGTGCAGCTGTGGATTGGCCAGTCTGCACACACAAGGTCATCTTCTAGTGAGTTCCTAGAAATAGGCTACCCTTGGCAGGAGGGGCCTCTCTGTGCTCAGCAAGGCCTCAGATGTTAAAGCGTCAGGACGTTTCTGTGACAATAACCAAATAAAAGACATGAATAATCCACAGAGCCTGGCTAAGTTAACATATGAAACCATCCACACAAGGCATACACTTGACTGTTGACGACGGTTGCAGTTCAGTGAACGGTGAGACCGTAGGGGATTTTATTCTTTTCCTTTGCTGCAATGTCTGCTTTCGTTTTTGTTAACTTTCATGGTTTATACTCACTGTCTATGGCACTGTGTCACATAAGGACATTTTCCTGCAGATCTACAGTCTGTTGATCATATCCTACCCACACCCTTATCCTCTCTTTCCTTTCTCCCTCCCCTTAGTGCCTCTTTGCCTCTCAAGACAGTTTCATTTCTACTTTCATGTCATATTCATGTATATGAGTTTGTGCCACTAGATAAGAATTGGGGTGGCTAGGGAGATGGCTTAGTTGCTAAAGGGAGTTGCCTGTAAAGCTACTGGCCCAGGTTCAATTCCTCAGCCACTCATGTAAAGCCTGATGCAAAAAGCACGCACGTGTGCACACACATACACACAATTCTTTTTAACTTGCTGGCTTATTTCAGCTGGGAAGAGGGCTCAATGGTTCAAGGTGTTTGTTTGCAAAGTCTGATGGCCCAAGTTCAGTTCTCTGCCACCCATGTAAGCCAGATGCAAAAAGTGGTGCAGGTGTCTGGTGTTCATTTGCAGTGGCAAGGGGCCCAGAAACTGTCCCTCATCATACACACATGCAAATAAACAAAGATATAAATAACAATTTTAAAAATTAGGACCCACATGTGAGAGAAAACAAACAAAATATTTGCCTTTCTGGGACTGACTTATTTCACTTTATCTGATTATCTCTAGTTACACACTACCAATGACATGCGTTGTTCTTCTTTATGGCTGAAAAAAAAATTGTGTGTGTGTGTCTGCATTCATTCCTCAGTTGTTGAACACTTAGATTGTTTCCTTAACTATTATGAATGGTGTTGCAAAAAACCAAAACCACTTCCATGCAAGTGTCTCTGTGATATGCTGACTTGGAGCCCTTTGGGTAAGTACCCAGGAGTAATATGGTTTATAGTACAGTTTATTTTAAAGTGGTTTTGTTTATGTTGTTGTTGTTAAGGAACCTGCTTACTGGTTTCCATGTGACTGGATGAGTTTCCACCTCCACCAGCAGTGTGTAAGGAGGCCTTTGTCCACATCCTCCCTAGCATTTGTTGTCATGTGTTTTCTTAATGACCGCCGTTCCGACAGGGTGGGGTGGAATCTCACTGTAGCTTCAATTTGCTTTTCTCTGATGACTAGGGGGATTGAGAATGCCAGTGTGTTGTACATCAAGCACGAGTTGCCTTTCCTATCAGCGCAGGGAAGGGCCTAGTCTAAGCAAACGTACTGGGCACAGACGGGCACGGACTGCTGCCCTTTGGAGCTCTGCCTCTGTCTGGGCTGGAAGCAGGTGACAATGTCTCCTGCCCAGCTCCCAGAACCTCCACTACATTCTCAGGAACACCCACTAGTTTGTGGACAGTAGTACTGGTTGCTTCCTTCCTAGTCACGCTGAGAGGGTGGGACTTCCCAACGGGACAAGGGACAATTCTGCTGAAGTGGCTGTTGGAGACTACAGGGCTTTGAGAAGTGTATGTGTGTGCACGATGGGAACGTATATCAGGAAGTGCGTCTGTATATGCTAGTGTGCATTTAGGTGTGCATGTGTGTGCATATAGGTGTGAGTGCTGTGTGAATGAGTATATACAAGGGAGGGGCTGCATGTGAGACAGTGGGAACAAAGGGAGAAGGAGGAAAGCCAAGAGAAAGCACAGAGACCTGTAGTCCGCTGTCCATGCCGAGAAGGAGAGAAAGGGGGCCAAGCCTGTACCCAGATTTGTCCCAAGAATGCTCACAGGTGTGAACCCCCTAGGCAAGTGGGGACTCTATGGCTGAGCTCCTCAAGCCTAGTGGTGCCACACCCCCAAAAGTGTTTGGAATTGGGGTAGTAAACTATTGCCTGACTTAGGAGGACTCTGATTCAGAAAGAGATCAGGGATGCTACATGTCCCCTAAGGTTTGTTTCATCCAGCACACCTGGGAGGTGGGTGGCCTGGAACTTTCCTGTACCCTTATCCCGTGTGAGCCAGGCCCTGCCTATGGCCACGTAACCCAAAGCAGCAAGAAGGCCAGGAGCAGAATGGGCCTAGTGCAGCCCCTCGGCCAGTGCTCGCAAGTTCAAGGGTGACAGAGCTGGCCCGCGGCACGCAGGGCGGGGCTCGGCCCACGCTTCTGCCCTCTGATGCTCCCCACATGCATCTGCCTGGACCCGAAACCACACAAAACTGGGGGGGGGGGGCAGGGCCCATGGAGGAGGATAGGGAAGGAGAACAAGGGATGTCCTTCAAAAGGGACCTCCCTTCTTCTCTGTGATATGGGGAATCGCCCTAGGAGGGGTGGAGCCTCCAGAAGAGGGCCCAGCCCTGCATGGCCAGCCATCTCTGAAGCTCTCGCTTTGGCCCCCAGGGCTGAGAGTGTCTTAACATGCCCAGCCTCTGTCTTGGTGGGAAACTCTTTGAAGAGTCTGATGACACTACCTTCTGAGCCCTGCAAGTCCTGGGTTAGACTCTCGGGCAGAAGTGGCCTTTTGGAGGGGAAGGCTGGAGAGATGGACATCTCCTTGTCTGGGGTTGAATAGGAGCTCCCATAAAAAAGGGACCAACAAAGCAGCCAGGCCTGGGCGGGGATTGACTTCCCACTTGGAGCATGGTAGTGACACGGTTTCCCTACACACACACACACACACACACACACACACACACACACACGAAGAGTAGAAATCACAAAGAGTCCTTCTATTACCATTTGTTCTCTAAGAGTCCCCTATCACTAACAGTTTGTGTTTGGGACCATTGTACTTTTATTGAGACACCATCATTAGCTGAAGGCTATTGCATACATTAGGGTGCATACTGTGTTGATACATGGACATATCTAGTGATAATAAACCCATCCTTATATTGTCATAAAGACTTTTACTGCCTGCAAATACCTTGCATATCAGAGGGAGAGGGCAAGGAAGGGTAATGAAAATGATTACGAACCAAGTAAAATTATCCATATCCATATATATATATAAAATAAGAAACCCATTATTCCACTGGGAATGTAGCCAAGTGATCAAGAGTTTGCCTAGCATGCATGAGACTCTGGGTTCCATCCCCAGCACCACCAAAAACTGAATAAGTGAATAAAAAACCCCGTATGTCCACAAACTCATTATTTTGTACATCGGCTAAAATGTTAATGAGAAACAAAGACATAGATGAAAATGTGAGTCGCCTCTGCCTCTCCCCCAAGCCCCTGACAAGCCCTGGTCTGTCTCTTGCTCCCACGGTTTGTCGCCTCCAGAACGCCATAGGGTTGGGCTCATGCTGCCTTTTTGGTCAGTGTCATTCACTGCCCAACACACACTCGCACTTCTTTCCTGCTTCTTTTGTGCCTTGTCAGTTCATTCCTTTTTAGAACTGATCCTGTGATCTTTGGATGTGGGGCGATAAATCCTACAGGCCCTTTTTGCCAACATCTCGTCCTGCCAAGGAGGACTGGCAGCCTAGCCGAAGGACCAGTGGCACATCTAAGCCTGCCTCCACCAGCTGTGGTGTGTGCCAAGGTAAGAGGACAGACTCGGGAGATGGGGACCTGGGCGGCTGCTAATGCCCATCCTAGATGGGCAGGAAGAATGATATACCCCAAGCACAAGGTTTACTGGTTCAAGGCAGCTGGAAGATGGGGCTCCTGGGACAGCTGCTTAAACACAAAGATGCACCCTTAGTCACGTCAGATTTCTTCTTCATTACAGGTGACACAGCCTGCCGCCTGCGTAGCACGTGTTGACTGGTGACAGGAAGAAGATTCTCTAGACCTCCACCACTTACCCTGTTTCCAAATCCAGCCAAGGAAAGAGAATTCTGGAAGAAGAAAAAGCCATCCTCCAACTGCCTTATGCCAGCACTGCCCAGGCCTGAATTCATGTACCAGCTGCCCTCCAGGACCCGGCTGCCTCCCACCCCTCTCTGTGCATGGATGGCTCTCCAGAGGGACCAGACAGCATCTGGACACCCCCAACCCAGGCAAGATCAGCTTTATCTCATCTGTCCCACTCCCCCAGGGCCAGGACAAAAGTG
Organism: Jaculus jaculus; assembly: GCF_020740685.1. Lineage (NCBI taxonomy): Eukaryota > Metazoa > Chordata > Mammalia > Rodentia > Dipodidae > Jaculus > Jaculus jaculus. The sequence continues at coordinate 130,605,074 of NC_059110.1, forward strand.
TCGCTCTGCATGTGACAACGGTGGGATGATTTGTCCTCACCCCTGCGGTCCCCATTAATGACTCCCAACTTCCCACTCTCTTCTTTAGTTGGCATTATTTATCACATTGGAACATGCTTTGCACTCAGGGATGCCACCTGCCCGCAGAAATTCGCCCAAAGTTTTGCAAAACTTGGGCAACCTCGAGGTGTCTCTTCCTTAAAAGTCAGTGAGCCCCCAGGAAGGCTGGGGAGCAAAAAATTCATGCAGAATCCATGAAGGAAGGGTCTTGGGGGTGGCAGCAGAAGAAAAAAAAAAAAACACAGGAAACACACTACTCCAAGGAAGAAAGAGCCTTTAACCACTATCTGGTATCTCCTTGGCAAAGGGCTGCATGGCACAGCTTTTAAAGTCTGCATTTAACGATGTGGTGGACCACACGCCTGTGTATCCCAGACCTAACGCATCGGCAGCAGAAGCTACAAAGGTCTCTGATGTTTCTTCTTTCAGACTTGTTTTTTTTTCTTTCCATGATATGAACTTTTCTTAAGTCCCCCCTCTTTCCAAGGAGCCATCCTCCCTCTCTTTTTCTTGCTGAAACTGCAGATGTACATTGGGGTAGTGTGAAAAAAAAGCTAATTAAACTGCAGAAACTCTGCAGGAGGCAGGGAAGGCCCGCGGTGCACGCGGGGTGATTGATTTGCTCTGTCACACGGCTCTGCTGGGTGTCATAACTTAGTGACAAATCAAGGATTACAGTGGCCCAGACTAACTCTCTCCCTTTGTTGTACAGCACACATCAAAGCCACCAAGCATATTAGTGTTTTTAATAAGTAGTTAGGTCAGGAGTGGCTTACAGTTCAGAATTACTTTTTATACCACAGAAGGTGTTAGGGGGCTGAAGTTAGGGGGAAAAAAAAAAAAGAAGGAGCCAAAATTTATTAGTGGGATGAAAAATAAAATATGATATAATGAACCAAAATGAAATAAAAAGCAATCCCGCAACAGGAATGCATCTTTGTTTGGGGCGTTGGGGAGTTTGCATTGTCTAAGCCACATGGTGGCCTGCTGTGGTGAGCCGTATCCTCTGGAAATTAGATTTTCCAGAGGGAAAATGACTCCCAGTGTTTGGGTTCTGAGGGATTTCATAAGCAGTGGGCTTCGTTTCAATCATAGTGGAAGGAGGCTGGGAGGTGGCATGGTGGCATGTTTGCCCACGATACCCTCTTCCCCAGCAGTTAGTATCATCGGATGATTGGGATGGCTGGCCTTATCTCAAAAGTGCACATCTCCCTGGAGACAGTTGCATCTGGGGGCAGTTTATCGAGGGGTGTCTACCTTTAGCAACCGCATAGAGACCTGACAGTCAGAGCAAGGTGAGAAGCAGGTCTTTCTTTCTCTCGCCCCCCAGCACTGCTGCGGAGCTCACGGTGTCTCCCCACAGACAAAACGAAGCCTTCGTGGTGGGTGCTGCTGTGGTCAAGGCCTTGATGAGATGCTGGGATCATTGCTATATTCTGTAAGCTGGGAAGCTTAAAATATTTTTTCGTGTGTGTATACACGTGTTCTCGTGTGTGTGTGTGTGTGTGTGCATGAACGCGGGACCCATTTCACACTGGGTATCATCCTCAGTTGCTCACCATCTTTTTTTTGTTTTTGTTTTTGAGACAGGGTCTCTCACTGAGCCTGGAGCTCCTACGATTTGGCTAGACTAGCTAGCCAGCAAGTTCCAGGGCTCCTGCCTCCCAGAGCTGGGATGACAGATCCGCATAGCTGTGCCTGGCTTTTACATGGCTGTTCGGGATCCTTAGTCAGATCCTCACACTTGTGAGACAAGCCCGTGTAACTGAGACATCTCCCTAGGCCTTATGTGTGTTTGATGTGGGATCTCAAACTCCTGGGCTCAAACATTCTACCTGCCTCAGCCTAAGAAGCTAGGACTATACGCGTGTGCCACTGTGCCCGCTACCCCAGCAAGGTTTCTGTTTTTCTGAGGTAAGCCCAACAGACTGGCCCTTTTTTATGTGAGAAAGAGAGTGGGAGAGAGACTGAGGGAAAAAAGAAAGAGAATTGGCCCACCAGGGCCTTCAGCCACGGTGATTGAACTCCAGACACATGCACTACCTTGTACACATGTGTGACCTTGTCCATCTTGTGTGTCTGGCTTATGTGGGACTTGGAGAGTCAAACATGGGTTCTTGGGCTGTGCAGGCAAGCGCTTTAACTGCTAAGCCATCTCTCCAGCCCTGTTTTGGAAATTTTATTTATTTACTTATTTATTTATCTATTTATTTATTTAACAGAGAAAGATGGGGGGGGGGAGAGAGAGAAAGAACGGGCACACCAGGGCCTCCAGCCACTGCAAATGAACTCCAGACACGTGCGCCCCCTTGTGCATCTGGCTAACGTGGGTCCTGGGGAATCAAACCTGGGTCCTTTGACTTTGTAGGCAAATGCCTTAACTGCTAAGCCATCCCTCTAGCCTACTCTGGAAATTTTAAGCAAGTGGAGCCCCCCTAGACAGGATGCATCATTACACAAGGGTTCAGGGTAGGGTGACCCTGCCGCGAGGGGTGAGAGAAGCATGAAGACACAGGCGGCCTTGAGGGGCTCTGGACAAGTCTGTCAGCTTCTCTGGGCCTCAGGTTCTTCACTCTGTATAAGTAAAGTTACTCTTTCTACCTCACTAACTTATGGCAACCAATAAAACAATGCTGTAGAAAATATTTCACAAATTCCAAATATTATGCAACCTATAAAATGGGAGGCACTTCTCCTGTATATACCTTGTCCACACAAGCGCAAGAAGGCTTTCCTGGAAGCCCTCACCTGGGCATCCGGGCACCCAGGACAGATTTGGATCTCCAGAAGCACATTCATTGATATGCGCATTGGCCTATGTTGTGAGTAAAATCCATTTGGGGTAAACCACAGCCTCATTCTTCTTCCTTGTTTATGAATTTCCATTTGCACCCTTCTGAGTAAAATGAAACAAAAACCCACCACCAGCAGTAACAACACCCCCCACCTCAGAATCACAGTAGTCGATTCTGTGTTTATTGTGAAGAGTCGCGGTGCTGAAGGGGCCAGCGGGCTCGGGCCGGGCTGAGGAGCAGCTCCCTTCCTCACACAGGGACTCCTGGCAAAACAGCAGGCACCTGGATGAGGAGGCTCTGAGAAACTCATGGTTTCTCAAGCAAATTCATGTTGACTGAAGAATCAGGGTGCTCAAATAACCCAAGGCCCATTTCTATATAAGAAGTGGGCCTAATCTCTCCCCCTCAACACACACATTTCTTTCTTTCTGACAAACATAGCCCCCATGGCAAGTGACTTGTCCTTTCTCCTTTTTGGACTGTAGACCATCTCTCTGATTTGGGATCGACTCTCCTGCAATGTAATCATAGTCATCTTCTATAACCTCCCCTGGATACAAAAATCTGAAGATGTTCAAATCTCTTATATAAAATGAGGTATCTGGGGCAAGAGAGATGGCTTAGTGGTTAAGGCACTTGTCTGCAAAGCCTAAGGACCTGGGTTCGATCCCTCAATACCCACGTAAGCCAGATACACAAAATGGAGCATGCTTCTGGAGTTCGTTTGCAGTGGCTGGAGACCCTGGCGTGTCCATTCTCTGTATCCCCTCTCTCTGCTTGCAGATAAAGGAATGAATGAATATAAAATGGGATATTTGTATTTATCTTCCATGCAGATTCCTGCATACTGTAATTCATCCAATAATGAGCACTACTATCATGTGAATGCTGTCTATACAAAGAGTTGTTGTGTGGTATTATTGGAAAATAATGTTCAGTATAGACCCAACAGACACATGGGTTGTTGGGCATGTGTATTAAGCACGTGCGGTGTGAGGGGGTAGCGTGTGCGTGTGTGCGCAGATGTGCACAGCCTGAGCACATGCACATGGAGGCCAGAGAGGATGTGTGGTGTCCACTTCTTTCATGCTCGCCTGCTGCCTTGTGATGGGGTCTCTCATTCAACCCAGAGCTGCCATTTTTTCTGTTTTTTAAGCTTTATCAATTTTTAATTGACAACTTTATTGTCAACAATAACCCATAGTAATTTCCTCCCTTCTCCCACTTTCTCCTTTCAAACTCCACTCTCCACATATCCCCTCCCTGTCTCAATCAGTATCTCTTTTATTTTGATGGCATCATCTTTTCTTCCTATTATGCTGGGGGTTTAGACAATGTTTTTAATGCCTGTGTGTATGTGTATGCAGGGACATGTGTGTGTTTGGGTGGGCATGCCTGCGTGTAAGGTCAGGGGACAACTTCAGGCTTCAGGTGTTGGTCCTCGGAAATGTCACCAATCTTTTTTTTTTTTTTTTTTTTTGAGACAGGGCTTTTCATTGATTTGGAGTTCACTAATTAGGCTGGCCAGTAAACCCCAGAGATCCTGTTACCACTTCCCCAGTGTTGGGATTACAAATGTGGTCTGGAGCTGGAGAGATTGCTTAGTGGTTAAGTGGCTTGCTTGCAAAGCCTAAGGACCCAGGTTCAATTCCCCAGAACCCACGTAAGCCAGATGCACAAGGTGGCGCATGTTCTGGAGTTCGTTTGCTATGGCTAGAGGCCCTGGTGTGCCCATTCTCAATCCCTCTCTCTCTCTCTCGTAAATAAATAGAAATAAAATATTTTAACAACAGCAACAAAGAAAACCATATGTGAAGCACCACACCCAGAATTTTTTGTGTGGAATGAACTCAAATCTACATGTTTGGGAGGCAAGCACTTCACTGACTGAGCTATCTCCCCAGCAATAGACATAATTAAAAAAATTATTTTATTTGTGGTTGAATTGAGCCCAGATGTAGACCCCATATGGATCCCTTGGCTACAGAGGGTCGACCATACATACACTACACTCTATCATTCCTAGACAGTTCCTGTCTCTGATGAGGAGGCACCGTGTGTCCATACATGCACCCTACAGAGTGCGTCTGCCTGCCTGTGACCAAGTGTTTGATTTTATGTTGACTCTTATTCATTAACATTGAATTTACGAGGCGGGTCTTATGCCACCGGCGTTCATGATGAGCTGCTTGGCTGGCTGAGGCAAGTTTAAGTCCTGCCGGAGCAACTTAATAAGGCCTTGTCTCGAGATTGAAAGCTGGCTGGCTTTATGTTTCCCTCAGGAGTGCTCTCTCAACTTAGAAAGCAAAAAGAAGACTGGAGGTGTAATTCAGTGGTAGAGCCCTTGCCTAGTGTGCATGGGCTCCTAAAATAATCCCCAGTCCCATAAAAAATTAAATTTGCAGTTATCTTAGAAAATCAATAACTTCCTGCATCATAATCAGAGAGGGCCCTTGTGAGCCCACCTAGACCTGAACTCACCTTCTGCAGCAAGAGTGTGCTCTTCAGGTGAAATATCTTCCCAGACAAGGCTCTACCACATCTAATACAGCCACACCTGCCCACAGCACACTGAACTAGCAATCCCATTCCTGGGAGTTTATAACAGAGACAGTCCTACAAATGCATCATTCACAATAGCAAAACACACACACACACACACACACACACACACACACACACACACGCACAAAGATCTAAAGCCAGGTGTGGTGGCGCACGCCTTTAATCCCAGCACTCATGAGGCAGAAGTAGGGGGATTGTCATGAGTTCAAGGCCAGCCTCAGACTACATAATGAATTCCAGGTCAGCCTGGGCTAGAGTGAGACCCTATCTTAAAACAACAGCAACAAAAACTGATCTAAATATTCATGTGCAGCAGAAGGGACAAATGGCAGAATTTTAATACAAAGAAATACTACTGTTAGGGGCGAAGGAGATGGCTGAGTGGGAAAAGCAATCACTGCATGTACCCGTTCCTTTCTTGTGGCTGAGCCCAACCAAAAGCAGCTTATGGAAGGGTCTGATTAAGATTGCAAGCTCCAGAGGGTGGAGTGTACCCTGGTGGGGGAAGCCTGGCAGGAGTGGAAAGCCAGGGCACATCATTAACTCAGCAGGGAGAACATGGAGAGAAAACAGCAAGCAGGATGGGCTCAAAACCTCTAGGCTTACCCCCAGTGACACACTTCCTCAAGCAAGTCTCCACTTCCTAAAGGTTCTACAGCCTTCCTAAACAGTGTCGCCAACTGGGGCTTAAGTATTCAAACACGTGAGACGATGGGGGGCATTTCACATTCAAACCACCATTACTAGCCTCGTACCAGGAGCCAGACGTAGGACCATCATACCGTCATAGCCAGCAGTCCCAATACCACGTATCTATCCCAGAAATTGAAACCAGGATGTTGGAGACATTGGCACTTTTGTGTTTATTATGGCACTATTTATAATAGCCAAGATAGGAAACTAACCCAGGTGTTCACCAATGGATAAATGAATAAAAGAAAATACACGTATATAATGGAAAGCTATTTATCAACAAGAAGAATAAAATTCTATTGTTGGCAGCAACATGGGTGAAACTGGAAAAATAGTGTATGAAGTAAAATAAGTCCAGGCCAGAAAGACCACCCTACATGTTGTTTTTTTTTTTTTAATCTAAGGAAGTTGTTACTTCAAAGAAGTGGAGAGAGATAAGGGGTGGAGATGGGGACATGGCTAAGTGTACGGGTGGGGGGGGGGTGGTTGGCTGGTAGGAATGACTTCCAAGGCTCCATAGCACAGTAGTATAGCTATGACTAACAATTCATTGAGTATTTTAAAATATAGTAGAAAGAATTTGGATGAAAAATGTCTGAGGTGGTAAATATGCCAGGTACACTGACATGATTGTTGCATGTTAAATATGTATACTGGAATGTCAAATTGTATCCCATGAATATGTACAATTACTGTCAATTAAACATCAAAGTGCATTAAAAATCAACATCTCATTATGTATTTTATACTATTTTATAGCTCTCTAAATATATTTTATGCACTAAAATTTTAATTCACCCCCTCTCAATTAGCCAGAATGTACATTTCGAATGACTTCATTTAAAGTCACTTGGGTGTAACTAATGTTTTCAGAGTTTGCCTACAAACCTCCTTTATATTTGTAATTTAAACAAAATATGTGGTTATTCAGTTTTTTTTTTCTTTTTTAAAATTTTTTGTTTATTTTTGTTTATTTATTTGAGAGCAACAGACAGAGAGAGAAAGAGGCAGAGAGAGAGAGAGAGAGAGAGAGAGAGAGAGAGAGAGGGAGAGGGAGAGGGAGAGAATGGGTGTGCCAGGGCCTCCAGCCACTGCAAGTGAACTCCAGATGCCTGCACCATCTTGTGCATCTGGCTAATGTGGATCCTGGGGAATCGAACTGAGGTCCTTTGGCTTTACAAGCAAGTGCCTTAACCATAAGCCATCTCTCCAGCCCCCTGACCCTCCTCTGGTGGTCTCCTTCTCTTCCTTGTCTCCTACACGGTTCCAGTGGGCCCCTCTTCTACTCTGTTACCACATATACTCCATTGTCTTCCCCTGTCCTCCCTCCTTGAAGCTATCTCCCACCTACCTCCTGATCACCTTTCTAGATTCATGACTTACACACACACACACACACACACACACACACACACATGCATCTTTCTGTGGCTTTACCAGGCTCAGGTAAGTCTCACAGAGCTGATCAGTGGACTCAGAGACTGGCTCAGGCAGAGGCCAGCCATGGCACTAATTACAAAATCAGATCTAAACCTTAATTTTAGAAAAGAGGAACTCCTTCCCAGAGAGGTACTCAGGTTGTTTATGGAAAGAACAGATCTATGTAACTCCTTTAGGCAAGAGATGAGGAGAAGCCAGTCTTCTCTGATCTCTAGCAAAATGGAGCTGCAAGGGCAGGCCCAGAGGCATTCCTGCTTTTTTTTTGGGGGGGGGTGTGGGGAAGAAGGGCAAGCTTAACAGACTGGCCTTTTTTAATTCAAGAGAGTGAGAGTGAGAGCAAGAGCAAATGAGGGTGGGGGGAGAGAATTGGTGTGCCATGGCCTCCAGCCACTGTAATAGAACTCCAGATACGTGTACCACCTTGTGCATCTGGCTTATGTGGGTACTGGGGAGTTGAACCTGGATCCTTAGGCTTCCCAGGCAAGTGCCTTAGCTGCTAAACCATCTCTTCAGCCCCTCACCAGCATTTTGATGATAGTTATTTAGCCATTCCGAGTGGGTGAGATGGAATATTAGTCTTCATTTCCCTTATGGCTAATGATGCTAACCACTTTTTCAAATATCTATTGTTCTTTTCTTTCCTCTCCTTTTCTTTTTCTGTTCTTCTTCCTCTTTCTCTTCTCCCCTCCCTTTATTCCTTCCTTTATTCTTTCCTTATTTTCTTAGCTTCTTTCAGTCAGGGTCTTCTCTACAGTCCAAGCTGGTTGAACTCAGAGCCTTGGCCTAGATTTTATTTTAATTCACTTCACCTTCCTTTTCTCTGAAGTAGTCAGGAGAAATTTTCCAAAGAAGTCTTGGAAGATGACCTGCTCACCTGACCTCCAAAAGCAATGGTGGACTCACTTCCCAAAGAACGTGCTTACAGGCGCCCTGCAGCGAACCACGGTAGAATGAACCGAAGCTTCCAGCCCTTCCTCAGTGACACCTTCAGTGCCCCTCCCGCGTGGGCATCCCGCAGGGGGTATGCTGCCACAACTGGGAAAAGTCTCACTTCTCGCAGAAGTAGCCAGGCACAGGGGGGTGGCCATCACTCATACCAGCTGGCAGAGCTCCTCTTTTGGCTAAATCAGGAAGCTCATAAAAGACCTTATCACTGAGTAACCCATGCCTCCACCACCTGGTGCCTGGGAAAGGACAACAAAAGGGAATCATGAACAATGACAGTCTGTGAAGCCTGGGAACCCCAGGTCTCAACCTCTCCCTTCCCTGGTTCAAGACCCTGGGGTCAGCTGTGCTCCCTGGTAGACCAGGTGGTCCCAGCGGCTGTGTGAGCCTTGGCTTACAACTTCTCCACGTCCTTTTTAGGCATTCTGACTACACAGGGCCTTGCGGGTGACCTCATCTCTTTAACTTCTTAGAATACCCCGAGGGGCACAATTCTAGAAGTACTATGCCACTTCATTTCTTTTGTTTCTCTGTAGTTTCTTTTTCACTTTTATTTGCTTGGAGAGGGGAGCAGATGCGTGCATGCCACAATGCACATGCAGAGGTCAGAGGCCACCTTCACGCGTCAGTCCTCGCCCTTCCACCTTTTCCTGTGAACCAGGGTCTCTCCGTTTGTTGCTTCGCCACTGGATAGGCTCTCAGGCTTCTGGACTCGCTTGGCTCTGTTTCCTGTTGCTGTCGGCATGTTGGGATCATAGACACATTTGCCACTTGTTTGGCCTTACATGGGTCCCAAGGAATTGAACTCAGCTTGGCAAGCTTGCATGGAAGTGCCTTGAACGACTCAGTCATCTCCCCCGATTCCTGCTTCTGTTTCTTTTCTTTTCTTTTGGTTTTTCTAGGTAGGGCCTCACTCTGGCCCAGGCTGACCTGGAATTCACTATGGAGTCTCAGGGTGGACTCGAACTCACGGCTACCCTCTTACCACCGCCTCCCGAGTGCTGGGATTAAAGGTGTGCACCACCACGCCTGGCTCCTGCTTCTGTTTCTGTCCGTCAAAGCCTTTGCCCTCTGCCCTCCCTGAGCCCCACATCGCCTGCAAATCCCAATGCATTTGGCCACTGTTCCCATGAGACGTGGTCTCCCCAGATCTTTTGGGCCGATTCGTTCCTCTGACCATGCCAAGGACAGCCCCTAGGCTGCCCCTCTGGAGCCCTCACTGCTGCTGAATCACTTGACTATCTTTCCTCACATTGTCCCATTGGCCCTTTCATTTTTTTTTAACCACTAAACTGAGATAGGTGTACATAGATAGGGAATTTTTAAAAAATTTTTATTTATTTATTTGAGAGCGACAGACACAGAGAGCAAGACAGATAGAGGGAGAGAGGGAGAGAATGGGCGCGCCAGGGCTTCCAGCCTCTGCAAACGAACTCCAGACGCGTGCGCCCCCTTGTGCATCTGGCTAACGTGGGACCTGGGGAACCGAGCCTCGAGCCGGGGTCCTTAGGCTTCACAGGCAAGCGCTTAACCGCTAAGCCATCTCTCCAGCCCTAGATAGGGATTTTTACTTCTACATTATGGATAAAGAAATGAATATACACATTCTTTCAAGCTATTGTTCATTACTGGCTGAGAGAGGACCCACCACTCTTGACTCCTGACTGGAGGCATGCTCCTGTTCCCTCCTCGCTCTGGTGTGCCTTCATACTGTGTGCAGGTCTGTGTGTGTGTGTGTGTGTGTGTGTGTGTGTGTGCGTGTGCGTGCGTGTGCATGTGCGTGTGTGTGCTGCGCGTCCTCCTCGGTCACTCTTCTCCCTTATTTTCTTGAGACAGAGTCTGTCACTGAACCTAGAGCTAGTCTGGCCAGTGAGCACCAGTGACCCTTCTGTCTTTCTCTGTCTCCTTTAGCACTTGGGGCCAGTCATGCACGGTCACGTCTAGATCTTTGCATGGAGACTAGGAGACAAGCTTAAGTCTTTATGCTTGCACACTCACTGAACCACTTCCTCAGCTCCTTGTCAGGCGTTTTTTCTTGGTGTGTGTGGAGAGAGTATGTGTGTTGTGGGTGATGTGTGGTGTAGGCACGTGTGTGCAGATGTGTACTCCCTTGGGTGTGTGTGAGCCCCAGCCATTCTCCACTCTCCACTCCTCCGCCCTGTGGATCGTGGTGATGTACATAGGTGGCCATGCTCAGCTTTTTCTTTTAACTTTATTTTTTATTTATTTGAGATAGAGAGAGAGAGAGAACGGGCACACCAGAGCCTTCAGCCACTGCAGACAAACTCCAGATGCATGAGCACCTTGTGCCTCTGGCTTGCGTGGGTCCTGGAGAATTGAACCGAGGTCCGTTGACTTTGCAGGCAAACACCTTAACCACTAAGCCATCAACTCCAGCCCCATGGTCAGCTTTTTTATGTGCATTCTGGCAAGCCAAGCTTGGCGGTCTCCAGACCAAGAAGCCTTTACACTTAAGCAGCAAATGCTCTTCACTGCTAAGCTATCACCTCAGCCTGAGATTTTCAATTCTGTTAGCATCCAGAGAGCATTTGACCAGACTTTTTGGTCCTATCTCATTTGTTATTTACCACACATGCCATTGAACTTAAAAAGGATTCTAGAGTGGAATAGAATCATGTCCCACAAGGATACCAACCTCAGAGAGGTCCCCAGGCTCCCTGAGGCTGGGGATCTAAGGTGTGTCTTTATCCTCTCTTCCTCTTCTTCCTTGCCAGGTGGCCTGGCTAGTCAACAGCCTCAGCTCCTGGACCGTGAGTTCTTCTGCAATAGTAGCCAGAAGGACAGAAGCCAAGGGAGAGGTGGAGGATCCCACGTGGTCCAGAGGATGGGCAAGAAAACTGAGATGAGAAAGAACTGCAGCCACAAGGGACCTTGGGAAACCCCTCACCATGTACCCAGGCTTCTGGTTCCATGCAGATCAGCAAGACGACAGGCGAATTGGTTCCGTACATGCATGGCTAATTAGACTGATGAAGCCGCGTTGTCACCTGGGGGATTGCCACGTGGCTCTGTGAAAGCTCTGCCCTCCAGCAAATATGCTTCATGGACCCTACTGTCCAGCACATCATGACAATGGCTTTCTGTGTCTTGTTGCTCCAGTGTACCAAGAACGCTCTCTAGGCGACATGGCCAGAGTTTCAGGTGGCAAAGGGACTTGGCAGGATCTCTATTTAAAGCAAAACAAAAACAAAAGAAAAAAAATGTGTTCCATTTTCTTTTTCTTTTTTTTTTTTTTAAATTTGATTTATTAGTTTTCTTTTTGTGTTTCCATTTTCCTGTGACTAATTCCAGGTCATTGCTGAGGGAACTGGCTCGCCCTGGCCCACTGTTTTAGAGAAGCTGCTCAGTGACCTCTTGAGTTCCCAACCAAGGACTGTGAGTCACCTCAAGTGGGAACATTGACACTGAGAGTGCCCTTCAGCCAGATCAACAGAGAGGGGGACACCAACCATCCAGAACCAGCCGAGATGGGAGCATCATCCAGCCAGGATGCCAGGAAAGGGGCGCCAATCAGCCAGGACTCTGGAAGAGGAGGAACACTCGCCAGGACCCTAGGAGATGCGGTCATTCAGGCGGCCTCCTGAAAGGGGAGCACTCTTCATCAGGGAGGTTGATTTGGGAGCATGAGGGGAAAGGGGCGGTTTCTAGCTTTGTGTCGCTTCTCTTGTCGAAAGCCTGGAACTGGAATGCCCCAGTGTCCACAGCTCCTCTTCAACGCTGCCCAGGTCATCAGCTCTTGCAAACACAGCTTCGAGACGCATCTGTCAGCCTCCTTCCTCACAGAATGGTGTCTCCAAATTCTCTGAAACATAAGAACTTCCACAGAGACAGCGAAGTGAAGTCTATTTCCTATAGAGGAAAACATTACCACCAAACACACACATATACACAAATGGAAACGTTGAATAGTAACTGTGGCTATCTTTGATTGATAGGTGAGCCCAATTATTTTCCCAACTATACTTTTTGCTAATTTCCAAATATATTATACTCATATATCAAACCTTTAGTCATATAATATGAAGTAAAACTTTAGCAACATGACAGTCCAGGTCCCCAGAGGGAGTCCTTCACCTATGAATGCCACATACTGACGTGACTTCCCTGGTGATGTCTGTAAGAAACCCAGCTTTAGCTTCTTTGAAACATGTGTCATTCCCTTCTGTCCCCTGGAATCAGGGTCATATGGGCAAAGAAAATCCCACTGTCCTTTAGTTCAGCAAAATGGTGAGAATATAGAGGCTGGTTCCTGAACCCCATGTTTATTTGAAGTTTAGACAAGTGCTTTGGAGTCTTTCTCTGTCTTCTTTCTTTTTGATGCAAAGGGGCAAGAATGAGAGAGAGAGAATTGGATCACCAGGGACTCAGCCATTGCCATTGAACTCCAAATGTGTGCGCCCCCTTGTGTTCATGTGTGACCTTGCATGCTTGCATCACTGTGTGTCTGGTTAATGTGGGACCTGGAGAATAGAACATGGGTCCTTGGGCTTTGCAGGCAAGCACCTTAACCACTAAGCCATTTCTTCAGTCCCTCCCAAAACTTTAAAAAAATAATTCATATGTAGATTTATTTTTATCGAAAGCAGAGAGAGATACATGCACACACAGGGAGAGAAAGAGAGAGAGAGAATGGGGGTACCAGGGCCCCTAGCTGCTGCAAACAAACTCCAGATGTATGTGCCACTTAGTGCTTCTGGCTTTACTTGGATATTGGAAAGTCAAACCCAGCTCATCAGGCTTTGCAGGCAAGTGGCTTAACCACTGAGCCATCTCTCCAGCCCTGGATTTACTTCTTAAACAGTATCTCAAGTCCCCCGAGCTGTCCCATCTAATCTTCACCTGCTCTCACTGTGCTTGGGGATACCTTGTTCTGAGGTCACATTGCTGTACCTTCGCCTTCTGGCAGCCTGGTTGGGTTCCCTTTGCCTGGACAGAAAAGAAAGGTGAAATTCTCAGCTTCCCTGCATGGTTTGGGAGAAGAGCGTGGTGTTTGGATGTGAACTGTCCCCCGTAGCCTCGAGTGTCTGCAATTCGTCACGGATCGCTGACTTTGTGAAGGGCACGGCAAGGGCTCTGCACCGGCTTAGTCAAGCCTCGGAGGCACCCTGCAGCCCAGGTGGCATTCAGCTTGCCGTGTCGATGGAGAATCAAAGCTCAGAGAACGTTTCCTACTGGCTGAAAGTCTCAGTGCCAGTAAATGGAGTCAGGGGAGAATCTTCGCATGCGTGTGCACGTGTGTTTGTACGTGGACGTGCACCCATGTGCGTAGGGGTGCACGTGCTCATGTGTACGGCCCACGGGGAGGCCCGAGGACAGGCTTGAGTGCCGTGCTCTGGAACGCCGTCCACCTCTTTCTGAGACGGGCTCTCTCACCGGCCTCAGGCTCACCAACTGGACCAGACCGGCTGGCCAGTGAGCTGCCAGCGATCCCGCTGCTTCTGCCTCCCCGGCATTGTAATCACAGGCACACACTGCCACACCTGGCATTTCACATGGGTGCTGGGGATCAAATTCGGGTTCCAGTGCTTATGCGGCAAGCATTTAATCCACTGAGCCATCTCCCCAGCCCCAGGAGAGAATCATAAACCCTTTGGTGATGTGCAGAAAGGCAAATACACCAGGGTGGCGGGAGAGAAGAAAGGTCAAGAAAAGAAGTAACACTGAAAGCTGGTGGGGGTCCGGGTCCCAATCCGCACTCAACCTGCATGCCCTGGCATCAGGGGAACCCCACTTGGTAACTTGGTGGATGGGAGAAAGGGACTTGGGTACCTGAGAGAAGTTCATGGCGAGTAGATGGCAAGGATAGTCCAAATGCTCCCTGCCACCTTGGAGGGTACCTCATGCTGGAAAAGAGGATTAAATGTGATCTTTAAAAGAAAAAAAAAGGTGTGGTGGCACATGACTTTAATCCCAGCACTCGGGAGGCAGAGGTAGGAGGACCATCATGAGTTTGAGGTCACCCTGACATTGCATTGTGAATTCCATGTTAGCCTGGGCTAGGGCAAGACCCTACTTCAAAAAACAAACAAATAAAAAAAGAATATGTCCATGTCTTAACCTCCAGATACTGTGGCTGTAACTTTATTTGGAAATGTGATTAGATTTAAAGATTTTTTTTTTTTTTTTGGTTTTTCGAGATGTAATTAAAGGGGCTAGAGAGAGGGCTCAGCAGTTAAAGAGCTTGCCTGCAAAGCCTAATAATGACCCATGTTTGATTCCCCAGCACCCACATAAAGCCAGATACACAATGTGGCACATGCATCTGGAGTTTGTTTGCAGTGGTTAGTGGCCCTGGTGTGCCCATTCTCTGTCTCTTTCTGCTTGCAAATAAATAAAATATTTTTTAAAAAAGATGTAATTAAGGATCTTGGTTGAGCTCATTCTGGATTATCTAGTTTGGCCTCAATCCAAGGACAAATGCCCATGAGAACAGAGAAGAGGGGCTGGGGAGAATGGCTTAGTGGATAAAGCACTTGTCATGCAAGCATAAGCACCTGAGTTCAAATCCCCGGAATCCATGTAAAGCATGACATGGTGGCACATGCATCTGTGACCTTGAACATCTACCACAGGTTGGCAGGTGGAGATGGGAGAATCCCTGGGCGCTCAAGGCCCCGCCAGTCTGGTGGGCACAGCAGAGAACAGCATAGAGACCCTGCCTCAAAACAACGTGGGGGTCACTCATTTTCCTCCAACCTCCACCTATGCCATGGCGTCTGTGTGTAAACATGCATGGGTGTGTGCGCACACACACACACACACACACACACACACACACACACACACACACCCTGAAGCAAAAATAAATAAATAAAAAACAAACCACAGAGAGGAGGGGGAAACACAAGCAGCCACTGAAGTGAGTAGCCACACCCCAAGGTGTTGACCACGTCTGAACCTGAAGAAACATGGAAAGAGACATCCCTCTCCCAATTCCACCCACCTCCCTGTTCTCGGGAGGGAAGGTGGCCTGGCTGGCACCTTGATTTGGGGCTTCAGGCCACTAAGTCTTTGAGCGAAAAACTGTATGTCCCTTTAAGCCACCCAATTTGTTGTGATCTACAGCCACAGGCCTCTGAAACTCAAATGTCTCACGAGATACCATCTGCCATGTTGTGACACCTTTAACATTGAGCTGAGCCAAAGCCATCGCCACGTTCTTCGACCTCAGGACTGTGAGCTAAATACACTCTCTAGAAGTGACGAAAGTATGTTGTGACATTGGTAGAAGCGAAGCTACCTGGGTCTTGGCTCTTATAAGCAAAGAACCCAGAGGACACTGGAGACTTGGGGTGACTGCTGTTTTCACCCTGCGTGGAGCACATGCACTGGCAACAAACCGCACTGCATGCTTTCCACTTCCACGAGCGTGTGAGAAGATGAAGAATCGCTGGTGCTAGGCGCTGAGGAAAAGGACGGAGACAACCTGCTTGAGCGATGGGTCCCCCCTCCGCTGCCACAGTGCCTGGCAGGATGACTGAGGGACTCAAGGGTGATCAACCATTCCCAAAGGAGAAACTTCACTCCTGCTGCAAAGGAAAGAAGAAACCTTAAAGATTCAGGCAGGGGCTAAGTCAAGGGTGCGCAGAGAGGCCCTGACCCTCTTTCATTACCACCCGGGACAGTCTCTCCATCCAAACCCGGGGCCCAGGATCCCAGTGCCATCAGAAACTTCTTTGAGACATTTCCTTCCCTTTTCAGGTCTCTTTGGGTTCTCCCGACCATATGTTGCTAATTTCTCTTCTTTTCAAAGATCTTCATTGCATTTAAAGTAAAAAATAAATGCATCCTATTCATGGCTTCTCCATGTAAGGGGGAGATGCCCGAGGTCAGCAGGCCTCTTTAGTGTAGAAAAATAAATGCGCACGCAATGCCATGCAAGGAGGCGTTGCATGTGAGCACACACATTGCTTATTATTTCCTGCCTCAACCTACTTTTCGGCTCTACTGTGCAAGATCACAGGAGCGGCCCAGGCAGGGCCTCTTACAAAGGTTCTTCACATGTCCTTTAAGAAAGAAGCTCGTGGGCTGGAGAGATGGCTTAGCGGTTAAGCTCTTGCCTGTGAAGCCTAAGGACCCCGGTTCGAGGCTCGGTTCCCCAGGTCCCACGTTAGCCAGATGCACAAGGGGGCGCACGCGTCTGGAGTTCGTTTGCAGAGGCTGGAAGCCCTGGCGCACCCATTCTCTCTCCCTCTATCTGTCTTTCTCTCTGTGTCTGTTGCTCTCAAATAAATAAATAAATAAAAACTTAAAAAAAAAAGAAAGAAGCTCGTTCCCCAAAGTTTGTTTTTGTTTTTGTTTTTTGTTTTTTTGTTTTTTTTGTAGCTCATAGGGTCTGTGGTGCAGCCTTCAACCAAGCGAATTACTGGTCAGCCAGCAGCTGCTTTGAACTGGACTCACACCAGAGGCCTTCCGAGGATCTTGTTTGCCAGGCGCCTGTTACGTTTACATGTGCCAGGGGGCTCGTTGGCCTTCACTTGAGACACAGTAGAGAAGACAGCCTTCCACGTGAAGCAGCCTCAAAGCCATGAAGCGAGGCTGGGAAGTTATTCTGACACATTCAAGAGCCAGACGGCTCATGGGAAAACTAAATTTGGCTGCTGTTGTTCACCTGAAGACAAAATTAAATAAAGAGAGAGTGCATGTGTGGAATGAGGGTGAGACATTCATTTCATTCATTTGAGAGTCCCTCATGTCCCTGTTGCTGGCAAAATTCTCAATGGCATTGTGTGTAGGATTGGAGCTACAGACCCTTCATGTTGAATGTAGCTTATGGGTGCTAGGGAAAAAGAAGGTGTCAGGTATCACTAGCTTTACTAAAAACAGGTATTTGGGCTCCAACAAAATAACTCAGCTGCCCAAGGTGCTTGCTTGCAAAATCTGCCAGCTTGGGTTTAATTGTCCAGTTCCCACTTAAAGCCAAATACACAATGTGGTGTGTGTTTGGAATTAAGTTACAGGAGCAAGAGGCCCTGGTGTGCCTATTTTTTTCTCTCTCTCTCTCATAAATAAATGCTTTTTTAAAGAAGATGTATTTCCTGGGCTGGGGAGATTTCCCAGCGGTTAAGGCACTTGTCTACAATGCCTGATGACCCAGTACCTACGCAAAGCCAGATGCACAAAGTGGTGCATGCATCTGGAGTTCATTTGCAGCAGTTAAAGGCCCTAGTTGCATACATTCTCTCCCTCCCTCCCTCTCTCTCTCTCTTTCCTTACAAATAAATAAATAAAATATTTTAAATAAATTAAATAAAAATTAAAAAGTTATTTTCAAAACAGGCAATGTGAGGCTAGAAGAAAAATTCTAGTGACCAAACTCTTGGTGGTATTGTTCATCTCCAGGATATGGCCTTAATTATTTGTTTGTTTGTTTGTTTTTGAACAGTATGGGAAAACCAAACCTACGGCTTTAAGAATACTAGGTAAGTGCTCCACCAGTAAGATACATCCCAGTCCTTTGGTCTTAATTTCTGAGCCAAATACACAAACATGAGGAAAACTGGTTTTATAGCTAGGAGTATACATGAAATCAGTCAGATAACAAGTTTTTAAACTGACTGGTGCAGAAATCATAGAGTAATAGTTCTCACTTGGGGACTATGTGTGAAGGCGACTTTGGTTTTCATGGCTGGGAGAGCAAAGTGTGTGTGGAATAGTAGCTTCTTTTTTAAAATTTTTTTGTTTTTTTATTTATTTATTTGAGAGCGACAGACAGAGAGAGAAAGAGGCAGATAGATAGATAGAGAATGGGCACACCAGGGCCTCTAGCCACTGCAAAGGAACTCCAGATGCATGCACCCCTTGTGCATCTGGCTAATGTGGGTCCTGGGGAATCGAGCCTCAAACTGGGGTCTTTAGACTTGACAGGCAAGTGCTTAACTGCTAAGCCATCTCTCCATCCCTAGTAGCTTCTTTTACATGGAACCCAGAGACACTGTTCACCATCCTCCAGCAGCAAAGCATTGTTCAGATTGGCAGTCGACAGTGTCCAGTGGAGAAAGCCTGAGTACAGTTATGATGCTGGAACGTCCAGCCTGGTGACCTTACCTCCCAGATAGTGTACTCCCCGTTCTCACTGAAGATCTTGGTGCCTCCTCTTGTAGTAGTGAGATCCTGTCCTCTAACCTTGCCTCTTAGAAGTGAAGGTACCTTTCAGTCAGGACTCATCTTGATCCAAATGCTAGGATTTGAATGTATCCCCCTAAAATGCGCAGGTTTCTAGAAGCAATCCCCTCATGCACGAGTTCACATTTGGGTAGCATTAGATGAGGTCAAGAGGTTGGGACCCCTGTGATGAACTTAGATGAAGATTGGAAAGATGAGGAGGAAGAGGAAGGCAAGGGAGGAGAAAGGGGAAGATGAAGAGGAGGAGAATCCTGAGTTGGCATGAGAGGGAACAGGCAGTTAGGGTGACTGGGCCCCTAAAAGAAAAAGACAGGGGGCTGGAGAGATGGCTTAGCGGTTAAGCGCTTGCCTGTGAAGCCTGAGGACCCCGATTCGAGGCTTGGACCCACGTTAGCCAGATGCACAAGAGGGCGCACGTATCTGGAGTTCATTTGCAGTGGCTGGAGGCCCTGGCATGCCCATTCTCTCTCTCTCTCTCTGCCTCTTTCTCTCTGTCTGTTGTTCTCAAATAAATAAATAAAAATAAACAAAAAAAATTAAAAGAAAAAGTCAGGAAAGTCTGCACTTGCTAGAAATCAAAGGTGATTTGACATTTTGTCTCTTGCCTAGTTCCCTGGACCTGTCTTTCCATGGACAACCTAGGCCCTTCTTGGGAGGGAGGTCTTTCATAGGATTTAAATCTAACCCTAGCACTGTGGTTGGTCAAGCTTGGACCCCAGAACTTGGCTAGCCTTTTCCTGAGACAGCCTCTATCCCTAACCAATCAGCTGTCCCTCTGGTTCACCTGAGCCGGAAGGTAGGGCCCACCATACTTTAAGGTTATAAAGACATTTTCAAGGGGCAGGCAGGCTCTCTGAGCTGCCTGATCACTTGGGAACTTCCAGCTGTTGGTGAGTTTCCCCTCAGCTTGGCCCAGGCCCAGCCAGGCTGAGCCAAGGGGAGAGCCCCCTAGCCCTTGCTCTCCACACAGGCTCTTTATTCCCCTCCAGCTCTCCACATGGTAGGAACTCTTTGAACTTTCTTTTTTCTCTTTTCTGTCCACAGTTTCCCCAGGCCCTCCATGTGGGATCTCTAACCACATGGGTGCCTTTCCTTGCCTCTGTACTTCCCTCAGTAAATATGATAATTTACTAATCATTCTTCTCAGCCTTATTTTATTCAATTCTTTGGTTAAAATTAGGCATGAGCCTAGGGCTTATAGTTCAAAGACTTTTCTTAACCCAAAGCACCCCATTGCACACACACTCCAACTCTCTTGCCCGGGTGATGCCCTCCACCCAGGGATGACACAGCCAGAAGGTCCACCTGATGCTGGCTCCTGCGCCTTGTCTGTTCAGAACATGTACCTAGTCTCAGATATTCTGTTATAGCCGAAGAAGATAGACTGTCTCTTACTGAATCAGAGATAGACAACTGGCCCAGGCCAATTCATGCATGTTCTTTTCCTAAGAATTTATAGTCACATATGAGACATTCTCTTTTTGCAACTTAGAAAATATATTCTTATTTATTTATTTGCAAGGAGAGAGAGAGAATGGGTGAGCCAGGGCCTCCAACTACTGCAAATGAACTCCAGAAACATGCGCTACCATGTGTATCTGGCTTACGTGGGTCCTGGGGAATTGAACCAAGGTCCCTTGGCTTTGCAGGCAAACACCTCAACCACTAAGCCGTCTCTCCAACCAATGTATGAGATACTCTATTAGTCAAGAAGGGCTGTGACATGCTGTTATCATAACTAGCTCTAAAGTGTTAGTGAATTTAGAAAGTTGGTTATTCCTTGCTCACATGCCCCTCTGGGCATGATATCCCAGTGCTGGCTGTCAGAGGTGGGCTGGGGGCAGAGGAGTTTCTTTATTCCACACAGTCACTCAGGCTCCAGGCAGACAGAGGCTCAGCTGTCGCATGACACTGTTGCCTCTCTACCAGGCTTTAGGGTTCACCTGAGGAGGGGAAGGAAGTACTTCAGGGGCTCACCTTGGCCTCTAAATGCTCTCACTGCAAAGTGACACATGCTCCTTTCAGAATCCTCCCTGCCTGCAATCGCAGAGGGATGTACAGTCTTCCCAAGAGCCTAGAAGAAGAGAAGTGAGCTAAGAGAAGCTGGGCTCCAAGGCCATGTGCCATCGGGTGGTGAGTGGACACTGGAAGGAGCCAGTGCTGAAGGGACGGGAGAAAAGACGACAGAATAGAGAGGAGGAGGATAGGAAGAGAAAGTTGGGCAGGTATACAGACAGCAGCAGAGGGCAGGAAGCTCCTGAGAGGCACAGGAAGTAGGGGCCGCAGCCCCAGACTGCCTCCCATTCTCCAAGTGGCCCACTGTTTTGACTCATGCTGACTCCTGATGCTTCTTTATACAGATTCCTCTTAAGACCATCTGTTGGGTTGGTCTGTAGCTCAGCAATAGAACACATGTTTAGCATGAGCAAGGCCCTGGGTTTCATAACCAGTACTGAAAATAAAAGGCTGTTAGGTTGTAGGAGGAAGCTGGGCCCCAAGATGACAAATATTCAGGATGAACATTCCATAAGAGCCTCAGTGTCCTCCAGCCCTGACCTAATGCCAACTGGGCCCAGGCAGTATGGCCATTGGTACAATTCAGGAGGAACAAAGGGACTATCGTCTCCTCACCTATGTGCAATCCCTGCATCCCAAGGATGCTGACACAGGGCTTCCAGAATGCTTTTGTTCCATGCAGCTTCTCAGAATAATACTCTTAAATGGCTGAAGTACTTTTTAAAGCAGAAGAGAAACCACACGGGATTACAAAAGAAACCAGCTACTTGGGACTGGATCAATGGATCCGTAGTTAAAGATGCTTGCTTGTAAAGCCTGTTGGCTCTGGTTCAATTCCCCAGCCAGCCAGCCATGTAAAGCTATATGGGCATTCATTTGCAGCAGCAGAGGACCCTGGCTTACACACATACATTAATTAATTAATTAATTAAAATTTTAAAGTAACTACTGAAAAGAAATTATCACTAATTTCTGAGGGGCTAGTGAGACAGCCCAGTAGGCAAAGTATTTTTCCATGCAAGCATGAGGACCTGAGTTCAGATCTCCAGTAAGCTTCTAAAAGCTGGGCGTCATGGCAAACCCTGCACTGAGGAAGGGGCTGAGACAGGCGGATCTCTAGGACTCACTCAGCGGTTAGCTAATCTAGCTGAATCAGTGAGCTCTAGGTTCAGAGAGAGATTTTTGTTTTGTTTTGTTTTTTCAAGGCAGGATCTCACTCTAGCCCAGGCTGACCTGGAATTCACTATGTCATCTCAGGGGTGACAGGGATAGAGAGATGGCTTAGCAAATAAAACGCTTCTCATGCAAGTATGAGGACTGGAAGTTTAGATCCTCAGAACGCTCATAAATGATGGGTGGGCATGGCTACCCCCTATCATCACAGAATTGAGGAAGCAGAGGCAAGATTTCCCAGGGCAAGCTGGCTAGCTACACCAGGTGAGTTGGTGGGTTCTGGGTTCAAGGGAAGGACCTTACTTCTGAAAATAAAGGCTCAGAGCGCCACCCAGGAAAGCAACCAGTCCAGTGTCAACCTGTGGCCTCCCCATGGACTCTCACACACATACATACACACTACACACATGCACGTGGAAAAAATTTTGAGACACATAATATGATGTACTAGTGCTTTAATAAACTCTGGTGTACTTCTAGAGCAATGGTGTAGAGTATAAATGACATTGAAAGATATTTGCAACTACTATAGTAAAATATGAAAATGTCTTTTCCTGTGGCAAAATCAACACAGTCATAGATACCACTAATGCTACTACTGTGGTTTGTTGCCTATGTTTAAACAGAAGGCTATGTCAAATCTCAAAAAGGATGCTTGTTTTGGTTCATGGAAATAATATTTTATTCTTTATGGAAATAAAAACATATCCCTCTCATCCATGTTCATGGAGCCCAAGCATTCTATGGTCCATTGGCATTCTGTAGCCTGCTGTTGAGGACCTCTGGCCATAAGTCCTCAGACCAAATGACCTCATTTCCAGTTCGCCTCGCACCATGCCCTCTGCCTTCCCTGGCTCTTCCCATGGCCCAATGACACTCTCTTGTTTTTATAATTCTTGACTCTTGTTGAATATGATCACCTTGTCTGTGTCCTGGGGCTTGTATCCTGTAGTGTAATCCAGCAATGTCCTACCAAGTGGTCAGATTGAATTAAAATTAGCAAATTTGTGGTGGAGTGTCAGTCTTGACCTTGGCTGGATATTAGAATTGTCAGCTGGAGGCCAACTTATCTAGAATTCTGGAGATAAGTCACAAGTACCATTACTTTGAAAAAAAATTAGAGTGACTGCAGAGATGGCTCAGCAGGTAAGAGCACTTGCAACAAGCATGAGGACCTGACACTTCCTGAGTTCAATTCCCCAAGACCCACCTAAACAGCTAAGTAGGGCCACTCATGTTGGGCTTGTGAGGGGCAGAGACCAGAGAGTGACTAGGACATGAGAAAACCACAGCTCTGCTAAAATTCATCTGGAAGAATAATAGTGAGAATAACCAGGAAAGCCTTTAAAAGGGAGAGAAAACAAGGAGAAATAGTCTTCCCAGTTATTAAACCATGTTCTAAAATTGCAATGATTTGAATAGCGTCCTACTAGGAAGAGAAAAAAGAAAAACAGATTAGTGTAGCAGATTAGAGTTTCCAGAAATATAGCTATGTAAATCTCAGCATTTAGAGGGGGAGGCTCCATCTCAAGGAAATACATGGACGAGTGACGGAGAACGGACACCTGACAGTCTCCTCTGGTCTGCACACACCTGTGAGCATATCTGCGCCCGCGTGCAAACGCAACTCTTGCAGGAACTTCAGCGTGCAACTGCAAATAGAGTCATGGTACTGGAATCTTGATGGCTAGACTTGGCATTGGGCAATTCAATGCCTAATAGATTATCTAGTCTGGTCACTTCATCTTGTAGCTGAGCACACAGAGCGCCAGAGAAGCACAATGACTGTCTCAGATGGTCCAGTGGATGAGAGAGGCAGAGTGGAGATGAGAACTCTGTCTGGAGCTGCTTCTATTAGGGTATGTCCAGAAAGATTTTCAACTCTCCTGCAGTCATTTTCCTGGGCGCCCTCAGCTACGGCTTCTGGTTGTGGCTGCACAGGTATTTGACGTCAGCCCTGCACGAGCCACCTTTCTGTGGCTGTGACCACAGTGCCTGAGGGAACCGGGTCCAAGGAGGAAAGATTTGTGCAGTGGTGGCAAAGCTTTGTTTCTATTTATTTATTTATTTATTTATTTATTTATTTATTTATTTGAGAGCAACAGACACAGAGAGAAAGACAGATAGAGGGAGAGAGAGAGAGAATGGGCGCGCCAGGGCTTCCAGCCTCTGCAAACGAACTCCAGACGCGTGCGCCCCCTTGTGCATCTGGCTAACGTGGGTCCTGGGGAACCGAGCCTCGAACCGGGGTCCTTAGGCTTCACAAGTAAGCGCTTAACGGCTAAGCCATCTCTCCAGCCCAAGCTTCGTTTCTCGTAGCAAGTCTCACTTGTTACGTAGACTTGGGTCAGTAACTTTCTTTCGCTTAGCCCCCGTTTTCTCATTTGTAAAGGGATCCTGGTGAAGGGGAGGGGGAAGCTAAGAACCCTCTATGCAGCAGACCCTACCCTAAGGACAAGACATATGTTATCCAATTTAATTCTTAAATTGTACCTGACAGATAAGGAAACTGCTGTTAGCGGGGTCAATTAACTCCTCTTTCTCTATCTCATTGAGTTACCATGGGAACGAAATGAGATCATGTGTGTTGTCAGCTTGAACAAATAAATATAGAAGATGCCCAATTAACTTTGAATCTTAGGTGAACAAGAATACATTTTTTTCATGTATGTCTCAGATACTGTTTATGTCTAACAACCTAAATTTGAGGCCATGTGATCAACTGTGGAGGCTCATGTCGTTTTATTATGTTATCTGACGTTTTTTGGTGAAAGTTTTTCGTAGTTGAGCATGCTAACCTTCTGACATGCTTTATTTTCCATTTTGTGGCTGGTGTTTGCCATACAGAAGTTTTTAATTTTTAGTTACCATGTCCCAATCTTTTTCTTTATGATTTCTGGCATTTTTGCCGTGCCTAGAGGTCTCCATTCAAGATTATTCAGCTATCCACCCATGCTTTCTTCTAGTACTTTGATGGTTTTAGTTTTTACATTTGCAGCATCTGGAATTTATTTGGGGGGGTAGTGATGGCATTTTCCTTCAAATGGCTAGCCACTTGTCCCAAACACATTCAATAAATTACTTTTTTTTTCTTTGCTTGTTTGAAAATACTGTCTATCAGATACTGAATGCTGAGATTTACATAGCTATATTTCTGGAAACTCTAATCTGCTACACTAATCTGTTTTTCTTTTTTCTCTTCCTAGTAGGACGCTATTCAAATCATTGCAATTTTAGAACATGGTTTAATAACTGGGAAGACTATTTCTCCTTGTTTTCTCCCCCTTTTAAAGGCTTTCCTGGTTATTCTCACTATTATTCTTCCAGATGAATTTTAGAGTTTTTTTTTTTTAATCAAGCACCCTAAAAACTTGCTGAAATTTTAGCTAGTATGCAGTTGAATTTTCAGAATTAGAGAGAAAAGGTTCTTGACAAGACTATATCTGCCTATGCAAGCTCAAAAGGTACCTCCCCAGTTACACATCCTTTCTCATGGTCTTCAATAGAAGGCATTTTCTTCATATAACTTTTGCTCAATTCTGGTGTTTCAAATATTTTTACTAAATAATCTTTTTTAAGAGAAGCTATATTATATCCCTTCCACAGGTCCCCATTTCCCTGTGGGCCCTCCTCAGTAGGGTTATTGATGTTCCCTGTGGGGTAACTAGGGCCTCTGTCTCTGGGGGAAGCGATGCCTCAGGCTGTTCCTAGCCACCTCGTAGCTCTTACAATCTACCCTGCTCCTCTTCGGCAGCAGCTGCTGAACCTTGGCAGGTGTGTTATCGGTTGGTGTTGACTTCTCTGCAGCCTTTGCCCTTGTGTTACAGTGAGTTTCTGTTCATCACTGTGCTCGTTGCTGTTTTCCTGGATGTGTATGTTGGCCTAGCGTCGGGAGCAGGACTCAAGTCATGACTTCCTCTGTAATTTCTTTTGGACCCTGGTAGATGTGGTACAGGGGACACACTTCATTGGGAGCCTTTTCTCAATTCTTAAGTTTATTCCAAGCATATGTTGGGGGGGGGGCATGGATAGTCACAACATTTTCTATTTGATCATTTGCATAAGTATGAGGGGTTTGGGGGTGTGTGTGATGTATGCATGTGGATGTGTCCCTGCATCGTTCCATGGGCTTCTCTGTGGTGGCCAGAGGGGAACACTGGATGTCCAGATCCATTTTGACCTTATTGAACCAGAGTCTCTTATTGATGCCTGAATTTTCTTTCTTTCTTTTTTTTTTTTTTTTCCAAAAGCACCAGTGATTCTCCCGTCCCTGCTCCCCATGAGACTGGGGTTACATACATACATGGCCGTGCCCACTATTTATGTGAGTCCTGAGGATCCAACTCAAGGTGTTGGATCTCAGGCCTCCCCAGGCTCTCAAGCTTGCACTGGAAGCGCTCTGAACCGTGGAGCCCTCTTTCCAGCCCACAGGTATTTTGTTAAAAGAGAAGATGAAAGTGGCTTAGGGAGAAAGCACACATTTGATCCTCCTTATAGATCTCCTTGGGTCCTCGTCAGAGATTCCTGGGAAAGTTTATTTCAGTGTCCACAGGCTCAAAAGGAAACAGTACCCTTAAGACGAAAGTTTTGAGCCTGGAGAGACGGAAGAACCACACATTTCCAAACAATTGCTCCTCGGGTCATCTGAGGCCCAGAACTAAGGACCCTGGTCCTGCCCTCCATGACCTCCATGTTTCCCTTCCCCGTCCAGACGTGCCATTGGTCCTCACTGAAGCCACACCCATTCCTGTTGATGTCTACTTCCCATCCCATTCCAAGGTAGTAATGGTCTTTGGAAATTCTTTGTTTTGTTTTTTTTTTTTCTTCCTTCTCTGTGCAGCTTTCATGAGCATCTGCCTCTCTGAAGGGAGTCTGGCATCTCCCCGACACACACATTTGCTGAAAGATTTACATTTTCGATTTCCTCATCCATTTTCCGACTGTATACATAAAAGAGAATTGTAAATGTTTAGAAAAATCAAAGTTCTTTTTAGACACCTGCAGTT
The DNA here is from genome assembly GCF_020740685.1 of Jaculus jaculus. Taxonomy (NCBI): domain Eukaryota; kingdom Metazoa; phylum Chordata; class Mammalia; order Rodentia; family Dipodidae; genus Jaculus; species Jaculus jaculus. The sequence continues at coordinate 130,631,913 of NC_059110.1, forward strand.
CCACCAGGTCGGTATTCTCTTAATTCATGCCAAGGAAAGGTGGGAGAAATGAGGTGGAATAAACCCAGCCCTTTCTCACTGAGGTTTTCCAAACTTATTTCCTCTTACTCCTGGAGTCCTGTCAAGTGCTCAGGGCAGTCTGGAAGCTTTTCAAAGTACCCTGCTTGACTTGGGCCGAGGTAGAAGGGTGCAAAGTCTGATGTAAGCAGTGAGACAACTGTAAGGGAAGGTAGGGCCAGGACACTGGCCACTGGTGACATGAGGACAGTGGCCTGTCTTGCCAGTGTCAGGAGCCAGCATAGAGCGTGTCTGCTGACACCACTCTCCCTGCCTCCGCGCCCAGCCTCTTGTCTCAGCCTCTCTCTGCCGGTCGCTATCTGCCTATTTATTCTCTATTCTCTTTTTTTTGGTGGGGGGGGGGGGACGTAAGGTGCTCATAAGCAGAGAACATTTGGGTCTGAGAAGCTTCCAGCTTTTGACAACTGGTGGACATTTATGTGTTAATTGATTGACCCTAAGAAAGGCCTGAGCTGCACTGTCACTTCCAGATCTTCAGATGAGGAAAAGTAAATACTAAAATGTCAGGTGTGACACATGCCTGTGATATCAACACCTAGGAGGCTGAGGCTAAGGCAGGAGGATATGAGTTTGAGGCCAACTTGGACCATATAACAAGACTTTCTCAAAACAAAAGTACAGACAGTGTTGGGCACAGTGGTGCACGCCTTTAATCCCAGCACTTGGGAGGCAGAGGTAGGAGGATTGCCATGAGTCAAGACCACCCGGAAAATACATAGTGAATTCCAGGTCAGCGTGGGCTAGAGGAAAACCCTACCCCCCTCCAAAAAAGAAAAAACAAAAAAAATAAAGACACACACACACAAAGCTGAAAAAAGGAAAATATATATACGTGCCAGGAATCTCAGAGTTGTCCCTAAGAGAAGATGTGGACGATGGTAAATGGAGCAAGTACTTATAAGTCATGCCAGGCTCACGCTCCGCAGCTGACTGGGGGCCTGTTGGGTGATGGGTCTGGGGCTTCTAGACAGAGCGATGCTGCTCTGTGGACCTCTGGAACCAAAGACGACTGCACTGCTCTCTACGGCATCGCCTGCCGCTGGCTGTCATTGCATCCCAAGAAAGGGACATTATTAGATTTCATGTCTCTTTACCAAAAAGAAAAGGCAGGAGGAGGAGGAAGAAGGGGAAAAAGAAGGAGAAAGAGAAGAAAACAACCACACTATTCCTAGTAACACACCTACAACTTGCCCTTGAAAATGGAAAACTCCATCCCATAAAACAGGCCCCTTCTCCCAAATGCTCCACCAGGACCCTTTAGAAATCTAAACTCGAGTGAATCAACTTTTTCCATGTCTTTCACGTCCTAATTACAAGGAAGCAGGTCATGTTATGATTGCCCCAGGCTTATAGAGCATTGTGACGTACTCAAATTAAAAGGGTGACAGCATCGCCAGGCAACGTAACCTTAAGGGACCATTATCGTCCCCATAGTCTGTGACTGACTAAAAGGTTACATGGAAAGTGACTATTTAACGAGGCGCTTCCCCAGGAACGTGACTTTGGAGAAGAATGAATTCTGGACAAGGACCCAAGACAAGTCCTGTTCCCGACTCCTACAGGGCTCTTCCTTTGTGACCCATCTGCACACCCTTCATGGTCCTGCTTTAGTGTAAGCGTCTCTTCAGACTATAGTAATGAGAACATCTGGGAATTCCAAGGCAATCAGGGAGGCGATCTCACTGGCTCTTCCCCCTCCAACCTCATAACCTTTTATTGCTTTGCAGTTCATTTCTCACTCTTTCCTCCACCTCCCACCACCATCCTTTTGCTCACTGATCCCGTGGGAAACCTAATTTGGAGAGGAGGTCACGGTCACTTGGAATAAAGCTGGACACAGCCTTGGTCAAGTGCCCAGCTGAGAACACTGCTTCCTGTTCTCTGTCTGCTCCGTGTGATCCAACGTGGAGCAAACTCAATGCTCGTCACAGCTGAGATCTGGCTCTTTCCTTGATTTCTGCTCCTCATCTCTTGTGCATTCCCCAGGAGCAGTCTGGGGGCGGGAACCAGGTAGCAACAATACAATAAGACTCTGAAACCAAAAGGTAATTGAAAAATCCCAGGAAGTCTATTCCCTTTGGCCTCAAAGTTCACATATGGTCAGCACATTAGAGAATGTGTTCAAAGACCAGATCGGGACATGGAGTCAGCGTGCGGGGGAGGTGATTTCTGATGTTAACCTACATTGTCTTTCTGCATATCGCGGGGACAGTCAGGGCCTCTGTGGCTCCTTGAGCCCAGTACAGCTTTGACCATGACATTGGTCTTAACCCTACGTGACGCCCTTTGTCAAATGGTGCTCCTCTGGAGATAAAGTACCCGTCTTCATGACTGATTGCTTCCAGACTCAACAAAGAGAAGCTCATGTGTCTGAAATGCCTGCCATTCTTCTCCCTTGCACCAGAAAGTAGCCAACTTAATTTTGCACAGTACTGTTTGATGCTAACCATGTGTGTGTGTGTGTGTGTGTGTGTGTGTGTGTCTTCTGTATTTATAGACTCGGGAAAGAACCTACTTGGTCACTCTGAGATAATTTCACAAGCAAAATGGAACCAGATGCGACTCCTTTTGATTTGGCTCTTCCAAGTCTCCAGCAATCTAATTCCCAGGGTCAGTCTTCACCCAGGTTTCCTGTGAGCTGGCAGAAGAGGAGGCTTTTGCACAGCGTTTGCCACATGGAGTTACCTGACCAAAAAAAAAAAAAAAAAAAAAAAAAAAAAGAAAGAAAAAGAAAAAAAGAAAGAAAAAAAAACGGAAGAAGAAGAGCGGGCAGAATTTGAGGGAGTTTGTTCTCAGCTTAGCAAGTTCTGACATTTCCAGCCTGGAGATGCAAGAGGGCAGATGTTTCCTCTTTTGGACTAGAACATGTCTGTCTGATAGACTTACCTGCTTTTAATTAACCATTCTCCCAACTTCCCAGAATATACAGATTAAGGATCTGGAACCCGCTGGCTCTAAGGTGACTCACAACTCAAAACTGGAGCTGGGGGATAGCTCAGTCAGTGAAGTGCTTACCTCATAAGCATGAAGACCTGACTTAGAACCCCAGAATCTGCGTAAAAATGCTGGGTGTGGTAACACATGCTTGGAGCCCCAGCGGTGAGAAGGGAGAGATGGGACTATCACTGGGGCTCACTGGCCAGCCAGACCAGCCTAATTGGTGAGTGCTAGGCCAATGAAAGACCCTGTCTTAAAAAGAGGTGGATGAGGGCTGGAGAGATGGCTTAGCGGTTAAGGCACATGCCTGCGAAGCCTAAGGACCCCAGTTCAATTCTCCAGGTCCCATGTCAACCAGATGCATATAGCGGCACATGCATGTGGATTTTGTTTGCAGTGGCTAGACACTCTGGTGTGCCCATTCTCATTCTTGCTCTCTGTCTGTCTCTCCTTTTCTCTGTCTCAAATAAACAAAGAAGAAAAATAAAAATTTTAAGAAATCTTTAAAAAGAGGTGGATGGCTTTCCTGAGGATGTCCTCTGGCTCCCACATGCATGTACATACTACACAAACACACACCAAAGCAAAGGAGTTGGGCAGGGCCGGCAGTGGAGAAAAAAGCAGAATTTCCTTTTTTTTTTTTTTGTTTTCTGGGGTAGGGTCTCACTCTAGCCCAGGCTGACCTGGAATTCACTATGGAGTCTCAGGGTGATCCTCCTCTGCCTTCCGAGTGCTGGGATTATTAAAGGCGTGTGCCACCACACCCAGCTAAAATTTCCACTTTTAATCTTAGTTCCTCTTTAACTTTTTTTCCATTCCGGCTTGTGCTAGCAGCCTGCCGTGTATAGTGGTGCAGTCTTAGCACAGTGAAAAAGTACTCAGCTGAAGGGAGAACATGAGGCCGAAACCAGCCTGTGCTGTGCTTGCCAAGTCAATTATCCAACATGGATACATCTGTTAGGAAGAAAAGACACCTCTGTTCTGCGCACCCCCCCCACCCCCGCCAGCCATAGAGGCTAACTGCTCATCGGGATGGTAACCCTGGGGACTTTTTATTCTCAGAAGTACATTTTCCTGAGAGACTGTATGTGTCAGTGGTACCTGGAGGATTGGTGATAACCTGAGAGATGAATATTCAAATGCTACAGAATATGTCATCTGCATATGCTAATTATCTTCAGTGAATCACAATCCTGTGTTCCAGTCTTTCTTTGGAAGCCCCAAGGTAACTAACTCCTTAGGAGAGGTTTAATCCCAGGATGGTAGCTATGTGGCCACTTATACCATGACTCTTTCTGCAGCAGACATGACTAATCAATCCCAGAATTCTTTCACACAGAGCTCAGGTTGGTCTCACAGTTCTTCTGAAGCCCTTGATTCTGCTCAGTCACCAACTGAATGGATTCCATGCACAAGAGGTACCTATGTGCCCTTGTGTAAGCTAGCTACTGTGATGGTCATGCTGTCTAGACATTGTCGCATAGACAAGGCAGCTTGTACAGCTAGGGATCGGCTTTGGCTGAGCTGGCTTTGGCTTCTCACGGGAGGATGGGTTCCAGTCTGCTCGGGGCCCCTTTGAGAGTACAGCAGTCTCCAGCGGGCCTTTGGTCTGCTTATGTCAAGTGCAGAGACACTAGAGGATCAGCTCATGCACAGAAAATACCTTTTCTTTGACTGGTGAAAGAGATTAAGAGTAAGGAAGCCTCCTTTTGCAGGTAGTTAGGGAGAGACATAGACAGAAGCAATTCTAGGCTGAACTTAAGGCTGATTCAAGATGGCGGTTAGGAATAGCTTCAGGATTCTTCTAGAAAAATGTCACTGGCTTTCTTTTTTTTAAATTTCCCTTCTCCCCAATCTCACAAATAAATAAATATTTTTAAATAAATAATAACTTGACCATTCAGGGTCCAGGGTTCTAAATCATAAGCTATGCCAGTCCTGAGCCCAAAAGGACTCCATTGCTCTCAAAATGAATCACATTAGCAGCGCAGGGGATGAACCCAGGACCCCTCACATATGCAGAATCACTGTGCCATTGGGCTACTCCCCCAGCCTGGCACACTTTTAATCTATTGATGTCATATCCACTGATAGCTCATCAGCAAAGCGATGATGCTGAAGCTAAGACAGAACGGTGGGCGAACACTCTTCTCATTCTAAGATCAAGACCAGAGTGGAGGATCAGCCACACGGTCTGTGCCTGACGGGGCAGGGCTGGTGTCAAATCATACTTGGTGTGATGTCCCCTATTTGGCTGGGTCCCCCATGAATATCATCGTTCAACCTACCTTCCTTAGCCCGCCCAGCATCCTTTGGCTGAGAAGGATAGTAGTGAGGCTGAGCTTCGGAGCCCAGGGTCAGCCGGGCTGGCGAACCCTACGGCCAGTGTGGCTTAAGCTGGGTGTGAAGCACGTATGTGCTCAAGGAGATGGGCACCACAGATAGTGAGCAGTGAGCCAGCGCCCAGTGGGCTCTAGCGCTGGGCTTCACAGTACAAGACCTGCTTTGTTTGTGGCGCTGGGGATTGAACCCAGGTCCTCAGGCAGGGGAAGGAAGCATTCTCTGAAGGAACTATATCCCCAACCCATGTATGCATGATCTGGAGGAACTGAGGGTGAAGTAGAAAGAGCAGGGGCTGGGAATGCAGTTCACATGGCAGAGTGCCCAGCACGCAGGAAGCTAGGGTTTGATCCTCAGCACTGCATAAACGAGGCCTGGTGTCTCACACTGCAATCCCAGCACTTGGGAGGTGGAGATAAGAGGATCAGAAGAGAAGAAAAAAAAAAAAGCCAGGCACGGTGGTGTATGCCCTTAATTCCAGCACTTGGGAGGCAGAGGTAGGAGGATCGCTGTAAGTTCGAGGTCACCCTGAGGCTACGAGTGAATTCCAGGTCAGCCTGGGCTAGAGCGAGACCCTACCTTGAAAAAAATAAAAATAAAAGAGGATCTGAAGTTCAATATCATCCTTGGCTACATAGCAAGTTCAAGGCCAGCCTGGGAGACATGAAACACAAAAAACAAACAAACAAAAAATTAAAGACAACAAAAAATAGCCCCCCAAAAATCAGAAATAATAGCATTTAGGACAAAGATGTCCAGGTTGGAAATTCTGTACCAGATGGAAATCTCTGTCAAGCCACATGACAAAGGCTGTTTCCTTTACACACAATAAACGCAAAGCATCCAGGGCCTGGGAGATGGCTCAGTCTGTAAGGTGCTTGCTGTGCACTTTGAGTGAGGACCCTTAGCACCCTTATGGAATGCTGAGCAGGGTGGCGCATGCCTGTAATTCCAGCCCCAGGGAACATGGGGACAAAAGGGTCCCTGGAGATCTGGAGCTCACCTGATAGCTAGTGTAGCCAAATACATGAGCTCCCAGCTAAGTAAGAGACCCCATCTCAAAATAAAGTGGGGTGTGATTGAGGGAGACATGGGAAATTGACCTCTGGTCTCCACATACACACGTATGCCCACATGCATATAAACATGCACACACAAATGCATATGCAAAACTAAAATAATAAGTAAAATATCCCCTCAGGACATGCCATCCCAGCATCATCATCAAAATTTAACCCAGAAAATGGCAGAGCTATTGTCTCCCCTCCTGGAGCTCACAGCCAATCCTGGAGGGCCCCCTGGAAGAATGGGAATGGAGAGCTCCCTGTGGAAATAGGCTCTGTCCCACTTCTGAGTGCTGTGACTTAGGAGAGCCTGAGAAAGTAGAGACAGGCATGGGAGGAGGGACTTGGCTGAGGGTGAGCTGAGAGGGGGAGAGGAAGGAAGAAAGGTCTGTGAGCTCTCAGTGACACGGAGCACTGTTCGTGGACAAGAGCTCCGTTCTAGGGCCACAAGGTTTCAGCATCGCTGCAAGAATTTCCCCTTAAGAAAGGTTTAGTCGCCTCTAACAACAAAACAAAACGGGGACGGGGAGATGGCTCGGTCCATAAAGTATTTGCTGTGTACACATGAGGATCTGAGTTCGAATCTCTAGCACCAGTAAAATCTGGGCTTGGCAGAATGCTTGCGTAATGATACTGCTGGGGAGGCAGAGACAAGGCACCTTGGGGCGTGCTGACAAGCTCATCTGGCCAAACTGCTGAGCTCTGAGTTCAGGAAGAGACCTTGGAGGGGAAGGGTTCTTTCATTTGTTTGATTGGTTGGCTGTTTTTTTGTTTTTCACAGTAGGCTCTCACTCTATCCCAGGCTGATCTGGAAATTCACTCTGCAGTCTCAGGCTGGCCTGGAACTCACACCAATCCTCTCACCTCTGCCTCCTGAGTACTGGGACTAAAGACATGTACCACCACGCCTGGCTCCAGGGAAAGACCCTGTCTTGTTTGGGGGACCTCGTAGGTCTCTATGATCAAAAAGCTCAATGTGGATAGCACCTACAAGGTCCCCCAAACAAGACAGGCTTCTCTCAAAGCCCTTGATTACCCACCTGAGGTTAAAGGTAAGATCCAATTACTAAAGACACCATAGGTTGCTGACACAGAGCATGGAGAGACCTGGCTGGGACCAGAAGAGAGCCAGTCCCCAGCAGCCCGTCTAGTGCTGGAAAGCGCTACTTGAGCTACTGGGGAAAGCGGCCAACGAAGGGGGGAGCGAGCAGGGGTCTAAGCGCCTCAGAAGCAGCCAGCCTGCAAGAAGTGCCCACCAGCGCAGTGGTGGCCCTCAGCCTTGGCCGTAACCAATGGCCAAGAGACCCGCTCACTGGAAAGGAACCCCGATCTAGAACTGGGAACCAGGTCAGAATCCTATGGAGACGAAGATGATGCTCTCCAATGTCAAGCTTCCACTAGTCTTTGGCTAAAAGAAGGGCTATGTCCATCAAACTCTCCCTAAATTAATAACACGAATCCAATTTACCCTATGCAGACTTCACTCTCCATTGGAGAATCTGTTTATCGTTTTCAGAAGGTAGAAGACCCAAGGAGACAAACACCCTCTTGCATTTCAGCCAAGGCCCATATGAAACCACAGGGGAATTGGGGAGATGAGCAAGAGCGCTGCTTCCATGCCGTTCCTGATAATCAGCACCAGAGTGAAGGAGACAGATGCTGAGGACACTCAACACCTGCCAAAGTGGAAATCCAGAGGCTCCCAAGAGCTCATCACTGAAGTAGACTTAAAATGCACCCACTAAGGCTCAGGAAATTCTATGGAAGAGGGGCAGAAAGATTGTAAGAGCCACGGGTTGGGTTGTCATGCCCAGAGGCACTGCCCCCACCCCACAATAACTGACTGCCGCTCTCACAAGAGGTAATCCACAACCCCACGGGGAATGACAGCACCCTCACTGAGAAGGGCTCCTAGCAGAATGGGCGCAGAGAGGAGGGAAAAGATGGTACCAACATATGATGTATCCATACAAAGCATGCTCTTAATAAAAAATAAGATAAAATAAAAATGGCGGCTCAGGGGCCAGGCGGTGGCACACGCCTTTCATCCCAGCATTGGGGAGGCAGAAGTAGGAGGATCACTGTGAGTTCAAAGCCACCCTGAGACTAGAAAGTGAACTCTAGGTCTACCTGGGCTAGAGTGAGACCCTATCTAAAAAAATAATAATAATAAAATGGCAGCTCAGGGGCTGGAGAGATGGCTCAGGAGTTAAGGCACTTGCCTGCCAAACCTAATGACCTGGGTTCAATTCCTCGCTACCTATGTAAAGCCAGATGCACAAAGTGGCCTATGCATCTGGAGTTGGTTTGCAGCAGCTGGAGGCGCTGGCATGCCCATTCTCTCAGTCTCTCCCCACCCCATCTCTGGACTTCTATTGCTCTCTGCTTGCAAATAAATAAATGGCAGCTCAAGGTTCAGTGAGAGACTCCACCTCAAGCAAAACACATGGCTGCGTGATGCAGGATTGCCGGATGGTCTCCTCTGGCCTCTGCATATGCCCACCTGCACATACGTGCATATACCACACATACTTCGTGCACACACAAGCATACATACACACATGTACACAATAACGAAACATGAAAAAAAGTTGGAGAGCAATTGAGGAAGACACTCAACAGTGACCTCTGGCCTCCATGTGCACCCCCACACATACATGTGCACCCACACACATACATAGGACATGCATAAACAAAAACAGGGCTGGAGAAATGGCTTAGTGGTTAAGGCATTTGCCTGTGAAGCCAAAGGACCCAGGTTCAATTTCCCAAGACCCACGTAAGCCAGACGTACAAGGGACATAGGCGTCTGGAGTTCATTTGCAGTGGCTAGAGGCCTTGGCATGCCCATTCTCTCTCTGCCTGTTTCTTCTCTCTCTGCTTGCCAATAAATAAATAAAAATTTAGAAAAACTATTTAAAAAAACACAAACAGTGGTTAGTAAAGAGAGGAAAAAGGTGACAGGAAGACTGGTGATTGCCACAGTCTGAGTCCGTGGCAGAGGAACTTAGCTCTTTCATGATGTGAATGGAGCACCCCCCACAAACTGGGTTCTGCACTTTACATATTACCATGAGCTGGCCAAGCATGCCTATTATGACCCTATTTACAGATGGGAATAATTAAATAATACATTGAGTTGAAACCAGGTATCTGAACCGAGAACAAACACCCTTGACCACCATGTGATGTTCTCTCTAAGAGACACCACTGGCCTAGAGACCGATCAGACCCTGTGTTTGGCCAGGCCCGGTCAGAAAGTCTAAGGCGCATTTGCCAAATCAGGATCACAAGATACAGCTATCATGGTTGAGGCCATGTGAAAAATTGATGTGGTCTCATCCTCCACTCGGGACCACAGAACACACTTCCTGAAGCTGCCGAGATCCTTGGGAAAAGTCTTCTGTGAGATGGGCCCCAGGTCTTCCATTCACTGCAGAGTCCTGGCATGTTTTCTTTCGGTGCGAAGTCAAGTGTTCATGGCAGCCAAGGGGAGGCAGAGAGAAAGATGCTCTCTACTTTCAAGCCCGGTTCATCCAGTCTGGTGTGCAGGCAGGTGAGTCATTGATTTCCCTCTTGCCTCCCGAGTGCACTGCCATAGTTACACGGATGAAAGGCGAGGAAGAAAGACCGAATTGAATGGTCCAGGTTGAAAGGAAACTTTTGAAACAGGTTAGAAGACTCCAGTCGGGGGTTGGTTTGGAGTGTGAAGTGTCTGCTACCTGCGCAGGCTGCCCGGCCTTGTTTAGATGTGGCGGGGAGGGAGGGAGAACTTGCATAATTACCATTCCTCCTGGAAGCTGGAAGGAAAGCCAAAGAAACCGCTTTCTTCTGTCTGCCTTTGGTTTCTTGCCGCCTGTACTTGCTGTTCTGCAAGTCTGACTTTGAGCTTGTGTTTTTTCTTTCTCTCTTTCTTTCTTTCTTTCTTTCTTTCTTTCTTTCTTTCTTTCTTTCTTCTTTCTTTCTTTCTTTCTTTTCTAAAAAGCATTTAAAGTTTTGCTGTGGTGTGAAGTTCCACACAAGTCATGTCCAGATTCCATGGAAGGCTTTAGTCTTCCAAAGGACTGTTTCAGCCACTCTGGAAAGGGTCTGTAAGGGCAGGAGAGGTGGCTGGCACAGAAGCCACATAACCTGATTATGGGATGGGACAAAGCATGTCCTGCTCTGACACCTCCCGTCCCCTCTCCCCCGGAGCATTCCTGGAAGAACTGGTACCAGTAGAGACCAGTGGAGAGGTCACCAGAGTCTCCCCTGGGAAGTCATTAATATTTGGGGAAGGGGGGAAGTAGAGGACAGTTGAATAAGGAATATCAGTTTACATCCACAAATGTTATGTGGGTGTGTATCATGAGTAAAACATGAAAATTTTAGCCACTTTTGTTAGCACCCTCAAGAAGAAATCTTAGCAAAAGGAAAGAAAATACAGTTGCACACTGAGTCTTCCTATCAAGCCAAAAACTAAATGCTTGGTTTTAAAAGAAGTCAGGAAGGAACAAGAGAATGTTCTCTCTCTCTCTCTCTCTCTCTCTCTCTCTTTCTCTCTCTTTCTGTGTGTGTGTGTGTGTTTTAGTGGAAACAGAACCAAGGACCTCATGCTTAGCTAGGCAAGCATTCTACCTCTGAGCAATCTCCCCAGCCTTCTAAATTTTATTATGAGACAAGGTCTCACTAAGCCACCCAGGCTGTCCTTGAACTCATCAAGTAGCCCAGGCTGGTCTTGAACTTTCTAGGTTGCCTCAGGCAGACATCAATATTGCAATTCTGCTTCACCCTTCCCGGTAGCTAGAATTACAAACCTATGACACCAGGCTTGCAGAAGAAGAAAAATATTATCTGCAAATTTTCCTAGCTCATGTCTGCTGGGACCCCTGGGAAAGCAGACTTCCCACCTGGCTGGAAGAGAGAGAGAAATTATTCCTACATATGAAAGCACAAAGCAGGTCAGGGTGAACACTGACCTTCCCAACAGCCCTGTGAGGTGGACACTGCTGCCCTGGTTCTTTAGATGAAGAAGCTAAGCACAAAGGGCCCTGCCAATGGCCGTAACGGAGCTCTTTGTATTTTCAAAGCATCCTGGTCATTAATTAGCCCAGCCACTCAATAAGCCTATGGTAGGTGTGTGGACTTTGTACTTCCATCCAAGCATCCCTGTGTTCTTTATGGATCCTGAAGTCATTAATGCTCTTCCAGCATCCCATGAAGCTGTAGCATATGTGGAAGAGAGGAAAGTAGGCATATGGATGAAGGGAAAGGGTCCTTTCCACATGATAGAAAAGAATGGATAGAGCAGGGATGGAGCCATGTGCCTGAACCTGGGCCACAAGTTTGCTAGACATCAGCCCTTGGCTCAGGTCATTTTGCTAGGATGCCCAGCTGGGACCTGCTTCTCTGCCTTCTGCTATGAACTCCAATCTGAGTTCAGTTCTGGTTATGCTCGGGGTGAAATCCAGCGACCTCCTCCTGGGTTTTCATTATGCGGACTCATGAGCCACGACATACTGCTGAGAATCCCAGAAAGCCCCCAGCTTCATTTGCCCTGCATCCCTCTGGGAGGGAGGGAGAGAGAGAGAGAGAGAGAGAGAGAGAGAGAGAGAGAGAGGGAGAGGGAGAGGGAGAGGGAGAGGGAGAGGGAGAGGGAGAGGGAGAGGGAGAGAGAGAGAGAGAGAGAGAGAGAGAGAGAGAGAGAGAGAGGGAGGGAGGTGCACGTAAGGATGTTTGTAGGCCACGCATGCGTGTGGCCAGAGGACAACCTTGAAGTGTTGGTCCTTGTCATCCACCTTGTTTTTTTATTTTTTTTAAATTCTTTTGTTAATTTTTATTTATTTGAGAGTGACAGAGAGAGAGAGAGAGAGAGAGAGAGAGAGAGAGAGAGAGAGAGAGAGGCAGAGAGACAGAGAGAATGGGCGCACCAGGGCTTCGAGCCACTGCAAACTCCAGACGCTTGCGCCCCCTTGTGCATGTGGCTAACATGGGTCCTGGGGAATCGAGCCTCGAACTGGGGTCCTTAGGCTTCACAGGCAAGCATTTAACCGCTAAGCCATCTCTCCAGATCTGTCATCCACCTTGTTTGAGGCCAAGTCTCTGGTTCTGGAGCTGCGAATGGCAGACTAGCGGACCACGAGCTTCGGGACTCTCCTGACTCCGCCTCCAATGGCTGCAGGCGTGCTGGGGTTCCCGACACGCACGCTAGTTGTGTCCAGGGAGCCCCACCCCGGTCGTCAGGCTTGTGCATCCAGTGCCTCTAACCACTGAGCAGTCTCCCCAACCCAAGAAGCACCTTTTTTGAAAAAAGTACAAACGTCATTCAATTAACCCTACAGTGCGCGAGAAGCTATTTTCAGCAGGTCTAGAATAGACAAAGAGGAGGAAGGACTCTGAAGCTACTTGCATTCCTGGAGTAGCTGTGGGTGGCTGGAATAAATAAAGACTGTTAGGAAAACCTAGCCATAGATGCCATTGCAAACCATGACATGGCACTGAGTGCAATGTTCTGCCATGTGGCATACACAGCTGGTCCCATCTTTACATGCAATGTCATTTTTTTCTTAGCTCTGGGAGAAATACACAGAGAGAAATTATTGGAGAAATGGACATGGTATTCACAAAAACCCATTTTATAAGCCTACAGGTAATTTGTAGAATAATACAGTTATAGATATCAAACCTCATAATACAAGGGAAAACGAACTAAATAGGTTAAGAGTTTCTTAAAACAATGAACATTTTTTTTTCAGTGAGTATCAATTTTTCAAGCAAGTACCTTTAACCACTGAGCTCCCTCTGCAACCCAGAGTATCCATTTTTCTACCACGGCTGGACTCCACAGATAATTTCACAAGGGCAGTGTTCCTGAAAAAATGAACAAAATTGCACATGATAATATGGTTAAAAATAATACATGTGGGCTGGAGAGATGGCTTAGCGGTTAAGCACTTGCCTGTGAAGCCTAAGGACCCCGGTTCGAGGCTTGGTTCCCCAGGTTCCACGTTAGCCAGATGCACAAGGGGGCGCACGCGTCTGGAGTTCGTTTGTAGTGGCTGAAGCCCTGGCTCGCCCATTCTCTCTCTCTCCCTCTATCTGTCTTCCTCTCTGTCTGTCACTCTCAAATAAATAAATAAAAAATGAACAAAAAATATTAAAAAAATAATAATACATGTAAGTGGGCTTGGTGGCATAAGCTTATCATCTCAGACACTCAGGAGACAGAGACAGGAGGGTTGCAAGTTCAAGGTCTGTCTGGACAACTTGGCAAAACCCTGTCACAAAATAAAGAGTACAGAGTATGTGGAGATGGCTTAGCAGTTACAGGCGCTTACTTGCAAAGCCTGCTGGCCCAGGGTTCCATTCCTCAGTAACCGCATAATGCCCAGAGGCACAAAGTGGCACATGAATCTTGAATTTATTTGCTGCTGCAAGAGGCCCTGACACACTCATAATCTCTCATAAATAAATAAACACAGTTTAAAAGAGGACCTCGAGATATAGTTCAGTGTAGAGTATGTGTCAAGCACGCCCAAGGCTCTAGATTCAATCTCCAGTATGACAAAATCAGCAAACAAACAAACAAACAAACAAAAAAGCCCATAGAGAGCTGGAGAGATGGCTCAGCAGTTCAGGTGCTTGCTTACAAAGCCTAACAGTCTGGGTTCGATTCCCCAGTACCTATGTAAAGCCAGATGCACAAAGTGGGGAATGCATCTGGAGTTCATTTGCAGTAGGCCCTGGCATGCCCATTCTGTCTGTCTCCTCTATTTCTCTCTGCTTACAAACAAATAAATAAAAATATTTTAAAGCCCATAGAATCTACTCATTTTAATGCAAGCATGTGTGTGGAAACATGCATGTGCACACGTGTGTGTGTGTGTGTGTGTGTGTGTGTGGCCAGAGGACAACCTCAGGTGTCATTCCTCAGTAACACCATATACCTGTTTTTGAGACAGTGTCTGTCATTAGCTTTGAGATCACTACTTAGTCCAAAGAACCCTAGTGATCTGCTTGTGCCCGCCTCAGTGCCTGCACTCACTGTAAGCACATGCTTCCACACCTGGCATTTTGGCACGGGTTCTGGGGACTGAATTCAGATTCTCATGCTTGCAAGGTAAGCATTTCACCAAGTGAACTACCTCCCTAGCCCCGGAATTGGCTTATTTTTTAACATAATAATACACAGAATGTTATTCTTGCCCATAATTTATCTTGCATGCCTCCTTACTTTCCAGAGACATTATTCATTGGAAATCACAATTCACAAGCACTATAGCAATTCAACATTGCCACAACTCTCAAGGTAAGATCACTACCTGCACCTCATGAACATACGTGGTGTGAGCGTACGGGTGTTCACACGGGCCCTGTGAGCTCACCGGCAGTGGGGGTACACTTCTCTGTCATAGCTAGAGGGGGACACTGGACTTCCCTCCCCATCGCTCTTCCTTCCCACCTTTCTTGGGCCAGTTTGTCGCTGATCCTGGAGTCTGCCACCTTTTTTGAGAGCCCCGGTGATTCTGTGGTCTCTGCTCCCCACGGGTCTTGGGTTACAGATGTGTGTGGCCATGCCCAGTTGTTTATGTGGTTCCTGGGAACTGGTTAAACTTCAGCAGTCTCTGAGGCATCCTGAGGTACTTATGCTTGCCCAGGAAGTTCACTTAACTGCTGAGGCCTCTCTCCAGCCCCATGTTGGCATTTTGACAGAGATATATTGGAATGCATCCCTACTCACTGTCAAGCAAGTGGCTGAGATCACTCGCGCGTTGACTCCCATTATTCCACCACCGCCTCAATGACATTAAGCATTCTTTTTTATTATAAAAATACTTAATTAATTAGACCTGTTGAGAATGCCTGCTTGAGAACAGGACAGAGCAAGTGTGTCCGCAATGGATGCTGTTCCGTGGCCCGAGTTGTCTTGGCTGTGACATCCTGGATGATCGCACAGGGTCAGCGGACTTGTCCCATGAAACAACATGTAGACCGTTTACTGCTCTAGAAATTTCCAGAACAAGTGAGTCATTTCCTTCTCCTCCAAACCAGCTCCAGTTGTCTCCCAAATTCCTCCCATAGTAAACTGTGCTGGGAGTAGATGCAAACAAGTCTTCTGCAGTGAGACTATATGTTGGTCTATAGTGGACTGGAAATTAACACAATGCAACCCAAAACAAAAACAGTTCATCAAAGAGTATTTGAGAGATACCACTGTACTCTATATTAGTCAGGGCACCAGACCCAGACATCGATTCTCTAGAAAGGTGAGTGTCTGGCCACCATAGTTGAAGATAGAAATTTGGGACTCTAATCACAGTATCCCTTTTGAGCTAATGTGTCCTAAGCTGGGAAGGAGGCCTTTGGGGGTAAAGTGAAGTGGTTGGGAGAAGGGTATGGCTTTCTTGTTTTGGAGATTTCTAGAGCAATGGGTGAAAAGTGAGCCCATCATGTGGGCTCAACTCTTCCAGGTCCTCAGTGGAGCCTAGCTTTCCACTTCTAGAGTGTTCATATAAGTCTCACACTGCTGCCTGCACAAAGCTCTTTTTCTTTTCCACATGTACATAAGGTGTGTGTGTGCCCCCACATATGAACAGGGGTACCTACATGTGTGTGCCCATGCATCTGTGTACTCATGAGTATGGAGGTCACAGCTTGACCTTGGACGTCTTTCTTATCATACTGCACCCCATTTACTGAGATAATCTCTCACTGAACCCAGAGCTCACCAATTCATCTGGACAAGCCAGCCAGCAAGCCCCAGGAATCCTTCTGTCCATGGCCCCTGTGGTGGTTTGATTCAGGGGTCCTCCATAAACTCAGGTGATCTGAATGCTAGGTCTCCAGCTGATGACAATTTGGGAATGAAAGCCTCCTGCAGGTGGTTATTGTTGGGGGCAGGCTTATGGGTGTTATAGCCAGCTTCCCCATGCCAGTGTTTGGCACACTCTCCTGTTGCTGTTGTCCATCTTAGGTTGGCCAAGGGGTGATGTCCACCCTCTGCTCATGCCATCATTTTCCCCTGCCATCATGGAGCTTCCTCTCGAGTCTGTAAGCCAAAATAAACCTCTTTTTCCTCCACAAGCTGCTCTTGGTCAGGTGTTTTCTGCCAGCCATGTGAACCTAAAACACCTCCCCAGCACTGGGATTACAGGCATGTGCTACCACACCCACTATTTTATGTAGGCGTTGGAGATTCAAACCCAGGTCACCGTGCTTACCACCTCTCTAGCCCAAAAAGTTTCTTTTTAGGGGCAATATCTGGTCAGGGAGATTAAGTCTGCTCTTCCATTACTAAGCGACTCAAGAACACCTGTTCCAGGTGTGTTTATCCCGACCACAGGTGGATAGTCACCCTGAAGGAATGGCAACACAGACAAGGACAGTTAATGGTCCTCATCTCAGCCAAGGGGTTTCCTCCATGGTTGCCTAGGTTTGAACTTACGAAGTGAGTTTCTGTCGACAGTCAACTGTGGACATATTACATAAGGGCCCTGGGAAATTTCCAATTCCGGGGTCATTCCTAGTGCCATTCCTTCCTGTCGCCCCACCCTTTTCACTACTGGGTCTTCTTAGAGCAGTGTTTGGAGTCAAATAGCCAAAAGAAAAAATATTCTAAACTCCAGCCCCAAAACAATAGGTCCATAATTTTTTTAAAAAAGTTTTTTGATCCTTAGACTGGCAACGCAACGCATGTTCAGGGCAGAAGGAGACGGACGAAAGAGAGCGAGCCCTTGAACCGGTCCAGCTTTTCACACGTGTGGCTCCTCACAGCGCGCTTCTGTGGGCCCTTCAGGTTTCATCCAGAGCATCAGTGGAGAGCCACGTCAGAGCGAGACGGCGCTGAAGGACTTTTCTGTGGCCAGAGCTTTTCACGGTGCTTTATCCTTTCACCCTTTCCAGTAATCCCAAAGGGAGAGTTAGGTAGTGAGCCACGGAGCAAGAACCAAAATTCAAGGTTGGTTCAGAGAAGATGAATGAAAAATGCTTTTTCCTAAATATCCTTTGAATTTGAACTCAGTCGTGGCCCCAGCCCTTTCCTTAAATAACAAATGTTCAGGCTAACAAAATGGTGCCTTTCTGCCTTTCTTTCTACACCTATTTACTTATTTATCTATTTATTTATTTATTTATGAGAGGGAGAGGGAAAGAAGCAGACACACACACACACACACACACACACACACAGAGAGAGAGAGAGAGAGAGAGAGAGAGAGAGAGAGAGAGAGAGAGAGAGAGAGAGAGAGAGAATGGGTGTGTCAGGGCCTCCAGCTGCTGCAAAGGAACTCCAGATGCATGTGCAACCCTGTGCATCTCACATGGGCCCTGGGAATAGAACCTGGGTTCACTGACTTTGCAGGCAAGTGCTTTAACCACTAAGCCATCTCTCCGCCCCCCTACACCCTCTCTTACCTTCCTTCTTCTCTCCCATTGCCTTCCTTCCTTTTTTCCTCCTCTTCCCTTTCCTACTATCTTCACTTTTTTTCTTTGCACCTTTCTTCTTACCTTCTTTTCTTTATTCCTCCCTTCTTTCTCCTCCTCTCCTTTTCCCTTAATTCCTGTGTGTGCCTTCCTTTCTTTGTGTTCTTCTTTCTACACATTTGTATTTCATATCTTGATTCCCTTCCTCCTTCCTTCATCTTTCTTACCTCTGCTTTCTTCTTTTCTTTTCTTTTTTTCCTTTTTTCCTCTCCCTCACTTTTTCTTCTTGATGTCCCCCCCTCATGTTTCTTTCTTATCTTCCTTTAATGTTCACTCTTCTTTTTCTCCTTACATGTTCCCTTCTTCCTTTTTTCTTCCCCTTCTCCTTACTTAAAAAATAAAAACAACAACCCAAAACCTCTAGGTGCGGGCTGAAGAGATGGCTCTGCAATGAAGGCATTTGCCTACAGAGCCTAATTACCTGAGTTCAATTCCCCAGTACCCATGTAAAGCAGAAGCACAAAGTGGTGCGTGCACCTGGAGTCCATTTGCAGTGCTAGAGGCTCTGGAATGCCCATTCTGTCTGTCTCTCTCCTATCTCTCTCTACTTGAAAATAAATAAATAAAATTATTTTTAAAAAAATACTAGGGCTGGAGAAATGGCTTAGTGGTTAAGCGCTTGCCTGTGAAGCCTAAGGATACTGGTTTGAGGCTCCATTCCCCAGGACCCACGTTAGCCAGATGCACAAGGGGGCGCACGCGTCTGGAGTTCGTTTGCAGTGGCTGGAGGCCCTGGAACATCCATTCTCTCTCTCTCCCTCTGCCTCTTTTTCTCTCTGTCTGTAGCTCTCAAATAAATAAATAAAAAATTTTAAAAACAACCCTTTAGGTATGTGGGCAAAACTCCCTAAATGCATTCCATACAGCACTTATTCATTAACTCCAAGCTGTGAAAACAATGAAAAACAAAAGGTTTATAATCATTTCTTATTTCCAAGGCAATAAAACATCTTGATAGAACATAACTTAGTAAAATTAGAGAAAATGTTAAACTTGCCCCCTACGAGCTCTTTCCTTTGAAAAGTTGTTCCACACAAGTTTCTTTAAAATCTCAGAAGCATTAAATCCTCATTAATATAAACCCAGTGTATTTATGGTGTCAAAATAAGTTTCAGAAAAACCCAAAGCAACCGTTACACAAGTTACCTCATTATCAATAATCTAGCATCGGTCTTTTATGTGTCATTTCTGCACACAATATACTACCATTGACGACTCTTAGCAAATGCATCATGGCCAAGGATTACTCTCATCAGAGGCGGCCTTTGAAAAGGATATGCTAATTTCTAGGGAGCAAGAAAACATCAAAACAGTTCCAGCAAATAGCCAAGGGACTTTTATGTCTTAATATCCCTCAGAAGTGCTTTATCTCCTAGTGCAACGTGTATCATAGTATAAACAGGAAACGAAACAGCCACAGCATCAAAGGAGCGCCAGGCCGTGGCTGTAATTTCAGATCAGGTTTAATAAAGGTTATCTGCAGTGGGCTAATCAAACAAAAGGGTACATGTTTTAAAGAGCCATTTGATAATTTTCATTTAAGGTGCCCTATCAAAGAGTTCCCAACAATGGCTTAGGTCTCCTGCTGAACCCTGGCCTCCTCCTCCTAATGGGGACCCCTTCCTTGGTTTGGGGGCTGTTTTGTCCTAATTTTTAGGTGATTTCGATTTTAAGCTTATCCGAAATTGGATTACCTGATCTCGGATTAGATATGTGTGAAACAAAGAATCAAAAATGGAAAAAGAGAAAAAAAAAAAAGGAAAAAGAGTGTGAAAGCCACCTGACCATGGTGCCCAATCCATTTGGTCCTTCAACCTGTCCTCAGGAAAGCTAATCATCCTGTAGAGCATAAGGCAGATGTCAGCCGGGACAGCATCGTGGCTTGAACTTGACAGCACTTCCCAAAATCGTCCTGCCTCTACTTACCCTTGCGCTATACAGGCCTTGAAGTTCTGACTTAGGGATCGAAGACGGTGTTCTCGGTGTGCACAGCTAAGGAGGCAAGCCCGGCCTTCTCTCTGCTCTGAATGAACATGTACACCTGATTCTTTTTCACATTTGTGTGTGTGTGTGCTTTTGTATGTGTGTGGGGTACACGAGTGTTTGTGCATATATGCAAGCATGTGTGTGCACACGGGTTTGGAGGTCAGAGGCTGATGTGGGTGTACCCCTCACTTCTTGTGTTCCACTTTATTCCTTAGAATTTCTAACTGAACCCAGAGCTCGCCTATCGGCTAGCCAGTAAGCTCTAGGGATGCTCCTGTCTACACCTCCCCAAGGCTGGAATAACATTTTACATGGGCGCTAGGGATTTGAACTCAGGTCCTCATGCTTGCATGGCAAGTGCTACATCCAATGAGCTATTTCCTCAGTCCCCTATGAGCCTTGGATGGTTATATAAGTCTGGAAATTTTACCAAAGCAGAAGGCAAATGCTGTGATGGGGCCGGCCCTGGGTTGAGAGCTACCCCCGGGAGGGAGGTGACACAGCACCCTGCCCCACCTTACCTCCCCTCTGCCCCCCCCCCCAGCCTCGATCCTGCCCCACTTCCCAGCTGCACTGTGGGCTGCCCACATTTGCAAGTCAAGCAGCCCCATTCAGCTATGGAGATGGGAGGGCAGCTGAGCCACCTGTCAAGCCCTCCTCTCACCGAACGAGGGGGAGCTGGAGAAGGCAAAGGTCGTCTGCTCGGAAACTGGGCTTGGCGCAGCTGGGGTCCAAATGAATCACTGAGCTAAGTCCTCCCTTTGAGGCAATTCCAACCAAATTCAATATTCCATGGCCCCATGGCCAGCAGCTGGGTTGATTCAGTTTCATGGGGGAGAAGGAGAGGGAGAAGTAGGGGAGATTCTGGCTGAAGACACCTGCATTTTTGGTGGCCTCCTCCGCATTCCAGACCCCTGTTTGGGCCCCTTCCTGCGCTGCCCCAGGTCTTGTTCGCAGCCCCCGTGCAGATCCCGGGGACAGGCAGGCAGGGGACCCTCTGGCACAAGGCCTGCAGCCCATCCATCTCAGGCCACAGGCAGGCAGAGCACGGGCGGCCCCACCTCCTAACTGTTGCTATGACAGGCTCTCGTGCTGCGGGAATCTGGGCAGCCAGACACTGGTGGCCAGAGCAGGCAGGGTCAGTGCCCCAGCTGGAGTGATGCCATATGCCAGCGCCCACGGCTCAGGCCTGAACCAGCCAGCACGTCGCCCACCGAGAGCCCTCTAGCTTGTTGAAGCAGCTGGAGGGTGGGGACACTCTGGGCTTTGTCGAGAGATAGTGTGTGCCTTTCATCTCGTCCCTGGCCCTTTGGCTCCCGACGGAGCCCTGCCTGGGCTTGGCCCGGGCACAGCACACGGGTAGGGTTCGCGGCTACGTGAGAGTCATGCTGATGGAGCTGGAGGGGAGGGTCACAGAGTTGAGGCTGTCCACCCCTACTTCCGTCGAGGCCCAGTATCTAGCCCACTAGCAAAACTCAAGCTTGACAAATTCCCACACCACCAGCAACCCAACCCATCCGAATTTCAAACCCTCACTGTAATCCCTCCACCCTTATATACGGTGTAGAAATCTGATAAAACAAAAACTCAATCACTCCACAAACAATGCAGCTGGCTGTGCCGTCCATTCAGGAAACAGATCAATGCACCAAAGACAGAGTCGTAAACATCAGACTTGAGCCCCCCTCCACTGCCCGGAGTTTTATCCTCCAATCTCACCACACCACCTATGAGCAATGTGTACAAGCCAAGGGTAGGTTTTGCAGGCTCTGGGGTGATTTTCGGGAAAAGCGTCATCACTTTCTGAGAAAGCCAGCATGGGAAAAAGTTCAAGGGAGAAACAAGCTTGTCAAAGTCAATTTTTAAAGGCTTGCTGTCACTAGAGTTCAACGTTTCATTTTTCCTTTCTTGTAACTTGAGTTTCAGCCCATTGGGAGCTTCCTGGCTTGCCGGCCAAGTGCTTGAGACTTAGGGCTACAGGCAGCTCCCTCTTAGCACTGTTTTAATTAATTAATTTATATTTAACTTAAAAAATTTCTCTGTTAAATTTTATTTATTTATTTGAGAACGACAGAGAGAGAAAGAGGCAGATACAGAGAGGGAGGAGAGAGAGAGAGAGAATGGGCGCACCAGGGCCTCCAGCCACTGCAAACGAACTCCAGATGCGTGCGCCCCCTTGTGCATCTGGCTAATGCGGGTCTTGGGGAATTGAGCCTCGAACCAGGGTCCTTAGGCTTCACAGGCAAGCGCTTAACCACTAAATTTCTCTAGCCCTATTTTTAACCTTTTATTGACAACAAACACACAAAAGTATGCAATGTACCTTGATCAAAATCCCTACCCATCCCCTCCCTCTACTGTTGCTTATTTAGCATTTACAGAAGGGTTTCTTTTTGCCCAAGCACAGAGAGGCATCCATGAGAGTTCAAACCCACCCCTGTTCTGTATGAATAGAATATGCCACTCCTGGGCTGGAGAGATGCCTCAGTGGTGAGGGTTCTTGCCTGCAAGCCCTAAGGACTGGTGTTGGATTCCCCAGTACCCACTTGAAGCCAGATGCACAAAGTGACACATGCTTATTGACTCCATTTGCAGCAGGTGGAGCCTTAGCACACCCATTCTCTCTGCCTGTCTCTCTTTGATCTCTGTCTGCTTGCACCTAAATAAATAATATTTAGAATATTCAACTCCTCAAAGTTTCTTTTTGCAGCAAGCCCAACAGACTGCCTTTTTTTAATGAGAGCGAGAATTGGTACACCAGGCCTCCAGCAACTGCAGTCAAACTCCAGACATATACGCCCTTATGCATATGTGTGGCCTTGTGTGTTTGTGTCACGGTGTGTCTGGCTTACGTGGGACCTGAAGAGTCGGCTTCACAGGCAAGTGCCTTAACAGCTCAGCCATCTCTCCAGCCCCTTTTCAAAGTTTTTTTTTTTCTCTTCAAAGTTTTAATCATTTATATTGCTGCATGACCATTTCCGGCTCATTGGTGACTCAAGGGGTCACGAGATGAGTGCTTGGATGGATCTGGATCACAGACTAGCTCTGCCGTTTGTTAGTCTTGGAGGCTTTGATTTTCTCTCATGTAAACCTCCTAAGGTTGCTGTGAGGATGAAATTGTCTATAACTTTGAGGAGAATTCACTGAGCACTTGGTATGGACCACGCACAGTACAAGGTCCATAAACATCTCTGAGTCAGCCCTAGTTACACTATCAGGTAGGTTCCATTATGATTTGTATTTTTAAGCTAACAAACATTTATAGAAGTGAAATGTGGGCACAGAGATGTCAGGTAAGTTGCCTAAGGTCACATAACTACCAGAATGGCACAGGTAAATAAATTCAGAGAAACATACAAAAATATAAAAGTAGAACAAGGGGCCGGGCGTGGTGGCACACACCTTTGATACCAGCACCCGGGAAGCAGAGGTAGGAGGATCGCCATGAATTCAAGGCCACCCTAGATTGCATAGTGAATTCCAGGTCAGCCTTGGCTAGAGTGAGGCCTTACCTCAAATAAGCCAAAATAGCAACAACAACAAAAATCAGCAGAACAAGGAAAGGCAAGTGATCAACTTCAACTTGCCCCATCCGAGACAGCCTCCTGTGGACATAGAGCATTTCCACCATCATGGGCAGTTCTTTTAAGCAATGTTGATGAAACAGATGTTGAACACATTTAGCAGTGGAATAATTTTTTCCCAATAAAATCTTACATGAAACCCACAACGCTTCAAGTAAACAAATGGGCCACTTTAGGTTTAATTTATTTTCTAACGTCAAATTTATAACATTTGCTAATTACCCCATTAGTGAGAAGCATGCTGTTTTTATATATGTTAATTTATACACATTTTCAGACATCTACATTAAGAACCATTCCATATATATATATATATATATATATATATATATATATATATATATAAAACATAGACAATAACTGAAGAGTTTAATGAATTACGATTATTATTATTATTTTGGTTTTTCAAGGTAAGGTCTCACTCTAGCTCAGGCTGACCTGGAATTCACTATGGAGTCTCAGGGTGGCCTTGAACTCAAGGCGATCCTCCTACCTCTGCCTCCCGAGTGCTGGGATTAATGGCATGCGCCACCACGCCCATCTTTGAATTATGATTTTTAAAATATTCTTATTTATTTGCAAGCAGAGAGAGAGAGAGAGAGAGCGCACCACCACAAATGCGCCTCATACGCATGCACCTCCTTCTGCACCTGGCTTACATGGGACCTGGGGAATCGAACCCGGATGCATAGGTTTTGCAGGCAAGCGCCTCAACTGCTGAGCTGTCTCTTCAGCTCCTAATGAATAATTATTAAGTGGACACAAGTGGGCTGGAGAGATGGCATAACAGTTAAGGCGCATGCCTTGCGAAGCCTAAGGACCCAGGTTCGATTCTCCAGGTCCCATGTAAGCCAGATGCACATGGTGGCACATGCATCTGGAGTTCATTTGCAGTGTCTAGAGGCCCTAGCATGCCCCTTCTCACTGTCTCTCCCCCTGTCTCTGTCTCAAATAAATAAATAAAATAGATAAATAAAATGCTTTTTTTTATAAAGTGGACACATGTAACCCCAACCAGGTAAAGAAATTGACCATGGCCAGGGATGCAGGCGGGCACCTTTGTTTCTTGTAGCCCTGTACTTTTCCAATCCCATCTCTTTATGTATCAGTGCTGACCCTTGTGAGTCTGGTTCAAATGATGACAATAGTGTAAAGTTCCAGGTCATAGGTAAGTGTGTGTGGAGGGGTGCACGTATGAAGGTCTGAGGAAAACCTTGAGGGTCTTGGAGGGTGATTGTCCCCTGCTTTCACCATGCTGAGGAGAAGCCCTGCCTCGTGTTCTGCTGCTGCGTGTGGGCCTGTCTAGCTGCACGCTCCAGGCCCCACCTCCCATTGCTGTAGGTGCCTGGGGATTACAGGCCTGTGTGCCACCTTGAGTCCAGCTTTATGTGGGTGCTGGGGACTCAAACTGGGGCTGTCAGGCTTGCAAGAAAATGCCTTTAACCAATGAATCATCTCCCCAGCCCTATAGTCCATGATTTAAGAATGGTTTCTAGGGGGTGGGAAGATGTCTCAATGGTAAAAGGCACTGGCTTATAAAAAGTCTGTCCACCCAGGTTCAATTTCCCAGCATCTGTGTAAAGTCAGACTTAAAAAGTAATGCATGTGCAGTGGCAATATGTCAAATACACACATACACACACACACACAAAAAAAAAAACCTAAATAATATTTTTAAAAATAGCTTCTATATTTGTAATTTGTAAATGTTTGGAAATAATCAAGAGAGCATTATTCCATGACACAAAAAATATATGAAATTCAAATTTTAATTTCAAGGTCCACAAATAACTCACAGAACAAAGCCATGGACATTTTTTCTTTGACAAAAAAATCAGTGTCTTTATTAACAAGCCATCTCTCCATCCACCATGACCATCTTTAACATCTTGTCTGTAGCTACTTTTGTGTGACAGGGGCAGAACTAAGTACCATAGAGACTGTATGTTCCCGTCCCCGAACCAAGTATATCCATCATCTGTCCCTTTACAGAAAATGCCTGCCTACTATTGGTCTACAGAACAATTCCTTCTCCAGCCAACACCCAATATATAAACTTTTTCTACATCTTTCTTTTGATTACACAATAGCAAGAAACCTCTGATTCACCCAAACACAAGCTTGCCACTTCTTTTTAATACAACCTATTTTGTCATCTCAGGATTTGTATTTTCTAACACTCATCTAAAGACTCCCAGAGAGAAGTAGCTCAAAATTTCATGCCCAGATTCAAGTCCATACCATAGCTAACCTTGGCTTACAATCCTTGATCACATTTATAGAAGAGCACTAGACACAGCCTTCTCAACTTAGATTGTGTTTAAAAACTCTGTAATCTACAGTATCATTGGGACACAGCATGTGATAAGTTCACTTCTGATTGTGCAACCGACCATGAGGTGTTGCCAAGAACACTTGGAAGCAGACGTTCCTGAGTCCACCGGCCTGCAAGAGGAGTCGGGCCAATGTTCTCTGTGGCTGCATGTCAGCAAACAAAGTCTGACCTTAGAGAAAGAGCGCTTCGCCCTTCACAATCCATGACCCATTGATAGAAAGCTCAAACAGACTCTGAGAGACTATAAAGTATGATGTCAGGGTCTCTGATGTGTGACATTTTGATAGCTAACACGCATAAGTAGACCTGTTGGTTTTGAGGACAGCTTTTGAATGTTTCAAACTTTTTGGCATGTGTGTGCGTGTTTGTATATGTGTGGATGCATATGTGTGAGTAGGTGCATGTGACATATGTGCATATATGTGTGGAGGCTAGATGAAACTTGGGTGTCATTCCAAAGAATGCCGTCCACCTCATTTTGAGGAAGTATTTTTCATTGGTTTGGATCTTGCCAAGTAGGCTAGACTGGCTAGTCAGCAAATGGGAGGCAATTTTCCTGTCAGTGCTAGGATTACGGGTGCATGCCACCAATTTCAGCATTTTATATAGATATTGGGGATCAAATTCAGGTCCTCATGCTTGTGGGGCAAGCACTTTATTCACTGAGCTATCTCCCCAGCCCTGTCTTTTTTTTATTTATTCACTTATTTGGTGAGAATGAGAGAGAGAGTGCACCAGGGTCTCTAGCCACTGCAAAGGAACTCCAAATGCATATGCTGCCATGTGCATCTAGCTTACATGGGTCCTGAGAAATCGAACCTGGGTCTTTAGGCTTTGCAAGCAAATGCCTTAGCCACTAAGCCATCTCTCTAGCCCCTCCCCTCAGCCCTATCTTACTTGAAGTTGGATTCAATGGTTGAGGAACCCTCATACTGCACAAGAATATTCCTAGAATGAGGCAGGAAGTTGGAATATGTTGTTGATTATTCAAAAAACGGACAAAGGTAGAAGCAGGGCTGCTCGTCAGAGCGGAGGAAGGAGATGGAAGGCTCCAGGCTGTGCACAGTGAAGTCCAGCAGCAATGGCCTTTGCCTTGGGCCGTGAGTTTGAAAGAGGTTTAACGAGGTTTGCCCTGGGCTGAGCTGAGCTGCCATCAACATGCTTCTTGGAGACAGGGAGGAATTCCCATGTGGGCAACATTGTCATCACCATTCTGGTCCCTTCCCGAGTGACTTCCGACACCCTAGGAACTCAGCCGCTGTCTTTCTCCAGCCTTACTCTTTCCCGTTCTCCAGTTCCACAGCTCGGATGAGCCCCATCTTTCTGACTTCCTGTGGCTTTTTCCCCAGCCCAATTCCACAGCCTGGCTCGGCCCCTCTACCTCTTCTGGAGGCGGATTCTGGAGCCTTCCTCTCAGAAACAGTTAAGCACCTGGCACTGAAGGCCTGTGAGATGGTGCTCTGCTCGTTCCTCTTCAAAACTCGCCTGTCTGGGGACTCCTCGGAGAAAACACGCCTGGTTCCGTGTGCCTCGCTGTGCTGTCTTCACCTCCTGCTCTGGGACTCATGAATTTTACTTGAAGATTTATTCTTTTTTAATATTTATTTAACAGAGAGAGAGAGAGTGAGAGAATGGGTGCCCAAGTTCCTCCTGCCACTGCAAACAAACTCTAGACCCATGCACAGCCATGAGCATCTGGCTCATGTGGGTTCTGGGGAGTAGAACCTAGGTCCTTAAGCTTCACAGGCAAGTGCCTTAACCGCTAAGCCATCTCTCCATCCCTTAAAGATTTATTCTGATTTTGGAATTATCATGAAAATACTTAAGCACTATTAAAATTATTCCAATACTTGTTTAAAACATTATATGAATTCAAATTATTTAGATGTTATTAAGGTTATTAAAATATTTATTTTAAAAGGCAACTTCATATTTATTTCTGCATAGTTGCATATACAAGATGACATCGAAGGTAACTCAAAGATAAATGTGACCAAAACAAAACCCTTTCAGTTAGATTGTGGGTCTTGGTTTCACCAGTACTTGTGATCATGCTGTGGGCTATTTAGAGGTGGGAGAGATGAGCAGATTGGAGAGGTGTTTAAGTTACTCTCAGCTCAGGTTGAGTCTTTTTCCTTGTCTGAGATGAAGAGGATCAAAAGAAAGTTTCAAGGAGAGGAAATTCTGTACACTCAACATGACCGGGGCTGTGTTCCTCGGTCTTTTTAGTCATCCTTCACTCCTGGGGTCACACAGGCCCCACACATTGGAAAGCAATATAGTCGGGAGCCCAGACTCACAGCTCCCACAAGAATTCAGCAGTCACCTAAATTGTGCCAGGCACTGCTCTAAGCCAGTGTGATATGTCAGTAACAAAACAGATGACTCCATGGCCTCAGGGAGTTATACTTTGGTATTAACTGCTATAAATGATCCCGTGGAAAGCCTTTCCATTTCCCCTTGTCCTTCTCAGTCATCGAATTTTAGCCAGACACGAACTTGGGGCATGGGTAGGGTTTTACAACAGTCTTGTCTTCCCCACAGTTGGCCCTGCACCATGTCTCCCCAGCGCTCTGGTACTGAGCTTTGTCACAGAGGCATCCTTTGTGCATCAGCTAAAAGCACTCCCCTGCTCATGACGGAGATCAAAGACATCAGGTAACCAAGGCAACCTGTGAGAGAGACTCTGGGACGCCAGCCTCCATTCTGAGCCATCTAGGCTGGAACTGAGCTGCGTCTTAAATGTTTTCTGAGTGGGAACCGAATGCTGGAAATACACAAGCTCCCCCCGCCCAACACACACACATTTTTCCCTCCTGTGAAGAGAAGAGGACTCATCAATGCTAATGAAGCTTAGGGTTTAAGACTAAACTAAACTAACATGGGCACCTAGGTTCTGGCAGATTCTAGGAGTTCTAGAATGTTCCAGTTGAGAAGCCACGTGGCAACCAAGAAACATCTTTCTGTAAGCATTTCCGATTCGTTTTCTGTATTCCATATTCTATTTTTATTTCTTTGAGGTAAAGGGTGGGGGGAGAGAATGGGTGTGCAAGGACCTCTAGCCACTGCAGATAAACTCCAGACACATGTGCTACCTTGTACATCTGGTTTACATGGGTACTGGGGAATTGAACTTAGGTGTTTAGGCTTTGCAGGCAAGTTCTTTAACCACTAAGCCATCTCTCCAGTCCTGTATTTCCATATTCTTTCATTTCAAAATATGAGTCCCTCACTAAAGGTTTCCAGATATGCTCCCCAGAGGCACTGGATCCTGGAGAAAGGCAAGGCCATGAAAGCCATTACTGACCAGCTCCCAGATCACTTGCCACAGACAAGCTGGGTGAGCAGGGCTGAGACCCAATGTCTCTCATGACAATAATTTTCAAGGGAACAGGAGAGCTAGCTTCTCTAAGGCATCTGCACTTGAAGTGGCTGGGTGACTCTTCCCTGGCCCCGAAGGCAGACCAGGGATCTCACAGGCTGAGGAGCCTCCCAGCTCCTGGCCCTGCCTCAGCAAGATGCCGAAGTGCTTCTCACTCAAGCCCACCATGTAGGCCAGACACACGGCGGGGCTCCTGCATATGTGAATTGCCCAGAACTATCTCCAGATCGTCGGGTTCCAATCTAGATGTTGAAAACTGCCCCGCATTGTTTTCATCGGAGTGGGTTCAAAGGTGCATGTTTATTACAGGGAGTCTGAAAGGAGGGTGCCAATGCCCACCATGAGATCCCTGTGTGGGCAGCTTTCTGCAACCACATCTCACCCAAATCAGCTCAAGATCATTTTTTGTGAGGCAATGTAAGAAAATTTCGTATTTACAAAAAAGGGCAAGTCTACTGTATCGGTTACTTTCTCATTGCTGTGAATAAATACCAGACCAAGCGCAACCCGAGAAAGGGAAGGGTTTCATTTCGGCTTACAGTTTCATGGTGGGGAAGGCAAGGCAGCAGGAGTGGGAAGCTGGCTTGTCACATGGGTGAGCAGGAAGCAGAAAAAACAGGAAGTAAGGTTTGGCTATGAAACCCCAAAGCCCGTCCCCAGTTTGACTCACTTCCACCAGCAAGACTCCACCCTAAAGGCTCTACAACCTTCCCAAACAGTGCCACTGCGCATGAGCCTACGGGAACATTTCACCTTCAAACCACATCCACCAGAAGGAAATGCTGTTTTTTAAAGTCTGTATTTCTTCTTTTGTTTAAAAAAAAAAGTATTTCTGATTCTGAAAAATGTATGCATTACTTAGTTCACTAGTATGGAATCTAATACAAAAATTATTTATTTACATAAATAGATACATCTCTGCATAGTAGAGAGAATGCTTTTGGCCACGAACATAAAGCTCTTCTCAAGCCAACCTGTGCCTGAGTGGAATTTATTGGATCTGATAATGAGACATGCACAAGGAGCAAGAGGTTCAGGTGTGGTTTAACCCAGGCTTTCAAACCATCATAAGAGCCCCATCACTTTGATGTCTATTTTCTCTGCCCTTTTGTAACGTGCTGCTGCTGTCTTTGCATGGGTGTCTCAAGAAGCCGACAGTGAGAGCAGGCTTCTAGGGAGTTACGTAAGAGCTGATTTCAGAACTCCCTCATAAAAGCAGGGACAGATCCAGAAAAGGGAAGACAGCCAACATAGGTCACGCTATCCAGTGAGCGAGCACTAAGGGAAACTGAGGCTTGTTCCCACTGAGCATTGTAGAACATGGATCAAATCACCCTGTCTGGAGGGCAAGGAAGTAGGGCGTACCCTGCCTGGAGGTCAGGGGAGTAGGTTACGTGTCCACATACGCTTGTCAGTAGTGATTGGCGGAAAGCAGGTTTCCCACGTGTTACCAGTGCTGGCGTAGCCGGAGACCTCCCATGCTCTCCCGGGGCCCTGCAGAGGAAGAACACACCTGTAGCCATCCCAGCATCCCAAGCCCAGCCCAGACTCCCTCCGATTCACTTACAGGGCTCCTCCAGCCAGCCCCAAGCGAGGGAGAGCTGGGGGGGAGCAGGAGGCGAGCCCGCGCCCACCACACGGTGAGAGAGCCGCAGCCTGACGTAAGCAGCAAGCAGCACCGGGCTCCTCGCCCCAAGCTCTGGCTCGTGCATCAGGCGTTCTCACCGGCAGCTGCAGCTGGGGAGGGGCAGGGGCGCTGCCTTGTGAGGTGCACGCCCCGCCGGAGCAACCAGACCTGACACTCAGCTGCAGCCAAAGGCTGCCATGAGGGAATGTGGGCCCAAGGGTGCCAGGTTTTCTGATATTTCAAGAGTAGCCAGAAATCCGGACTTTTATATGAATGCTCCCCATCCGAAATGCTGGAAATGAATTCAGAATGTTTTGGATGCTACATGGGCCGAAAGACTCACATCTGTGAGCCAGACGCAACACTGGATTGCCAGTTTGCAACCTGTGATGCAGATCCACCCCGTAATTTTACAGAAGGGACAAATGAACCATTCTAGAGACGGTCAGTGACTTACCCAAAGTCACGGCGCAGGGTCCCAGGTGGAATTGGGCCAGCAACCAGAATTTCACCATCGTGGACCTTTATGCTCTGAACCAGTATGTTCAGAAAAGATCCATTCAGGGCCCAAACCAAGGATGGCAAATGATAGCCCTCAGGTCATATCTGGTCCACGGTCTATTTTTTTGTAAATAAAGTTTTATTGGAATACAGCCACAAGAGATTGTTTACATACTGTCTGGGGCTACTTTCCTGCTACAATGACAGAATGGAGTCACTGGGACAGAGACCACATGGCTCACGACGTTGAAAATATTTACGGTCTGATCTTCATAGAAAACACGCACGCGCACATACACACGTTTGCCGAGTGCTACTCTAGACCCTTGACATTTTCAGATGCAATATTTCTTGTTTCAGCTATTCATGAGATGTCCCAACAGTCTCAGCAGTATTATTTGGTGACACATTTGAGCACCATTTGAAGGGTGGCAGGTCTGGGGGTGCCTGTGCCAGGGTGGGAGAGGGATTGAGCCCAGCAGTTGAAGTTTATCTTACTCCCATGAGATGACGAAAGCAAAAATCACTAGTACCAGCAGCAGGAGTGTAAACTCTCTAAACCGCCCAGAAAAGGAAAGGGTGGCCAGAGGCACTGGAGGCCAGCAATGTAAAGCTTCGTCATGCAGAAACTTGAGACAAATGAGGTTTGGTGGTGGCAGTGGGGAAGGACACATAGCTGACCTCCCCACATGCTTTTGGAAACAAAACCAATGTGATTTGTGTAGTAGTTTCAGAGCCGGCTCCAAACTACACACACACACACACACACACACACACACACACACACACACACACAAATATCCTAGAGATGAATGAGAGGATGGTGATGTGTGTTGTTAAGACACATGAGGTCGGGGGTTGGGAAGATAGCTCTGTTGGCAAAGAGCTTGCCTCACGAGCAGAAGGACCTGAGTTCAATCCCCACAATCCGTGTAAAAGTGTCCGGGCATAGGGGTGCAGGTCTGCAGTCACAGCTCTAGGGAGGTGGAGACAGCAGAGACAAGCAGATTCGGATGGACTCACTGCCTAATTGGCCAGGGAGCTCCATGGCTATAAAAGACCTTGTCACCAAAAAAAAAAAGAAAAGAAAAGAAAAAAGTGGACAGTTGACAGGCACGATGGCACACACCTTTACTCCCAGCACTCGGGAGGAGGCAGAGATGGGAGGATCACTGTGAGTTCAAGGCCACCCTGAGACTCCATAGTGAATTCCAGGTCAGCCTTGACCAGAGTGAGACCCTACCTTGAAAAAAAAAAAAAAAAAAAAAAAAAAAAAAAAACAAAGAAAGAAAGGAAGAAGGAAAAGAAAAGACAAGGCAAGAAAAGACAAGACAAGAAAGAAAAGAAAAGTGAACAACATTCCCAAATATGATACACGAAGTTGTCCTCCGGCTTGTGCACACATGTGCACATGCACTGCCTCACACACAGGCCCCCACGTGTTCGCACACGCGCGCGCGCACGCACACACACACACACACACACACACACACACGCACACTCAGTCCCCCGCCCCGGGTTTCCCCCTGTGTGTCCCTGCAGGAGGGCCGGTGTGTTGGGAGTGCCTGATCAGAACTCCGGTGTCAGAAAGCCTACCGCGGCCGGGCGTGGGAGTCCTGGCTTCCTCCAGCCCAGCACGGCTCACGGGCCCCTGCTCTCCGCCTCCCACCCCTCAGTTCGGAACTTGGGAAAGAGCTATACATTGTTTGAAACAAATGCTAATAAGGTCATGGCGTCTGTGATGGAGACTTACCTGTCATGAAGCCCCCACACGACGGATACTGATGGTCCCCACCTGTTGTGGAGGTTTGAATCACATGTCCCCTATAAGCTCGCGTGTTCTGAATGCTTGATGCCCAGCTGTTGGCAGTTTGGGAGGTGGAGTCTTGCTGGAAGACGCGGTTAATGGGGATGGTCTTAGGGGTGTTACATCCGGCTCCTCCTTGCCAGGGTTTGGCTCACTCTTCTGCTGCTGTTTTCCCCCTGCTGTGGCAGAGGGGATGCCCAGCCTCTGCTCATGCCATGCTTTCCCCTGCTGTCATGGAGCTTCCCCTCGAGACTGTAAGCCAAGATAAGTCCGTCTCTCCCATCAGCTGCTTTGGGTCAGTTGTTTTGACCTAGCAATGAGGAAGTAATAACACCACCATCTATAAGCATCAAGTCACTTGGGCCCTGACACCGATCGAGAAGTCATCCGCGGACTGGGGAGGTAACTCAGTAGGTGCGGTGCTCGCTGTGCATATGTGAGGACCTGGGTTTGGATTCCATATAAAGACGACACAGTAGAAACCACCTGAAACCCCAGCACAGTGCGTGCGCCGGCCTGCCTGGCTTCTGCAGCAACAGACAACGTGCACCCCATCTCAAGAGGGCTGGCAGGTGAAGACAGAAGCCAGAGGTTATCCTTTCACCTCCACATATGTGCTGTGGCATGTGCTGTGGCATGTGCACGCACACGCGCACACACACACACACACACACACACACACACAACCACGAGTTGTCAAAGCAGGATAAGAAACTCCACTTACAAGCTGTTCATTAGTTGCCCAACTGTTGGTAGCTGTTGGTAGGCATTGCTTAGCATCACCGGACAAAACACCATTGAAAGAATCTGACGCTCTGTAAAGTCCTGGCTTATGTATGCAATATCTGAAATTAAGTGGATTACCCATCAGCCGTTTGCTCCATGTGATTTGAACCCTCACGTAGCTCCCAATACATGTCTTTCCCTCAAACGTTAACAGGAGCAAAGGGATAATTCCTTAAGGAGTGAGATCACATCGCCTCAGAGGACAGGTGTGAGGGCGACAAGTAGAAGATGGGAGGTAATCTTAAGCTCCGTGCGCTCCGTGGGCGCCGTGCTCTCTCCTCACAATCTTACCTCGGAATCACAGAGTTAAGGCTCTGAGATCCCTCCAGAAAACATGAGAATGGTGATGAAGGCCTTTTGTTGTAAGACCAATGGGGACCAGAATTTGGAGGTTGATTTGGAAGGATGCATGGGTATGTGTGTGTTTACGCTTATGGACTATGCATGCGCGCGTGCACACACACACACACACACAGAATTTCAACTTTAATCATACCAAGAACAAAATCATCTGACAGAGAGAGTGGTGATGCCAGACATGGTGGCGCACGCCTTTCATCCCCGCACTCGGGAGGCAGAGGTAGGAGGATAGCCGAGAGTTTGAGGCCACCCTGAGACTACATAGTGAATTCCAGGTCAACCTGGGCTAGAGTGAGACCCTACCTCAGAAACAGAAAAAAAAGAAAGGAAGGGAGGGAGAAAGGAAGGAAGGAAGAAAGGGTGGTAGTCATGACATTTTTGTGCAGCTACAAGAAGTGAAAAGCATTACTTTAATATGTAAACCAACTGTAGGAATACAAGCTACTTTAATCTAGGACCTTATGCTTTAGAAAGAATCAGTTAAAGACGTTCATAAAACTTACTGGTTTATTCATAACAAAACCAAACAAAAACACTAGGTACTGACCTAAACACCCATCAACGGCAGGAAGTCAGTAGGCGCCATTGCTTAATGCGCCTGCCCGAGGGCTGTGGTGGTCCTGACCACAAAGGCAAGTGGAGGAGAGGAGCACGTGTGGCCTCTTCATCAGATGGTTGGGGTGCAAGTCCTGACTTTGCCATTTAACTATCGTGTTGAGCCGGTGGATTCATCTTTCTCTTATTTTGCTCATCTAGAAAGTGGCTATCATGTCAGTAACCTAAGTATAGGGTTTGGGTGACGATGAATTCAGATGGTACACGCAGTTGTGTCCATGAGTGGTCAAGTTATGACTCATGTTCTGAGATGGTGCACTTTGTGGTCATTTAAACGACATGTTTGAGAAAGGGACGTTTGTGAAAGCCTACTATTTAATAAATGGAAATATGACATATAAAGTACAGAAATTATAAATTTACAGCTGAGTAACCTTTTGCATGTTTCAACCTTATGCAGTCTCTACTGTACACAAGCCAAGAGATAACCACCATTCTGACTTTTGTCATTTTATATTATTTATTTTATCTATTACTGAATTTCACATAAATAGGACCCAATTGCACTTTTTGTTTTTTTTCTCCGAGGCAGGGTCTCACTCTAGCCCAGGCTGACCCGGAATCCACTATGTGGTCTCAGGCTGGCCTCGAACCCACGGTGATTGTCCTACCTCTGCTTCTCGAGTGCTGGGATTACAGGCGTGCACCACCACACCCACCTCCAACTGTACTTTTGTTTGACTTTTTTCACAGAAATTGATTCTCTCGGGCTCATTCATGTTGTATGTGGTAAGTTTTCTTTCTCATTGCAGTACAATAGTCCACAGTGTGAATTTACTCTTACTCTTTCTATTGTGAACGAGCATTAGGTAACTTGCTATTTGGTTTACTATGGATAAAAATCAAATGTGAACATTCTTATATTTGCCTTTTGCTGGACAAAAGCACTTGGATATTGTTGTAGACCTGATTGAGACCCTAACCCACCAAGTCACATGAAGTCTTAGGGCCCCAGTATCTCAGAGAGTGACTGTATTTGGAGACAGGATCTACACAGAGGTGATGAAGCTAAAGAGAGGC
Source organism: Jaculus jaculus (assembly GCF_020740685.1). Lineage (NCBI taxonomy): Eukaryota > Metazoa > Chordata > Mammalia > Rodentia > Dipodidae > Jaculus > Jaculus jaculus. Next base: position 130,667,795 of record NC_059110.1, read on the forward strand.
TATAGAATTGGCCCTAATCCACCATGAGTGTGTTTTCTATGAGGAAGTGACTTAGACACACATACAACGGAAGGCAGCTCTCCACAGCCACAGAGGGATGCCTAAAACCGATCGTCCTCTTAGGCCCTAAAGTGACCCCTGCCCTTCAGGTGCCCTGACCTTGGAGTTGCAGTCTCCAAAACTATGAGGAGACAAGTCTGTCTGTATTACCCAGTCTTGAGTACTTTCTTATGAAAGTCTGAGCAAATTACCATAAGCATATGTCCAAGACTAGAATTGCCAAGTCATGGAGGACATAATATACATAAATATAAAGTGTGAATAATTTCCCCTGACCTAAAACTTTGACTTGTAAGCTGTTCAGCAATATCTACAGGAACTAAGTACATACATATAAGGCACGTATACCTACATGAATATGTTATGCACGCACACATATAATGTGTGTATGACACAGAATCAGCTCTGGTGGATAGCAGAAATTTAACCTGATGATCAGAAGTGTCCACCAGAGCTGATTGCACATATGTGACTATACCTGTTGTTAACTCTGATAGATTCAATGCAGATAGATAGATAGATAGATAGATAGATATAGATGATACAGATATAGATGATATGGATACAGATATATAAAATGGGGGCTGGGAACATGGTTCAGTAGTTAAAACACTTCATTGCAAAGTCTGCCAACCCAGGTTCCGTTCCCAAGCCACCCATGGAAGCTGGACACAAGACTGGCACAAGCATCATCCACTCACCCCCACCGCACCCACACAGGCAGATACATTCAAAAGTAAATTATATGTATGTATAGATATGTATCTATAGATATATATATATATGATTAGCTCTCATAGATATTACTGAAAAGCATAAAATAGAATTTTTAAATCAGGGGAACTTATTTATACTTTATATATCCAATTTTATGAGTGCATACAGTTGTAGATACAAATATGTATATTTCTAGATAGAAGAAAAGACAAATAGAGGTATATGGTAGGAAAAAGATGCATCCAAAAGTTGGTTGTAGTTTTTTTTAATTCTTTTTCATGTATTGTTTATAATGAACATGGCTCACTTATATAATAGTTATTTCCATTTTGATGGTGGACATTCCGGACAATGGGATTAGGATGACTAGTGTTTAATGTTTCTATATTTTCCCACAGTAGGCATAAGTTACTTTTATAATCACAGAGGGAAATGTTCCTAATAAAGGAGAAGAGCTTGGCAGGAAATGCAGTAACATGTCATTAGCATTGATCTCTGAGCTGGGAGGCTTCAGATTATTGTGGCTTTGTCTTCATTTTAATTATCTTCATTTTCCACATAATGTAGTGACCATATGTTACTGTTATAATGAGAGTGGAAGGAGGAGAGATTCCTCTTGAATGCATAGCAGGAAATAAGCCACAAAGTGGTCAGGCATCGAAAGAGTGGCCATTTCTTATTTCAACAACTATTAGCAGATGACATTCAGAGGAATCACTTTTGTTGGCTGTGCCAGGAGGGAAAGAAGGCACTTCCAAAGGGACGAGGCTCCTTCATCAATTGTAAAGCACAGACTGACTTCAGGCGCTCCCATGTGTGAAAAGAGAAATTGCATCCAAGAACTGAACATGTGTCACCAAAAGAGCAAGGAGGTTCTAGCATAGTCCCGGGCCAGCTCAGGGTTCACGACTGTCCTCTGCAATGTGGGTCCAGGACTGCAAAGGCCAACCTAGAGCCCAAGTAGAAGGTTGGCAGCAGGAGGAACGGGGACCCTGGCTGCAGCCGCCAGTCCCTGGGGGCCAGGAGCAGAAGGAATCACCTATTCACTCACCGAGTGGCTTCCTGGCTGGAGGACACCCACTGACCGGGCAGGGCACGGTGACGTTTAATTGGCTAATGTCTGGAGAACGCTTTGAAGATGAAAAGTCCCAGGTGGGTATCATCACCACACACTTCTTAAGGTAATGCATGAGAATAATAATAAAGTTCTCCCCCACTGGGTCTTTCATCCGCGGATTTCAAAGCACTTAGTGAGCCTTAATTAACTCTCCCAGCACCTCTATGAAGTCAGCATTAATAGCCTCTTGCATTGGACGAGGAGAAAGAGGAGGCTAAGAGACTTGCCCAGGCCCTCAGAGAATCTCAGAAAAGGCGGATGACAGCCGCACATGAGATGACTGTACCTCCAGTGACTCCTCTGCACAAAGCCTCTTGGGAAGTTCGAGGGACACCCCTGTAATGTGCGGGGGTGGGGGGCAGGGAGGTGGTCTGAGACCAGCTCGCAAGCTTCAGTTATTAAATTTTCACGAATTTTTCAAACCAGTTGTGAAACAAAGCCTTTATTTAAAATTAGATTATATCAACTTATAATTGAGTTCTACTGAAACAAAGGACTAAACTCTCAAAACTGTTTCACTTCTGCATATTGGACCACTCTTTGCTGCTCTCTGCGCTATTGACCTGCACAGCTTTTGTCCCATGCGGACGGCAGGTGACGGTGGGCTGTGGAGAGTCACTTCCTACCTCCCCTTGCAGGAACGTCTCAGTGGTCGCTTGCAACCAGCCATGGCTTTGGAGTATTTACACCATGGACGTTGGTACACGTTCCAAATCAAGGCTTGATTGGCTGCTCTCTTGACTTCTAGACTAAAGAGAGGCGATGGAGAGAAGTGTCCTTTTTCTGTAGCTATTAAATTGTGAGTATTGTACAAACAACTGGGGGAAATGTCACCCACCATTCAAAATCCATTATCCAATTCAGCGAAGAAGTCACCCATGCTGTCACTGACAAGTGAGGCGTGTTCCCGTATACATCTTGTCTTATGACATAAGTGAAAATATTTGTGTCAAACCCACGTTTCCCCTCAAGTGCAATTCTAGGTCAGCTACAAATACAAGAGTTTGACACACGTAATGAAAGCACTCTGTGAGAACCCACTGGCAAGTTATATTTTATTAGTAAACTGAATATTACACGTCCTTTGTATAAGCACAATTTATTATTATTCATGCTTTGTTGTTTCTTTTCCATGCAGACCCTGTTAAACATTACCAGCACACACTGGTAGGCCACTGACAGATGTGCAATGGGCCCTGGCCCTGCCCTGTGAGAGATGACAAACCAGTTCCTTCAGTGTGAAGGACTGCCACAGGTCAGGGGCAATGTTTATATACAACTGATCAAACTTAGGAAAGCTTCAGATTCGTGCCGTACGCCACACGGTCCCACGTGTGATTAAAAGGAAGGGGCTGTGGAGATGGCTTAGTAGTTAAGGGATCTTGCCATTTAAGCACGAGGGTCTGAAAGGGCTTGAGAATGCCTAAACTCGACTCCCCAGAACCCACACGACCATGCATGTCTGTTACGGTGGATGAAGGACCTAGAATCACTCATCAAGAAATAGCAGCGTTGGAGCCGGGCGTGGCAGCACACGTCTTTAATCCCATCACTCGGCAGGCAGACATAGGAGGATCGCCATGAGTTCGAGGCCACCCTGAGATGACAGTGAATTCCAGGTCAGCCTGGGCTAGAGTGAGACCCTACTTCGAAAACCAAAACAAACAAACAAACAAAAAATAGCAGCTGTGGGGCTAGAGAGATGGCTTAGTGATTAAGACGCTTGCCTGTGAAGCCTAAAGACCCATGTTCAACTCTCCAGATCCCACGTTACCCAGATGCACAAAGGTGAGGGAAGCCCAAGGTCACACATGCCCACTAGGTGGCGCAAGCGTCTGGAGCTTGATCACAGTGGCTGAGGCCCTGGTGTGCCAATTCTGTCTGCCTGTCTCTCTCTCTCTCTGAAATAATACTTTAAAAAATAGCAGCTTTGAGTTGAGGGAGAGACTCCATCTGCAGGAAATACACATATGAACTCGAATTTCTCCTCTGGTCTCTGCATGCAAGCACGTGGCATGCATATACCACCACACCACACCACATGTACTTTACACACACAAGCATGAGAAACAGTTGCAAAATAAGACATGTGAATAGCGATTGCACGGCCACCTCCTCTTTCCGCACTGCCTGGTCCTCCACTGTACCATGACTCATGGAGCTGGCACTGGCGTGGCCTGGGCCTTGCAGGGATCCATCCACACACTAAATCTGGAGCTGCACTGACTTCCAGACCCGGAGACATAATCGGTAGTTCTCAGTGAACTCTGCCTTCATTCTTCATGACAGTGAAGCACTGACCTCCAGTGTGATGCTATCGGCCCATTGCCTGTCAGCCCGCTGTTGCAACATGAGGACACAGAGGTCTGAGACAACATGAGCCACCTGGCCGTACTTGGCCCTAGACATTGTGGGTAGTGAAAAAGGAAAAAAAAAAGTGAAAGTGAGATGATGGGAGCCAGAAGCTATTCTCTTAGATCCTTCCAATCACCATTTGTATAAAATTTTAAATATATTTTTTATTTATTTTCAAGCACTGAGTCATAGAGAAGAGAGAATGGGCATGCCAGGGCCTCCATCTGCTGCAAACGAACTCCAGATGCATCTGCCACTTTGTGCATCTGGCTTTACATGGGTACTGGGGAGTCAAACCTGGGTCAGGAGGCTTTGCAGGCAAGCACCTTAACCACTGAACTATTTCTCCAGTGCTATATAAAATTTTAGATGGAAGATCCTGTTTATCTCAGTATCTAGTCAAAACAGACATCTCTTCTCCCAGTGGAAGTAACTCAGGGATGCATCCCATGTAATCATAAATGCACACACGTTTATTTTATGTTTTGATGAGTCACGTGAAACAGAACACACTGTATTACAAGTTATTATTATTATTATTATTATTATTGCAAAGTTACATGCTTCATGTATTCCAACATTTAAACATTCATGTCAACCTGAAAAAGGGAAAGATTGAACTGTCGTTTTTTTTAAATTTCCCTAAAGAAAACATTATAAAATTATTGTCCACAGAGATATGGTGGCATGCACCCACATTCCTGGCACAGGGGAGACTGGACAGAAGAAGGGAGAGTTAGATGCCAGTCTAGGCAACATAGAAAGACCAGTCTTGAGGAAAAAAATTAAACCATTTTCAGGAGGTGGAAGCTGGAGAATTAGGAATCCAAGACTTCCCTCAGTTACACAGAGTTGTGTGAGGCCAGCTTAGGTTATGTGACATCCTGTCTCAAAAAAAAAAAAAAAATCTAAAAATAAAAATATAGTAAGTAAATAAAAATCATGGGCCAGAGCAGTTAAGGCACTTGCTTGCAAAGCCAAAGAACTCAGGGTCAATTCCCCAGGACCCATATAAACTGGATGCATAAGGTGGCACATGTATCTGGAGTTTGTTTGCAGGGCTAGAGGCCCTGGCACATCCATTATCTCCATTTGCTTCTATCACCCTCTCTCTCTCAAATAAATAAATTAAATATATATACAAAGTTCATTAACATGTGACCAAGTGAATATGCAATCAGAATGTAGGAAAAATAAGCTTTATAAAAATGAATCAGGAAATTCATTAAGAACATAGTATTTTCTTAAAGTTTTTATATTTTGTGGTTTATTTAATCATTCTTATAAATATTTGGCTTCATTTCTGATGCTCTATCATTTGGATTTGTGTTCTTTCCTTTTCATTTCGTGTGTGTGGCATGCACGCATGTATGCATCTGTAGGTGTATGACCACTTGTGCATGTGGAGTTAGAGGATGACCTCGGGTGTTGATTCCTAGGGATGTCGCTCATGTCTTGCAGAGAAAGGGTCTCTCATTGGCCTGGAGTTCACCAATCAGGCTAAGCTGGTTGGCCAGTGAGCTCAGAATTCTACTTGTCTCTGCCTCCCAGTGCCGGCACTACAAAAGCGCACCCCTGCGCCAGTTTTGTTATTTTAAAGGGGGAGGAAGGGATCCAACTCAGGTCTCATGTTGTCAAGGCAAGCACTGTACCAACTGAGATATATTCCCCCAGCCCCAGACTCCTTTTCTTAAGGAAGATCACCTCCTCAATGTGTATAGATTTCTGACCCTTCCATCTGGGGCGGGTCCCCTGTGGAAAGGGATTCCATCCATGTGAGTACCAAGCACAGAGCAAGTCCAGTGACAGCTTCTATGGCAAAATGTGCTGTCTATCCAGAAACGCTAGGGAGGAGTGGGAATGGAACTGCACAAGGTGAAGCTGAATGATGGGTCACAAACCCTATGTCCTCCGCTTCCTCTGATCTTTCGCCTTTCCTCTTTTCCTCCACCAACCTTCTCTGAGGGACTGGTCGGCTCGGCACCTGGTCCTACACTTCCGTCTCAGCCTCTAGGCCAATAGGAAAGGTCAGTGAGCCTAGGGGGACAGGTGGACACAGGGCCAGCTGGAGAGAGAGCTGGGTAGGACTCTGATGCTGGGACATGTGCCACTGTGAAAGCCTCCCATGTCCTGGGAATTGGTCAGAATGACAAGGCTACAACCACCCAAATCTTTGGCTTGGGCCCTGGGTTTGCTGTGGCCTTCCATTGTACAATTAGATTTCTCTGGATCCGGCAGTGTCTGTATCTTATAGGGATGGTAAACTAGGTGTGAAAGAGCATCATGAGTATTAAAAAGATTGTTATAATTTTTTTACATTATTTAATGCTCCTCTGCGGAGAAAGCCTGCTGTGCAGAGCAGGAGGTGTGCAGAGTCGAGGTGGCTCTGGACTCCTGAGTCCTTGGAGGTTCTGCCGAGCACCAAAGCGGAGTCCAAGGGGGAGCCAAGCGGTGAGCGGGATGGACGACACGAACAGCGTTCGTACACCTCACCTCTAGCAAAACTTCCACGTTTCTGGTTTTTTTTCAAAGCAGGGTCTCATTCTAAACCAGGCTGAGCTGGAGACTCACTCTGTGGCCCCCAGGCTGGCCTTGAACTCTTGGCGATCCTCCTACCTCAGCCTCCTCTGTTCCACCACACCTGTCTTGAATTCATTAAGCATTTAGATGGCTTTGGTTTCATGTGAATTGATGTATTCGTTAACACACATGTCCCAGTGCTTGGCCATGGCTAGCCCTCACCTGGGGCTTGGGCTTGTGTCACCCTTGCTTGCGAAAAATGACTTGCAGCAAAGAAGGAAGAACACATGGACGATCTGTCTGGATTTGTTCACTTCTAAAAATATTATATTTTTATTTCTTTATTTATGAGAGACGGAGAGGGAATGGAACTCCAGATGCATGCACCACCATGTGCATCTGGCTTACCTGGGTCCTGGAGAATAAATCTGGTTCCTTTGGCTTTGCAGGCAAGCACCTTAACCGCTAAGCCATCTCTCCAGCCCTCTTTCTTAAAAACTTAGTATTGGGCTAGAGACATGGCTTAGCAGTTAAGCGCTTCCCTGTGAAGCCCAAGGATCCCAGTTTGAGGCTCGATTCCCCAAGACCCATGTTAGCCAGATGCACAAGGGGGCGCATGTATCTGGAGTTTGTTTTCAGTGGCTGGAGGCCCTGGTGCACCCATTCTTTCTCTCTGTCTGCCTGCCACTCTGAAATAAATAAATAAAAACAAAAAAAAAAAATTAAAACACAGTATTAAGGACATGGTGGCACATGCCTTTAACCCCAGCACTCAGGAGGCAGAGGTAAGAGGATCACCATGAGTTCAAGGCCACCCTGAGACTACATAGTGAATTCCAGGTCAGCCTGAGCTAGAGTGAGACCCTACCTCAAAAACAACAACAACAAAACCCTTCCTATTAAGATGTTTGAACATAAAGAAAAGTAAGAATGAGAAGGCGTAGTCAAAGATGAACAATTACAGCTGCTTTATCCGTTCCTTTTTTTTTCTTTGATGAAGTGGACAATCTATTTCCTATTTTCTGGTGTCTCTTGTTCTCAAAAGCCTTTATATCTCACATGGGTGAAACTACATGAAAAGAGGTTGTCTAACCCTATTTGCCAAGTATCTGTATCGGTGTGGCTAGGAGCATGGTGAAACAAGTTAATCCCATGACCAGAAGCCGAGGACCAGTCTTCATTTACTGTGTAGAAAATCCCTATGGCTGAAGCAAGGCCCTCAATGGCAGATAGAACATTCTGTAAGTCCATGCACGGATATTTGTGGCAGAAGCATTGTGAGCAGGATGGGAAATTGAAAGTGTCTTCCCATGAGAACACAGTGTGCTATGTCTTCTGTGATAGAACTGGTCCAGCGTGATCAACCTACAAGCAGATAGCTGGCTGGGCCCCCAGGAGGAACCATGTCAAGGTCTCACTGCTGGTCTCTGCTTTTAGACTCTGGAGCATTCAAGCGTAACTGCAGGTTGGTTCTGGTAAATGGAAGTCTATGTCAAACCCATATGTAAATTCCATCCCTGACACTTTAATCTTTTTATTTTTATATTATTTTATTTTTATTTTTATGAGAGAGAGCAAGAGATAGTAAAAGAGAATTTTATTTATTTTCAAGCAGAGAGAGATAGAGAGAAGAGAGACAGACAGAGAGAATAGGGACGTCAGGGCCTCTAGCCACTGCAAAACAAACTCCTGACGGATGTGCCACCTTATGCATCTGGCTTTACGTGGCACTGGGAAACCAAACCTAGGTTTTGCAGGCAAGCACCTTAGTCACTAACCAGCTCTCCAGTCCTGTTATAGTTTGTGGAAAATGTGTGGGCTGAGAGATGGCTCAGAAATGTGCCTGCCACAAGGCATGAGGACCTGAGTTCAGATCCCAAGAACCCACATAAAAATTCTGGTGTGTGGTGATACATACCTGTAATCCCAAAGGTAGGGAGGAAAAGACAGGCGGCTATCTAGGGCTTGCTAGTTAGCTGGTCTAGCTGAACCAGTGAGCTGCAGGTTCAGTAAGAAACCTTGTTTCAGAAACCTGAGATGGAAGACTGGAGAGATAGCTTAGCGGTTAAGTGCTTGCCTGTGAAGTCTAAGGACCCCGGCTTCGAGGCTCAATTCCCCAAGACCCACGTTAGCCAGATGCACAAGGGGGCGCACGTGTCTGGAGTTCATTTGCAGTGGCTAGAAGCCCTGGTGTGCCCATTCTCTCTCTCTCTCTCTCTCTCTCTCTCTCTCTCTGCTTCTTTCTCTCTCTGTCTGTCGCTCTCAAATAAATAAATAAAAATAAAAACAAACAAAACCTGAAGTGGGGAGCAATTGAGGAGGACACCTGATGATGACCTCTGGCTTCCATACTCATGGGCATTAGAACCTGCATACACACATTCACTACACACAGACGCACATACCACATACATATATACACATCAAGAAATAAAATATAAAATAAATAAATTTACATTTTCAAGAAAATTTCAGTGAGGGGATGGAAGAGAGGAAGGATGGGAGCAGGGTTAATTAAAATGAAAGGTGTTATAAATAAGCCAGATGCAAACCTACTTCTTCACTGGCTAATAATATATCTGATTAAAAAGAGTCGGGACAGAAACACCCTGTGGGGTTGAATAATGCTGTGTCTGGAAGTCATAGATTGTTACAAGAAAATTTCAATGCCTGAAGTGGTATACCTTCCAGTGAGCCCCTGATGCCCCTAAAACATTACAAGTTACGGTCAAGCCTCTTGGATGCCCACACTGTGACATGCTTGGGCTACAGGTTACAGAGAAATCAGGCTGGAGCTGAGCTGGAAGCCTCTTCCCTGTTGACTAGATGTCAGGATGCCGGAACTGTGCAGCCTGTTGGGAGAGAAACGTCATCGAATTTCTTAACTAGCAATAGACCCTGCAAGCTTTATGTCTAGACAGTGGGGGGTGCGCAGAAGTTAGGGCTGGAGAGATGGCTTAGTGGCTAATGGTACTTGCTTACAAAGCCTGTCCGCCCAGGTTTGATTCCCCAGTATTCATGTAAAGCCAAATGCAGCAAGTGCCACATGCACCTGGTGTTTATCTGCAGCATGAAGAGGTGCCAGTGTGCCCATTCATTCTCTTTCTCTCTCTCCTTGCAAATAAGTACATAAAAAATTTAAAAACATTTTAATTTAATTAAATCAATTAATTTACTTAACAGAGAAGTGGAGAGGGAGAGAGAGGAAGAGAGAGAGAGAGAGAATGGGTGTGCCAGGGCAGCTAGCCACTGCAAACAAACTCCAGATGCGTGCACCCCCTCATGTATCTAGCTAATGTGGGTCCTGGGGAATCGAGCCTGGGTCCCTTGGCTTTGCAGGCAAGTGCCTTAACTGCTAAGCCATCCCTCCAGCCCGCATTAAAAATTTTGTAACCCATATTGTGCACATGTATACATATATTTACACATGTATGCATATGCGTGCATATAGATGTTCACAAGCATGTGTTTGCATATGTGTAAATAGCATCTCAGACAGATTCTAGGGTTGATCCTAGCTCACATTCCAAGCTTGGCAAAGAGAAAACACACGCAAGACTGCCCTTGTAAACTATAACCTTATTTTTATTTTCTTTCTGACAATTTCAGTGATGTACATAACGCATTTTGATCATCTCGGCCCCCCGCCCCTTATTCCTATCCCATTCCCATTAAAGCCCCTTCTTCTTCCCCTCGTGTTTCCATTGCGGCTTGCTGAAGCTCGCAGTTTCATCAGGATCGCTTGCGTGCGTGCCCACGGAGAGGGTATTGCTGGAGCATGGGCAACTGATCAGTGGCTGCATCACTAAAGAAAATACTCCCCTCCCCCAGCAACCATTAGCTGCCAACAGCTCCTTCAGGAGTGGAGTCTCATGGGTTCCTCCACCATCCAAGATGGAATGTGGATGGGACTTTCCAAGAGCCTTTCATCTTCAAAAAAAAAAGAGCGAGATTTAAACTTTTCCATGAGAATAAAGCCCAGCTGTGGCAGGAAGGTGCCAGACCCCACCCTGACTCATAAGTACCGCACAGAACGCCAGCTCGCCGGCCTCCTCCTGGCACAAGCCCCAAACCCCTCAGCCCACGTGTCCACTGTCAGCCCAGGGTTAGATAGTGAGCAGGTCAGTGGTAAAACTTAGTCCATCTGAGCCTGCATGATTCACAGACACCAGCACATTTGTCAGAAGACAGACCAGTCAGGCAGCCAGGAAGTGGTTCAAGACGCTCTGGAAGCATCTTTCACCTTAGGGAACCCATCTGGGGGGCTGGGGAGCTGGGGAGCTGGCTTATCAGTTAACAAGGAGGGCCTGAGAGGGCATGAGGTCACCTGAGTTCAATTCCATGGCACTCCTGGAAATAGCCAGGCATGGCCACACACTTGGTTAGCCCGTTAGTTAACCCTACCTAGTCTTCTGGGGGCAGAGACTGGAAAACAGCAGCTTCAGGTGAATGAAACAGGCAGAGAAAACATGAGGACACCGGAAGTCCTCCTCTGTCCTCCCCCCGTGTGCACCGGCTACATCTGCACACACATCAAATCACACACTACAGCACAGATGCTCTACACACACACCGAGAACATTTTTTAAGGAGGAAAAGCCTATTTAGATGGGCTGGAGAAATAGCTCAGTGGTTAAAGGAACTTGGTTACAAAGCCTAACGACCTGGGATCTGATTCACCAGTACCCATGTAAAGCCACATGCACAAAGTGGTACATGCGTCTGGAGTTCATTTACAGTGGCAGGAGACCCTGGTGCATTTAAACACACACACGCACACACACACACACACACACACACACACACACACATTCATACACACACCACACTTGGAAATAAACATTAAAAAAAAAAGAACTGGGCTGGAGAGATGGCGTAGCTGTTAAGCGCTTGCCTGTGAAGCCTAAGGACCCCGGTTCGAGGCTCGGTTCCCCAGGTCCCACGTTAGCCAGATGCACAAGGGGGCGCACACGTCTGGAGTTCGTTTGCAGAGGCTGGAAGCCCTGGCGTGCCCATTCTCTCTTTCTCCCTCTATCTGTCTTTCTCTCTGTGTCTGTCGCTCTCAAATAAATAAATAAAATTAAAAAAAAAAAAAAGAACTGACCGCTTCATATAATAAAGTCAGTAATGCCATCGACTTGCTGGCCACGTGTGACTGACTGAGGGCAAGCCTGGTCCATGCAGAACCAATCACAAAGCCTTCAGAAGAAATATTTGAGTATGCTGCGCTCTCTGCAAGGTGAAAGCCAATGAGATCAATCTACAGAGACAGGGTGGCCTGGCCTCATGTGGTTCACCACATAAACAAAGCCAGTCAAGAGAGAGAAGGAAGGATGGAGCTAAGGCAGAAAGCTGATGGAGAGCACACTCAATGATTTCTTAATTTCTGACTTCAGGTGCCCCCAAGACTCAACTGCTTTCTTGTCCCATCTTGCCACTTGGAGTTCACCTCCTTTCTGGATTCTTTAGGAATGCCCAGGAATCTTTTCTATTGGACTTTTCTCCACCCCTGCCAAGCTTGGCTTTAATAACATCAATTAAAACTGTAAGTATTTTAACTTCCTCAGGATGGCAAATTGAGTCTTTTCATTGCTCTCCCAGGCTTCTAAATGTCTGGTGGGAATAAAGAAATGATAGGCACAGCACCTCTGAACGCTGAAGGTTAGCCACCTAATGCCCCAATAACGTAAGACACCCATCACAAAAACACCAGATCACTGGCTCAAAGCCAATTCCCAACCCAAAGTCAAAGGCAGTTTCACACGTGTCTGGTTAAAAGTGAACTTTCAAACCCTCTTACTGCAGCTCCCACGTGACACGTGAGACCCCTCGACAACATTGCTCCTTCCCAGAGACTTCAATCCAGTTTTCCAAGTGTTCTTATTACAAAACAATCTTTCTAGGCTGAAAAAAAAAAAAAAATCTGCTTTCCTGTAACTTCCAACTGCTGGTCTTAATTATACACCCTGGAGCTATACAAAATAGATCAAAGTCCTCTTTCACATGATAGCACTTGAAATATTTAAAGTCCAAATACTATGATTACTATTCTGTTTATTGAGTAATTACTACATGCCAGCACTTGGCTATCACTTTTAATCTTTATGGCAGGCTGAGAAGCAGATTACGGCTGGATCCTCATTTTTCAAGCGAGAGCACTGAGGCAGGGTTCGGGGTTCTGTCCTATGCCTGCACCTGTCTGCAAAGAGTTACAAAGAGTCCCCGAGTTGGACCTTCTGAGAACAGGACATGTTAAAGTGTTGATGCCTTTAATTTGTGACTTTTATTTAGACTTGTGGCCTATTGGTCTCTCTGTCTTTCATTTCTCAGCCCACAAATGTCATCCCATGGTGATCCCAGTGGGAAACCCCAGGAGACACCATTTCTAGGTGACCAGCATGTGAACCTCACTCTTCATCCCAGCATCTTAGTTGCTCTTCAGACTTCTGTTGCCTCCAGTTTCCCTGAAAAGTGTGTTTTGCATCTTATTCCCAGTTCTGACTGCCATCACTATTTTGTCCCTTCATTCTAGGACGCCGTAGGCCAGCATGGCAGAATTCCTAGATCAACATGTGAGGGGAAAAAAATACCCATTTTCTATCATTGCATGACAAGCCACTCCAACAACACACCGGCACACAACTGCTATTATTATATTCTGACAGTGTGTGGGAAATGCATGAGAAGTCTCTCTTCCACAATGTCTGATGCCCTGGGTAGAAAGTCTCAAGGACCACGGGTGGCTTGCCCTCCTGAACCTGGAGTTATCTGAGAATATCATCATGCACACGTGTCTGTGCACACACACACACACACACACACACACACACTCACACTTACTAGGTGGTTGATAACAGCTGTCAGCTGAGACCTCAGTGGGCTATTGATTGACACAGCATTTAAAAAAAATACCCTTTTATTGACAGCTTCCATAAATATAGACAATAAATCATGCTAATTCCCTCCCTCACCTCCTTTCTCCCCCTCTAAAATCCAACCCCCATGGAATCCCCTCCTCCTTCCAATTAGCCTTTTATTGTATTTATATATTTTATTTATTTGTTTGAGAGAGACAAAGACGGGAGTGGAGAGAGAGAGAGAGAGAGAGAGAGAGAGAGAGAGAGGGAGAGAGAGGGCACGCCAGGGCCTCCAGCCACTGCAAACGAACTCCAGATGCATGTGCTTCCTTGTGCATCTGGTTTACTTGGGTCCTGGAGAATCGATCCAGGATCCTTTGGCTTTGCAGGCAAAGGCCTTAACCACTCAGCCATCTCTCCAGCCCCACAGTCTTTTATTTTGATGTCATCATCTTTTCCTCCTATGGTGAAGGTCTTGTATAAGTAGTGTCAGGTACTGCAAGGTCATGAACATCAAGGCCAGTTTTGACACAGCCTCTAAATACACTATAGTTGGGGCTTGAGTGGAAAATGGCCCCCATAACTCTTAGGTTTGAACACTTGGTTGTCAGCTGGTGTCATCGGTTGGGAAGGTTGTGGAACCTTTAGGCAGTAGAGCCGTTCTGAAGGAGATGAGGCATTGCGGGAGGGTCTTGATGTTTTATAGCCTGGTCCCACTTCCTGTCCAATCTCTCCTACCTGGTTCCACTTCCTGTCCACCCTCTTGTGGAGCCTGACAGAAGGAAGTGAGGCACCTGGGGAGCACCTGGAGGTTTCAGAGCCAGTTCCCAATTCCCGTCCAACCTCTGTTCCCGAGTCTGTAGCAGCGTAACGATCAGGCTTCCCTCTCCTGCCACCATGCCGTCCCCATCATGACTAAAGCAAGGTGAGTTAGGAAAATTAGGAACGGATTTTGTTCCAACCCCTGGCCTCCATGAGTTTTGTGACCTTCTTATGGTGAGACATGTCCAAATTGCCTTTAGATTTTGCAGGTGTATGTACGGTGACTGGGACCTCTAATTCCCCTTGTCGTTTTCGACCCCGCGCCCCTCCGGTGTTTCAGCTGGATGCGTTCCTCTCACACACATGCCATTCAAAGGGTACGTCTGTGACGACACCCCGTGGGCAGATTCATGACCCAGGTGCTTTTGACTCCCTCCCCCAGCTCACCCCGCCCTAAATGCTAAGGGCGCTCACTGAGCACCTTCCTCTGTCCCCTGCAGGTGGGTATCGATGCCAAAGCTGGGCTAATACAGCGCACGCAGTATCGACCCCACCACCTACTTACTGAGCCGCCCAGGAAGCTGCCCCAGGCTGACGGCAGCCGGCATTCATAGCATTCCTGAAAGTCTACCCTGCCAGGCGGGAAGAGGGCAAAGCTTTGTGTTGTCGGATTCCCCAGATCGCAGCACCCCACCAACAACCAAGGGCCCTTGTTTAGACCACTGTCTACTCCGACAGAAGCCGAGGCCCCCAGTGCTGGCAGAAGCGCTGGGCTCCCTGCCTGGGTGGCAGGAGGTAGGCCAGAGCCATCCCAAACTCTCCACCCCGCCAGCTGCTGCTCTGCGCTTACACTGTTGTCTGAGTTTTAAAAATAAGTTCAAGAGGAAAACAAAGCTAACTCGAAGATGATGTGAAAGGCTGAGAGAGTTTTTATTTAGAGTCTGGCCAAAAGAACTAAAAAAAAAAAAAAAAAAAAGTTCTTTTTATCATCTTTAGTTCTATAATCCTATGGTTGTCATCAAACATTGAAAAGAGGAGCAAATTCCAGCGTCCTTTGGCACACGCAGCACGAGTGTAGGAGTCCCTGTTTAGTTCCTTCCTGTCCCCTTGCATCACCCCAAGTCCCCACCCCACTGCTAACAGACCTGAAACTTCCCTCCTGCATGGATAACCACTTTCTCTCTAGCCATCCAGAGCTTCGGAGAATAAGCCCTAAGCTTGGGACATTGCCCCTTGCTTCATCTCCCCAAGGTAGAAGCCAGGAAACGTACTTTCCCATGCTGCTTTGCAGTAAAGAGAAAGTCACCTGACCTAGGGACAACTTCATGGGACCTGGGTGAACTGACTCCAAGGTTGGGGCTAGCCGGGCGTGGCAGTGCACTCCTTTAATCCCAGCACTCGGGAGGCAGAGGTAGGAGGATCACAGCTGCCACCCTGAGACTTCATAGTGAATTCCAGGTCAGAGTGGGCTAGAGTGAGACTCTACCTTGAAAAAAGAAAAAGATTGGGGCACCATACAGACCCCACTAAAGTAAAGAATGGTTGTGTCAATATCTGGATTCTGATGTAGACACTGAGCTGCCAGAGGCTGTGGCCGCAGTGGGGTCCCCAGCTCTGATGGACCTTGTCCCAAACAATGAGCAGGGGCATCAGGGTCATTTGGACATTGTGTCAAGCTGCAGAGCCTACAAGCCCAGTGTTAGAATGTTGGCTAAGTGAGGAAAGCCATTTCTAAGCCTGGCCAGCACATGCCTCCCATACGCTTGTCTGTGATCTCACTTCCCCAGTTCTCAAATCATAGAGTCATTCAATGGGAACATGCTGGAGCCCCGAGGGACTGCTTCAAGAAGTCACCTGGGAGAACTTGTGAGGACACATCAGACCTCAACTACAGTAAAAAACTGACTTGTTGTCAGGTCTTGCGCTTTTTTTTTTTTTTTTTTTTTGAGACAAGCCCAACAGACTGGCCCTTTTGGGCCTCCAGCTGCTGCAATAGTACTCCAGGCGCGGTGCCACCTTGTGCCATGTGCGATCTTGGGTGCTTGCATCACCTTGTGCATCTGGCTTCTGTGGCACCTGGAGAGTCAAACACGGGGTCCTTAGGCTTTGCAGGCAAGCGCCTTAACCACTAAGCCATCTCTGTAGCCCTGCACTTTCTTTTGCTTTTGTTTGTTTGCTTGTTTAGTAGGTAGGGTCTCACTCTAGCCCAGGCTGACCTGAAATTCTAGCCTTGAACTCATGGCGATCCTCCTACCTCTGCCTCCCGAGTGCTGGGATTAAAGGTGTGCGCCACCATACCTGGCTCTTGCACTTCTTTTAAAATATTTTTTTCATTAATTTACTTGAGAGATATAGATGGCTAGAAAGAATGGGTGCGCCATGACCCCTTACTACTGCAAACGAACTCCAGAGGCATGTACCACTCTGTGTGTCCAGCTCTATGGGGGTACAGGGGAATCGAACCCAGACTGGCAGGCTTTGCAATCCAGCGCATTCAACCACTGAATCATCTCTCCAGCCCCCGGGCATTGCACTTCAAGGCCTTTGTGGTCACAGCTTAGCTCATCCCATCCTATCAGCTCACTGTGGAGCAGAGCTGGGGAATGATTAGGCCCTAGGTACAGAGAGGAGCTGGAAGCAGTTCAGCAGAGAGTGGTCCTGCACAAAGGCTTTGTGGTGAAAGGCAGAAGGGTAAGAAAGAAGTGGAAAAGGTCCAGGAGGGTGGCCAACCTGAGGCTGGGGTTTCAAGATTGGACTGCAGAGGTCGGTGGAGGCCAGACTGTGCGATCTATGAACACGTACAGTTGGGTCAGCAAGATTCACGCTGGCTCTCCTTCTTCTGCCCAGAGACACTGCCTGGGGTCCTGTCTGTTTGTTTTTAAGCCGGAGACCCTGCAGTTCTTCACGGCTAGCCTTCCTCACTGCCGATGCCGAGGGCTTTGGGAAGAAGCTGTACTTTTCCGTTCTGCAGTAAGCTGCCCACATCAAAGCCCAAGAAGCCACAGGCATTTGGGGAGTCGCGGGTCAGATATTTAATTATTCTAATCTAGAAGTCTGCTCTCCTCACACTGCCAAGAACAGAGAGTTCTCTTTTGAAAAAATTAGGGTAGTTCCTTGGAAGGATTGAGTCTCATCCTTGATTTGCAAAGCTCTCAGACCCCTCAAGACTTCCAAAGCTTGTAAAAAGGCTCGCAATATGGGCAAGGCAGGAGACCTCTGGCGTTCTTAGTAGGGAGAGAGGAAGGTGGTCTGAGGCACATTTTATTTTTATTTATTTTTAGGAAAAGCCACCTTTACAGCTGGTAGAGCTTGGCAACATGCCTGTAATCCTTACCCTTGAGAGGTGGAGGCAGGAAGATCAGAGTTCAAGGTCATCCTTAGCTATGTAGGGAGTTCAGGGCTAGTCTAAACTACATGCTCCTGTCTCATCTTCCTTCTTCAAGAAAAAATAAAAAAGGAGAGAACGAAAACGAAAAGCCAACGTTACGATGAAGAGGTATGGGATGGAAAGATGACCCAGTGGCTAAGTGTGTTTCCTGCACAAGCATAGATGCCTGAGGAGGCCTGAGAACTTCCAAGTTCGAATATCCAGAGCCCATATAAGCAGCTGTCCGTAACCCAAGACCATGGTGGGGCAGAGGCCCTGGAAATGCTGGAGAGCTTGAAACAAATGAGCTCTGGGAGCGCCGAAAGTCTCCTGATCCAAGGAGAATGACACCCAACATCCTGCGCCAGCCCCCATGGGTACCTGGATGCAGGTAAGCACGTGGGGTTCTGCATGGGCACATACCTGTGCAGACACCTCCTACGCCCATGCACCACACTGTGAGCACGCACGCACGCACATCACAACACACACTCAAGCAAAGTAAATAAGTGGTGAGGTATGAGTGGACATATTTCTAAACAACTTTGCAGAGCTGATGGAAATCAGATAAAGAAAAATACTGTAAAAAAAAAAAAACTATTGCCTCATCTACAAAGCTCAGGACATTTTTCCGGTTTTTGCTCTTTTTTTTTTTTTTATCTTTGAGAAAGATAATGAAAGAGGAAGCTTGAAACCCCGTTTCTATTGATGTTCGGACACACAACTGCTGGGTTTAAGCACCCTGAGGAGATCAAAGGGAACGGGCCCATTCGGGTAAAATTAGAGCAGCATCCACCGGCAGAGGGTGTGGGCTCATTTGGCAGCTCAGAGGCAAGGAGTTGTTAACACACCTTCTTTAGAGCTGAGGACAGGAGGGAAAGTGCCTGAGATTAGGGAGCAGTGGGGGGATTAATTAGGAGTGTGGTTGATATTATTAGAGCAGCTGAACATACCTTTGGCCAATGCTTTGCCCTTAGCAAAAAATAAAAATAAAAAATAGTAGTGTTGTCCAAGATTAGAAATGGATACTGGTTTCTCTGTCTTAGTTCCAAGTGAAACAGATACCCTAAAATTTTAACTGGCCTAGAGCCATCAAGTCTGTTCTTGCTAGGTTTTGGGTGAAAGACTGAGTAAAACGAAGGTGGACTTTCAGTGGCAGGTTAGGAACTCAAAACATCCCAGGTCAGCTTTCATTGGGTGTCTCACTGATCTCCGCTGAAGGGGATATAATTCCAGTGATTCCTTCCACTGACTGTGGGGTCTCCTTACCTGGTTATCCAGCATGGAGGCTGCTGGCCAGGTGGAGGGGAATAGGCGGACACATTTGGGGAAAATCCACCTGGGTGGTCCTCTGACTGTCAACCCCTGATATTAAGAACTGATTCTCTCTGTGTTAAATAGCAGATGCATGACCACTCCCGAGGATTGCTCTCATTCTTTCCTCCCATAGTCCATGCCAATCTAAAGAGCAGGAAGCTGAAAGGCCCAGCAAATCATCTTCATCCTAAACCAATCACTGCGGAGGAAAATCCACCCTCGTGAGCCTGGCTTTGGACTACAGTTGAAGAAGATTCTGCAGATAGCAAGTGATTTTCATATTAGCTTAGTTCGCATGTAAACAGGAAGGTGAGTTAACTTCACAAAGGCAGGGGCTCTGTCTGAAGGCATGTGTGCCTGTTTGTTCCAGTGCTGTTACCACTAGAACTTGCCCAGCTCCTGCTAGGTCAGGCTCTGTCTGTCCTGTTAGGTATGCTGGGACATGTGTGCCTCAGAGTAACACGGGAAGATGGATGCTGTATCATTCCCACTTTACAGATGAAGCAACTGGCTCCAAGAAACTAAGTAATTGTGCATAATCATTTTGCCAGGGAGTGGCACATCTGTGATCTGAACCCCAGTCTATCTGACCGCCCTCTCCCCCACCCCACAGCCCCCGTTCATGCAATTCATACATCAGTCGTCCACCTGCCTCTCAGGAGGTAACCGATCAAGTTTCCAATGAATGATCTAGTTCCGATTCTGGAAAGTTTTCTTAAGAAAAGTAACCACCATGTCCTTGTGTTTCCGTGGGTAGACTGAACCAATGAGGAAGCTGCATTTCTTGCTTCTGTTGCGTAGGCGTGCATGTGGTGTGGTGTATGCACGCGTGGGTGACCATGTGGTGCTCGCGTGTTTGCGTGTGGCAGGGTGCCCTCGCCTGAGATGGCCAGAGAGGAGCACTGGCGGCGGTCCCCTACCGCTCTTCCGCCCAGTTTTGCTTGAGCTGGAGTCTCTTACTGATCCTGGATCTTGCTGGATTTTCTTGTGAGTCCAGGCTGTTTTCTGGTCCCGACTGTCCACAGGACTGGGGTGGCAGGCGTGTGTGCTGACATCCAGCAATTCGTGTGGGCCCTGGGGGTCAGAGTCCGGCGCTCTCTCAGGCCTCCTCGGGCTCTCATGCTTGCACAGGACCGCGCTTAACCATTGAGCCATTCTCTAGCCCAGAAGGCTGCATTTCTAACTTAGCAGGGAATTATGGTCCAAATTTTAAAACAAACAACTTTATTCTCCCAGTGTGGACTCCGGCTTCTTCACATCTTGGAAAAACATCAACAGTCAACGTGTGACTGTTACCTGTGAGTTACAGTGTAGCTAGCCTGTATCATTGTGCTAATGCTGGATGCAGGTCCTTCGTAGCTCATCAAACCCTCACAACGTCTCTGTGAGGCATGCACTTCCATCCAGTTATACAGATAAGGAGACAGAATCAAAGGTAGGAAACAACGTACCAATTCTGCATAGCTCCTGAGTGGCGGCATTGAAGCTGAACTCCCATGTTTCCAAGCGCCCTCCCCTCCCCAGCACCACCATAGCCTCAGTTCCCCTAATGACCTGCATCCCCCAGGCACTTTGTCCTCTGCACAAACTCCAATCCTTTCTTGTCTTCTCAATATGTAGTTGCACCCACATCTAATCAGCCACCAGTTCTGATCAACTATAACTCCGTTACTGCTCAAGTGTGCCACACTCTCTCCATTTTACATGTTTTGGTTTGCATCCTCTAATAATGGTCTACAGGAATGTAAAGAAACTACCAGAGGGCTGGAGAGATGGCTTGGCGGTTAAGGCGCTTGCCTACAAAGCCAAAGGATCTGGGTTCAACTCCCCAGGACCCATGTAAGCCAAAGGCACAAGGGGGCACATGCGTCTGGAGTTCATTTGTGGAGGCTGGAGCTTCTGTCAAGACCATTCTCTTTCTCTCTACCTGCTTATCTCTGCATCTATCTCTCAAATAAATAAATAAAAATGTATAAAAAAAGAAACTACCAGAGCAAGCATCAGAATTCAAACTAAGGCTAGGGATGCAGCTCAAGTTGATAGGGTGCTCACCTAGTATGTATGAAGCCGTGGGGTTAGATCTTATCAACCTGGAGTGGGGGTGCGGGACTGTAATCCCAGCACTCAGGGAGTGATGGCAAAAAGATCAGAGAGGGTCAAGGTCATCCTTGGCTACCTAGTGAGTTTGAGGCCAACTGGGCTACACAGTGAGTTCAAGGCCAGCAGAGCTATATAGCAAGACCTTGTTTTTTTAAAAAAATTTTAAAAAGGAAGGCTGGAGGGATGGCTTAGTGATTAAGGCACTTGCCTCCAAAGCCAAAGGACCCAAGTGCAATTCCCCAGGACCCACATAAGCCAGATACACAAAGTGGCACATGTGTCTATAGTTCATTTGCAGTGGCTGGTGGCCCTGGTACATCCATTCTCTTGCTCTCTCTCTCTCTCTCTCTCTCTCTCTGTGTGTCAAATAAACAAAAATAAAATATTTAAAAACAACTAACTAGGGCTGGAGAGATGGCTTAGCAGTTAAGCGCTTGCCTGTGAAGCCTAAGGACCCCAGTTCGAGGCTCGGTTCCCCAGGTCTTACGTTAGCCAGATGCACAAGGGGGCGCATGCGTCTGGAGTTCGTTTGCAGAGGCTGGAAGCCCTGGCGCGCCCATTCTCTCTCTCTCCCTCTATCTGTCTTTCTCTCTGTGTCTGTCGCTCTCAAATAAATAATAATAATAAAAAAAAATTTTTTAAATAACTAACTAAATAAATAAAATATGAAAAAGGAAACATAGGAAAGAAAGAAGGAAGAGACAGAGGGGAGGAGAGAAGGAGGGAGGTTCAAAATAGCATTGTTGCAGGATGTGGTGTTGCATGCTTGCAATTGCAGCATTAGGGAGGCTGAGACAGAGGTTCACAAATTCAAGGGCAGTCTGGACTTCACACATAGCAAAACCTTGCCTCAAAAAAAAAAAAAATTCTGCACAAAAACCATTAGAAGCAAAGATACAAAATTACTAAGAGTTTAAAATTCATTTCAGGAGAGGAAAACAATCTAATGCACTCTATTCTGAAAACTTGAAGTCTTGCCTGTACCCCCACTGAAATAAGCATGTCTTACAGCTATGAAAATTGATACAACCTTTTTGGAAAATAATTTGGCCATTTATACCAACAGTCATAAAAATGTTCATCCCCTTTGACCTAGAAATCTCACTCCTGGGAGTTTATCCCAGGCAAATAATTCAAAATAAATAGAAAAAAAATCCTACTTGCATATAGATGTTTATTAACTCTATAGTAACAAGAATCTAAAAGCAAAATACATGTTGGATTATATTGGAGTAGTGAAGTAAAATTCAGTATAATTACCTCAATCTTATATTAGGCAACTGAAAAAATAAATATGAGCATGAGGTAGAAATTTGGGGAAATACACAGGAAATAATGCCGAGTGAAGTATATATGCTCTCCAATTACAACTGCATAAAAACATATATTTGTACAGATGAAAGATGGAAGGAGCCACGGAGGAATGTAAATAATATGTATGATTGATTAGTGGGATTATGATGCCTTGGAGTTGGAAGAAAATGTTTCAAAGCCCTTTTGAAGTCCGTAATGGAGGGGTGGTGGTGACGTGAGAGGGGACTCCAGTCCCAGACCTGCAGCTTTCCACTCTGCACGTGGCAGCTGGCCAGTTCCTCACACAGGGCCA
Source organism: Jaculus jaculus (assembly GCF_020740685.1). Lineage (NCBI taxonomy): Eukaryota > Metazoa > Chordata > Mammalia > Rodentia > Dipodidae > Jaculus > Jaculus jaculus. The sequence goes on from NC_059110.1 coordinate 130,690,573, forward strand.
TGGCGGGGAGGATGTCAGGAAAGCTGGCAGAACCTTCTGAGGCCTTCCATCCCCAGCTGGACACCTCACTCCGTAGATGAGCTGCAGAAACTTCCCACACGCTGCAGCCCTGGCCTGGGGGCTCTTGAGGGTGGCCTAGGACGCTTGCTTACTATTTGTTGTGTTTGTTTTGTACGTGTGCGGTGGGGGAGGAGAGCACGGGTGGCTTATACGCCCGCATGTGCTGATGTGGCGCCCTGTGCGCTGGCCTGTGCCACCTCATGGGCTCGCCTCTGGCAGCCAGAGGACAGAATCGGGAACTCCCTGCCTGGCTCCCCACCTGCTTGACTTACGATGGAGTCTCCATACTGAGTCTGGAGCTGAGTGCAAGCCCCGGCGATTCTTGGGTCTGTTTACATGGGTTCTGAAGATTCAACCTCGGGGGCCACACGTAAATGTGAAAACATCTCTTGAGCCCGAGGCTTGGGTGGATAGCATGGCCGAAGTGAGGAACTTAACAAGAATTCACCCATTCTGGAGGGTAAAACTCGCCCATGATCAAGCAGCAGACAAAAGCGTGGCCACACCTCCCAGAATCCCACAGATGAGGGTACAGACAAGGGTGGATGGATGCTCAGGTAGACACAGGGTCCTCCTAATGATGGCATTCAGCCTTCTCCCCAGAGGGTTGAGCCAGGCCACAATGCCTGGCTGCTCTTCCGATGGGCCCACTCAGACATCTACCTCCTCAGGCCTCTCTCTTGCTTCGTTCCCTGCTCTCTCTCCTTGGCCTATCAGTGAATGACACTCCCACAAGAGCCCAGGATAGCCCCTCAGTAAGAGCAGCGTTGCACCATAACTGGTGTATTAGGATGGGTCCTTGCTTATAACTGTCATGGTTTCGTCCATTTTGTCCCTACTGAGCATTTCCAGATCTGGAAATTTGCTGGAGGCCGGGGTGAGGCTGTCCACAGTGGCATTCTGTGAGTAAACACCCCTTCATCACAAACAGGATGCTTGCCGACAGCGTCTTTCATCTGGCTCCGCACAGAAGGGACAGAGAATCAACGCTTTGGCTGATCAAAACACAGCGGGCGGGAGGCCAGCAGGAGTTCATTGTCCTTTCTGCCATCTTGGACTTTGCTCCCACGCAGCTGCCTACGGGTTTTGTTAAGCAGCGTTTGTTCAGGGGACAGCGTTTTAGCCAGGGCTGGCATGGGACCCAAAGGGGTTTGAAACTGGGTAGTTCCGAAGCACAATGATTGCTCTTAGCTTTTCCTCTCTTGGCAGGTGTCCTCTGTCCCAGAGACGATGGACAAATCTGCTTACAGAAAAAGAAACTCGGGGAGTAGAGGCCAGAATTAATGAGCAGGATGATGTTGTTATAAACATCATTTCCTTAAGAAATGTGCTTGTTACTTCCAGGCCCAAAAGGTAAATCAAATCAGGCTAATCCAGGATCAGCCGGTAAAGAAGCCGCTTCAAGGATGTCAGAGAAATTATGTGTTTCCACCTGTCACTTGTACATCACTCACTCCACCCAAGGTCCCCAGGGCGCTTTTAATCTTCCACTTGCATTCTTCCAGTACTCCGCAGCAAGTTACTAGTGCTGCTGTCAAGTTTTAGGACAGGGTTGTTCGACCTGAGCAATTTGTGACATTTGGGGCTGGAGCTTTCTTTTTTTATTTTTTAAGCTATCTACATTTAAATTTTTTAATTAAGATTTTTAGTTGATTTTTTACATTTTCATATATACATATTGCATTCTGATCACATATTTCCCTCCCTTATCCCTCTCAGCCCCATTGTGCTCCTTCTCACCCATGGCTGCACCATGGAAAAGAATGACTCCCCCTCAGGCTCAAAACTCATCAAAGAGCTGAGAAGGACAGTGGAGTGTTGGGCACTAAATGAGACATCTGTACCTAACCCTCCAAGGCTCAGGGATCATTACACAGAATGTAAGAGGCAGAGGAAGGGGAGGAGTGCTTTGTAATACTGTCTTCCAGACACAACGTGGCCATGGCATTCGTGACCTCACAGTGGCTGATCTACACAAGACCTGCATAATGAGAGGGGAAAAATGATGACATCAACATAGAAGAGAAACTACTTGGAAAGAAGGGATTCAGTGGTGGGGGATTTGGGAGGGTAATGGGAGGGGATTATATTCATGGTGTATTGCCTCTGTGTATGGAGATTGTCAATAATTTAAAAAAAAATGAATGACTCTCCCTGTAATAGTTACCTTCTTGTTGCTGGGATGAAATGCCCGACCTGAAGTAGCTTATGGAAGGAAAGGGTTTATTTTGGCTGACAGATTCAAGAGGATGTTACACCATGGAAAGGAAAGCAGCTGGTGTCCCATCGGCACATCAGCAAGGAAGAAATAGAAAAGCTGTAGGCACCAAGCTGGACTACGATACCTCAATGCCCACCCCCAGTGACGCACTTCCTCTAGCAAGATGCCGCCTCCTAAGGGCTCCACAAACTTCCCAGACAGCACCACCAACTGGAACCAAGTATTCACAGACATGAATCTATGGGGGACATTTTACATTCAAACTACCACATCCCTCCCCTTGGCAAGCATTAGCTATCACTAGCTTGTCAGAGAGATGGGTGGCCACCAAGCCCCTTGCCTGTTCATAGCAGCGCTGACTGGACCCATCATGCGCAGCTCTTGTCCTCGGTGACTGCCCTGTGCTTCCTAAGATGTGAGAGGTCTTTGACCTCTACCTTTGACCTTGACTTACCAGAGGATGGTAGCATACTCTCAGCTGTGACAACCAAAGATGCCTCTGGACATTGTCAAATGTCTTCTGGGGGCAAACCACTTTCCCATCTTTCAGACCCATAGATTTAGAGGCCAGGGAAGGCTACAGAGAAGTATGCTAACTAAAAAAGAAATACTGCCTCCTGCCAGCTATATATCTGATAGAGGATTAATATCTAGGATATACAAAGAACTCAAAAAGTTAAATAATAAGTAAGCAAAAATGCCAATCAAAAAATGGGCTATGGAGCTAAATAGAGCATTCTCAAAGGAAGAAATATGAATGGCATATAAGCATCTAAAAACGTGTTCTACATCACTAGTCATCAGGGAAATGCAAATTAAAACTACATTGAGATTCCATCTCACTCCTGTCAGATTGGCCACCATCATGAAAACAAATGATCAAAAATGTTGGCGGGGATGTGGAAAAAGAGAAACTCTTCTACACTGCTGGTGGGAATGCAATCTGGTCCAGCCATTGTGGAAATCAGTGTGGAGGTTCCTAAAACAGCTAAAGATTGATCTATCATATGACCCAGCTATAGCACTCCTAGGCATATAACCTAAGGATTCATCTCATTTCCTTAGAAGTATGTGCTCAACCATGTTTATAGCTGCTCAATTTATAATAGCTGGAAAATGGAACCAGCCTAGATGTCCCTCAACTGATGGGTGGATAATGAAGATGTGGCACATTTATACAATGGAGTTCTACTTAGTGGTATAGAAAAATGAAGTTATGAAATTTGCAGAAAAATGGATGGATCTGGAAAGGATTATACTAAGTGAGGTAACCCAGGCCCAGAAAGCCAAGCGCCACATGTTCTCTCTCATATGTGGATCCTAGCTACAGATGATTGGGCTTCTGCGTGAGAATGAAAATACTTAGTAGCAAAGGATAGGAAGCTTAAAAGGAGATATAAAGGGAAGAGAAAGGAAGGGAGGAGGGTACTTAATAGGATGGTATTGTATATATGTAAGTACAATGATTGAGATTGGGAGGTAATATGATGGAGAATGGAATTTCAAAGGGGAAAGTGGGGGTGGGGAGGGAGGATATTACCATGGGATGTTTTTTATAATCATGGAAAATGTTAATAAAAATTGTGAAAAGAAAAATAAGCAGCTCTCTAACCTTAAAATACATATGTGTGTGTGTTATTTGTATATAAAGTTACAGAAAATAAATTGAGTATTTCATACAAAAAAAAATACTGCCTCCTCATCAATGTTGTGGGTAGAATATTGCTGTGCTTTATTGGGAACTTGAACAGCAAGGCAAAGATTCCTAGTGGAGCTGTGTCTACAGAGCAGAATTCACTGGAGAAGCTGATGCTGTTATTGCTGGTCATATCTAAAATGCCCCTACTATTAAACTGGCCCTGTGTGGGTAGTTATGCTTGCAGCTTACATAATATACATAGTATGGATATGGTTCTTTTAAGCATGAGGACCTGAGTTTGGTCCCCAGTACCTACATAAAAATGCCTGGTGTGGTAATATACATCTCTAATCCCAGTTCTGGGGGGCCTGGGGGGAGGGAGACAGGAGTACCCCTGGAGCCTGCTAGCTAGCTAATCGATCCTAATTGGTGCGCTCCAGGCCAATGAGAGTCTGTATCTCAAAAAGAGTGGATAGTATGCCTGGGGAACAACACCTGAGGTTACCCTCTGGCCTCCACACATACTCACATGTACACATACACCTGCACACATGTACTACCACACACATACACAGGCATACATACACATGCATGCATACCACATATACACATAAAAAAATGTTTTCATATGATACATAATGGATGGCTGTAATAGATGTGAATGTGTGTGTGTGTCCCTCCGTATCTATGATAACATAGAGAATGGAGTTTAGGGATGAAACCAAAGTACATGGTCACATCATAGTTTAGAACCAAGTTCATGCAGAACAAAAAAAAGGGGGGAGGCATTTCTATGACCATCACATGAGCCACACTGCCTGAGCCAAGGTGGTTCAGGCAGAGGTGACTCCATTCCTCCATGTCTAGGTGGACTTAAGAGCCAGGCCACTAGAAAGAAAGATGGACATGAGGTCCAAGAGGACCAGGAAGGCCTCCCAGAGAGTTTTGGTGGGATGATGCATGTCTTGAGGGCAAAATACCTGACAAAAGCTACACTAGGAAGGGTTGGTTTATTTCCACTGGCAGTTTGAGGGGAAACACGGTGGCAGAGCGCAAGGTGGCTGGTCACATTGCTTCTGAACGTCAGCACTCGCTCCTTCTCTCCTTTGGTCAATCTAGGACACCAGCCTGTGAGACAGGGATGCCCACGTTTAGATTGGGTCTTCCCACTTCACTTATTCCAATCTAAACCCTCCCTCACAGACATGCTCAGGGATTTAGCTCCTAGGTGATTCTAGATTCGGTCAAGTTGACGATCAATATTAACCATCACAGTGGCTAAAGGCAGGCACTTCCAAGGGCGTTAGCCACCACCTAGAGAGGATGGAACCAATGCTAAGACATGAGGCTAGGGGACAGGAGGGAGGGCTTGTGATGTCATGGGATAGTCCCAGAGCCTGCTGAGCTGGCATCCTCTCTACCTGTGAACCTTTCTTGTCTTTACTTTCTACTGACACTAGTTTAGATTTTGTTTCTGTCTTGCACAGAAGAGATCTAACACATCTATAGTCCTAGGACATAGTGGACAACTCCAACCTTCTAGTTCCAGGTGGTGGCATGGCCATCTAAATGCCATAGCAACTTTAAGGAGAGAAAGGAGAGACAGTGGCTCCCAATCTGGAGGTGAAGATTGCATGTCTCTACATGTGAGAAGAAGAGAAGTGAGGTCAACTTTGGCATTGGATTCACCAATCCTAAATTTCCTCATCTGTAAAGCATTAATAATAATGTCTCCCACACATGGTTAACCTGGGGCCAGATGGTTTAAATGAATCAACCTGTCCATATTAGTTACTTTTCTTGTTGCTATGACAAAACACCTGACAAGAAGGAATTTAAGGGAGGAAAGGTTTGTTTTGGTTCACAGCGAGGCATGGCAGCATCTCCAGTGAGGAAGAAGGGGGTGATGAAAGACGATGCTCAGCTCATTTTCTCCTTTTGTGTTCAATCTTACACCCCAGCCCATGGGCTGTTACCACCTACAATGGCACAGTCAACTTAATCTAGAAAGAGATTTGTCTCTTAGATTATTTTGCCAAATTGATAATCAGCAATAACCACCACCTTAGTAGTCTCTTAACCAAAAGTAACTATTGCCATGAAGTTGTTTCTTGGCTATGGTGAGAACATCAAACCCAAAGGTGTTCAAGTCCCCTATGAATGAACAGTGCACAGGATTTGTATATACCTACACACATCCTCCTGATTGTTTATAATAGTTAATACAATATAAATAATCAGTAAATACCTATTGCTGTGTTACTTTGGGGGAAAGTGATGAGAAAAATCTGTACATGTTTAATACAGATGCAAATTTCTTTTCCAAATTACTTTCCACCCATGGATGGCTGAATGCATGGATGGGGAATCCACAGGTAGGGAGGGCTCACTGTAGTATGCCAGGTGTTTTATATAAACTAGTGCATTAAATTCCATATTATACTTACAGCAATTCTGCAGCTTGTTTTAACAACTTCCTTATTTTAATCCAGAGAAACTGGGATTCACAGAGATAAGGTAATTGTCTATGACCAAACAGCCAAGAACAGAACTGTCATTTAAGTCAGAGCTAGCACACACTGTCCATGGCTGGGTGCCTTGAAGGGGAATCTAGGATCTGGAAGCATGATCCCACGGAGTCAATTGGCAAAGGCACAGGGATATGGAGACCACCAGTGGTGGGAAATAAGCAAGAAAAAAATAGTGAAGCAGAAGTCTCCAAGATCTCTCCTTAGATGCTACCCATCTTGGAAAGTTCCTTGGAAAAACCCTGCCTGGTGCTAAGGGTTGAAAGAAAAATCAGCTTCATGGAACAAAGATCTGAAATAATACAGCAAAGCACCCAGTCCCAACGCATCAGGAGGAGCTAACGTTGACACGTGGCCGCAGGTCCCAGATGTTGTTATGGTTGGATTACATGAGCTTGGAAGGTTCAGGCATGAAATGCCTGAATGATAACAATAGAAAACAGATCAAAAGCCCAAGAAAGAAATCAAGAGAAATGAAAAACAGAAGGAAGATGAAAGAAGAGAATTACAAGTTGACACCAAGGTGGAGTCAGTGTTGAAGGCTTGGCTGGCAGTTGACCCGTCACCAGATGAGGTTTTTCTAGCCTTATTGGAGGTAGGGGCCACAGTCACTGAGATTTCTGGGACCTTAGGAGTAAAAGAGTTCCCTAAGAGTCTCCCACGCTCATCCCTCCCTTTAAGTAGGAGATAACACCTGATCCTTTGATATGCAGCTTCTCTTTAAATGACTTCTTCCACGGAGGTCAGCACACAATGACATTAGGTGTCCCAATGTATGTGGGTGCACTTGCATGTGTGTATATATGTGCATATGTATGTGGAGAACAGAGGTCAACATCAGGAGTCTTCTTGAATCACTCTCCACCTGATTTGATTGAGATGGGCTCTCACTGAACTCGGAGCTCATCATTTCAGCAAGCAAGCCAGCCAGCCTGCCCCCAAGGGTACTCCTATCTCCACTCACCCAGAACTGGCATGTCCAGTGAGTACTGAGGATCTGAACTCAGGCTCTTGTGCTTGTAAAGTACTTTACCAAGACCCTGATTCTTCCTCTTCTTTTTTTTTTTTTTTTTTTTTTTTTTTTTGGTTTTTCAAGGTAGGGTCTCACTCTAGCTCAGGCTGACCTGGAATTCACTATGTACTCTCAGGCTGACCTCAAACTTGTGGTGATCCTCCTACCTCTGCCTCCCAAGAGCTGGGGTTAAAGGCATCCACTGCCATGCTCAGATCCTGATTCTATTTTTAACTGAGATAAAGAAAATTAAAAGGTCTAAGTGGGGCTAGAGAGACAGCTTAGCCGTTAAGGCATTTGCCTGAAAAGCCAAAGGACCTCGGTTCAATTCCCCAGGACCCATATAGGCCAGATGCCCAAGGTGGTGCATGCATCTGGAGTTCATTTGCAGTGGCTAGAGGCCCTGGCACACCTATTCTCTCTCTCTTCTCTCTCTCTTTCTCTCTCTCTCTCTCTGTCTCTCTTCTCTCTGTGTGTGTATTTGCCTCTTTCCCTCTCTCACTCTCTCAAATAACCAAATAAACAATTTTAAACAAGAAAATGTCAAAGTGGTCTAATGACTTTGTATGGGGCCATACCTGGTGGGTGATTATACCCATACTTCCAATCTGCTCCCTTATGTTAACTCCATGCCACACAAACCCACCAGAAATTAAAGTGCCTTATCACTTAATATGAATACCATGTGTAAAGTCTCAGAACCAGCTGTGAGGGGATGAAGAAAGCAGAAAAGAGTATGTCCTAAGAACCAAAGAGGGAACACTTTTAAGAAGAAGCTAATAGTCAGAGGTTTCAGGGAAACTTGGAGAGAAAAGAAATAAGTAGAGCCGATTGGATTTTGCAACGAAGAAGTCCTAGGCCTGGTTGGCAAGCTCCTCGGTGAAGAGGTGGGACCAGTAGCCAGCCAACGGTTGATGGACAGATGAAGGAAGGTGATGATGAGTCCTCAGTGCTAGAGAGACAGCTCTTTCCCGAAGTTTGGCAAGGAAGGGGCAGAGAGAGATGGGGGTGGTTAGGAGTTCAGGCTGTTGTCATTTTAAGAGAGTAAAAGACTTGGGGTATTTTTGTGATATCTGAGACTCCTGAGCAAGTGGGCAGGATGGACTCAAGAGTCATGAAAGGCTGCTGGAGAAGCTTGGGAGGCAAGAGAAAAGGAGAGGAGAGGAAAGGGGGTGTAAAATTTAGATAAGTGTGTCACTGTGGAACAAGACATCAAGAGAAATCATAGAAAGTATTCTGAATTTCCTCAAAGCATTAGGACAGAGGTGTCTGCCCAGAAGAGAGGGATGGGCCTGGGACAGTCAAGCTGGGTTTGGAGATGGTCAAAGCTCTGAGTAGCATTACTGGGGAATGGGTTGCAAAGCATGCTGGGATCTCAGAGCTTTGAGGCTCCCAGTGGCTCACAGCAGCCCAGCTGTATGTTTTGTGTCTTTCTTTTTCTAGAATTCATGGTGAGGTCAACAGGGGCCAGTATGAAATATCTTGTTCTGAAAGAAAGAATGAGCTAAACCAATAAAGATAATAAAATAAGGTTGAAGAGAAATGTTTAATCTGCTCAAGGGAACAAAACTTCAAACATTTTCTGAGGACCTGTCTACAGTCCGAGTGATGGCAGCGTATGAAAAGACTCTGATCCGTTCGCTGAGGCGAGTCTGCAGAGTGTCCGCTTGACAACGCTTGGTAACCTGGATTGCATTATGAAAAGCCCTTGAAAGTAAAACCTTCCCAAATGAATCCAAATTCGGTAACTCAGGCTGGGCAATAGGACTGGGAAAAAATACGTGCTTTTACATTTGATGGAATTTTGTATTTAAAAATTAATGCTAAGAACTGAACAGCAGCATAATGGGAAAGTCAAGTGTGTAAGATTTACAAGCAGCATCTGGTCTCAACCTTCAACTTGGAGCCATGATCAGTGTTCTGTACCTAATACGGACTCATACAAGGGAGAGATGAGGATGGTGGCCAAAGCCTACCCTCCCAGAATGTTGCGGAACATTCTGCAAGGTGAGTCAGAGAGGGATGAGACCTCACCTTCTCGGGGGGAGACTCTGAGTGAGGTGATGCCCTGCAGCAGGCACTTGACTCGTGATTCTTCGAAGAACAGCCACCGATCCCAGTGCCTAAGCTCACAAAGGCGGCGCCCAGGCTTTTGGGTGACCCAGATACCTACCAAGGACTTACTGGCCATCCCATCACCCTCATGTTGGCAACGAGGAAGCAGAGACAGGCTAAGGGGAAGTGACATGCGTAAGGGTGCACAGTTGACAGAGGACAGAGCCAGAACCAGGAGCCTACGTGTGTGTGACTCTAGTCCCAAGTTTCAAACTACGGTGGCGTTTTATTGCTTCTTATCATAAATAAAGACACAGCTGCATGCGTTTCTGGCCATTTTGGTCTCCTACAGCCCTAGAGGCTTCTAGGCGTCATGATGGAGAAGCTTCAGTGTAGCCCCTGAGTTCTAAGCAGCAAAGTCACTAACACCGTTGGAGGACGCTGAGTGGCCCATGCATTCAGCAGACAAGAGGGCCTCCTTGTTCCCAGTGTTGTCCTCCTCGCTGGGAGAGAAGTGAGAGTGAGGGAAGGACAGACTGTGAGACAGCATGCCAGCACGCAGAGGCTCCAGTCAGCCATGAAGGAGACAAGAGCAGACTTGATGGGAGAGGGGAGGTGAAGAAGGCTCCTGGTTCCTGAGCTTGATATCGCTGTGTCTTCTTTCCTCAGCAAGTATCCAGGTCCTAACCCACCTCCAAATTCTCCAGGGGATAGGATGCCTGGGAGGGGCTCCAGGAGGGCAGAAGCATTGGGTCTGGGAGAATGGCATCAGAACTGGGCGCAAAGGGGTTGGGATTGAGGATTCTATGCTGGAGGCAATAAAGGTTGTGGCAGAGGACGCTCTGCTGCAGAGAGTTCAGGAAGAGCAAGCGGCTCAGTGGCAGTGGGACACCAGAGGCCCTGGGGTCCCCTCTCTCAGACTTCTCTGCAGATGGACAGAAGTTGGGAATTGCTTTTGGCCAGTCAGGTAGAGCCATGATGGGGAGGCATATGTGGCTATAGTACAGGCTGTGATACCCATCCTGTGTAGAGATCCCCCCTTCTTCCTCCTCTTCCTTGAAAGTGGTGAAGGAGCTGTTATCCACAAGTTGTCACATAGAGAGGGCCACGTGAGAAACCTAAGTGCAGCCTCCAGACGACAGCCAGTGGAAAACGAAAGCCTTTAGTCCAGCATTTTGCAATGATGCTGCCAAGAAACCCGTGGATCTAGCCTCAGATCCCTTCCCCTCGGATGAGCCCCCAATCACCCCTCAACCACAGTCCTGTGAAATGCTAAGCAGAGGACACAGGTACATGGTGCCCAGAGTCTGACCCCATTGAAACTTAGAGCTAACAGATGCCTGATGTTCTCAACGGCCGTGCAATATTTGCTGTGCAGTCATAGACAACAGAGACTGGATCCAAGAAGGCTTCCTAGAGGGCAGCATCCATGGTCTATGCCTGTGTGTGGTGTGGCGTATGGATGCACGTCTGTGTGGGTGTGCAGGCATGCACACACAAAGGCCAAGGCCAGGTGTCCTCAGTCACTGCACATTACTTTTGAGACTCTCACAGAGCTTGGAGCTCTCTGATTAGGCTAGACTAGCTAGGCAGCAAGCTGTAGGGATTTGCCAGCCTTCACCTTCCCCAGCACTGGGATTGCAGGCAAGTATGGCCATGGCCAGCTTTTATGCGGGTTCTAGAAATTCTATCTCAGGTCCTCGTGCTTACATGAGAGCACTTTACCCACTGAGGCACGGCCCATACCCTAGACGATAGGATCGTAATACCACGATGGCAAGCTGCAGCCCTGTGGCTCCACCTTTCCCCAAATGACCAGTCCATCCTCCTGATGATTCTTCCCAGACCTCCCAAACAGCCCCGCGCCTTGTGCCATCCCCATTTTTTAAGTAAAAGTGATTCTTCCAATAGACAGCAACAGAAAACAAAACATCACTTGCACTCTAACCTGTGTGCCAATGTAATATTTTCAATGGTGGAGCAAAACCCTGCATGTCAGATGCAATATTTTATCAGCACGTGGTTCTTGATTGGAGGTTCAGAAAAATATGAACTCATCTTTCCTTTTCTGACTCGTGGGGAGAACCGCCAAGTTTCACATCTGCCATTTGGGCAAGTGAAAGAAGAATGGGGGGAAGGACATTTGGGGCTGAGCAAACGGATTCAGCTAAACACGGCTGACCATCACCCTTGAGGAGGGAGGAGCTGTTTATGCCAAGTGAGCGTGGTCTAAGCGTCCAGCGGTGACCTAGAAAGAAAGTGAGCCTTGAACAGGTTTAGCAGTGAAAGCTGTCCAGGGGACTAAGGCGTGACCTTGGGTTATGACACAAGTAAGACAGAAAGTGACGTTCTGGGAAAAGACAGCTGAGAAGATGGCCATGAGCTGTGGATGTAAAAGCGCGGCAGAGCCGAGGGATCTGGGTCTCGGAAGGACATGAGGGTGAGCTGTCCGGCTCCAGGGCAAAGAGCTGTAAGCAGAGAGGGCAAGAGAGAGACACGGAGAGGCACAGCATAGAAGGAGGAGGCAGGTCCCATAGGAAAGATCCCTGGGAAGACCTGCAAGCACATAGACGCAAACAGAATGCTATAATGTAAATGTCATATAAATAAACTGCATGATTTTGGCATGGCTACACATCCAGAGCCTGGACTGTGTATCTGGTCCAGGGAAAACACTCAGTGACCATGTTAAATGACGGGACAATTACGGGAAGGCTAAGATGCCAATGAGGGAACAGAGAGTGACTTCACTCGGCTCACCCCAGCATCTACCCTCCATGTCTCCATCTGCCCACTTGTCCACATGGACTGGGACTTTACTTGAAGCCTCGCACCACAGATATCGAGAAGAAAACCACAAGGCAGACAGCTAAGATCCCTTCTCTTAGGAAGTTCACACTGTAGTCGGGGAAGACAGGTGGCAAAGAGTGGCTCAATGAAAGGAGTGAATCAAGACTTAGCAGCAGAGAGTGATTAGGTGGGGAGTGATGCGCAGACGGTTACGGAAGGTCGGACAGAAGAAGAGAACGATGGGAAGGAGTCAGTTGTACAGAGACGGAAGAACATTCCAGGCAGAGCCAAGAGCAAGCCTGATTCTGCTCCACGCTGAATGCTTGTGTCTCCCAATAGCTCACATGCTGAACTCTAACCCCTACGGTGATGGAGGTAGGATCTCTGGAAGGTAACTACGTCATGGGGTGGGAGGGGCTTCCTCATGAATGAGACTGATGACCTTGAAGGAGAGACACGAAGGGTTGGGTAAAATGCTTGTGCACAAGCATCAGAACCTATGTTGAGTCCCCAGCGTCCACATGAAAACCGGGCAGGGCGGTGCATATCTGTAACCCAAAGCTGAAGGGGCGGAGACAGGAGGCTTCCTAGGGCTTGCTGCTGACAAGCAAGCCTAGCCGAATCAGTGAGCTGTGTTCTGTGATATATCTCGTCTCAAAAAGTAAGGTGGAGAGCAATTGAGGAAGACGTCTGACGTCAATCACTGGCATCCACGTGTGCATGCACCCCCACACGCATATATGCCTCCCACATGGACACGCGTGCACAGACCCATGCACACCACACGTAAAAAGAAAGTTTGATGTGGTGGTGTATGCTTTAATACCAGCACTGGGGAGGCTCACAAAGGAGGATTGCCATGAGCTCAAGGCCAGCCTGGGACTTACAGAGCAAGCCCGGGTGCTGCCGGTAACTTTTCCCCTGGGGAGACGTGAACACGCATCTTCACCACAAATGGGGCTCAGATGGTGGACCAAAGTATGATTACACCAATACCAGTTCAGTGAACCAATGGGTTTGTTGGAGGGTCACTTACAGACCAGAAAGAGATGCTTCTTTGAGGAACGAGGGGTCCCTAAAGCAGCCACTTTGATGGAGATTCCTGTGTCAAAGTTATGCCTTGGATGCTCCGCCCTCAGCCTGGGGGTGAGGGCCTACTTACAGAGCGGGGAGACTCCAGAGACAGCACCTCAGTGGAGCCCACTGCGCCTGGGTCTTGTCCTCTCTCTACTCTTTCTTTTCCCCTTGGGTCACAAGATCTTGTGCATTATTGTATACAGCTGGTGCAGGGGTGCCTAACTCTCAGGTGGGGAGTCTGAGGACCCTCTCCACACCATCACTTGTGAGTTGACCCGGCTGCTTTAATAATAATAGTTATTATAATTATTAATTTAGAGAGAGACAGGGGCACACAGAGAGAAACAGAGACAGAGGAAATTGGCACGCCAGGGCCTTAGCTACTGCAATCAAACTCCAGATGCTTGAGCCACCTAGTGGGCACGTGTGACCTTGCGCTTACCTCACCTTTTGTGCATCTGGCTTACGTGGGCGGGCATCTGGAGAGCTGAATGTGGGTCCTTGAGTTTCACGGGCAAGCACCTTAACTGCTAAGCCATCTCTCCAGCCTCCAGCTGCTTTTGATAAAGCTGGAAATAGTTGTTTACACTCTTCAATGCAAAGAAAATTTGTCATACAACACTGGGTTACAGGAAGACCCTGTCTTTAAAAACTGGAAGATACAAGAAAAAGATGAGTGAGAAAGAGAGAGAGAGAAGAGACTGGAGACAGGCAATCTCTCTCACAGTTATAGAGAATATAGCAAGAAGGCAGCTGTCTATACACCGGGCACCGGGCCTGCCGACCCCTTCGACTTGGACTTGCAGCCTCCAGAGCTGTGGGAAATAAGCATTTGCTGTTCACACCTCCCAGCCCGTGGAGTTTCGCTATAATGGCTAAGCAGGTCAAGGCAGTGGGATGCCTTGCTCGGGCTGGCCCAGCTTCCACGTTCTCAGTTCCTGACAATAGCCCTAAGTTGTGGAAAGGAAACAGCAGTGCATAGAAACACAAAGGGGTCTGTAGCCACACCACTCTGAATATGCCTGATCTTGGAAGCTAAGCAGGGCTGGGCCTGGGCAGTGCTTGGATGAGAGGAAAATTACAGACTCCCTCCTCCCCGCCAAACCTACCTTGCAGAAAAGTTCCTTCCAAACAGAAAATGTCATCGATATACCGACATTGACTCATTTGCATCTATCATATCTTTTCGCAGTTTTGACCGCCTCCATGGCTGTCTGTCCTTCAGGTTGTCCTTTGAGCAGACTGTAACATCTTACCAGGATCCTCTCACTCGTAAAGCAGTGGTGCAAGAGTTTTGAACATGCTTAAGGACCCCAAGTATCTTTTTGGACTTGATCCTTGAAAAGCTGGCATGGGAAAGTGTTCATACTGCAGATCAAGAATTGGCCAGGGGCTGGAGAGATGGCTTAGCGGTTAAGCGCTTGCCTGTGAAGCCTAAGGACCTCGGTTCGAGGCTCGGTTCCCCAGGTCCCACGTTAGCCAGATGCACAAGGGGGCGCACGCGCCTGGAGTTCATTTGCAGAGGCTGGAAGCCCTGGCGCGCCCATTCTCTCTCTCTCTCCCTCTATCTAGCTTTCTCTCTATTTAAAAAAAAAAAAAGAATTGGCCAACTATAGGTCACCAGCCAGATCCTTATTTTGTAAATAAAGTTTTATTGAAACACAGCCACATGGGTTTGTTTATATATTACCTAAGGCTGTTTGCATGCTACAATAGTGGAGTTGAGTAATTGTCACCGAGACCATATGGCCTGCCAAGTAAAAGTCTGTTCTAGACAGGAAATATTTACTGACCCAAGTGACAAAATATTACCAAGTACAGTTTCAAAAATGCACACCGTATGTACATTGTATATGCACATATATAGACAAATATTAAGGAGGATGCTTAACAAAATATAATCTAGGAATCCCTCTTGATTTGAAAGCCTTTTGCTTTCACCTACCAGTTGTGGCAAAAATTCTCTCTAGGAATAAAAGGAAGCCTAACCCAAGGATGGATTGTCATAAAATGCTTAATGTTGAGCTATTTAACAAAACAAATAAAATAGCTGGGCATGTCAGCTCTTAAAAGCCTAGCACTTGGAAGGCTGAGGTAGGAGGATTGCTGTGAGTTTAAGACCAGTCTGGGCTGCAGAGTGGGTTCTATATCAGCCTGGAATAGAGTGAGACCCTGACTTGAAAACAAAACAATATAAGGTCTTCACAAAGCCTGCATGGTTTGGAGATTGAGACTTCTTATTTATTCAACTTCGCTCTAGACTGCTCCAGTTCCTTTTTGGAGGTGTTGTGATTGGTGGCTTTATTGTATATTACTTTATTTTATTTATTTGCAAGCAGAGACAGAGAGAAGACAGACAGATGGACAAAGAGACAATGGATGTGCCACAGCCACTAGCTACTGCAAACAAACTCCAGATGCACATGCCACTTTATATATATGGCTTTATGTGGGTACTGGGGATTTGAACTTTGGTCATTAGGCTTTGTAGACAAGCAGCTTAACAGCTGAGCCATCCCTCCAGACCCTATTAGTTTTATTTTTTTGAGAGTCAGGGTCTTGATATGTAGCCCTGGCTGGCCTAGAACTCAGTCTGTAGCCCAGGCTGACCTCAAACTTGCAGTGAGCTATCTGCCCCTGCCTCCTAAGTACTAGAATGTCAGGTTTGTGTGGGACTGAGCTCAACTGACTTTCCTAGTTAAAACTAGAGGTCCTGGGCTGGGGAGATTACTTAGCAGTTAAGGTGTTTGCCTGCAAAGCCAAAGGACCCAAGTTTGAGTTCCCAGGACCCACCTAAGACGGATGCACAAGGTGGCACATGCATCTGGAGTTCATTTGCAATAGTTGGAGGCCCTGGCGTCCCCATTCTCTCCCTCCCTCCCTCCCTCCCTCTCTCTCTCTCTCTCTCTGTGCTTCACTCTGAAATTAATAAAAATTATAAAATAAAAAAAAAACCTTGAGGTCCCATGTTCCCCTAAAATGCTCTGTACTCCAAGCAAACTGGACAACTAATACTTGCTGGTCTTGAAAGACCCCTTGAGAAGGTTATTGGCCCCTCGAAACCTCCCTTAGTGTGACTCTTGCTGCCCTGATCCAGTGTAAAGATTGGAGTATAAACCTGGGTTCAGTTAACCGTGATGGTCAATGAAAAAGGCTATTTTCACTTTGTCTCAAAATAAACTTGTACAAATAGCTAGGCTTTGTGTGATGTTACACTAGAACAACTAGCTAGAAAGTTATCATGTAAATTTTTTAAATATTCTGATTTATTTACAAGAAAGAGAGTATGAGTGCACCAGGACCTCCAGCTGCTGCACACTCCAGACACACGTGCCACTTTGTGCATCTGGCTTTACACGGGTATGAGGGAATCAAACCTGGACTGAAAGGCTTTAAAATCAAGTACCCTTAACTACTGAGCTATCTTCCCAGGCCCCACACAATTATTTTTTGGCATGAGTGTGTATATATTTGTGGTATGTGTATAGACTATGTGTGTGTGTAAACCAGAGATTGGCATTGGGTTTCTTCCTCAACTGTTGTCTTCATTTTGCCAAGGCAAGGTCTCTCTCTTGATCCCAGAGTTTTCAACTAATCTAACTAGCCAGTTTCCAGTGGGATTCCCTGTCTCTACCTCCAATGCTCTGGGATTACAGGAGCCACCACAGCCACCCAACATAAATGTGATGGATGCTGGAGATCCAAGCTCATCCTCATGTTTGCACAGGCATTCAATGCTTTCTCCACTGAGACATCGCCCCAGGCCCACGTTATCACGTAATTACAAAGTGAAACCAGTAGAGTCGAGAGGGGAAGAGAGAGGAGCTCCTTATTAACACATTGAGAAACTTGGGCTCAATGGATAGAGTGATTTCCTGGCATTCACAAAACCCTGGGTCTGAATCCTTACACTGCATAAACAAGGCATAGTGGTGCACACTTGTAATCCCAGAACCCAGGATTTGATAGCAAAAGAATCAGAATTTTAAGGTCACTCTTGGGTATATACTGAATTCAAGGCCAGCCTGGGTTACATAAGAGCCTGTCTGAAAAAAAAAAAAAACATTACATGGAAATATCAATAGTTTTCTAAATATATCTAAAGATATCTACTAGCATTCTTTTTTGTTTCTGGGTCAAAACACCCAATCAGAAGCAGCTTAAGGAAGAAAAAGTTTCACTGTTGGCTTACAGTTTCACGGGAGGTCCATTATGGCGGGAAAAGCATGTCAGGAGCAGGAAACAGGTGTCACATCATCACATCAGCAGGGAGACCACATCATCATGAGGGCTAAGTGCTCAGCCAGCTCTCTACGTTTTATACAGTACAGGAGCCCAACCCACGGGGTGGGGCTGCCGGCAGTTAAGATGGGTCTTCCTGCCTCAACTAATCTAATCTCTCATAGACATGATTAAAGATTTGTTTCCTTAGTAATTCTGAATCCTGTCAACTTGACAGCCAGGGGTTGACCATCATAAGTAGAAATCAAGGCTGTCCTAGGTAAATCTGGACATATGGTCCTGGACCACAAAATGATACAAAAACAAGGCTAGCTTCATGGCCCGTGCACCCTGTGTGTGCATACAGGGTCCCCCACTCAGCCAGCCCTGTGTTTGGCTCCTCTTGTCACCCTTAAATTCTTTTCAGTTTTAATTTCTGTCAGTTCTTATTGATAATAATATAATCTTTGCAACATTGCTAAATATATTAATCACTCATGAGACTTTTTTTAATGTGAGAATGTTCATGTCACTTACAAATGCTATTTCAATTAGTCCTATTCTCATTCCAATAGTGTGATATAATCCCTTGGTTCTGACTCCAAAAGCAGGTAGAATTGTTCTCATGACTCATTTGTTCCTTTGGACTTGATAAACATCAGTATTTTATAGTCTTTTTTGTTTGTTTGTTTGTTTTTTTAGAGGCACAGGGTTTCACTCTAGCCCAGGCTGATCCAGAACTCAGTTTGTAGTTTCAGGCTGGCCTCAAACTTAGGGTGACCCTTCTACCTCTGCTTCCCAAGTGCTGGGATTCAAGATGTGCATCACCATACTCAGCTATTAATATATTTTTTAATGTCAGTTCTGCAATATAGTAAAATCATAAAAATGATTTGGTGGGTTTATAGAAAACTTGGTCTTTTAATTATAGAAAACCAAATAAGCATTTTAACTATTTTTTTAAATTAGCATGCAAAGTAATGAGTTGAATAATGGCATTTTCACACATGCTTTGTTTTTGATGTTCCTCTTTCCTCCTCATCCTTCTATCTTCCTTCCGCTGGTCTCCTTCCCTCCCCAAGAGTCCTCTTCTTTCTTTCATGTGGATCTTATTACCCTTTGCTTTTTTCCACCTCCCTCCCCTTAAACCTCCTTTCCTCCTCTCACAATCCCCTTTCTAGTTCTATGACCTCTACCAACACACACACACACACACACACACACAGAGAGAGAGAGAGAGAGAGAGAGAGAGAGAGAGAGAGATCTAGGATCTACATATGAGAAAGAACATGGGATATTTGTCTTCCTGGATGATTATTTTGCTTAACATCATAGTTTCCACCTTAACAAATTCTCCTACAAGTGTCATGATTCCATTTCTTTATGCCTGAATAAAATTCTATTGTGCCTATGTACATTTTCTTTATTCATTCATCACCTGATGGGTATCCAGGCTAGCTCCATTTCTTAGCAAGAAATGCATCAATAAACATGAGTGTGCAAGTATCTTGGTATGGTGACTTAGAATCCCTTGAGTACATAAACAGGAGTGGTCCAGCTGGGTCATGTGATAGATCTATTTTTAGTTTTTTGAAGAAACATCCACACTGATGTCCACAGTGGCTATACCAGTTTATGCTCCCATTAGCAGAGAATAAATTTTCCTCTTTCCCAACATTCTCACCATAATTTGCTGTCACTTGTTTTCTTGATATCAGCCATTCTGACTGGAGTCTCAAAGAAATATTTATTTTTGCACTCCCTTGATCACCTGAAAATTTTTCTTGTATGTGTATATGTGTGTGGTATCTTTGCATATGTGTATATGCATGTGTACATGTATTTGTACAAGTGTGCATGTGTGTCTAGGCCAGAGGTTGACACCCTCAATTGCTCTCTACCTTATTTTTTTTTGAGGCAAGCCCAACAGACCTGATTTTTTTTATGCAAGAGAACAAGAGTGAGTGAGTGAGCAAGAGAAAATGGGCACACCAGGGCCTCTAGCCACTGCAATCAAACTACAGACACATGTGCCCCCTTGTGTGCATGTGTGGCTTTGCGCACTTGCGTTACTGTGTGTCTGACTCATGTGGGATCTGGGAAGTCAAAAGAGTCCTTAGCCTTCTCAGGCAAGCGCCTTAACTGTTAAGTCATCTCTCCAGCCCTCTGCCTTATTATTTTGAGTCAGGGTCTGTTACTGAACTTAAAGGTCACCAATTCGACTAAACTAGCTGGCCAGTGAGCCCCTGTAATTCTGCATTTCTGCCTCGCTAGCACTGGGATCATAGGTATGTGCCTATGCTTAGCATTTCTGTGGGTGCTGACAATCCAAACTCAGGTCCTCAGTCTTGCGCAGCAAACACTGTATCCACTGAGCCATCTCCCCAGCCCTGGGAATGCTTGATCCGTTCTGAACACAGGGCCCACGTTATCATTTTGCCCCAGGCCCTGTAAGTGGCATGACTGATCGTGTTTAAGGAGAAAACCTGTTGTGTAGCGGGACATGTTGTGACCCCCAAAAACCCCTTCCAGGCCTAGGCAGCCAAGTTTGAAACCTCCCAAAGAAGGCGCTTCTGGTTTTAACTGCAGCTGGTTCATGGCTCCTGGAGCTGAAAATAGCCACAGGTGAGATCTGCACCTGGGGTCCCACAGTCGCCTCATTACCCACCTCAGAGCCGGTGCCAACCTGCAGCGAGGACCAGCTGCACAAGCGAGCCAGTGCTGCCAGGAATGACCTCCATTTCACGTCTGTTTGATGCTGGTGACTCTTGTCACTGACATTTTGGCAGCGTGCCAGAGGCTGGGCTTGGGCTGCGGCGGGATGCGCGCACCCTAGAGGGCATGCATGCTAGTCACCATCATCATGGAGGCTAAATTGACTGACCGGCAGCCCTCGGCCCGCTAATGGCTACGAACGTCGGTCGTTTGTGGGGCTTTCAAGGGCAATCACTGCAAAATCCTGCTCCCTGTCTTACCCAGCCAGAAGGAAGTGGGCTGGTGCCGTCCGAGGAGTGCGGCTGGCTTGATGCGCAGCACACAGGAGGTAGGTCTCATCTCTGGGGGAGCCCCGGAGAGGACAGCAAGGTGTCAGCCTCTAGAAAAGTAGCGCCAGCCTTGTGTTGGAGGAAGGCAGAGCCCCTCCCCTCCCCAGGGACCCTTGAATGGCACCATCAGAATAGTTAGGTTCCTCAACCCTGGCATCAATGACCTGGTGACTGGAGAGTCCTGTGTTGGAAGGGGTCTGACCTGGGAAGGTTTGACAGCATTCCTGGTCTCTGCCTATAGTGACAACAGCACCTTGACGCTTGCAGTGGTGACAATCAAAAAGACATCGGTATGGGCTGGAGAGATGGCTTAGTGGCTAAGGCATTTGCCTGCAAAACCAAAGGAGTCTGGTTGAATTCTCCAGGACCCATGGAAGCCAGATGCACAAGGGGGTGCATGCACCTGGAGTTCATGTGCAGTGGCTGGAGGCCCTGGAATGTCCATTATCTCTCTCTCTTCTTCTCACCCTCTCTCTGCCTCTCTCTCTCTCTTAAATATATAAATAAATAAATAATTCTAAAACACATCTCTAGACCTTTCTGTAGGTCCCCTGGGGGTAGGACAAAATTGCTTCTACTTGAGAGCGCCTGGTTTATGCCATCAGAGTATTTCTATTATCATAGGGCAATGGGGAGGGCTGGGGATGGGCTCCTTTGGCAAAGTGCTTGGCTCGCGTGCCCAGAGCCCTGGGTTGAATCCCCAGCACTGCATAAAACCGGGCGTGGTGGCACAGGCCTCTCAGCAGTGGAATTCCAGTAGGTGGAAGCAGGAGAATCAGAAGTTCAAGGTCAGGAGCATCAGAAGTTCAAGATCAACCTTGGCTATGTATCGAGTTTAAGGCTACCCTGGGCTGTATGAGATCTTGTCTCAAAAAAATTAAATTTGCCGGGCGTGGTGGCGCACGCCTTTAATCCCAGCACTCGGGAGGCAGAGGTAGGAGGATCGCCGTGAGTTCGAGGCCACCCTGAGACTCCATAATGAATTCCAGGTCAACCTGGTTTAGAGTGAGACCCTACCTCGAAAAATCAAAAAAAAAAAATTAAATTTAAAAAATGTTAAGTAAAAGAGCAATAGGATGGAAAGATTGCTCAATGGTTAAATCCTCTTGCTTACAAAGCTTGGAGGCCCAGGTTTGATTCTCCAATACCCCCATAAAACCAGCTACACAAAATGACAAACGCATCTGGAATTCATTTGCAGTGTCGGGGTCCCTGATGTATATATACCTTCTCACTCTCTCTCCTTCTCTCTTTCTCAAATAAATCATAATTTTTATAGGAGCAATGGTGAGGATTCAAGGAATTTAGAATTGTTCATGAACTTAGAACTGGACCCACTAGAGTTAGGGCTCCGAGGATGTGTCAGATAAATGCTATTGTTGTGCCCGCTCCCCCACAGCACCTCACCCGGCCACATCAGCTCTCCTCACTGCAGTCACACACACCTGCTGCTCTGTACACCTTTGGCAGGGTCTCTGCCCACCTCTGTTTGCAGCTCTGCCACTTGCTGCCAGGGATAATGTCTTTGCTTCACTGTTTCCAGGTGGAAGATAGATATGTCACTGTGTTCACCTTATGGCAGGGTTTTCAAAAGTAAATGTGGCCATCCTCATTAGCACAGTGGTGAGTATCCCCGCCTGTCACATGGGAGACCACCGGGGTTCGAGTCCCCGATGGGGAGGCCAGCAGTCCTTTTAGCCGGGCATGGTGGCATACGCCTTTAATCCCAGCACCTGGGAGGCAGAGGTAGGAGGATCTCCGTGAGTTTGAGGCCACCCTGAAACTACATAGTGAATTCCAGGTCAGCCTGGACCAGAGTGAGACCCTACCTCGAAAAACCAAAACAAAAAGGAAATGTGGCTGTGTGCCTGCAACGGTGGTCAACCTGTAGTACATATGCCAGTCAGATACCACCCAGCCATGCTTGAAAGGGATTAAGAAAGAGCTGGGCATGGTGGTGCATGCCTTTAGTCCTAGCACTTGGGAAGCAGAGGTAGGAGGATCACCATGAGTTCGGGGCCACCCTAAGACTACATAGTGAACTTCAGGTCAGCTTGGGCTAGAGTGAGACCCTACCTCAAAAAAAGAAAGAAAGAAAGAAAGAAAGAAAGAAAGAAAGAAAGAAAGAAGGAAGGAAGGAAGGAAGGAAGGAAGGAAGGAAGGAAGGAAGGAAGGAAGGAAGGAAAGAAAGAGGAAAAGGAAAGGAAAGGAAAGGAAAGCAAAGCAAAGCAAAGCAAAGCAAAGCAAAGCAAAGCAAAGCAAAGCAAAGCAAAGCAAAGAAAAGAAAAGAAAAGAAAAGAAAAGAAAAGAAAAGAAAAGAAAGCAAGAAAGGGCTGGAGAGATGGCTTAGTGGTAAAGCCCTTGCCTGCAAAGCCAAAGGACCCAGGTTCAATTCCCCAGGACCCACATAAGCCAGATGCACAAGGTGGTGCATGTGTCTAGAGTTTGTTTACAACAGCTGGAGGCCCTGGCGTGCCCATACGTTCACTCTCTGTTTTTCTCTCAAATAAATAATTTAAAATATTTTTTACAAAAAGAAACTTCACTGGCCTTTAAAGACCAGCTGGGAATTTTCTTTCTCCTCTTTTTAAATTATTTCTCTTCTCTGCTCTTCTGTCTGTTCGCCCCCCACTTTGAACTTTTTATGACAATTGACATGTATATAGTGTATTTCAATCATAATTTATATTTACCCCATTATCTCTCTCTTTTTGTTTATTTTTATTTATTTATTTATTAGAGAGAGAATGGACACACCAAAGCCTTCAGCCTCTGCAAATGAACTCCAGACACATGTGCCCCTTGTGCATCTGGCTTATGTGGATCCTGGGGAATTGAACCTGGGTCCTTTGGCTTTGCAGGCAAGCGCCTTAACCACTAAGCCATCTCTCCAGCCCCATTATCCTCTCTTACTCCTCTCTCATTCCTACTGAACCCCTTCATTTCTTGTTCCCCCACCCCATGCACATGTGTGGTGTGGTTTGGTGTGTGTGCACGTGTGTGCAGATATATGTATCTCATGTGCACATGCAGGCACCAGAGGAAAATGTCTGGTGACACCCCCCCCATCTCTCATCTATGTGTTTCCTTGAGATGAAGTCTTTCTCTAAACCCTACATCTGCCAAGCCCTAGAAATTCTCTGGTTTCTGCTCCCCACAGTGTTGGGGTTACAGACGTGCGTGGCCACCCCGAGCTATTTTCATGGGTGCTGGACAGTCAAACTCAGGCTGACTCAGGCTCTCATGCTCGCGTGATAAGCGCTGTTACCCGTTGAACCATCTCCCCAGAATCTTTCTCTCCAGCTAGCCCCCTTCCTACTCTTTTTTGTTGTTTCGTTTGTTTGTTTGCTTTTTTGAACACTGAGTTAAATTAGGCTTGCTTGCATGGGGTTATTTACCAGAACATGGGAAACTTAACAGTGGTGGCACTTTTCAAGAAAATGGCTCCCCCACCCTGCAGCAGACATTAACTGCCAATAGCCCCTCAGGGAGGAGTGGGTCCGCCTGACTCCCTCCCCATCCCTGACGGAGTAGAGAGGGCCCAGTCTTGTGCAGATAACCATAGCTGCAGTGAGTTCATGCGTGCCATGGTCATGTCTTGTCCAGATTGAAATGGGGGCAGAGCTGGCCCTACTACAACATCTCCATTCCACTCGCTCACTGTGGCAAAAGTCGCCTTGTGCTCCCCTTAGTCTCCTCTGGGGTAGAGCTGCCCCCTGACACTTTTCTGCGAACAGGAACCAGGGGAGAAGGTGAGCAAGTGACCCAGTTGGCCCAGCAGAGCTGGAGCAGACTTTTCATTACAGATACACCAAACATTCCTGTTTCAGTCAGGACAGGTGGATCCCCCCGCCCTGAGCCCCACCGCCACAACGACCCCTCACTGTCGGGAGTCCTACTCCCACGAGAAGGAAGCGACCCCCAGACCTGCCATGCAAGGCAAGCCCTGGCTTCTTGGGCCTTCCTGGGCATGTGGGCACTGGGCCAAGATCCTGTGTGCTGCTGAGCCTCCAGATCTTCCTGGGAGAAGGAGGGGCCATGCCAAACCCCGGGGGACTTACCAGCATTCTCCGCCCTCCTCCTGGTCCCAGGCTTCCAGAAAACACAGCTGTGGAGAAGAGAAGGATTAACATTATCAGCCATAAGCAAAGAGGAAAACCCAGGGCTATTGGGATTCAGCCACTGCAAGCACTTGGGTTCCTCCCTCCACAGGCCTGTAAGGGTTGTGAAGTGGGGCCCTGTAGACCCCTGGGTTGCTTTAAAATCTACCACCCCAGATGGATGTAGTGAACTCAGAGCCAATGGGGAATCACCTACTGGGCCCATCCTGAGGTACGGGTGCCAGGTGCAAGGACCCCCATCCAGCCCACTGCCAGTGGGGGGAAGGGGCGCTTTGACAGCCTCCACAAAATTCTGTTCTGAGCCTAGAATTTGAATTTACAATACTGATTCACACCAAGTCCCCAAGGAAAGGCAGCTAGAGGTGCACCCCACTTCCAGCCTTCCTAGGAAGTGTGGTAAAATGATCCCGGAAGAAAAAAAAACCCAGGGGGCAGAAAGGCAGGCGGCTGCTCAAAGCCCTTGATTTTGTTGACTGGGATCATTCTGCAGGGTCCCTGGAAAGAAAGTGTGTTTTGAGGTGGGCGGGAACTCTCCAGGAGTGCAGAACCATTTTCCAAACACAGATCCTGCTACAGGGAGAACTGATGTTACCTTCCAATCCCCACACTCACTGGAGTTCCAAGAAAACAATAATGTCCATACCCAGGGCGGGAGGCACTTGTCCTTAATGGATGGGGTGCTCTAGTCATGGCTCAGGGGTGCAGGTGCCTCCTGGAGGCTAATTTAGGCCTCATTGGAACTCTGCTATTTCTACAATTGCTCCAGGCTTTAAGAAACTAAACAAGGGCTGAGGGGATGGCTCCTTGGTTAAAGCACTTGCCACGAAAACGTAAGGAAGGCAAAACAAACTGGCTAGCTAGACCAGCCCAACTGATGAGCCCTGGGTTCAGGGGGGAGACCCTGCCTCCGTGAATATGGCATGGAGTGATTGAGGGCAACACTGACCTCAACCTCTGGCGCGTGTGTGCGCACACACACGCACACACACGCGCACACACACAAGCATACATATTTGCACACATTTGCCCCCACAGATGTAAACACACATACATGCACACACTTCACACACACACATCCACCAAAAAGGAAAAACAAAACAAAATAAACTCCACTAAATCCACTTGACATTCATGTTTATTCTCCAAAATGCCATAGACCAGTACCTAAAACATGAAAGCACTTTTTCCTCTAATGCAGAAAGTGTCCAGTCCTAATATTTGCAGGTCTTTCTTGCTCTCATATAATTTAAAAAGCACCTTTTGTGGAAGACTGTTTAAAGTGATGACCAATGAATATTTCAGGTGGAATTTAATGACTGTTTGCTTTGGCTTTTTTGGGGACAGGGTCTCACTCTAGCCCAGGCTGACCTGAAACTCACTCTGTAGCCCCAGGCTGGCCTTGAGCTCACAGTTATTCCCCTGTCTCAGCTTCCTGAGTGCTAGAACTACAGGTGTGATCCACTACGCCTGACTCAAGTAGAATTCCGGCTGGAACCTCTCGCATACTTCATGTTTTCATGACATTTTTGTTCAGGAATGAATCCTTTATGTAAGTTCCATTATTTATTTTAAGTGGCACCTTCCAGAGTCAATCAATCTCCCTCCCTCCCTCCCTTTCTCTGTGATGAAGAGACAGAGCAGGGGAGTTCCTCAGAACCTATCTACTTATCTGAACTTTCCTTCTGGGAGGGGGAGGGGAAGTGTTCTGAACAGAGGGGACACTGGCTTTGCACTCAGGCCTGACGTTTTGTCAGTTACACTGTTGGTTTGAATTAAAGACACATCCCTCCCTGAGATTCAAGTACTTTAGGCATAACTGCTACCCAGCCAGTTTCTTCCCTTAGAGGTCCTCAAGCATCGAGCATCGCCTGAAGGCTGGTTCTGGCTTCTGCCAGCAACCCCAGAGGCATTTGTCTAGGTGTGGAAAGAGGTTCTGAGATTCCATTGAGTCTTTCTACCCACTAAGTTCTGTTAAGAAAAAAAAAAAAAAAACCAAAACTTCAGAGCTGAGGTCAAAAGATGGCATCATATTCTTTCTAACACATCCTAAGTTTACCAGGTAAACTTAGGGATAGACAGGCTTCCATGCACATGGATTCTTAAATAAGGAGGTTTAGGCAAAGGAATTCCTGGGGTGATCGGGGTGATCTCAGGCGAGTCACCTGTGAGAAGCTGAGGGAGGAAGGATGATGCAAAAGAGAAGAGATCCAAGTGTGGCAACTGCCAAGGCTCCAGCCCACCCCACGGAGAGCTCTGGAGCCAGGGAGGAGACTGGGTGTTGTCCCAAATTAAGGCAAGAGGTCACACTTGGCATCACCCACACAAGACCAGCCAGGGATGGGTGGGGAGGGCATCACGCTCCAGGAGGCAGTTTCCCTTAATCTCACACAATTCCTAGGAAGGACAGCTATGTAAGTCACACATCAAGAGGGTCCCAAAGAGGGGACCTGGACAATATGAGGATCAGTCAGGGAGACAAGCTGGTCAGCGGGCTTCTGATTTATTATTAAAGCTCAGTCTCCAGATGCTAACCTACAAAAAAAGAAACAAAAGAAAAAAGAAAAGAAAAGAAAGAAAAAGCTGCTACGTTACAAACCATGTTTGCCTGGCAGAGACACAAACCGTTCCTCTCTTGTAGAAAAGAAAGCTCCAAAGGCAGTTTGTTTGCCCTGTAGAGCCTTTATCTGCTTTGAACTTGACTTAGTAAAGTCATCTTCAGGAGTCAGTCTGTCAATGGCACCACACCCCTCAGTGCATCGCACACTCTTCAGAACCCACTTCACCCTGGTTTCCTCCCCGTCTGAACCCCAGATCCATAGTCCCCATGTTTCCCTGCGCTGTGTTTTAAACTTTGCCCCCTTTGAACAACCCTTCAACGTCATGCTGACTGAACCAATCTCTGGTGTTATTCATCAGGGGCTTTAGACATCCCTTCAGAAGGGGTCAGGGTAGACAAGTGTCCCCTGGGGGCAGGGTAGCGTCTACTATACAGAAACAAAGATGGCATGTGGCGCAGCAAGGTGTGCAGAGTTGAGGTCCTGGGCCAGGCGAAGCAGGGCCGGGCTCCTACTTCTTACTGTACCCAGGCAATTCTGCAGCGGCGTTTAAGCTGGGCTACTCGGTTTTCACACCCTTAAGACACAGCAGTCACAGCGAGTCCATGGGGTGCTAGTGTATAGAAAATGCTTTGGGCAAAAACAGCTTTATATATATTTGATAAATGACCAACGTTGCCATAGCTTGTCTTTTTTAATTTGTATGCATGTATTATTTATTTATTTATTTATTTATTTATTTATTTATTTATTTAGAGAGAAAATGGGCATGCCAGGGCCCCCAGCCACTGCAAACAAACTCCAGACAGATGCGTCACCATGTGCATCTGCCTTACAGGGGTGATGGGGAATCGAACCTGAGTCCTTAGGCTTCGCAGGCAAGCACTTAACCACTAAGCCATCTCTTCAGCCCAAGCTTATATTTTTTATTGTTGTAATACAGATAACATTTTAAAAATTACCATTTTGTTGGGGCTGTGTGGATCAGAGGCCACTTGTGGCACATCCTCACGTTCTGCCTTGTTAGAGGCATGGTCTCTCCTTGTTCATGGCTACACTGGCCAGGTCAGCTGGTCCACTGGCTTCGAAGGGATTCTGTCTCCGCTCTCAGTGCAGGTGTGCTGGAGATGTGCCTGTGACAGTGTCCAGCTGTCTGTGGGTTCTGGGGATCTGAACTCGGGAATTGAAACTTGTGCAACAAGCACTTTATTTGAACTTCCTCCCCAGTCCAAAACAGTCACCATCTTAATGATTTTCTAGTGCACAGGCATTAACTATATTGACACGGTTGAAAACCTACTGTACCACGATTCATCTCCAGAACTTTCTCATCTTCCCAAACAGAAACTCAATACCCTTTAACCTGTAATAAGCCTTCTCCCTCTCCCTGACCCTTAGGCGACCACCATTCTCCTTGTGTTTCTGTGGGCTCAACGGCCTTCACTACCTCTTATCAGTGGATTCATACATGAGTCCTTCTGTGCCTGCCTTATTTCTTTTGCATTGCATATTCAAGGGTAATCTGTATGCGTGGTGTACACATTGTTGGGGAGGGCTGAATAATATTCTATTACTTGTATATATCAACTTTTTCTTGTGTGTATGTAATGTGGTACAGTGTGTGAGAGAGAGAGAGGTATGTGGCATATGCATGTGTAAGTACCCTTGCTGAACGGGGGAAGGGAGTGCTCGCCTGTGTTCCTGTGGTGGCCAGAGCCAAACGTTAGCTGTCCCTATCCCATCACCCTTCCACCTAGTCTTGCTTTGAGCCAGAGTCCCTTACCGACTCCTGAGCTCGCTATTTTTCATGCACTCCGACAATTCTCGGGTCTCTGCTGCCCTTTCTGGCACTGGGGTCATGGATGCTTGTGGCCACATCCAGCTGTTTATGTGAGATCTGGAGATTTGAACTTGGGCAGTTTCAGGTCCGCTCAGGCCCTCATGCCTGCACAAGGAGTTGAATTATCCCTCTAGCCCCATACCACATTTTTATCATCGATGATTCTGTGGATGGACATTTGGGTTGTTTCCATGTTTTAATTATTGTAACTCACGCTTCCATAGACAGTGTCTTAGTTATTTTTACATAACCAAACCCAAGATGTCCCAGCAAACAATTTAAAGGAGGAAAGAATTATTATTTTTTTATTTCCATTAATTTTCATGCTCCCATGCCATAAGTTTTTGTTTCTTCAGTTTTTGGTGTTTTTTTTTTTTTCTGGGGTATCTTTTTCTTCTGTGCAACCTCCTCTTCTGGTCTAGGAAATCTGGGCCTTTTCAGTGAGGACCGTCTCGGTGTGGCAGGGACGGTTTGTGTAGGGGTCAGTCCGGCTGTGAGCTCCGTAAGTACGGCGGCGCATCCTGGGTGCTTGGTTCACCTGGGTATGTCCAACGCCCAGAGAATTCACATCTAAAGCCTTAAGTTCAGCATTATTCTCTGCATTTTTAAGCATGTGCAGCGGAAATTCAGCACTCTTTTTGGGCCACCGACCTTGTGTCCAGCCCCACTGCTTAGCCTGGGCACAGCTGCTTCTTTAAAGTGACTTGAGCAGTGTGCAGGCATCTGGACACCAGCCACTAGAGAGAGGAGGTCAGGCCACACTCATGCGCAGGATGCTCCCACCTGCCCCACGTGTCCTCGGGCTGCGCTTCATGACTATGGCATGCTCTGACCCAGTGACAGCCACAGGTGGAGTAACTCAAGTACCTAGGCATCTCGGCTCACCACCCGTGGGGAGAGGATCGGTGTTTGCACGTGTGTGCTGGGCTCACTCACCCTGACAGGCAGAGAGGTAAATACCGGGACTGTTCCTCTCACCTCACCCAATGCCAAGGCACGGCGGTAGCAGTGACCAGCAATATCTGAGCCTGAACTGGAGAAGCCAAGCACCAAGATGAAGGCTCTCCCGTGTGTTAAGGACGGGGGTTTGATTTCTTCTAAATCCAGTCTGGTTCTCTTTATGATTCTCTTATTTATTCATTTGTTTGTTTATACATGCTCAAAGGCAAGCATGTTCATGCGTGGGCACATGCAAATGTAGACATGCATGTGTCACAGTGTAAAGAGATCGGGGACAACTTTCAGGGTGGGCCTGGCCTGCCCATTTCATTTGAGGCAGGGTTTCTCACTCTGCTCCCAATCGCCTTGCTTACCATGAACTTTGGAGAAATTCTCCGGTCTCTGCCTTCCATCTTGTAGCAGCCTGCTGTGGCTTCTGGCTTTTTTAAAAAAATCTTTCACACACGAAGCCTGGGGATCAAACTCGGGGACTGCGGCTTGAGCAGCAGGTGCTCTCTCCACTGAGCCACTTCCCCGGCCCCCACGTGGTCTCTTTGGGCCATTTGCGATGCCCGTAACACGGGAAGGGCACCGAACATGAGGAAAGCTGGCATCAGCCACAGGAAATTGATCCTGTCTCTTTGAGGAAATAGAGGCCCCTGCCTTCCTGAGAGCCAGACCCGTCTTCCCAACCATCTAATGACATTCCACTGGCAAAAATGTGGCCAACACATTGCACCTGTATGAATTTGCTAGAGCTGCCACAGCAAAACCACCACAGGCTGAGTGACCTAAACAGCAGAAATGCCTGGTTCAGTTCTGAACGCTAGAAATCCGAGTTCAAGGTATGTGGTTGCGGCAGAGGGCTCTGAGGGAGAGGTGTGCCTCATACCTCTGGAGGCTCACACACCTCCTGTGGTATTCTGAGGCAGGTAAGCATAGGGAATTAGCTCAGCTGTTCAGGATCTTTATCAAAATGCTGTCAACCTGGGAACCCTCCACCCCCCACCACCAAGGTGCATGTACACGCCGCTCCTAGCAAGGAAATGGCTTTCTCTTCCCCTAGTGACCACTACCTGTGTCCCGTTTCTGTTCAGGTATGTCCTCAGATTCAAGGATTGTAACATCAGGGGTCCGCTCAACCTGAACTGGATTTGGGTGCATGTGCAGCAAGGTAAACGGTGTCCTCTGAGTAAACTTTTAGGGAGAATCCCCTACTTACCATCTTAATTTTTTTAATTTTTATTTATTTATTTATTTGAGAGCGACAGACGCAGAGAGAAAGACAGATAGAGGGAGAGAGAGAGAGAATGGGTGCGCCAGGGCTTCCAGCCTCTGCAAACGAACTCCAGACGCGTGCGTCCCCTTGTGCATCTGGCTAACGTGGGACCTGGGGAACCGAGCCTCGAACCTGGGTCCTTAGGCTTCACAGGCAAGTGCTTAACCGCCATCTCTCCAGCCCCCTACTTACCATCTTATTGGACATGCATATGATCAAATCAGATGAATCATGAGAAGACACCAGCAGAGTAGAGAAAGGATTACATGGCCCAAACCTGTCAATCAAATCAGAGCATCAATCAAACGATGCCCCTTGGTGACCTACCCTTCCTTCTAGTGGAGCCTTTGAGTATTTTCCCACCCAGGTGGACCACTGCCCCTTTCAGCAGTGTTACTATTGCTTTGTATTTAATAAAGTTTTGTGTGGTTTTACTGTTTTACACATAAATTAATTTGATTATAATTATAATTGATTATAATCCCCTCCCATTATCTTCTTCTTTTTTTTTTTTTTTTTTTTTCCAAGGTAGGATCTCACTCTGGCTCAGGCTGACCTGGAATTAATCATGTAGTCTCAGGGTGGCCTCGAACTCACAGCAATCCTCCTCCCTCTACCTCTGAGTGCTGGGATGAAAGGAGTGCACCACCACGCCCCGCCCATTACTTTCTTTTGCCCCCCCATCCCCCTCTAGTCCAGAGCCCTCTCCTCTTTTCAAGTAGTCTCTCTTCTGTTTTGTGTCTTTTTTTCCCTCTTCCATCATCTATATCACAATGCTGACGGGCTCACCACGATGCGGGTCTTAGAGAGGTGGTGACATCCACCGTGCTGGGATGGATGCACTTCACGTCCAAAGGATAATGTCCCAAAGTACTTCTCTCCACCCTCCAGTTCTTAGATTCTTCCCTGCCCCTGCAATCACCTCAGAGGGGGTAACAAAGATGTCTCTTCTTGTGCTGACTTCTCAACAGCCTCTTACGTTGGCACTTTGATGAGTTTTGAGTCACCTCGGTGTCTACCACCCTCTCCACAGAGAAGCTTCTCTGGCCAGCGGCGGCAGGAGCACCCATATTCTTCCGGCTCCTCCTCTGCAATGTCCCCAGAGCCTTGGCAGGCATGAGAGAGAGGTCCCGTCGAGTGCTGAGCACTAGCTTCACTTCTCATCCACTCGCTGAGCCGTGGTCTCCCCGCTTGTCGCTGCCATCCCTGGTGGCAGCAGTGGCATGGCTGACGGCTTTTCCTCTGTCTGCAGTTTCCAGTTCTTTCAATAAGGCGCCAAGAACCCGCAAGCACCCAGAGACCGCTGGTAGCAGTTCCTTGACTTTGCCAACGTTACCCCAACTTCTGGCTTTATGTTCACATGACATTCTTTCTATGTGTCTGGCGGCCATGTTCTTATGACGCCAGCCATCATGCACTCAGAGTCCATCCCACTCCAATACGACCCCGTCTTGACTTAACCTACTACAACTGAAGTTCCCCCATCTCCAAGTAAGGCCACTGTGGTGGTTTGATTCAGGTGTCCCCCATAAACTTAGGTGCTCTGAATGTCAGGTTCCCAGCTGGTAGAGATTTGGGAATTAACACCTCCTGGAGGGAGTGTATTGTTGGGGGCAGGCTTATCGGTGTTATAGCAAGTTTCCTCATGCCAGTGTTTGGCACACCCTCCTGTTGCTATTGTCCACCTTATGTTGGCCAGGGGGTGATGTCCACTCTCTGCTCATGTCTTCGTTTCTCCTGCCATCATGGAGCTTCTCCCAAGCCTGTAAGCCAAAATAGACCTCTTTTTCCCACAAGCTGCTCTTGGTTTGGTGATTTCTACCAGCAATGCAAACCTGATTACAGCAGTCCCATTCACAGTTTATTTTTAAAATTTTATTTATTATTTATTTGTGAAGAGAGAGGAAGGCAATGGGCGTATAAGGATCTTTTGCCACTACAAACTGCAGATGCATGCACCACTTTGTGCATCTGACTTTTTGTGGGTACTGGGGATTCAAACCTGAGCCATTAGGCTTTGTAAGCAAGTGCCTTAACCATTTAGCCATCTCTCCAGCCCCGCCCCTCAGATTCACAGCTTCTTAGGAGCAGCCTCCCCTTGCTGGTAAGTGGGGTCAATGTTCAAGTTTGGCCAGTAGCATCTCTGCAAAATTACCATGTGGCAACTTGCAAAAATCTTCCCTGAAAAACAAAATGTAGGTTGGTGCACAACCGGTGCCTGTCTTCTTGATCTCTTTCATCTACCTGCTGGTGATGGACATAAAGGCTGGAGGCTTCCTCTGAGACCAGGTGTGACATTAGACATGGAGAGCAAGCGTAAAAACCTACAGGAGCGTGGGCCCATCGTGGCCCTCTAGCTCTTCATTCTCCCCCCCACCCCATCCTCACCCTGGACCACTCTCCTTTGGACCTTCATGGGAGTGACGTAGTGGCATCTTGGTTAAGCCCTATTCCTTACAGCTGAACTCAATTTTGAGTGATATAATCAGCTCTCTTCTCCGGCCCAGAATAAGTGATGGTCACAGGTTTGTGGAAGAGGATTTACTGTTGCTAGAAGTCAAAGACACCCTTCACCACTGGCTTCCCTTGCTAGACTCTCCCCCACCTTCAAGGCTGAGTGTCCTGCTGGTGGACAGCAAGGGCTGGCAATGTTCCTTCAGCACCATGCCCCTGTTCCCCTTATCGGGCTGGAGAGATAGCTCAGTGGGTAGAACACTTGCTGTACAACCCTAAGTACCTGAGTTTGGATCCCCAGACCCTGCATACAAGCCAGAACCTGTGGTGGGCTTCTGTAATCCTAGTGTGCCTAAGGTGAGAAGGGGGAGATAGAATTTCCCAGAAGCTCACAGACTAGTGAACAAGAGACACTGTGCCTCAAAACAAGATGGAAGGTGAGGACTGACTAAAAGCTGTCCTCTGACCTCCACACATGCAATGGCACATTCATGTGCACACATGTGCGTGTGCACACACACACACACACACAATGGCACACTTGAACCCACACTAACATAAATGAACACACAAACACACACACACACACACACACCAAATAACTTTTTAAAAATTTAAATGGGGCTGGAGGGCTGGGGAGATATCATAGTGGTTACGGTGCTTGCCTATGAAGCTGAAGGACCCATGTTCAACTCTTCAGATCCCATGTTAGCCAGATGCAAAGGTGAGGCAAGTGCAAGGTCGCACATGCCCACTAGATGGTGCAAGGATCTGGAGTTCAACTGCAGTGGCTGAGGCCCTGGTGCTCCAATTCTCTCTTCCTCTCTGTCTGTCTCTCTCATTCTCTCTCTCTAAAATAAATTTTTTAAAATGGGGCTGGAGAGATTTTTCAATGGTTATCGGTGCTTGAGTGCCAAGCCTAGTGTCCTGGGTTCTACTCTCTAGAAGCCACGTATAACCAGACGCATCCAGTGTTGCACAAATTCTAACTTTGTTTGCAGTGTCAAGAGGCTATACTCATTTTCTTTCTCTCCCTCTCTTTCTTTTCTCTCTTTCCCTGCTTGCAAATAAAAAAATTAAAAAATCACTGTTGGGCTGGGGAGATGGCTTATTGGTTAAGGATCCTGCCTGCAAAGCCAAAGGACCTGGGTTTGATTACCCGGGACCCACGTAAGCCAGATGCACAAAGTAGTGCAAGCGTCTGGAGTTTGTTTGTAGCAACTTGAAGCCTGGCACACCCATTCTCTACCTGTTTGTCTGTCTTTCTCTCTCTCTCTGCTTCTCTCTCTCTCAAAATAAATAATAAAAATATTAAAAAACAATAACTGTTACCTTCTCAGCACAACAGAGCACATTTCTAAAGTAGTCCTGTGAAGGAACTTATTCTTGTAGTTTGTTAAGGGTAGGGGAGAGGTTAAAAAGGAACAGGAGGGCTGGAAAGATGGCTTAGCGGTTAAGTGATTGCCTGTGAAGCCTAAGGACCCTGGTTCGAGGCTCGACTCCCCAAGACCCACGTCAGCCAGATGCACAAGGGGGCACATGTGTCTGGAGTTCCTTTGCAGTGGCTGGAGGCCCCGGCGTGCCCATTCTCTCTATATATATATCTGCCTCTTTGTCTCTCTGTCGCTCTCAAGTAAATAAATAAAAACAATTTAAAAATAAAAACAGGAACGGGAGTAGAAAAACAGCCACATTTTGACTCTCCTAGCCTTCCAGAACTAACAGAACTTCTATGACATGAGCTCAGCCATCCTGCTGGCCAGGTGACACTCCTTCTACTTGTCACTGGCTACTTAATAGCTATGGAAGTTGGATTTGACACCAGATCTGCTGGGTTTCAATACCCAAGCTCACTACAGACCCTGTGTTCATGTTGCTACTGGAGAGAAAAAACAAATGGCAGCCCTAGGTGCCAGGCATGCTGTAAGGAGTTGTCTGCAGGACCCCCCACAACGCCAGGTGTACGAGGTGTCAAGGAGATCACCCTGCTCCCTACTCAGCAGCCATGTGACCGTGGAGCACTCCTTGGCCTCTCCATACCAATTTCTTCATCTCTAACAGTAACAACACCCATTTCAAGAGTTTCCCATGGGAACTAAATTGGAACTAATTTGATAACTTATGTAACGTGTCTGGCAAAAGAAGCTCGGTGAGTATAAATAGTAACTCTCTCGCCCTTGGTTTTTATCTAAAACCCCTGCCCAGTAAGGCCTGTGGGGAGAGAAATGGGGCCACTCTTAAAGGATCACCCCGTACCATCCCCAAGCCCTTTCTGCTTGTAGCCTGGTGGCCTGATAGAATAGATGGAGGCGAGTTAGAGAATGAGAAGACCTTGGAGCCCAGTCCTGTCTGGCCATTTGCCAGCTGGGTGACCTTGGGCTAGAAATGTAACCTCACTGGAGACCTAATGAAATCGCACACATGAAAGGATTTTGTAAATCATAAAGGGCTAGGCAAACAAAGATGGCGGCCTGTGTTCAGACGCGGCCTGGGGGTAGAAGCCATCATTCCACACGTTTTCTTTTTCGAGGACAGCTGGACAAAGGACTCTCCTGCACAAAGGACTGGGAAAAGCAGTTTGGTTAATGGTCCTTCACCCAGAGGCCAAGAGGTGAAAGGTCATGAGGAGGCCTTGTCTTCCAGGGGGATTCCTACTGGGAGGCCTGTGGACTGGCTGCCCGCACTGAGGCCCAGAGCAACTGGCTCTCCACCCAAAGAAAAGGATACTTTGTTCTCCAGATTCTGAGGAAGGAGAAAGGGAAGGAGGAGGGTGGGCAAAGCCGAGGCTGCCTGGGCTTCCAGGGTGTTTCCTGACCAACATGCTGGACACTGGGTAGAATTCAGTTGCTTACACAGCCACGTCCAACATTTCTATCACCAGTTAGCATCCACTGAGCACTGCATAAGCAAGCGCTGCTCCACTGGACAGCCTGGGGTAAGGCTGAACTCCCTTGCATCCCCATTAGATGATCAGGCGGGTAAGTTACTTTGCCCTGGCTGACTCCAGAGAGCAGGATGGCGTTCTGCGTGACATCAGCAAGCCAGGCCATGCTAAAGGAGGCTGGGGAAATAGAAATGACCCCAGTGAGATCCTGACTCCTAGTCCAGGGTGTAGCAGAGGCTGAACAGCAAGAGAGTCGTGCAGAGACCTTACAACTACCTCTGCCTTGTTCCCTTGCTTTTGGGGACCACCATGCACCAACCAATCCAGGATTCTAGAAACTTGGACCAGGGTCCCTCTCCTTCCTCCTCCCCTCCCCCACCCAGCTGCTTCTTCAAGTCAAGAAGTATGCCCTGAGGTCAAGTTGCAGGTCCTAGGCCATGGGTGGGTGAGGTTGGATCTGGTCCTTGTCACCGAATGTCTAGAAATCAACATAGATTTTGTTAGCAGAAATGGGAGAAGGTGGGTGAAAGGGACAGTCAGTGGAAGCAAATGTGGGTTGAGTTCCTTGGACTTCTCATTTGAAGGGTGGTTTCACAGTTTTATCTTCTCAGCAGCTCTGGGATGTGGCTCATGTCTACTTCATAGACAAGGTGTCTCTTTTTTTTTTTTGACTCTGTGGCAAAATATCTGGTTGATGGTTGCAGAGGTATCAGTCCATAGGCAGAGCATCCCGGCAGGAGTGCGTGACAGAACAAAGTGGGCTCACCCCATGGCACAGAGGAAGGCGCAAGGGACCAGTACATCTTTACAGGACACACACTCCCCCCCGTGACCTATTTCCTTTATTTAGGCCCCACTTTCATATATCATATTATGAATCCAGCAAGGGATTCATTCACTGACTTAGCCAGAGCTCTTCAGATCCATTCGCTTCCCAAAGCCCATCAGTGGGAAAACCTTTAACACGTAACCCTTCAGGGAGCATTTCAGATTCAAACCGTAGCGGTCTGAGGGGCAGAGGGGCAGATACTTGCCAGGGTCACAAAGTGAGGAAGTGGGCAACCAGATGTTTCTATTCCAGTTCATTTCTCTCTCCAGATTTATCCAACGGGAAGAAGAGAGAGTGATTTTAATGATGCCTGGGAGGGGAAGCGTCCGTAAAGGCTTCTCAGAGGAGGACCGTCTCACACTTGGTCTAAACTTAGTGTGGCTCTGGGTTGACGTCATACTTCCAAAGTCACTGTCCTGCAGACCTCAGTTTCCTATTGTCAAATGGACACAACAGGGACGCGGAGGAGACTCAGTGGTTTGAGGCATGTGCTTTCAAACCCTGCTGGCCCAGGCTCAATTCCTCAGCACTCACATAAAGCTGGCTGCAAAGTGGCATCTATGACAATGGGCTCACAGGCTAGCCAACCTGACAAATTAGTTTGCAGTCTGGCAATTTGTTTGCAGGGGCAAGAAGCCCTGCCTCAAAGAAGGTGGAGCACAGACACCTCAAAGTTGTCCTCTGGCCGCCACCCACACGCCATGACATGTGCCCACACATACACAGTGAACAAACAAACAAGTAAATAAAAACATTTTTAAAGAACATAAGCGAGAGTAGTATATACTCCTTAGGATGGTTAAGGAAGTCAAATACGGAAGTAAAGGTAAAGTGTGTTTGCACGGTTTCCTTTCTGTGGGCCCCACTTTCCAGTAGTGATACCATATTATGAATCCACCAAGGGATTCCTTCATGGACTGAGCGTCCACCTTGCTCTCGGACTTTGGAGCCATCTCCCTCTGTGTGGCAAGGACGCTCTCACTGTCCCTTGGGAGTGCTGGAGACCAAGGCCAGCACTGGTGTCCCCACAGTGGTCAGGAAAGCAGGTACTCCGTTTCCAGCCACTATCTTAGTCACAAACTCATGACAGACCTGAAGCCGCGCCCAGGGGAACATCGTAAATTCCTGACCCCCAGAAACAATGAGACAGTAATTCCTTTTTCTTTATTTTGCTTGTCCGTGTGTATACATTGTAGATGTGTATATACATAAGTGCACAAGCAGGTGCATGCCTGTGTATATGTGGAGGTCAGAGGTCAATGTGGGGTGTCTTCCGCAATCACTCTCTATGCTATTTATTTTTATTATTACTATTTTTGTGTGTGTGGTTTTTTTTTTTTGAGGTAGGGTCTTGCTCTAGCCCAGGATGACCCGCAATTCACTATGTAGTCTCAGGCTGACTTCGAATTCACAGTGATCCTCCTGCCTCTGCCTCCAGAATGCCTGACATCCACCTTCTTCTTTTGAGACAAGGCCTTTTGCTGAACCTGGATTTGGCTAGACAAAGTAGCCGGCGAGCCTAGCAGAGCCTCCTGCCTCTGCCTCCCCAGCACTTGGATTACAGGCGCACGCCACCGTGAGTTTGACATGGTGTTGGGGTCTGAACTTGGGTCCTCAAGCTTGTGTGGCAAGCATTTTACCTACTGAGCCAAGTTCCTTGTAATTCTCAGTCTCTACCTGTCTCACATTACACAACACATGGTCATGAACAAATGAAGAACTTGCCCGAGGATAACAAGATGTAAAGCCAGGCATGGCTGGTCCCACAGTCCATGCCATAAGGACCACGTCATGGATAATCAGTGGTTTCCAAGCAACCAGGAAGAGGAAGGACATTCTGAATAGTGGTGTGCCGCTTCCTCCCACCAGCTCCTCTCACCACAGTCCAGCTGGTTGGGGAATCATTGTATGTAAAGACACAGTGTGGGAGGCTAAAGTCAGATCAAACTGGGTTCAGGATGAGACCTAAGGTCTACCCATGGATTGGTGACAGCTGCCTGGCTGCCTCCTCCTTATTTTCTGAAAATCTGTGGTGGAAAGGGGCACGCCTCATCTTGTTGGGAAGCCCCAAGACCCAGGCCAGTTGCCATGGCAAGCTGCAACACTCAGAGATTTAAATTCCATACTTGGACCTGCCAGAGATACCAGCTGTGACCCTGTGCATGTCGACCGCAACCTTCCGTATGCCTCCCTCCACGCCTGGGCTGCCATCTTCCTCCATCCTGGTAGAGCCACCCAGCTGCTAGGAGTCTTCTCTGAGACCTACCAGGGGAAGATAAGGTATTTGTCTCTTACCCCTGAGCCCTGGGGTCTGGACTTGCCTCCTCTGTCCGCTCGGTTGCCAGATGCCCCTGCTCAGCAGAGGTCTGGAAACCACCCGCTCAAGTGTTCGTGTTCCCTTGCCCCCTTCTGACTTCGCTCAGAATTCCAGGGCTGCATAATGTCAACAAGTGTCCTGGCTCCCTTTGAAAGTGTTTGTGGAGCTTTTGATCTCCTGAGAAAAAAAAGTAAAGGTATTTATTATCAGAGACTGTTTGTACCAGGTTTTATGTTCTCAAAAGAAGAAGTAAGGGCTGGAGAGATGGCTTAGAAGTCAAGGCATTTGCCTGCAAAGCCAAAGGACTCTGGTTCGATTCCCCAGGATCCACGTAAGCCAGATGCACAAGGTGGCACAAGCATCTGGAGTTCGTTAGCAGAGGCTGGAAGCCCTGGCAAGCTTATTTTCTCTTCCTACCTGCCTCTTTCTCTGTCTGTTGCTCCCAAATAAATAAATAATAAAAAGAATTTTAAAAAGAGAAAAAGTGAACTTTCTTTGTAGCTGAGGAAGCTTCCAAACAGGGAAGTGGATTGTGAGTCCACAGCAATCAGAAAACAACCACTGCAACATGCGAGGAAAAGGAGCGTTGCAAACCTCTGTGGCGGTTGAGAGCAGCCTAGAGACGTGTCCCAGTTTGCATTATCCATCCAGCTCCAACAGGAAGGGAAAAAGAAGGTTGCAGAGTCAGCAGAACCCAGCCTTCGCTCCACCAGCTCAAGTGGCCACAGTGCGTCAGTATGCGGCTCCATACCTTCTCATCCATAAAGACCTTCCCCGAGTATTGTGTTAAAAGAGAATGCCCAGAAATCATGCTGCTACACATGGCACACCCCGCAAGTCCCCAAAGAAATCCCTGAAGCTTTCAGACCCATCATATGAGCCTTGCATTGTCAAATAGAAGAAACCTGGGAGGGGCTTTGGCACCAAAGACTTGGGTTTGAAGTCTGTGTTTCTCCTGGGCCCTCTGGGTGACCTGGGGTGAGTTTCTGGTGCCCTTGGCCTCCAGATGCTCTTGGAGGATTGAGTGCATCAGAAAATGTAAGCAGGGTGTGGTGGTGTGATCCCAGAACC
This sequence comes from Jaculus jaculus, assembly GCF_020740685.1. Classification (NCBI taxonomy): domain Eukaryota; kingdom Metazoa; phylum Chordata; class Mammalia; order Rodentia; family Dipodidae; genus Jaculus; species Jaculus jaculus. The sequence continues at coordinate 130,731,509 of NC_059110.1, forward strand.
TAGAAGTACAGATAGGAGGATCAGGAGTTCAAGGCCATTCTCAGCTACTTAGTGAATTCAAGACCAGCCTGGGGTACCTGAGAATCTGTCTTCAAAAAAATAAAAAGCTGGGTGTGATGGCACGCACCTTTAATACCAGCACTTGGGAGGTAGAGGATCCCTGTGAGTTCAAGGCCAACCTGAGGCTACATAGTGAATTCCAGGTCAGCCTAAAGACCCTACCTCATTAAGCAAAACAATAAAAATTAAAATTAAAAAGTAGAAGAGGGTTAGGAAGAGAGCCCACAAGTTAAAGGTGCTTGTTTATGAAGCCTGCTAGAGCTGGCTCGATTCCCCAGGACCCATTGTAAAGCCAGATGCACCAAGCTGGGTTTGTGTCTGGAGTCCATTGACAGTGTCAAGAGGGTCTGCTCTACCCATTCTCATTCTCTCATTCATAAAAAATAAATTTTTAAAAATTGAAGGGAAAAAATATATAGAGTGACCAGAACACAGGCTAGCATGTGTCAGCAGCTCACAAAGAATTTACTGGAATCTGGGTAGACGGCTCTGTGAAGTGCTTACCGTGCAAGTCTGAGGACCCAAGTTTGAATCCCCAGCCCCCATGTAAATGCTGGGTGGGCATGGTAGGCCACCTGGAATCCTAGCTTGGGTGATGGAGACAGGATGGGATCTTCAAGTCTTGCTGGCTAACTAGACTAGCCAAACCAACAAGCTGTGGACTCCAGTGAGGGACCCTGTCTCGATAAATACGGTGGAGAGCAACTGAGGAAGACACCTGAGGCAACCTTTGCCCTGTACACACAAACCCACACACATGTGCTTGTGTATTCACCCACACATGCGTGCCTATGTACACATGAACACACATGCTCACATGCACACCACATATACATGCAGCAACAATAAAAAAAAATTAACTAGTAACAGGTGGAGTCAGGACATTGCTGCTTTCACGAATGCGGACGCTAAGCTCTGAGTGGCTCAGTGACACTCCCACAGTCACAGAGCACGTGACATGCAGAGCCCCACCAGGACCTGAGACTCCAAGATCCCCAAGTATCTTGTGGTTAGATATTTTGAATTCCTCCTGAAGGTGAGGGTTAGGATAATATCTACCTATTGTCAGGGTAATTGTGGGGACAGATGAGAGTCGTGCGGACTGGGAACAGGAAAGGGACCCAGTGCCAGGTTCAAATCTCAGCTGTCCATTTGTGTACCGTGCAGCCACTTGTAAGCTATCAACACCTCCCTGTTCCTAGATTTTAGCTTGTGGCTAGGGAAGGTTTATCTCATGGGTTTATCAAGGGTAGCCTCCAGAAGTCATCCCCAGTAATCTGACACTCCACTGCATGCCCAGCGTCTCATGTAAACATAAGTAGGGCAGGTTTCTAGGAGGTGGAACAAGTTGGCCCAGAGAAGTCCCACTCTGTTCCTTCTTGACCTTAACGGGGACTCGGTAGGGTGAAAAAAGGTACTTCTAGGCACTGACCAGAGAGAAGCTAGCCGGCTCTCCATACCTGGCTGTCTGCAGCCAGACATTACCCCTGACGGGGAACTCTGGCTAAACTCTTGGGTAACTCCAGTTTTGAGCAATTCTCTGAAGGAGCAAGAGCTCCCCGAGGCGAGCATGCCAGCCTTGCCATACACCCTCTGGGTTTGATCTCTGTCTTAAAGACATTCATTAATCACACTCCACTCTATTTTTAGGCGACTCATGCTTAGCCATCCTCCAGCCCCAGGCCATTCTCCAAGACTGGACTTTAATCGCTGATATTTTAAAACATTTTTTTATTTTAAAAAATGAGAGCTGACGTAAATTCTTAACTTCCCTCAAGAGAGGGGAACACGGAAGTCACTTCTCTGCATCTTAGCAGCTTGTAAGCTAAGGGCAGTCGGGGCTTTTGCTTTCTTATTAAAGTAACACAAAATTAGTCATCCTCATAGCAATATGTCAATGTGAAGTGCACACATATGTGTATGCATGTTTGTATTTGTGTGGGTACACGTGTATGTGTAGGCCAAAGGTCACCATGTGGTATTTCTCTCAAGTTCAAATTCCAGAAAGAGAGAGACTAGAAGGAACCTGCCCAACCCCATTGAGCTTCTATTACCCAAGCTGAGAAAGTTTCAGGCCAGATTCCCCCATCCGCTAACAGCCAGTGAATTGGCTGCTCTTAGGTCAGGTGCTCTCCTCTGGCCCAATCAGCTGAGCTGGAATAGGTCGTGTGATTTGTGAACAATGGCCACCCTGATCTCTCAGGAATAGCTGTGGACTGGTCATTTCATGTGTTTGTTAGAAAAATGTCAGTGATGTAAAGGTTCAATGTAAAGGCAGGGACGCCGGATTGGGTGCAGGCTCAATTCTTCTGCTCCTTAACAGTGAGCTTGAGTGAGCTGTTTCTACTCTTCGTCCGGGAAGTGGGGACAGTAGTCCCAGCAGCCTCGCTGGGTTAAAGCAGAGAGCGTGGTCTCCCCAAGCACGTGCCCTATTGCTACTATGGTCTTTCTCTCTTTCTTTTCTTTTCTTTTTTACTTGCTATGCTAAGAGGTGAAGCCAAGGTCTTTCACGTGCTACATGAATGCTCTACCAATGAATTATATCCCAGCTCAACTAATGTCAAAATTCCAAGGAAGATGGCCATGTAGGAGGGTGAACGTATCGTGAGTCAAGAGAGCCGGTTTCGTGCCCCCTTCCTCAGCCACTGGCTAATTACGTCTCAGTGTTCCCGTGTGAGCACGTAACGACTTCACGTGACTGAAGACAGAAGGGGTATACCAGATGGTCTCACCCAGATCCATCAAACTGTAGTCAAAGATTCTTCTATTTTAATTAAGGCCATTTCTTCCTGTTTGATCTCCTAAGGGCAAAAAACAACATATGCTGTCTCCATTAAAAAAAAAAAAAAAAACACTGCTTACCCATATCAAAGTGCTCCTTTGCCAGTCACTGGAGGAAGGTCAAATGCACTGCCCACAGAGGCTGCACCTAGTCCTGCTTACCATCACAGGACCAGTGCTCACTCAAACCCTGAATCTCAACAGACACACTCCTGATGGGCCTGGCTTCCACTTTATGACAATGAGCCTGACTGTAGCAGATTGGTCTGGGATAGACTCCTGATTCAGAGCTGAGCCAATCCAGCTCCCTCTCTTGAGATTATGAAACAGCGCCTCTCTGAACAAAACCCAGCTCTCATAAGCCAGGAGCTGCCACGGAGATCCAAAGAGCACACGAGGCTAGTGTACAAAGAGAGAGAATGAACTGGACGGCCAAGGAAAGTGGGCACAAGAGACCAGAGAGAGTGCGTGTGCCTCACTATGGATGCTTTCAAACTCTATCTGAGGCATGGGTGACATGGCAGATGGGAACTTCCAGGAGAGTAACCATTGTGCTTTCCCAGAACCTTGCCACTCCATCAAGACCTAGAGTCTGTATCCCATCCCCTCGGATTCATGGAAACACTTCTCCGTGGCTATCTGTGCTACCTGAATGTGGCCGAAGTGGCACTGTGATTTCTGATGCTCGGTCATAGATGACAATAGAGCTTTCATGTGGTTTTATCTCTTGAGACATTCGTATAACCACCAGCCACTGGGGAAGCACAGGATGCATGGATTGGCCCAAGCAGAAGAAAACGGGCCCTCAGGCTCCCAGCACCCACCTGCCATCTAGGTGAGTGTGCCATCTTGAATGCGGTTCCTCCATTCTCTGTAAAACCCATCTCTGTTCTGGGGAGATAACTCAGACAGCAAACTGCTTGATGCGCAACCATGAGGACCTGAGTACAATTTCCAGAACCCACACAAGCTAAGTTGGTAGGCATACACTTGTAATCCCTGGCACTGGGGTAGGTAGAGATAGGAGAGTCCCTGGGACTTGCTAGCCAGCCGTTCTAGCCCACTTGGCAAGTTCCAGACCAGTGAGAGACTCTTTGTCAAGAAAGGCAGATGGCACCTAAGGAACACCCTTGATAAAAACATGTCTGTGGGCTGAAGGGATGGCTTAGCAGTTAAGGTGTTTGCCTGCAAAACCAAAGGACCCAGGCTCGATTCCCCAGGAGCCACGTTAGCCAGATGCACAAGGGGGCGCACACGACTGGAGATGGTCTGCAGTGGCTGGAGGCCTTGGCATGCCCAGTTTCTCTCCCTCTTTCTCTGTCAAATAAATAAATAAAAATAAAATAGACACATCTGTGTGTGTGTGTGTGTGTGTGTGTGTGTGTGTGTGTGTGTATGCACATAAAAACAGCCTAGATGACATCATATAAAACCGAGACGGCACTTCCCCCAGTGGGCTCCATGCAGATTACATATCTAAGGGCAATAAGTGATAGGTGGTGTTTAAAACCACAGGGTTCGGTTCATTCTGCAGCAATAGATTTCTAGGATAATGTGGACCCTGCCTTTTATTTCCAAAAGACAGCCCTGCATCCTTAGAAGAAAAGCCTCTCTCGTGTCATAAGCTAGTTCACGTGTGTTTGACTGCAACCAAAGAACAGAGACTCCCAATGGCCCCTTTTCTCATGGTAAACAGAATGGGGAGCAGTAAATTAAGGCTGCTGGTTAACTCTGCACCTGTTCCCATACACAGAAATGTCTCAGATCCTTTCCCATGTGTATGTGTGTTTATGCAAGACTCTTGACTGACAATTTTCATACATGTACATGATATATATTGATCATAATCCCTTCCCATTGTCTTCTTTTGTCCCCCCCATACCCCTTTTACTGAACCCCTTCTTTCCAACTAGTCCCTCTTCTATTTCGATGTGTTTTTACCCCTCCTCCTCCATCCATGATGAACTGTTACTGGGCCCAATAGCATGCAGGTCTTGTACAGGTGACCACAGCCGCTGCGGGCTCATGAATGCAAGGACCACACCACGCGCAGGAGACAGCGGTGCCAAGCACTCCTCCCATCTTCTGGCCTCTACTGGCTCCTGTAGTCTCTCTGTCCCCTTTTCTGCAGTGTTCCCTGAGCCTTGGAGGGTGTGAGATAGATAGAGATAGATAGGTAGGTAGGTAGGTAGGTAGATAGATAGATAGATAGATAGATAGATAGATAGATGGAGACAGAGATCGTGCTGAGCACTCGACAGTCGCTATGTTTAGCACTTTGATGAGTCTTGAATTGCCCCAGTAGTCACTGTCATCTTATGCAAGACTTTTGAGTTTTCTGTCCCTTCAGGGACTACTAAGGAGGCATTGCATACAGTGAATATGCAAGCCCAAAGATGGACATTAGCCACAAGTGCTCACAAGACCAACGGACTTCTGGAATTCATTCGGATCCATGACTCTTCTTTGGCACAGCTGCCCCTGCCAGCCATCACATTACGCCGCACTACATGGGACACATTGCAGCCACCCAGAAATCTGTGAAGAAAAATAATGGCCAAAAGAAAACAAAAAAAAATCTGGGTGTTCTCCAAGGCTAGCTAGAGCCTGGGCCACCTATGCTCTGCAGGGCTGAATGCACTGAGGTGGCCCCTCAGCCGCAGGCTCTCCGGATCTGCCATCAGAAGAGGGGAGGATGGCCTTGGAACAACTGGGTTCTGTCAAGAACTGTGGGTTGGTCATGACGTGCCTGTCACCCATGGTGATCACCAGCCTCCTCTTGAGAAAGCCTGTGTAAGGGAGAGAGTGCCAGGCCCCAGCAGGAGGAAGCAACGCTGAATTCCATGCAGTCCATGAGTTTCAACAGGGTCTTAGAACATGTGGCAATGAGACTTGACCCAGTGTCTCTTTCACTGGCATCAAAGAGGGCAGGACAAATGGCCTGGCAAAGTGTCTCCTGTTGCCTGCTGTGGCGCAAGCACTGAGAGTCACAGACAGTGTGACATCCAGTACCGTCAGGGAGGTGTGAGTAGCCTAAGCAAAGGTTACCACACCACACAGCTCCCATGCTCAAGGCCTCAGCCCAGCGGCCCCACGTGTTGAGGGGGCCAGGTGTAATCTCTGCTTTTGCCCCAGCCGTGGGTTTCAGTCTACCAGTCCATGAAGTTATGCAAACGAACTGATCACACCTCCCCATGGGGACCAGGGCACCTCAACCTCCTGATACCACAAAGTCCACACCCCCCCCCCCGCATTGCCTTATTTATTCATTCCATGCTACCTGAATGCAACACCTGTGTGGCCCTGCATAGCAGGCCATGTTGTCCTCCCGCAGGCAGCGAGTCTACATGACTCTGAGATCCTCTGCCCTACCTGGTCCGGGTACCACCTGCACCCTCCGGGGAGCTCCTTTTCCTGCTCAGCTGTTCTCCCAGCGGCCCTGGGGTCAAGTAGGGAAACAGTCAAGAGACTTATCTAACAGATGAAGGCCCTAGGCTTAGATAAAGCCCTGGGAAGATGGTTCTGTAGATAAGAGTGAGTAGATAAGAGTGTTTGCTGCACAAACATGAGGACCTGAGTTTAATCCCCAAGTTAAAAAAAAAAAAAAGAAAAAGAAAAAAAGCTGGGCAGGGCCTTGGATGCCTGTAACCCCAGCACTGATTTTGTCAGAGACAAGGGTATCCCTGAGACCCCCTGGACAGCTACTACGACCAAACACCAGAAGCTCCAGGTTCAGTGAGAGATGTTTTCTCAAGGAAATAATAAGGCAGAAGAGGAGGATGCCCATTGTCCTCCTCTGGCTTCTATACCTGTGTGCAAAGAGCACATGCATAGGCACACACGTGTTCATAGACCACACATACTACACACACACGGGACTGATGGAGGTATGGCTCTGGATAAAGTTCTTGCTGTGCAAACCTGACAACCCAAGCTCAGATGCATAGCTTGAGCTTCTGTAATCCCAACACACCTATGCAAGAAGGAAAGTACATTAGCCCAAGTTAGAAAAGTTCATGTTGGGCTGGAGAGATGGCTTAGCAGTTAAGGCGCTGACCTCGGTTCGAGTCCCCAGAACCCATGTAAAGCCAGATGTACAAGGGGGCGCATGCATCTGGAGTTCGTTTGCAGTGGTTGGAGGCCCTGGCATGCCCATTCTCTTTCCCTCTCTCTTTGCCTCTTTTTCCCAAATAAATAAATAAAAATAAAATATTTTTAAACGTAAAAAGAAATGAAAAATAAAAGACAAAATAACCCCTGGAACCTTGCAGCCCAGGTAGGCTGGCCAATGCAATAGTGAACACCAAGTGTTCCGCCTCCAATGAGGGGGCAGGCAAGGGTTGACACTTGACATTGTCCTCTGGATTCATTCACAGGCACACACACACACACACACACACACACACACTGAAATAAATAAGTAAAAGGAAGTTCAGGGATTTTCAGCCCTGACCTGGAAGCCCAGTCCCATATCTTGCAGGTTGGCTGTCTGGAGCTGTCCGCCACTATCAAGGACATTTGGAGACTTCGGTCACTGGGGCTTCTTTGGACTGGGGAGGTGACTCAGTGGGTAACAATGCTTGCCACTCATGCGTGAGGACCTGAGAGGACCTGATTTGCCCTGAATTTCATTTCCCAGAATCCACACCTGGGCATGGCCACACATATAAGCGCAGACCTGTGGCGGATGGAGTCTGGAGACTCAGTAGAGTTCACAGGTCATCCAATCTGACCAAAAAATGACAGCGTTGGGCTCAGAGAAAAACTCCATCTCAAGGAGACATGTGAATGGGTGATGAAAGAAGACATGTGATATTCTCTTCTAGCCTCTGTCCATGCACATCTAGGATGCACATGTCTGCATAACACATGCATGTATACCTTGTACATGCACATAACACACACACATACACACAAATGTGTCACCTTTCTCTTCTTTTAAAAGTTCCAGCCTTGGGCTGGAGAGATGGCTCAGCAGTTAAAGGTGCTTGCTTTCAAAGCCTGCTGGCCCAGGTTCAAATCCCTAGTACTCACATAGAGCGGTACCATGCATCTGGAGTCCATTTGCAGTGACAAGAGATCCTGGCACGCCCATTGTATCTCTTTGTCTCTCTCTGCTCAGAGATAAATAAATAAATAAATATTTTTTAAAGTTTCCAGCTTTCCAGAATGTAACAAAAAGATCCAAGGTCAGAAAATGTTGAAGGTGAAGTACATGAGGCACAGGACCTTTCTGCAGCCACATGCCATGTACACATCAGCAAGATGGCCTCCAGAAACACTTCCAGAAAGATTAGCTTGCTGGAGCAATTACTCCCTAGTGATCAAGAGGCAGAGATCTGGGTCACAAGTTGATTGTGTGTCACAATTAGTTATTGCTTACTGTTGTCCACAGTAGGTCAAGGTCAAGGTCTTGGCAATGGGCACATGGCCCCAGAGGCCACACTGAGGGCTCTTGAGCATACCGAATGGCTGCATGGTGAAGGACTCTTCTCCAGAGCAGGCAAGCCTGGCACACGCAACACCATCTTAGCTACTGAAGATTCCAGAATTGTTTTAAAGGTTATGGTTTTAATTGTCTCCTGTTCATCCCACTGATAAAGGAATGTTGGGGCTGGGCAGTGATCAAATCCACAGTACCTCTAGAACTATGAGAAATAAATATCCACCAGGTTGTGGTGTTTTGTTGCCGAAGCTTGGATTTGAAAAGATTATAAATTACTTTTCTCATTACTACGACCAAACGCCTGACAAGAAGAGAGGGTTTACTTTGTCTTGTGGTTATGGCGGGAAAGCCACAGCAGCGGGAGTGTGAGGTTCCTCATCTCATGGTGGCTGTAGTCACGAAGGGAATGGACCCAAAAGGGCCTGAGCTACAACATCTCAGTCATACACCTCCTCCAGTGAGGCCCCATCAAGATTCCATAACCTGGGCTGGAGAGATGACTTAGTGGTTACAACATTTGCCTGCAAAGCCAAAGGACCCAAGTTCAATTCCCCAGGACCTACATAAACCAGATGCACAAGGTGGCGCATGCATCTGGAGTTCTTTTACAGTGGCTGAAGGCCCTGGATACCCATTCTCTCTCTCTCTCTCTCTCTCTCTGTATCTCTCTCTCTATTTATTTGATAGCTAGAGAGAGAAAGAGGCAGAGAGAGAGAGAATGGGCACATCAGGGCCTCCAGCCACTGCAAATGAACTCCAGAGGCATGTGCCACCTTGTGCATCTGGCTTCTGTGGGTCCTGGGGAATTGAGCCTCGAACTGGGGTCCTTAGGCTTCACAGGCAAGCGCTTAACTGCTAAGCCATCTCTCCAGCCCCCATCTCTCACTCTTGAGTAAATAAATAAAATATTTTTTTAAATCCATAATCTTCCAAAATAGCTCCATCTGAGGACCAAGCATCCAAACACTTGAGCCTGTGAGGAACGTGTCCAATTCAGACTACGACAGGTACCAAGGAGAAGGTTGCCCCTCAGAGACTATGAGAAGGTTCAACACCAAGGCAAGTCTAGCCCACAGGTCTTCCCAAGAAACCCACAGCCAGCTCCCCAAGCACCTGACAGGTACAGCCATACATATTGCCTGGTTCAGGGCTTCAAGGATGTCAGAGTGCAACCTCCGAGAAGAATTGTGCCTGTGAGTACAAGGCCTTATTTAGAAAATGGTCTCTACAGCTGTATTTAAGGTTCTCAAGATAAGACCATTTGGATCAACCAGGCAGGCCTTAAACGGGGCGTGGTCTTGGGAAAGAAGACATAGATGGGACAGGAGAAAAACCAACAGGAAGAAAGTGTTTCAATGGAGGCTGACGAGGATCATGCAGCCAAGGAACACCTGTGTCGGTGGGCGGGAGGCGGGGGCGCTTCTCAACCTGGCAAGGCCAAGAAAGATCTCGCTCTGGAGCCTTTAGGGGACACCACTCAGACTTGGGCCTCCACAACTGTGAAGGGGCGCTGGAGCCATGTCTCGGCAGTTAAGACTTCAGAGGCACTGGGGCCTAAGAGGGCCTGAGACTGCCCGAGGTCACTTCTCCAGCGTCTCTGGAAGTAGCTGGGCACGGCCACGTACATTTGTAGCTCGGATCCTGTAAAGAGCAGAGAGCGGAGATTCCCTGACGCTGGTGAAGACAGCCAGCTCCGGAAGCAGTAAGAGACTCGGCTCAAGAAAACAAGCAAGGAGACTTCCGGCCAAGATGGCGACCGCCTAGCTGCGCTGCAGATGCCAGGGAAAGAAAGATAGATGCAGATCCTAAGGAGAGAGCTGCCCCAACATACCTCAAAAGGGGCCCAACTGAAACTAAGGACAACTGGCGAAATAAGCAAGGGTGATGTTTTCCTGTGAACCGGATACCAGCACAAAGGGGAAGGAGATCAACGCAGAGAAAAATCAACTCCTACCAAATCAGAGAGCCAGAGCCTCAGAGGCCCCCACCACCTCAGCACTGAAGCAGACCAAAAATGAACCCAACATGGCTCAGGGAAATCTTGCGGAAGAGGGGGCAGAAAGAATGTCAGAGTCACATGTTGGGTCATGATTTGCAGAGACATTTATCGTACCAATAACCGTGGGCTAACTCCATAATGCTCGACCCATTTACATCAACAAGGAGGGTCCATTGGGAGGGGGTAGATCATGGATGAGCCTAAGCAATGGTACCAAACTGCCTGTATTTGCTGAAAAGAAAACTAATAAATTAAATTTAAAAAAAGAAAGAAAGAAAGAAAGAAAACAAGCAAGTGAGCAACAGAGAAAGACACGGGCTGTCTCCTCAGGCAAGGAACACCCATGTTCACGCACATGTACCACACATGGGCATGCACACAGAGGATATTTTTACCTGTGAAAGAAGTCCTTTCTGAGGTTTTAAGATCCTGTGTTTGTTTATAACAGGAGAAACAGATGGGCGTCTCACCCCTGCCTACGCGAGTGCGGGAAACTCGCTCCCCCCTGCTAACAGTGGCGGTACTAGTGGGAATATTCTGGATTTTTGGATTACTAGATTCAGGACACTCAACCTACTCTGCCTCCAGATGGGCAAAGAGTAAGTTTGCAACATTTGTTACCTCCACTTCCTCCAGAATGTTCTACCCTCAACGAGCCTTTCTTTTGCCTTTTAGTTTTTCTTTTGTATTGACCCTGTTACCTTCTTTTGTCCTCCTCCCACTGAATCCCTTATTCTTCCCAGCTAGTCCCCTTTCTACTTCGATTTTCTTTTTCCTTGTTACCCACTGAGTTTAGCCATGGTTGCTTGCATGTGTATAGGTGGGGAGTTATTTACTAAGCATAGAAAACATACCAATGGCCGCACCACTGAAGAAAATATCTCTCTCTGCCCCAGAAACCATTGACTGCCAATAATGAGGCCCTTTGAACTCCTTCACTATCCACAGTGGAACACGGATGGGCCCAGTGGTGTGAAGGTCTTGTGAAAGGACTGACAGCCACTGTGAGTTCATGACTACGAAGCCCAAGTCATGTGCAGAACACACTGTTCCATAGCTCTCCTCCCCGTCCTCTGACCCTTGCCTTCCTTCTGCCCCATCTTCCACAATCAACACATTTTTGTAGACTCTCCTTCCTTCTCTAAAAACTGCCCCTCCCCCACTTTCACTAAATTGGCCAATAGGGTAACCACACCTTAATAGCCATACTCACTCACTACTTCTCTGTCAGTGTCTCAGACAGGGTCTAATGTAGCCCAGGCTGGCCTTGAACTCACCATGCATCCCAGGATGATGACCTTGAGTTTCTTTTCCTCCAGCCTCTACCTACCAAGTGCTGGCCCTGGAGACGTGTACCACGACATCCCAGTTGTTTCACTCCTCCATCACCAGTCCTCCGACGTGTCACTGATGCACTCTCAGCTCACTCTCATTTCTGCACTGTCTTTACCAGTGTTCATCAGACCACTGTGACTTCTTCTCCAGCACTGCTTCAGGGAGGCTTATTTCATAGGGTTGGGCATGCCTGGAGCTCTGCATTTCTCCCAAGGCCTAGTCACACAAAAGCAGGTGATGTGGGTCCATGGGTCACACCTGGAGTAGCCTGAGGATGTGCAATCGTGACTCTTTCTCACAACAAAACGGCCAGCTATTTATTATAGCGCTTCATTTAATCTCACCAGCAGCCTATGAGATTGGCACTGGTAGCTCTGTGTTGCAGATGAGAAGCCTGAAGTTTCGTAAAGGTCACTGCTTATATGACCAGTAAGTACTGGAGTCAAGGTGGGAACCCAGATCTGTTCCTCAGTTTCTTGCTATTGGCATCACATTGCCCCATAAGCCTTTCCCTCTCTCCTTGTCAGCGAAACAGATGGGCTTGTCCCCTCCTTGGTTATTCACAACAACTTCTTGAAGGACTAGGGAGATGGCTTAGCTGGAAAGCGCCTGCCTTGCAAGCATGAGGACCCGAGTTCAATCCCCAGAACCCTCTTATGCGTGTCTGACATGGTGGTGGTGGCATGCACTCATAACCCCATGCTGGGGAAGTGGAGACAGGAAGGCCCTGGAGCTCACTGGCTGCCTGTCTAGACTAATTGGCAAGCTTTTTGTTTTTGTTTTTGTTTTTTGAGGTAGGGTCTCGCTCTAGCCCAGGCTGTCCTGGAATTTACTCTGTAGTCTCAGGGTGGCCTCGAACTCATGGTGATCCTCCTATCTCTGCTTCCCGAGTGCTGGGATTAAAGGCGTGCACCACACCCAGCCCTAATTGGTAAGCTTTAAGCCAGTGAGAGGCACTGACTCAAAAAAATAAAAGTGGCCAGTGATCTTGAGGATGACACCTGAGGCTGTCCCCTAGCCTCCGCCTGCATACCCACCTACAGTGACACACACACACACACACACACACACTTAAAAAGAGAACTTCTTTCAAAACATCTTGAACATCTCAACCTTTACTCATTCGCGTATTTGTCTCCGAGTCCCAGCTGTCAGCACACAGTAGGTGTTCAACGCACGTCTAAGAGCCTGAGTTTTTCTTCCACCCCACAGAGCGAGACCCCTGCCTCTCAGACCAGCCTAAGATGAATTTCATTTTCTCTTTCTTCTTTGTTTTTGTTGCTTTGTTTTTTCTAGCAGGACACTAACTCAAAAATCTATTAAAATTGAGGAGAACATTCGACTCGCTCATTCATAAGGCCCTGCCTCCACTGCATTGGCGGCAGGATACTTTTGTGGAGAAAGTGGTTACCGAGTCTCCCCATTCAGCGAGCAAAAGCCACGACTCCCATGGCCTCTAAAGAAGTACAAGTGACATTTGAGCGTAAGGATATGTCTCCATCCTTTCTGCAGCCACGATGCTGTCACAATGGGCGTGAGGACAGTTGCTGAGTGAATCATTTGGAGGAGGGAGGTGACACGTTATTTATTTATTTTTAATTAACACACAATATTTGTATAGTGTGATGTTTCAACATATGTATGCAGAGTATAATGATCAAATTCGGATAATTATGCTATCTAGCACTCACGGTTCTCTGTAATGAGAACACCTTAGACCCTTTTTTTCTAGCTATTTTGAAATATACAATAGATCATGGTTTGTTTGTTTGTTTGTTTTTTTAAGTCAGCAGGAGTCCTCTTCAGCTCTGGCCAGGATAGGAGGCTCTTTGACCCAGCAGGTGGCCCCAACCCAAAGTCTCCAGGGACCCCCAACCTCCAGAAGAGGTGGGTGGGAGGCCATCTGGCTGCGGCTCTTGCCTGAGTGCCAAATGCATTTGCGTCTCCAAGCCGAGAACCGGCCGCTGCTTCTTGCCAACCATTCACAGGGGAGAAATGATTTAAAAGCCAGAGAGACTGACTCATGAGGAAATATGAAAAAAAGCACAACAGTCCCCAAATATGTTTAGCTTGGCGTTGACACAAAGAGGGGATGTGATAAGGGCTCCGAGTCAGAGGACGGACACATGTGGCATGGGGGCTGCCTGGGAGGGACCCAGGGGGAAGGCACAGATGCGACCGGGAAGGACGAGACTGTAGGTTCTGAGCTCTAGACAAACATGAGGCCTGAGCCCAGGGGCACTTTTCCATGTTGGGGAGGGAGGTCAACGATTTTCTTTTCATTTTTTTTTTTCCTATCTACATCTTTCAAATTTACTTTTTCTATTTCTGACATTGACATACATGTACACAATCTATTTTGACCTTATTTCCCCCAATTATTTTCCTATCCCCCTTCTTCTCTCACTAATCTCCTTCTTGTTCCCCATTAACCTTCATTTTATTTATGCCTCTTTTAACCCAATGAGTTAAATTAGGGTTGTCTGCATGAGGGTTGGAGATTTTCAACACACCCCTCCGTGCTAAGGTACTTTTCAGAAAATTGAAGGTTCCTTCCCTAAGCAAACGCTTCAGAGGCCCTCTCCGATCATGGTATCGGATTTAGGGGTGCAGAGTGAAGAAGATGCCCTTGCTCTCAGGCAGCTGGCGATCTGTGAGGAGGAAGTCCCTGGCATCATTCCCTTGTCTACTCTCCCTGCCTCGGATGTCTCCTCACAACACACCCATCTGGCCACCAGCCTCGCCTTTCTCGAACCTTACTCAGAAGACACCTACTCCATGAGCGTGTCATCCTGGTGACCGTCTCCATCCATTCAGGCTGCTACTGTAGCAACGTGTCAGAGACTACATGACTTACCAACAGTTTATAACAGTTCTTGGGGTTGAGATTCTAAGATTCACCCACCAGCAAGTGCAGTCTAGTGAGGGCTTGCTTGTTTTGTAAAGATGGCCGCTCCCAAAGTGGAAGGGGGTTGGGAGAGCTCTCAAGCCTTTTGGATGAGGGCACTCCCATTCCTGAGGATGGCTCACTTCCCGAAGGCCTCACCTCTTAACACTACCACATGGCTTCCAACATGGTTTGGGAGAACAGTAGCATTCAGACCTCAGCAGTAACCATATCACTAACCACTTGAGAGCCCCCACCCCAACCCACACTCCCCTTCTCTTCCACTTGTTCTACTCCTGAAGTTTTCACACCTTCCAACATGCCACATAACTGCTGCTATTTTTCTTTTCTTTTTGTTTTTACTTTTTCATTGTGGCTGTTGTTGAGGTAGGGTCTCGCTATAGCCCAGACTGACCTGGAATTCACTATGTAGTATCAAGCTGGCCTCAAACTCAGCAATCATCTGACCTCTGCCTTTCAAGTGCTGGTATTAAAAGCATGTGCCAATTTTTCAATTGGTAGTTACCTGTCTGTCCCTACCGCAAGCCCTTCAGTGACTTTGCTCAACCCTGAAGAAATAACTTCAGAAATAAACATGGTTTCCTGCCTCCAACATGAGTCCTTCCTCACTCAGTCCCTGTGATCTGCAGTCAGGGCATGCAAGATGATAGGACAGACACGGCCCTAATGCGAGGTGCTGAGCCATGGGGGTCAAAGCTCTTCACCTTTCCTCCCTCCTTCCTCACTGCTTCTGGGTATGTCTTCCTCCAGCTGTGGGGACAACTGTAAAGCAATTATCAGTCATGGGGGGGGGGTGATGCTGGGGACTGCTTGCCAAAACTAATTTTTGACTTTTCTTAGGAAAGTTATTCTCGGTCCATTATATGCTACTGAAAATGTCCCAACAAGGCCAAGGCCATTCACATTCTCTCAGAGGCCCAAGCTTCACTGGAAACAAATGCTGTTTTAAAGAGGTTGTTTCAGGGGCTCGGGACTCAGTGGGAAAAGCACTTGCTGCACAAACCTGCCAACCTCATGTAGCACAAGCGTCTGTGACCCCAGGGCACCCACAAGGAGAAGGGAGGTGGAGAAAGGAGAGTTCCAAAGCTTGTGGGCCAGTTAGCCTGATGAACACAGTGGTGAGTAAGAAGGGAGACTCTGCCTTAAAGCCATGGTGGAATGTCTGCCAGGCCCCAGGAGAACTTGCAGCAGAAGCAGCTTCATGAACACTGCTCTTACTGCTAGCCTGACAGCCAGCTCCAGGGTGATGGCGGCAGACACAGTAATCAATCCAAACCTACCAAAGCAGAAATCCAGAGGCTACAGAGAGCCCACCACTAAATCAGACTGCCAACATCCCTTCCATAGATCAGGGAACATTGTGGAAGAAGGGCCAGATAGATTTTAAAAGCCAAGAAGTAGGTAGAAATATCCTGAGGCACAGTCTCTCAACTACCCCACAGAGACTGACTGAGGCCTTAGTGACCCCACAGTGAATCCCATAACCCCACTTATGAGGACCCCAGGGAATGGGAACATGGACAGGTGATAAAGGAGAAATATATAGGGCTGGAGAGATGGCTTAGTGGTTACGTGCTTGCCTATGAAGCCTAAGGACCCTGGTTCGAGGCTTTGTTCCCCAGGACCCATGTTAGCCAGATGCACAAAAGGGCGCATGCATCTGGAGTTCATTTTCAGTGGCTGGAGGCCATGGTGTGCCTATTCTCTCTCTCTCTCTCTCTCTCTCTGCCTCTTGCTCTCTCTGTATGCTGCTCTCAAATAAATTAAAAAAAAAAAAAAAGTAATATATAGCCGGGCATGGTGGCACATGCCTTTAATCCCAGCACTCGGGAGGCAGAGGTAGGAGGATCACCGTGAGTTCAAGGCCACCCTGAGAATACAGAGTGAATTCCAGGTCAGCCTGTGCTAGAGTGAGACCCTACCAAAAAAAAAAAAAAAGAAAAAAAAAAGCACCATATATATATGCATGTATGTATGTATATGGCATAGTGGAAGATGACCAACACTCAAAAGTGTCCTCTGACTGCCACATGTACACACGCACACACACACACATACAGGTTATATATAACACAACTTTTTTTGTTGTTGTTTTGTTTTTCGAGGTAAGGTCTCACTCTAGTCTAGGCTGACCTGGAATACACTATGGAGTCTCAGTGTGGCCTCGAATTCCCAGCACTGGGATTAAAGGTGTATGTCACCACGCCCGGCTACAACATGTTTTAAAGGTAGGGAGTACCTTCTCTTGACATCCACCTGTACAGCCAGCCGTCCAGCTTAAGGATTAAGCTTGGGTTGTACGGTCAAACACTCGGGAAGGAGCTCACATCCTCTAGGCCCCCAGAGGCCACAAGACCTTCATCTAATTCAGTTGTCTAGTGATTCTGAATCTCAGATGTCTCATGAGGATAAATCCCTACTTAACAGTGTTTTCCTCCCTTAGTTGCTATAAAGAATGAAGAGTAAGGGGCCGGGGTTGTGGGTCAGTGAACAAAGTGCTTGTCTGCCGCACAAACTAGTGTGGTGGAGCATACCTGGAAGGCCCGCATTCGGGAAGTAGAGACAAGGAGGGTCAGAAGTTCAGAGCCATTCTTGGCTACATAGACAGCTCAAGGCCAGCCTAGGATATATGAGACGCTACCCCAAAAGAAACAATTAAGCTTGTGGCTCACACCTGTCATCCCAGCATGCTGGAGGCTTGAGGCCAAAGAATTGCCTGCTGTGAGTTTGGGGCCAGCCTGGGCTACACCATGACTTAGAAACCAGCCTGGGCTATATAGCAAAACCCTGTCTCCAAAAACAACAATAGAGGGCTAGAGGAATGGCTTAGTGGTTAAGGCATTTGCTTGCAAAGCCAAAGTACCCAGGTTTGATTCCTCAGGACCCACATTAGCCAGATGTGCAAGGGGGCACATGCGTCTGGAGTTCATTTGCAATGGCTGGACACCCTGGCATGCCCATTCTCTCTCTTTCTCTCCCTCTTTCTCTGTCAAATAAATAAATAAAAATTAAAAACAACAACAATAGAAACCCAGAATGTCAACAGGAAATAAGTTTTCCAGTGACTATCATTTTCTGTTAGCACTATGGAGGGAAGGCAGGGAGAAGCAGAGTTTGTGCCATCCCCTGAACCGTCCTCGGAGCTGAGAGACTGAGGCCTTCCCCAGCCATAGCCTTGAGGGACATTCTTCCATCAGATCATGATGCACGCAGAAAATCCCTATTCCAAAATCCAAAATGTTTCAAAATCTAAAACTTGGAGTATAAACAAGTTGCCACAAGTGGAAAATTCCATACTTGACCTCACGTGACAAGTCATAGTTGAAATGTAGGCGCATGGAAAACATTGTGTAAAAAATCCTTCCTTCAGGTTATGCATACAAGGAGTATACCTTGTTTTGCGCATGTGGTTTTCATGTGTGTATGTGTGTTCATATGGGTGTGAGTGTGTGTGTGCGTGCAGAGACAAGAGGTCAATGTCAAGTGTCTTCCCCAATTGCTGTCCACCTAATTTACTGAGATAAGGTCTCGCACTGAACCCAGAGCTCACGGATTTGGCTACACTAGCAGCCAGCTCCTGGGGACCTCTTACGCTTATTTCCTGGACATTGGGATAGCAAGCATGTGCCACCATGCCCAGCATGTACCTAGGTTCTAGGAATACAAATCCAGGTTCTCGTATTTGCATGGCAAGCACTTTCTCCATTAGCCATCTCTCTGGCCACGCAGATGAATTTTGAATTTATACTTTGTTAAATATGCACATGTAAATTTTCCAAACCAAAAAAAAAAAAAGTCTGAAATTCAGAACATTTTTGGTCTCAAACATTTTGGATAAGGCTTAGCCTATAGCATCAAGTCACCCTGATTTGGTCTCTGAGCCAGCAGCTGTCTGACCTCTTGTCAATCTCTAGTCTCTCCTCCCACGAGCTCCTGGGGCAAGAGACATCCCTCCCTCAGGACTTTCCATGCTAGTTCTGAAATTGGCATTGAGCCTTGTGCCCAGCACTTCCAGACACATGTGTGAGGGGATGAACTGAGACACATCCCAACAGCTTACAAACACCAGGAAGCAAAGCCACGTATGTCAACAAGGGCAAACTCAGGCACCACAGGTTAGGGATGTGGCCCAGGACCATACCAACATTCATCAGCAGAGCCTGTGCAAAAAAATACAGTCAAGTTCAGCCTCATCCAGTGGTCTCTAGAGCCCAAATGTGAGTGGCCTTCTGGTACCCAGCAACCGGGCACGGGCCTATTGCTAGGAGAATGCAGGATATGGCAGTGTGAAAGGGATGACAGCTCCCAAAGACCGTTGCCATTTGGGCAAGACAGCCAGCGAAGAATCTGTGTGTGAGTGAGAGCCCAGCGATGGCGGCGTTAATACGGTGCTTCCATCTTGTTCCATGCTAAGTTTAACAGTCCTGGCCAAGAGTTCCGAAGCCCAGGAGTTCCCAGTGGCAGGTGGGGGCAGAGAGGAATGATGGGGACCCCCTTTCGCCACCCTAACTTTCATCTGGGCAACTCCACCTTTCTCAGTTATGTTTGTGTATATTTCTGGGTACAATTTCCTTTGAACAAAGGGATCTGTGACTCAAACTCTGTTTGAAAGCCTCTTACCATTTCCCATACAAGATCAAGGCGAGGAGAAATCAGGAATGGCTGGAAAGGAGAGGGCAGGCTTCCGGGCGGGGGGTGGTTAGAATTTAGACAGGGAGCGGGAGGAGGAGAGGGCTCTGGGAGGCTGACAGTGGGAACGCCTGGCATCATGTACTCATGGGATAGCCAACGGTTATTCTGATAAGAAAACCCCAGGAGGGCTAGGCATGCAAGGGTGGGAAGCTCACTGTGAATTTCAAAGGTGCCCCTGGTCCCTTGCGTGTGAGAATGAAATGTTACAAAATGAATGCAAAACAAAACAATAGTTGCTTGATATATTACTTAAGACACCGTTAAGCAACAAGAAAAGCTGCTAGAATAGATTAATATTTCTTTCAAACTTTACATACAGTGGAAATGGTAATATAACAGGAAACTACTACAGTTAAGAATATGATATCTCAGGCTGAAGAGATGGCTTAGCGGTTAAGGTGTTTACCTGCAAAGCCAGAGGACCCAGGTTTGATTCCCAGGACCCATGTAAGACAGATGCACAAGGGGGCGCACGTGTCTGGAGTTCATTTGCAGTGGCTGGAGACCCTGGCACACCCATTCTCTCTCTCTCTCTCTCTTTCTCTCTCTCCCTTCCTGTCCCTCTTTCAAATAAATTAATTAATTAAATTTTTAAAAAAGAATATGAGATCTCAGGCTGGACAGATGGCTTAGTGGTTAAGGCTCTTGCTGGCAAAGCCAAAGGATCCAGGTTCGATTCCCCAGAACTCACGTGAAGCCAGATGCACAAGGTGGAGCATGCATCTGGAGTTCGTTGGCAAGTTGCTAGAGGCCCTAGTGTGCTCATTCTCTCTCTCCCCACCCCCACCTTTATCTGCCTCTTTCTCTCTCAAATAAATAAAGAAAAATATTGGCTCTCCCCAGTGAGCAGTTCTGATTGGCATTGTCATTTCTTCCTGTGGCACAAAACAGTTGCTGCAATTCCAAGTACCACACCCTCATGTAACGGTAGCTCTAAAGGTAGGAAGGGTTAAACTCCTACCTTAAAACTTCTTTTTTGCTTTATTGACGTAGGGTCTCGCTCTGTTCCAGGCTGACCTGGAATTCACTATGTAGTCTCAGGGTGGCCTTGAACTCACAGCAATCCTCCTACCTCTGCCTCCCAAGTGCTGGGATTAAAGGCGTGCACCACCACACCCAGCCAAATACATACATACATACACATACATATATGTATGTATAATTTATTTGACAGAGAAAGAGGGGGAGAGAGAGAGAGAGAATGGCCGCACCAGGGCTTCCAGCCACTGCAAAAGAACTCCAGATGCATGTGGCCCCTTGTGCATCTGGCTAACGTGAGTCCTGGGGAATTGAACCTGGGTCCTTTGGCTTTGTAGGGAAACGCCTTAACTGCTAAGCCATCCCTCCAGCCCTAAAACTTTCATTCATGTGAAGAAAATCTTTCCAGAAATTTGCCTGATGGTTTTGATTCTTCTCAAAAGTCATCATTGGCATAGGAAATCTAATTCTGGGTTGGCTGAACCTGACCCATAGGAATCCTTGGGGCTGAAAGCGTTCATTAAAGTAAGCACGTGCTGAGTGTTTGATCAGCACTGGTTCTTGGGCAAGAAGACAGGGTGATGGCAACGCAGCTCAGAGGTGGTGGGATTCTGGGGTGCGTGGCCAGTCCTGTGAAACAGCTTCCACACCCAGCATGCCAGTGTGCGAGCAGGTGGAGGCGGGGGAGGGGCGTCTTCTGAGTGTGCCCTGTGCTCTGGACGCTTTCTGTCCCGGGCCTCATATGTTGCGCTTTCACGAATCCTAGAAACTCAAGACTTAGGAAGACATAGGAACTTGCCCAAGCAGACACCACCGGTCAGAGGCTACATTGTGAGTCTGGAACTCAGGTGATGCCAACTGCAAAGAAGACAAGCTCTCCACTGACCTGTGGGTCTCCAGGCAGGCACCGACCCCACTGCATCTTGGCCCTGTGATAGGTCAACATCTGTAGAGATGGCTTAGCCATTAAGGCGTTTGCCTGCAAGGCCAAAGGATCCTGGTTCGATTCTCTAGGACCCAAGTAAGACATTTGCATAAGGGGTGCATGCATCTGGAGTTCCTTTGCAGCGGCTGGAGGCCCTGGTATGCCCATTCTCTCTCTTTCTCCCTCTCTCTGTCTCTTTCTCTCTCTTTCTCTTTTTCTCTCTAATAAATAAATAAGTAAAATATACAAGACCTGAATCATAGGCCGTAGGGAAGAAACTGCTACTGTTGTTTGGCTTAATGGACAGGTTATGCCCATCACGTTACCCTCTTACATGTATTCTTATGCCATAGATTAAAGCTGTTTCCACTTTTGCTCAGAGAAACTTTTTGCTGGTAGCAATGACCACTGGGGAGATTCAAAACTCATCAAAGTGCTGAGAAGTGGCAGTTGAGTGGTCAGCACCAAAAGAGACATCTCTAAAACACCCTCCACCTCAGAGCCCTGAGCCTTTCGGGGAACACAGCAGAAGAGGTGACGGAAAGAATGAAAGAGCTGGAGGATGGGGAGGAGGGCTTTGGAAGGCTGTCCTCCAGACATGAAGTGGCCACTGCATTCATGACCTCCTAACAGCTGTGCTTACCTACACGAGGCCTGCACAATACGGGCCCGCCCATCAACATATCATTACGAACGGTGGAGGAAAGGAAAAATGACATCAAAATAGAAAGAGGGCTAATTGGAAAGAAGGGCGTCAGCACTAGGTGGATGGGGGAGTAGGTACAAGAAAAGTATTGGGAGGGGGCTCAGAAAAACACACATTGTATGTATGTATGAAAGTTGGCAATGCAAAAAACAAAAAAAAAAAAAAACAAAAAAACAAACTACCAGATGCACAAGGTGGTACAAGTGTCTGGAGTTCATTTGCAGTGGCTGGAGGCCATGGCATGCCCATTCTCTCTCTCTCTCTCCCTCTCCCTCTTTCTTTCAAATAAATAAATAAGATAGACTTGAAGCCAAAGAACTAGGTAAACCCAGAGCACTAAGGCCTGGGTTCACTTTATTATCTTCCTATGTCCTAAGTATGACTCATGGTTCACAGGACCACAAGGAATGGCCCCATCCACTGCCGTCCACAGCCCCGCATAGAGCTGACCCCTGGCCACACGCTCACAGACTCGAGCGATGGCTGAGGAGCCGGCTCTCTGCCTCCCCCTTGTAGAGACTTTTGGTTGCTGTGACAAAATATCTGACAGGAACAACTTACAAGGAGGGAAGATTGCTTTTCGCTGATGGTTTTGGAGGAGGTTGAAGTCCATTGTCCTTGGCTCTGGGTTATTCTGTGCCTGCAATAGGACCGATGTGGAAGAGACTGTGTGCCTCATGTGGACAGGAAGCAAAGGGACATGTACAGAGGGATCGTGGACAGATATGGCTACAAAGATGCACCCCGCTCCAGTGACTTTCTTCCTCCAGTTAGGCCCCACCCCCTAAATTTTTAGCACCTCCCAAAGTAGTGCCACCAGCTGAAGACCAAGTGATGAACACGTGAGCCTGTGGGGACATTTCATATTCAAACCATAACACCCCCTTAGACTGGACTGATGGATCAGCTTACCTGAATGCATCTCATCATCTACAAGGATGTGGCAAAATATCAGGTGAATTTGCTGGTCTGGCACCATTCAAACTGATGCCTCACAGAGATGGTGGTTTTAGGTAACTCGTGCTAAGCTCATGGACGCTCTGGACCACGCACAGATGCATTTCTATGGGTACCTTGATACCCATCATGAGTCAGCAGCTCCTCGGCTGACTCACTGCTGATACTTGAGCATTTAACCTAAGGCTTCTGTCTCCCCTGTTTAACTGATGACTGCTGTTTCTCTTGTTTAACTGATAGGTATTGCACTTAACCAATGGCTCCTGTCTCCCCTGATGACTGATAGCTGCTGCCTCTCTTATTTGACCAATCACTGCTGTCTCCCCTATTTAACTGGTAGCTGCTGCCTCCGTTATTGGACCAATCACTGCTGTCTCCCCTGATAACTTATAGCTGCTGCCTCCCTTATTTGACCAATCATTATTGTCTCCCATGTTCAACTGATGATTGCTATCTCTCTTATTTAACTGATAGCTGTTGCATTTAGCTGATGACTTCTGTCTCCCTTGTTTAACTGACAGCTACCATCTCCCTTATTTGACCAGTGGCTGTTATCTCCCCTGTTTAACTGATAGCTGCAGCCTCCCTTAGTTAGCCAATGGCTCCCTTGTTTAACTGACAGCAGCTTTTATTGATGGCCATCTCCCTTGTGATAAGGTACTTGGTCACCAGCAGGCACTGGAATGGATGCCCCATTGCCTTCATTTATTAGCTACATGAACTTGCACAGGATATTGAATCCTTTGGGCCTTGGTGTGCAATCCTAAAATAAATGAATGGGATTGAGTATGCTGCTTCATTTGCCACTGGAGGCTAGGGTGAAATAGCAGGGGTAGAAATGGAAAGATTTGAGGGACAGTTGTGCCCTGCAGTAAGCCTTCCACCCAGGTGGTCTGCTGACCGCACACAGCCCACCATAAACACACTGTGGGATGCTGAGGATTAAGGGGTGGGGAAGAATTCATCCCTCTGAGCCTGTAAGACCCTTTCCGGAGAGACCAGCTCTAACTCCATCCAGAAAGGCAGCTTTGGTACAGGTACAGATGGTACACGTTAGTCAGGTCTACTCATCACGTGATGCAGGCAAATCTGTGACCTTTGGGCCTGTTTATTATTTGATAAATAAGCAGACTCCACGGCTGATTTTTTGTTTGTTTGTTTGTTTTTGAAATAGGGTCTCACTCTAGCCCACACTGACCTGGAAGCCACTCTGTAGTTCCTGGCTGGCCTCGAACTCACGGCAATCCTTCTACCTCTGCCTGCTGAGTGCTGAGAAGAAAGGCTGATTTTTACTAATTTTCTGTGACTACTGATAGACATCAGATCTAAGAAACACAACCATGTTGTGGTGGCTTGATTCAGGTGTCCCCCATAAACTTAGGTGTTGTGAATGGTAGGTTCCCAGCTGGTGGAGCTTTGGGAATTAACGCCTCCTGGAGGCAGTGTATTGTTGGGGGCAGGATCATGGGTAGTATAGCCATGTCCTCTTGCCAGTGATTGGCACACTCTCCTGTTACTATTGTCCACCTGTTGTTGGCCAGGGGTGATGTCCACTCTGCTCATGCCATCATCTTCCCTGCCATCATGAAGCTTTCCCCTCGAGCCTGTACGCCAAAATAAACCTCTTTCTTTCCCACAAGCTGCTCTTGGTTGGGTGATTTCTACCAGCAATGCAAACCTGACTGAAACACATGTCTACAACTGTAGCAAGTGTGAACACAGCCAAGTTAAAGGAGCTCTGGCATCAGTGGGTTCCATGGCCTGCTTCCCCATGGTAGTCTGTTTTACACATGGGGAAAGAGCCTGGGAGCTTCTTCCCAGACCACACAGCTCATAAACGACTGAGCCACATGTTTGAACTTGACCCTTCTGGCCCCAACGTTATCTTCCACTGTGGCCAAGTAACGGAGACTGTCCAGGTTGACCATGAGAGGCTTCCATGTCAGTTTGTACTGACACCAGATGCACTCACGACTAAAGATATGGAAGCGGCTGATGGGTTAATCCTCACCTCCCAACCCACGACGCCCTTAGTGTAAACTGTACCCGGTGTCCAGCCCTTTCCAGATGGAGTGGGAGGGGCCTGGAGGAGGGCAGCCCGCCCAGCTGCACCTGCCAGGCCTCTGAAAGACAGTAGAGGTTGAAGAAGAAAGAGCAGAAAAAGGCTTTCTCTCCCCCCCACCCCCTTGAGTTAGAAACTGGGCAGAGAGTGCCAGTGAGATCAAAACACGCTCAAGGTCCCTCCAGTCAACCTCTCCCTGTTTTAATTAAGCAGCGAGGCGCGCGCCCACCCTGCTCCTTCCAAGTGCTTTGCACTCAGCAAGAGCTGCCGCAGCAGGCCGCACTTAAGCCTTCAAACAGCCGGCAGCCTCAGGAAATGCCAGCCGCCCACAGGTGCGGGTACCCTCCCCTGCGCCCAGGCACAGCATCCCCAAATGCCCAGGGGGCCTCCAGAGTGTGTCCTGGGCCTCCTGCATGGGCTGACCCTTGCCACAGCCACTCTGAGCCAGATGGAATCCAATGTCACAGAACAGTCTTCCCACCTTGAAACGCCACACCTTCGTGTTGTCTGCTCTTTTGTGATGCCAATCACAGCCTTCCACCTTCCTGTCGAGGCTCACTAAGGGGCCCGCAGCCTCATTTTGAAACCCCAGGCAGCGGGATGAATTAAAGTCATCTAGTCTAAGAGAGGTGAGATCAGATTCCTTTCTCCCATCAACTCTGTTCTGCCCTAGTCCCATACTCCAGCAAACGCTGTGGGCTTTTCCAGAATGCCTTCTTTCCTCCAAACCTACAGGCCTTCACCCCATTCCTTCCTTACCCTGATGCCTCTTCCTCTGTTCCCAAAGGCCTCTGCAACTGTGACCGCCTCTCAATGCTGCCCCAGTTTGTAACCACTGTCCTTGGCAAGCATGGACCAGCCCAGCTGTGGCCCACCAATGGGGGTCTGGTTGTGTGCCCCCTTGGATAGCCAATGTCCCCAAAGCCAGGTGTGCCACATATATTGCCCACTGGAACCCCTGTCCTCCAAGGAAGGACATATGCCTCATTTCAGGTGAAATGATGAAGGAAATACTTAAAGATGGTGATGGACCTTGTGGGAATTTTTTTTTAAAGCAAGTCCTCTGGAGGCCCTGGAGTGCCCATTCTCACTCTCTCTCGCGCTCTTTCTCTGTCAAATAAATAAATATAAAATATATTGTAAAAATTTTAAATACAAAAAGATCACTTGTTGAGTTCATGCATTACTTCTCTCTTCGCTGTGACCAAAGAGCCGAGGGAAGCAATTAAAACGGGAGGAAAGATTTGTTTTGGCTCCAGCTCCAGAGGGTTCATTTGCTTGACCCTGCCGTGCCCTTGGGCAGGACATCACCGTTCACCATCATCACCATGGCAGAAGCACATCACCAGAGAGGATCTTCATTCACTTGACGGAGAACAGGAAGCAGACAGTGAAGAAGGGACCAGGAACCACGTATAACCTTTAAAGATATACCTCTCACTGACGTATTGCCTCCAGCAAGGGCCAACTGCCTAGCAAGTGTGTCTAACCCATGGCCAGGATAGCTATGCAAGCAGCCCAACCTGAACTCATAAAATGACTTAAAACATTAGGAGAGTTTTGTTATTTTGTTGTTGTTGTTGTTGTTGTTTGTCACTCTATGGCACAGCATGAACTTTGCAAATGACATCATGTTGAAACGCCAAAAAGTTGAACGTAACAGCTGGGGAGAAGGCTTTGAGGTTAAAGGTGATCACTTGCAAAGCCTGCCAGCCCAGGTTCAATTCCTCATCCACTCATGTAAAGCCGGATAGACATTCACTTACAGTGGCAAGAGACCCTGCTGGACTCACACACACACAAAAAAATATTTGAAAAAAAATTTTTGAAAAGTTGAACACAGGCTGGAGAGATGGCTTAGCAGTCAAAGGCTTGTGTTTGCAGAGCCTGATGGCTAAGGTGCAATTTCCTAGTACCCACATAAAGCCAGGCATGCAAACTGGTGCGTACATCCGGAATTTGTTTGTAGTGGTAAAACACCCTGGAACTCCCATTCTCTCTCTCTCCCTCTCTTTCCCTCTCTGTTTCTTTCTCTCTCCTCTCTTTCCCACATAAATAAATAAATAAAAGTTGAACACACCTGTAAGGTCCCATAATTTCCCAAAATGACATCACATACTCAAACTATCTCAGCAGCTATCACGTGATTGCTGGGGAAGGGCGTGGAAGAGGTCCGCTCTGTCCTGGGCAGCGGGGCGGGGCGGGGGGGCTGCAACATTTCTAGCAGCCTTAGGAGCACACGTCCAGTAAAGGTGGTCTACTACCTCAGACCAGAGAGATGAGAGCAGGAAGGACAGCCTTTACTGATAAGAACATTTGGGCCAGTTCATACCAGGCACTGAAAGTTGCAGCTAGGATCTGTGACTATAGCTCAGAGAGTGGGCGATGCTGGGTTTATTCTATATCCT
Source organism: Jaculus jaculus (assembly GCF_020740685.1). Lineage (NCBI taxonomy): Eukaryota > Metazoa > Chordata > Mammalia > Rodentia > Dipodidae > Jaculus > Jaculus jaculus. The sequence goes on from NC_059110.1 coordinate 130,758,766, forward strand.
CTGCCCTCAGGCCAAACACTAGCTGATACTGACTAGAGAAAGGAAAAAAAAAACCTTCTTTTTCTTCTGGGGCAGCGTGGGTTACCCAGTTTTCAAGGCCTGGGGTATAGACTTTGGATCTCCAGGTGAGGCTGTACCCACTGCCCTCTTAGCTGGAAGGGAGAGGGGTCTGCAGTCTACCACCACAGGGAGGGGTGACTGTGTAACATCCAGATGTGCCAGTGGTACTCAAACTTGGGGACACATGAGCATCCCCTGAGAGTCCCGCTCATCCCAATTAAGTAGAGTCTCTAGGGTGGGGGCCCCCTACATCAAAGGTTTCCCAGCTTCCCAGTGTGCCGTGCTGGTGAAGCCCAAAGGCAGGCTTATACTCCCGCTTCTGGGCTTCCAAAAATAACAGCAACAACAGAATGGAAGTGGCCGGAGCCTCTCTCCAGGAGAGGAACAGAAAGCAGAAAAGAGCTAGCTTCTCTTTGTGATGTTGGTCCAAACCTCTTTTTCTCTTGCTGAGGGGATTCTCCCAGCAACCTCTAAGCAGCCAGCCAAAGGTTTGGTCTTCAGCTGTGGAACAAAGAACTCTTTGAGGCTTTATAAGAGGCAGCTCAACTCTCTGGTTCCTGGGCTGGAAAGAACTCCAGTGAGGGCCTGGCCGCTCCTCCAGCACAGAGCAGGCCTGGACCACGCTGAAGGCAGCACCCCGCCACTCCAGCCAGCCCGGCTCCAGCCGTGGAAAGCGATACTGCTCAGTAGTGAGAGGCCGCCAGGATGGGGAGGCGGGCACTCATCGGCTCAGCCAGGCATGGTGTTGGGGTCCCAGGCCATGACCCCATAGCCCCTCCCCCAGAGGAACGCTGGCTTAAGTGTGGTTGGCAAGTGGGATCCCCGAGGGTGATCAGCCAAAGTGCTTCAAGCCTGCTGCTCCCAAAGCGGGTTCTACTGGAGCGCTCCTCCGAGCAGACAGAAGCTGAGCTTGGATGAAGTTCTCTCTTCCTCTCTTTCTCTCTCTACCTCTCCTCTGCTTAGAGGTTGGGAGATATTAGTAGTGTGGATTGAACAGACTCAGACCATGGGGGAGGGAGGGGAAAGAAATGAGACTCAAGAGACCATAAGACCAAGCTACTCACGTGGAGGGACCGGGTGTGAGCAATTCCGCACCCTGGAAGACCTGGCGAGCTGGGAGAAGACGTGAGGTCTACGCAGGGCGAGGCTGAAGAGCAAAGTACGTGCCCAAAGCCAAGAGCGAGTCAGGATGGCGGCAGGAGCATGGAGGAGGCAGGCCGGTTCCTAAGCTGCGGCTTGAAGAACTCAGCCAATCAGCCTGCCTCCCCCCCACCCACTTCTTTCCTTCCTTTCTCCCTTACTTCCTTTTATCCCTCCCTCTCTTCTCTTCCTTCTCCTTCCCACCCGTCTACTCCCCTTCCTGTCCTCCTCTCTCTCCTCTCCTCACACCCCCCTGATCTCAGTCTGTTTTAGCACTCCGTACCTTCTGATCTTCCTGCCTCTACCTCCCACATACTGAGATTATAGGCATGGACCATCATGGCCCGCTCCTAACAATGCTGTTTAGTCGTTGTTTTTAGTCTCCTCCCTCCCTCCTTGAATGACATTAACCAAGCCATACATCTTAGCATGAAGATTTTGCCCTGGCTTATTCTGAGGATTTCTAACATTATAGACCTATCCCCCCTACCCCTTTTTTCCAAAGTAGGGTCTCACTCTAGCCCAGGTTGACCTGGAATTCACTAGGCATGGGTGGCCTTGAACTCAGAGCAATCCTACCACTGCCTCCTGAGTGCTGGGATTAAAGCATGTGCCACCAAAATCTCTTCCTTTCATACTAGTTCTATCTCCAATCGTGTGTGTCTACCCCCACGTGCATATGGCATGCAAATGTAAGTTTGCAACCCCAACTTCCCCCTGAATCTTCAGCCATGCACTTCAGAAACTCGAGGTCTCAAGAGCAACTCATTGTTTAATCCACTGAGCTCGGTGGAACTTGTAAGCCTGGGCTACCAGGCAATACGGTGTAAGAACAAAACGGCAGAGCCGCCCCGCAGTGGCTTGCTAGGAGCACAGCCTCCAGGCCCCAGGAGCAAAAACCAGCTTTCCTGCAGAGAAAGCCCTGAGTTAGGACCTTGGTCACTTCTGGGTGCGACTGCTCCGCCATGGCTGCCTTGGAGCTGCTCACGGCCTTACACAGCACGCAGTTGGGGAAAGCTGCCCAGAACCAGCTTGTAGCACCTAGCGGTTCCTGCTGTTTTCCAAGACAAAACATCTGAAAAAAAAAATCCATTTAAGACAGGAAGGTTTATCTCAGCTCACAGTTTCAGGTCACAGTACACCATAGCAGGGAGGCGTGACATTGGGAGCTGGTCACTTCCAGTCCCCAGTTAGGAAGTTAGGCAGAGTGATGAGTGCAGCTGCTCAGTCCGCTCTCTCCTCTTTTCTTAATAATATTTTTAAAACATATTTTATTTATTTATTTGAGAGAGAGAAAGAGGGAGAGAGAGAGAGAATGGGTGTGCCAGGGCCTCCAGCCACTGCAGATGAGCACCAGGCACATGGGCTACCTTGTGCCTCTGGTTTACATGGTCCTGGAGAATTGAATGGGGATCCTTAACTGCTAAGCCATCTCTCCAGCCCAGCTCTCTCCTTTTTATTCAGTCCAAGAAACGAGCCCATGCCCATAGCTAGGATGGATCCTCTCACCTCAACTAATCTAGTCTAGAAAAATCCCCCACAGATAAGATCAGAGATTCATTTCCATGGTGATTCTAAATCCTGTGAAGTTGAACACCATTACCCTGAACGAGGCAGCTGTGGGACACCATACCTGATCTCCACACACTCTCCAGTCCCAACACTCTCTTCACACTCACCCTCCCATGTAGGGAATTTACAAGCAGAAAATGTGGTGACTTTAAGACAAGACCCCTGCATCTGGAAGATGTCCAGTCATTACAAGTACTTGCTTGCAAAGCCTGCCAGCCTGAGATCAATTCCCAGGCTATCCACATATGCCAGATGCAAAAAGTGGCACAGGTGCTTGGTGTTTATTTTGTAGCAACAAGAGATGTATGTGTGTGTGCATGTGTACATGCACACACACACTCAAATGTTTTTTTTTTTTTAAAGACAATGCTTTATTTGAGGTAAACTTTGATAAGCTAAAGAATAAGTAGGAAAAAATACTAAGATCATAGAGATGTAAACCCAATTATGTTGATAATTATACTAAACGTAAATGGCCCAAAGACCTCAATAAATAGGTATATTACTATCAAATTAAAAAAAAAAAAAGAGGGCTGGAGAGATGGCTTAGCAGTTAAAGTGCTTGCCTACAAAGCCAAGGGACCCAGGCGCAATTCACTAGGACCCACATAAAGCCAAATGCACAAGCTTTTACAGCAGCTAAAGGCCACAGTACACCTATTCTCTCTCTCTCTTTCTCTCTCTCAAATAAATAAATAAAAATTATTTTTAAAAAAGAAAAAGAAACTGTATGTTGTCTATAAGAAACACACTTAAAATGTTAAAGCATAGTCAAGTCAAAGGGTGGAAAATGATACAACATGCCTAAGAAATCCGACTATAGAAATATGGCATAAGATTGCCACTAGGAAAAGGAATACTATTAGAGATAAAGGGATATTTCTGGTAATGTTAAGGTCAATTTGTCTAGAAGGTCTATCAATCAAAATTGTACCTAATATTAGAGCTTAGAAATGCATAATATATAAAGAGGAAATAAAAGTGTTCAGTCCACAGTTGAACTTAGTTTCTAAACTTATTTTCTTGGAATTGATACAGCAAATAGAAAATTAGTAAAAGACGTGAATAATTCAGTCACCCAAAGTGACCTAGTTGATGGTGATGCTGTTCCACCCATCATCCAGAAAGCTGTGTTCCTTTCAAATAGACATGGGCGGGCTGAGGCGGCTCAGTCAGCAGAGTGCTTGCCTAGCGCGCAGAGCCCTGGGTTCAATTCTCAGCATCATGGAGACCACTAGGAGCAGTGTATGCATGTAGTCTCAGCATGTGGAAGGAGTACAAAAGAAAGCTGCACGCTAGTGGGAAACGTTTGAGACACAAAAATCTGACCAAAGACTTGTAAGCACATTATACAAAGAGCCTTATAACCCAAGAAGAAAATAACCCTTTTTTTTTTTTTTTTTTTTGAGGTAGGGTCTCACTCTGGTCCAGGCTGACCTGGAATTCACTATGTAGTCTCAGGCTGGCTTTGAACTCACAGTGATCTGCCTACCTCTGCCTCCCGAGTGCTGGAATCAAAGATGAGTGCCACCACACCTGGCTAAAACAACCCAATTTTAAAAATGGCCAAAGAGAACTAGAGAGATGACTCAGTGGTTAAGGCACTTACTTGCCTGCAAAGTCTAATGACCCGGGTTAAGTTCCCCAGTACCCACATAATGCCAGATGCACAAAGTTCCACATGCATCTGGAGTTCATTCACAGAGGCCACAGGCCCTGGTACACTCATTCACTCTCCTCTCTCTCTCTCTCTCTCTGTCCCCCTCTCTTCTCTCTCTTTGCAAACAAATAAAATTTAAAAAAGAAAAAATGAACAGGATAAAAATTACCAAAGATGTGGTCAGATATTTCCCAAAGTGAGATCATTTAAATGAGCAATATCATATAAAAAGCTGCTTCATGTCATTATTTGGTACACTAGTATATTAGTCACCAGAGAAGTACAATGAGCTCAACTGTGTAGGGACTCAGATGTTTGCAATTATAACAATCATATCAAAGTATAAAACGGCTATACAATAACTGGATCAAATACATGCTCATGCTGTCGTGGAGATATAAAATGATGTGACCACTTTGAAAACCAGTTTGACAATTTCATGTAGAGTTAAACACAAATGTACATAAAAACTCTTGATTTCACTCTTTACATAAGTGAAAACATATGGCCTTATAAATTTCCAAGTGAGTGCTCATGAAATATCCCCAAAATATCTTCATGGATGAATAAGTCTGGATAAAATAGACTTGTTTATAATATTTCCAAATTGGAAACAACTCAAATGTTGTTCATGAATAGGTAAATAAATCATGGTATATCCATACAATGGACTAATATACAGCAATAAAAAGGAACAAATGATATTATATATATATATATATATACATACATATATATACATATACATACATACATACATACATATATATATACATATACATATACATACATATATATATATATATATGGAGAGAGAGAGAGGAATCCCTATGAGTCCAGGGTTCAATTCCCCCAGCCACTCACACAAAGCCACATGGGCATTTATTTGCAGTGTCAGAACACCCTGGTGGCTCCCTTCCTCCACCTTGTCCCCACATATACAAATAACTAATTTTTTTAAATGCTTGTTTATTTATTTATTTGAGAGAGAGAGAATGGGCCCACCAGGGTCTCCAGCCACTGCAAATGCACTCCAGATGTATGTGCCACCTTGTACAGCTGGCTCACATGGGTCCATGGAAATCGAACCTGGGTCCCCTGGCTTTGCAGGCAAGCTCCCCAACCACTATGCCATCTCTCCAGCCCCCAAATTTTTGAAGCCTGTTCTTTCCATTCAGTGAAAACTCGTGGAAATGCAAAACGGGGTACAATCTTTTGATGTTCTCAAAGGAAGGAGGAAAGCTTAGATCTCTAGGAGGGCCTGGCACAGCCTCTGTGTGAGGTAACCTCCAGCCCTGTCACAGCCCAGAAGTCACAGCCATCCTACGGAATCCCCAGCAGGGCTGAGCACCTCACCCAGCCCTCACTTATATACTGATTGTGATTTCAAGGGAGCCAGGCTGGAATGGTAGCTCTTTGCTGAGCAGCCTCCTGCTCCTAGGAGCCACTTAATCCCTAAGGCAAAGTTCACTTCTTCCTGACATGGGAACAATGAAAATGACCAGCTATGCCAAGTGTGGCTGGATCAATATGGGAAAACCGAGGCCTTGGGTGTAGTGGCATACTCAGTGGATAAATTGTTTGCTGTGCCAACAGGAGGACATGGAGTTTGGGTCCCCAGAATCCATGCAAATGCCAGGCAAGTGGGGTGAACTGCTTGTAATCCAGCACCCAGGTGGCAGAGATAAGGGATTCTCCTCCTACCCACCAAACACCCAGGGAAAGCGGGCTAGCTAGACCAGCCACATCAGTGAGTTCTGGGTTCAAGTAAGAAAGCCTATCTCAGTCTGACAGCAACTTCTGGTCACCTCATGTATGTGCACACATATTCATACACACCTGTCCCTAGACACATGCAAACATGCATACATGCATAACACACACAATACACATGCAAAAAAAAGAATAGTATAGTGAAAAGTTCAAAAAAGGAAAAGTATGGGGGGTGGGGAGATGGCGCAGTGGTTAAAGGCCATGGTTGCAAAGCCTGCTGGCCCCGGTCTAAATCCCCAGTACTCACATGGAGCCGAATGCAAAGCGGCTCATGCACTTAAGACCCCAACCTGCCTATGGCAATGATAATGGAGGCAGAGCCAGGAGAATCAGAAGTCCAAGGTCAGCTTGTGTGACATCCCTCTGCACTGTGGTAGTTCCATTGCAATGGCAAGAGACTCTGTCTCAAAGAAGATGGAGCACAGACACCTTGAAGTTGCCCTCTGACCTCTACACATGTGTCCTGGCTTGTGTACACATAAATAAATAAATAAATTGATTGATTGATCAACAAATAATTTTTTAAAAAAAGTGGGAGCCAGGGGACCTCCCTAGGGCTTAAGGGCACTCCTGGTGAGATTTAACTCATCTTTTAAAATGTGTGTGTGTGTGTGTGTGTGTGTGTGTGTGTGTGTGTGGTTTTTTTCTCATCATGGCAGTGTTGGACCAGGCATGATGATACACACCTGTAATCCCAGCCCTTGAGAATTTGAGGCAGGAAGATTGCTGTGAGTTCAAGGAATTCAAGATCAGCCTTGGTTACTTAGAAGTTCAAAGCTAGTTTGGGATACGTAGTGAAATCCTGTCTCAAAAAAAAGCTTGGCGTGGTGGTGCACGCCTTTAATCCCAGCATTCAGGAGGCAGAGGCAGGAGGTTCGCCATGAGTTCGAGGCCACCCTGAGACCACATGGCCCAGGCCAGCCTGGGCTAGAGTGAAACTCTACCTTGAAAAAACAAAAAATAATAAACTGCAGTGTTGGGTCACCATAAGAGAATGTCCCTGAAGAGAGATTCTGAGCAAATGGAGCAAAGAAAGGAAACAGGTCTGATCCATGTATCTTGGGGAAGCAGGAGGTGAAGAGATGGAGAATCCCACAGCCAGCAGCCCTGCTCAGCAAGCCAGAGCCCTGGAAGCCAGAGTCCAGGCGTTGGTCCTTGGTCCCCATCCTGGGGCCAGAGGGCTCCCATGGGACCTGAGAAGGGGGATGCCCATGGGCGCCGCTGGAGCCCCCCAGATGAGGAGGGCAGAGCGACCTGTCATTTTGGTGCAGCTGGAAGAGTCTGTTTCCTCCCTCTTCCTCTCTCTCTCTCTCCGTCTTCTGACAGCTCCTTCAGCTAGTGGGATTTTAAAAACTTGATCCAAAAAACAAATAAATAAATAAATAATAAGAAAGAAAGAAGACACAAAAGAACAGGAGGAGCAAACCCTAGGTAGAAATCAATGCAGCCTCTAACCCTTCCACAGTGAAAATGTCTGCTCCTCTCTGTTGTCTTTGGGAATCCGCTGAATGGCTGGGAAACTGTTTTTAATAAACAAGAGTTCAAACGCTGAGTCTCCTTAGCCAACAGTCACGCCTTAAACTCTAAACTTTACATGAAAACTC